>NC_084828.1:139091387-139716387 GCF_033115175.1 Lepus europaeus
AGACAGTTGTCTGAGATGTAGAGAAAGAATGTTCTATGCAGGGAACATACGTGACCTCATAGGGGTGGGGAAGAGCTGGGTGTGTCTGAGGATGGGTAGAACTGTATCCAAGGCGTGAAGGATGGCGGTCGTATCGGTTCCATAGGCTTGCTTCAGAGATTCAGTGACATACCTTGTGTCTAGTGCTTAGGAAACACCTGGCCCCTGATGTGCACAGTGTGTGTGCACCATCATCAAGGCGACCATGGAACTCTAAGTGCATGAGCCCTGGGGCCAGACCCGAGGGCTGAAGATGTTACTCCTTCCAGACGTCAAGGTGGTAAAGTCTTCTTGGTGAAAGCCCCAACAGCAGAAGAAAATGTTCAAGCCATCACATTATTGCCACTCATCAAAATACGTGTGTAGTTGTCTAACCGTGTAAAAGGACTAGTGTTGACATATGAGTGAGATATTGTAAGCTTCTGATTTACGGCCCTCCCGAAAAGTAACGCAGATATGTGCGCCAATTTGTGTGTGAGTTTTTCCGGATTACGGCTGGGGGATGTGCTCAAGGTCACCCTGAGCTCTGTGTAAATGGGCTGGGGCCCGCACTGCAGAGCCCGCTTTCCCAGGTCTGTTGTGGAGGAGAGAAATCTGAGAAGATGAAAACGATAGCTTTAAAGAAAATCAGCCGAGCTGCAAAATCAGATCATTTTGCTCAAAGTGGTAACAGATGTACTGGGAGAGGCGACAGTGTAGACACAAGGACTGTGGCCCTTCGTACAGAAATGGGCTCCTCCACACGGCAGCTGGCTTCATATTTGCCTTTTGCTCATGGCGTCCTGGAAATGCAAACCATCAGCTTAAAATGCAGTTCCCTGTTCTCAGGCAGGAGCCCTGGCACTGAGGGCTTGGCACGTTTGCCTGTGACAGTCAGGACGTCCCATGGGCTCTGGGGTGAGCTGAGGTCATTGTTGTAGCACTAGGCTTCAGCACACACAGGACCAGCTTGTTGGTCGGGGGAGGGGGGAACCAATCCAACATCGAATTGTTTTCTTCTGGGCAGATAACAAATTCCCTGGTCAACATCATCTCATGATGGTGGCTTCTGTCCAGCATCCACCAAAAAATTGTCTTGAGTTCCTGCCTTGATTGTTCGCATTTACAGGCAATGTGGGATATAAAGTTTCCCCAAAGATATACATCTTTTTGTAAAGAACAACTCAGAAAGGAGAGCGGCCGCTGCAGGTGCATTGCCAGGCAGGGTAGGGAACATCAGGAAAGAGGTGGGGCCGCCTGCCAGGTACCTCGGCCCCAATTGGTGTGAAGAGCATAGAGCTTCCTTTGCTACCAAAAGAATGCATTCACTTAACAAACCTTGTGAGGCTGACTCCCTGCTTGGGGCCATGCCCTGTGCCAGTGGTGAGGAAGGAGCAGTGAGCAAGGTGGGAGGGAGGGAGTAGGGGGATAGGGCAGGGACTGCCTGGGGCTGTCCCATGCTGGGAGGCCTCAGAGCTGGGCTGTTCATTGGGCAGAACCCACTTTGGGGATTGCAGAGTATCTGGGAATGCCTCCAGGAAGAGGCAATCCTGAAACTGAGACCCTAAGCATGGCGAGAGAAGGGCAGAAATGGAGCAGTGTTCCATCCAGGTGGAAGGAATAGTTTTATGAAGACCCTGGATAATTTAACTTTTTATTTTCTCCTCTCTTCTTCCTCAGCCAGAAAATTCAAGGATTCCCAGACTCTACAGTGCCATGTATAACATTATCCATTTTCGTTAACTTTCAAAATGGACTAAAAAGCGTAACTGTATTTTGCATGTATACCTCTCAGACATTTTATAAAAATACTTCGAGTGGCATGGAGGGAATCCTACGAAATCTGTGGCAGTGGGAGGAAGGAAAGAGAAACAATCCAGGCTGAAGACAAAGAGATGTTGTTTTTATCTGAAATGTTGTTTCTATTGAGTGAGACTTCCAGGAGCTGGCGATGTGGTGCAGCAGGGTGAGCCTCTGCCCGAGATGCCTGTGTCCCATATGAGCACCAGTTCAAGTCCTGGCTGCTCCACTTCTGATCCAGCTGGCTACTAATGTGCCTGGGAAAAGCAGCAGAAGATGGCCCAAGTTCCTGGGCTCCTGCATTACATGGGAGACCCAGAGGAAGCTCCTGGCTCCTGCTTTGGCCTGGCCCAGCCTTGGGCATTGCTGCCATTTGGGAAATGAACCAGTGCATGGAAGATCTCTCTCTTTCTGGAACTGTGCCTTTCAAAGAAATGTTAGAGACTTTAAAGTGTGTTGACAAATGTTAACAGAAGTGAGCTCTGGATGGTTGCTATGTAGGTGTCAGTCACACCGTTCTCCATGTGGCTGTAGTCTTTGTGTCGCTTTAACAGAAACATCTCAGAGACAGCCTGTAGACCCCTAGTGGAAGGGTCAGCTCCAGTGAATATGCTGAGTCCTCTCAAATGACAGTTAGGAGCTCTTATTAAAGTTTGCATCACTGGGCAACAGACAATGCTGATCACTCATGTGAAAAATGAAGAGTAGAGACTGTAGTACATTGACAAGTCTCCACAGTATGCATTGCGTTTGCAATAGAATTTCTCTTCGGCCTTCATTTGTCCTTGGTTAAAGTAGACCCACCTAGGACAGATGGCCTCTGCATCCTTCTTGCAAAAGAACCAGGGTTATTGGGATCACACATGTGTTCAGAATTGTAATGATGTGACCCAGTTTCCATTGCTGAACATAATTGCGTCTCATTCTCAGAGAAACTTCAGCTTTAATTGCAGTGAGAGCATGTAAACAACTTTTGGGAATGACTGATTTATTCCTTTGGGAATGAGTCTCCAAGGCCAGCACTCCATTTATACACTGACTGTAGGAAAGAATCAACAGAATTTGCTAAGTAGTGTCTGACAACCAAGAACTTGCCAAAGAAACAGGGCTGTGCCGGCCCTTCCCCTCCCTGAGACAGCCATCCACAGGCCCTGGGGCAGTCTGCCTCTTTTCTTGCAAATTTTGTGATTGTCTTCCACTTTCTTCTTTGTCATAATTCGTTGTGATATATTTTTTTAAGATTTGTTTTATTTATTTGAAAGAGAGTTACAGAGAGGCGGAGAGAGAGAGGTCTTCCATTCGCTGGTTCACTCCCCAGATGGCCACAACGGTCAGAGCTGCACCGATCCAAAGGCAGGAGCCAGGGGCTTCCTCAGGTCTCCCACATGGATGCAGGGGCCCAAGGACTTGGCTGGTCTTCTACTGCTTTCCCAGGCCATAGCAGAGAGCTGGATCGGAGGTGGGGCAGCTGGGATTAGAACGAGTGCCCATATGGATGCCGGTGCTTCAGGCCAGGGCTTTAACCCACTGTGCCATAGCACCGGCTCCCATTGTGATATTATGGTGAAGAAAATCTTATGTAAAAGCAAAATCTCAGTTTTTAAATCATTAGTGCATTGTGTTTTGCGGCTGCTTGGTATGTAAGCTTTCATCTGGAAAACAAAAACTCAAGTACTTTGAGAAGAGATGATTCAACAATTATTCAGTTAATTTAAGCAGTATAAATATTTGATGCAGATTTTTTAGGACCCAAAGTGAATTATTTGTAAATGAATTATACAGTTGCCAGGTACACCCTTCATTTGAACTTCATCAAAACAGTGTAGGGGCTGGCGCTGTGGCACAGCGGGTTAACACCCTGGCCTGAAGCGCCAGCATCTCATATGGGCACCGGTTCTATTCCTGGCTGCTCCTCTTCCAATCCAGCTCTCTGCTATGGCCTGGGATAGCAGTAGAGGGTGACCCAAGTCCTTGGGCCCCTGTACCCACATGGGAGACCTGGAAGAAGCTCCTGGCTTCGGATCAGTGCAGCTCTGGCCATTGCATGAACCATTGGATGGAAGACCCTTTCTCTCCTCCCCCCCTCTGTGTGTGTATGTGTGAGTATGTGTAACACTGACTTTCAAATAAATAAATAAATATTTTAAAAAAACAGTGTATGTTTTGAGATTTTTTTATTGTATTTGTTGTTCGAAATATTCCAAGTACTTCTTAGCCAAGCAACAGCTCTGGGTGTCACATGGTGTTTTAAGATGTGCAAAAATGTACTAAGGTACAATCAGAACTGGCCATATTTGTAAGCAGTGGTCTATCAATTAATAAAGCTTATGCCATATTTTACAGCTTAGTAGAGGTAAACTTTTTTAAAAAGATTTTTATTTATTTGAAAGAATTAGGTAGAGAGCGAGGGAGGTCTTCCATTTGATGGTTCACTCTCCAAATAGCCCCAATGGCCGGAGCTGAGCCAATCCGAAGCCAAGAGCTTCTTCCAGGTCTCCCACGTGGGTGCAGGGGCCCAGGACTTGGTCTGTCCCCCACTGCTTTCCCAGGCGCATTAGCAGAGAGCTGGATCGGAAGTGGAGAAGCTGGGATTCAGACCGATGCCCATATGGGATGCCCGTGCTGCAGGCTGGGACTTTAACCTGCTGTGCCACAGCACCGGCCCCAGAGATAAACTCTTAAGGAATAAGATTGTGTACCCTAGAAGATTATGGAATTTGTGAGAAGAGAGTACATACTTGGGTTTTAGTTGGAGTGCAGTGTGCCTGCAGACTTCACTGGCATGGTTCAGATTTTAGAAGAGAAAAAGCATCATCGTGGGATCGTTACCTAATGACTGGCAGGATGTGAATGCCACAGGCATCACTTTCATGACCGTTTCTAATGGGTGCTTTTCCTGGCAGGTCCCCGAAGGGAAGGTCGTTGTTCTGAACTTCAGGTTCATAGACCTGGAGAGCGACAACCTGTGCCGCTATGACTTTGTGGATGTGTACAACGGCCACGCCAACGGCCAGCGCATCGGGCGCTTCTGCGGCACGTTCCGGCCGGGAGCCCTCGTGTCCAGTGGCAACAAGATGATGGTGCAGATGATCTCCGATGCCAACACGGCAGGCAATGGCTTCATGGCCATGTTCTCTGCCGCCGAACCAAATGAAAGAGGTATGGTAGCCACATAATGGCAGTCACAACAGTGATGGATCACGGTTCCTGAACACCTGCTGGGTGTCCGGCACTGCTCTCGTCACACTATATAGACATATAAATATTTGCTCCTTTAATCCAAAGCCTAAGAGCAGGTTCTTTCAACCAGAGAGCTGGTGGAGGTTCCCAAACCATCAAGAGACCATTAAAAAAAAAATTAGCTGGTGGATGTCCCCAAACCATCAAGAGACCATTAGAAAAAAATTAGTCTTCAGAAAAAAAAAATCCACACATTCTTGTAAAACTTCCAGTGTAGAAGTTTGTGGAGTGGAAATGTGAGGCTTGATAGAAGTACACACGCGGAGACCTCAGACACCCCATCCTCCACTGCAGTACACTGTCTGGAAATACCCATGGCCAGTGATTGCTGTATGTTTCTGTGTGTGCCCACATTTGCTTATGTGCTTCTAAAATAGCTTTTACAGAAAAAAAAAATGAGATCATACACTCATATTATTTCACAGCTTTTTATTTAATGCCGTGCCATGTCTTAGGATGTTTTCATATCGTGTCACATGTTTACTTGTGAGCTCCCAATGGTAGAAACCCTTGAAAGATGACTTCAGCGGGCAAGATTTTTAAGTTTTCACCTCCCCCTGGAAGGTACTCCCTAATCCACGCCGGGCTGTGGCTGCCTTGCAGCATTCCTGGCTGGAGATGTCAGAGGTCAGACAGAGCAGCCAGGATGTTTGAGAGGAAATCCTGGCTGGAAACTACAGAAAATTGAAATGATTTTTATATATCTAGCTATGCAAATCTTTGTCTGACAGCTGAACTCTACAATGGGGGGGGAGCCCAGTTGGCTCAGCACAAAAGCATCAGCTGCAAGATGAAAGCATTGGACAGAGAGTACAGCTGCTGCCCACTGCCAGGGAGACAGACTTGGAGTGTGAGTCTAGCCAAGTTAAATGCCTCCCAGAACACTAATCGTTTATCGCAGGAACTCAGCACAGTCCAGACTAGAATGTCTCACTCACGATGCCAGTCGAGTAATGAAAAGGGCAACGTGTGTCCATAGTCAAGAAGCAAAGTCAGGAAATGTTGACCCGTGATAATGCAGGTATTGCAGTTAGCAGAAAAGCACTTTAAAGCAATTATTATAAGTTTTTTTGGTAGGATTTAAAAGGGAAATATATGGATAATAAACAGATGAGAAACAAGCTACTCAAAGCTTATTAAATAAAGTGGTAGTTCCAGGGCTAAGAGATACAGAATTTGAAATTGAATAATTTACCTGATGGACCTGCCAGTAAATTAGACATAGCTAAAAGAAGAGACAGTAAACCTGAGTAGAAATTATCCATACTCATAACTAGGAGGAAAGCAGCTGAACCAAAGCACCTCAGAGACCAGTGAGACAACAGCAGGTGGCCTGACGTAGCTGGAATTTTCATCCCAGAAGAATGACCATAGTGCAGAAACCTATTTCCAGAAATAATGACTTGGCTCTATCCAGGTTGAGAGGAAAGTCAATTTGCAGAACCACAAAGATCAACAGACTCTAAACAGGATAAATAAAAATGAAGCATACGTAGTTACCTCATAATTAAATTACAGAAATGCAAAGAAAAAGAAAATCTTAAATCGGTTAAAACCAGCCACATATGGAAGCACAGTAGCCTGATTGGATGGCTTTGTACGCAAGGGCAGCCCAAAGGAAGTATCACAGCATTTTTAAAGTGCTGAAATAAAACCGTTAAGCAGATTCTATAGCCAGTCTCCAAAAACGAAAATGAAAGCACTTCAGATAGGCACTACAAATATCTGAAAGGCATTTTCATACTTGCACCACAAGAGCTGTGGAAGGAAGTTCTTCAGGTTGAAAGAAATATCTCATTAGGGGTCACATGAAGGTAACAGAGGAAGCATGATCACTGGAAATAGTAAATATATTGTTTCATTTTGCTTTTCTTATTTTTCTCAAAATTATTGTGGAAAAACCTACTTTGCAGTGTATTGTAGAATATGCACTATATCATTAACATGTATCTACTGTATCATGTAACATGTTTGACAGTCAGAGGATGGAGAGGTGAGTGGAACTATAGTGTTGTGCTTATACACGTACATGCAAGTACACTATATGGAGAAGCACATCGTTAACGCTAAGTGGATTGCGATAAATTAAAGATGCATACTGTAATCCCTAGAGCACCTATTACAATGCAAGAATTACAGCAAAAAGCTGTGAGATTAATATAGAGTTGCTAAAATTAGAATACTAGAATCCATCTGCCACAAAGGTGGCAGAAAGAGAGAGAACAAAAGAAAGGTGAGACAAATGGGAAACAATAATAAATGGCAGACTAAATCCAAGCATATCAGCAAATGTGATAAAGGATCACTACTCTAAGTAGAAGATAGTTATTGTGAGATTGCATTAAGGAGCAGGACCCAACTGTATGTTGTCTATAAGAAAGCACTTGAAATACAAAGACCAAAATAGGTTGAAAGTAAAGGGACAGAAAACATGTACTATGCAAACTTCATTTAAAAAAAAAACAAAACTAGTGTTGATAAAAATACATTGTTAGAAATACAGATAGACAACCTGTAAGTGAGAGAAATATCTAATAACTAGAACACATATTATAAAGGACTTATATTCAGGGTATTCAAGGAACTCATATAACTCTGATAAAAAGATAAAAATCCCACTGAATATAGAAATGGACAAACACTTGAACAGATGTTTCACGAAGGAAGATATGAATGGCCAATAAATTCAGGAAAAACTAGTATCATAATTATCAGGAAATGAAAAAGATTTTTTTAAATTTATTTTAGGGGCTTGTGCTGTGGCATAGTGGGTTAAACTGCCACCTGCAATGCTGGTATCCCATATGGGTGCTGGTTTGAGTCCTGGCTGCTCCACTTCTGATCAGCTCCCTGCTAATGTGCCTGGAAAAGTAGTGGAAGATGACTCAAGTGCTTGGGCCCTGCTACCATGTGGGAGACCCAGAAAAAGCTGGCTTCAGCCTGGCCCAGCCCCAGCCCTAGCCCCAGCTGTTGTGGCCATTTGGAGAGTGAACTAGTGCATGGGAGATCTCTTTGTCTTTCCTTCTCTCTTTATCTCTGTAATTCTGCCTTTTAAATAAATAAAGTAAGTCTTAAAAAATTATTCAAGCCGGTGCCTCAGCTCAATAGGCTAATCCTCCGCCTTGCGGTGCCAGCACACCGGGTTCTAGTCCCGGTCGGGGCGCCAGATTCTGTCCCGGTTGCTCCTCTTCCAGGCCAGCTCTCTGCTGTGGCCCGGGAGTGCAGTGGAGGATGGCCCAGGTCCTTGGGCCCTGCACCCGCATGGGAGACCAGGAGAAGCACCTGGCTCCTGGCTTCGGATCAGCGCGGTGCGCCGGCTGCAGCACACCAGCTGCAGTGGCCACTGGGGGGTGAACCCACAGAAAAGGAAGACCTTTCTCTCTGTCTCTCTCACTGTCCACTCTGCCTGTCAAAAAAAATTGTTCATCTAAAAAAATTACAGACTGAAGAGCTGGTGTTGTGGCATAGTGGGTAAAGCCATCGTCTGCACTGCCAGCATCCTATATGGGCACTGGTTTGAGTCCCTGCTGCCCCACTTCTGATCCAGCTCTCTGCCATGGCCTGGGAAAGCAGTAGAGGATGACCCAAGTCCTTGGGTCCCTGCATCCGTGTGGGAGACCTGGAAGAAGATCCAGGCTCCTGGCTTCAGATCGGCTGTTGCAGCCATTTGGAGAGTGAACCAGCAGATGGAAGACACCTCTACTCCCCTCCCCTCCCTTCCCTGCCTCTGCCTCTGCCTCTCTGTAATTCTCTGCCTTTCAAATAAATAAATAAACCTTAAGAATTAAATAGTACCAAAACTGCTTTAAAAAAAAAAAGTCAGATCTTCCACCTGCTGTTTCACTCCCCAGATGGCTGCAACAGATGGGGCTGGGCCAGGCTGAAGCCAGGAGCTTCTACCGGGTCTCTCTCGTAGGTGCAAGGGCCCAAGGACTTGGGCCATCTTCCATTGCTTTCCCAGGATTTAGCAGGGAGCTGGGTCAGAAGTGGAGCAGCTGGGACTGGAACTGGCGCCCATATGGGATGCTGTAACTGCAGGCGGTGGCTTTACCCGCTGTGCCACAGCGCTGGCCCCTGTCCAGGGGTATTTAATAACTGCCAGTGCCTTGAGGATTCCTAAAAACTATATGACTTACTGAGCCTACAAGCTGTCCAAGTGAGTACATGCTCAGAGGTTTTTGTCTTCACTTGTCCAAGAAAAAGAGAAAAGAAGACACGACTCTGACTCTACGCTTGCACTCTCTCGGGCTAATAGGACATTTGTTTGTGGGGTTGTGTGTGCAGCAGATTGTGTATGTATAGCCCTTTTGTTTTAAAGAAAAAGCCTAAGAGCTGCCTTTGTCTTTGCTTACTAAAGGAAGGGACTTCAGAAAGTTTGTGGGAAAATGAAACTAAAAGGTTAAGGACTGGAGTTTTAACCCAGTGGTTAAGACACCTGCGTCCACGTTGGAGCGCTTGGGTTGGGCACCCTGCTCCAGTCCTGACTCCAGCTTCCGGCTGATGCAGCCATGATGGCTCAAGAAGCTGCATTCCTGCACCCACGTGGGAGACAGAGTTTTCATCTCCCATCTGCCAGGTCCAGTGCTGCCTTAGCCGCTGCAGGCATCTGGGGAGTGAGCTAATGGAGGAGTTTGCTCTCTGTCTCTGTCTCACAGGTAAATATTTTTTTAAAAAGGTTGTTTATTTTGGTACAGCATTTTTTTTTTTAAATCCAATCAGTTTTTTCATAATACACATTTTAATACTCCCTCATATCTGCATGGATGTAAATTTTTTTGCACCAAAATAAACTTACCTTTTAACTGCATTTTTCTTGGACTTTTCAAAGTGCCCTCTTGGTATCACCTAACATGCTACATTCCTAATCTTCCCGTGCTTGTACCGTTGTAATCAATATCAGGATATAAACTTGGGGGACTTCTTTTCTGTATTTCATAACTTCAGGAGATCAGTATTGTGGAGGACGCCTTGAAAGACCTTCTGGCTCTTTTAAAACCCCCAACTGGCCCGACCGGGATTACCCTGCAGGAGTCACTTGTGTGTGGCACATCATAGCCCCGAAGAATCAGGTGAGGCTCCCTGCAAACATGAAGAAAGCTTGCCCGCCGTGCATGGGAGGGGCCCACTTCTCTCTCTCTCCCCCACCCCAAGCCTCTGGTTGTGGGTTGTGGGGCTTTCATGAGAGCTGAGGACACAGGTCTTTGTCCGTGAGACCAAGCTTGAAGTCGCCCTTTCACTATTTGACTTGCAAGTCCATGGATTTAATTTCCTATTATACAATTAGGATTTGCAAAACAGCTTTTAAAACACAGATGGTAAGCAAATCTCACATAAGAGTGTTTAACCCTGTGGCAGATATTATGAGGCTGATGTTAGCAGTGACTAAGTGGGGGAGTGGGGTGGGGATGGGGATCAGAATCCCCAAGTGCATGTGTGTTGTAGGTCACCTGTCACTCACGTAGCAAACCCACCATGTCCTGACAGTAGTCACCCCAGTCACCAAATCAAGAATCTGCAAGCTTCGCTTCTGTGAGGCCAGTGAGAGCAGACCACAGCATCACTGCAGAGAGCAGACGTCTGCTTTAGGGTGTTGTTGGTTGTGTAATAGAAAATTGGTGCAGATTCCCCACAAGATGCTTCATTCACTGCTTAAACTAGGGAGAGATAAATTTTCCAGTAGCTTGACTTGTAGGAATTTTTACTGTTTCTGGATACCACCTTCAGAACTTAATTGCAGATAGAACTTGGCATAGGAATAGATGAAACTCTGTGACTTAAAAATAACTGTAAAAATTATAAATGCTACAATCCAGACCAAAACCCAACACTAGAAGATAAATGTTACATAAAAAAAAAAAAAGCTTCCTAGATTGTTCTTTCAAAGAACTTGTACAATGCTATTTGACATATACTTGTAACACAGAAAATTGAGGCCAGTATACCATACAGGTAGTGATTTGTTTTTTTATTTTATTTTATTTTTTTATTTTTGACAGGCAGAGTGGACAGTGAGAGAGAGAGACAGAGAGAAAGGTCCGCAGCCGGTGTGCTGCGGCCGGCGCACCGCGCTGATCTGATGACAGAAGCCAGGTGCTTCTCCTGGTCTCCCATGGGGTGCAGGGCCCAAGCACTTGGGCCTCCTCCACTGCACTCCCGGGCCATAGCAGAGAGCTGGCCTGGAAGAGGGGCAACCGGGACAGGATCCAGCGCCCCGACCGGGACTAGAACCCGGTGTGCCGGTGCCGCAAGGCGGAGGATTAGCCTGTTGAGCCACGGCGCTGGCTCACAGGTAGTGATTTGAACCACATATGTGTGCACACACACATGCTTTGATCATAATCCCAAAACTTTTATTTTTTAAGAAAAAGTCATTTATATAAGAATGTAAGATTCTATAAATCTGTTGAATATTTTGTAGTTTAAATTATATTTCTGAAATACTTAAGCCATTATATAGTTCTTGAAATTGTATTGATTGTTTTCCTCTCCATGACATTTGTATTTGACCAAATAATTTCCACTTAATTATTCTTTGAGATTACAATTTAGCATCTCTTTCCATCATTCTCCCCTTTGGTACCTGAAATTTTAAGTCTGACTTTAGTTTCCTAATGTGTTTTGGGCTTCAGCCAATTGAGTTTTCAATCATTGTTCCAGTGTTTGAAATCACTGGTAGCTCTGTCCAAAGAAAAATATAATAGGAAAATAATATTATGCAAGTCTGTGGGAAGTTTCTACTTCCAAGAAATTGCCTCTACTTTTAATCATGGCTTTCTCCTTTATTTTCTTATTCATTGTTTTTTAGAAAAATCTTCTCTCCAAAGGTTTTTACATGACTGATTTCTTAGTACAGAAAATTCAGCCAGTTTTTTTTAATAAACTGGAAAATATTAGTTACTAGTGAGAAGTCAATGGACTCATAGAGGAAGTAATTTAAATTTACAACATGAATAAGCTATTAGTCACCCATCACTGGCACTGACTGTTTAGAGGTGGGTGAATATGTAGATGTGTGGCAATTATGCTTAACACCAAAATATACCTTTATGTCCATCTGCCATTGCCATTCTCTTTCAGATGGCTGTGTCTGAGTCATCTTTAGCTAATGCAAATTAATGCTTACTGTCAAATAGAAATCACTGTCCATTAGCTTCCCTCAGGTTACTGAGGGTTCCTGCCCACCTGCTACCCAGCAAGAGTGTGTTCTCCTGCTTCTGGATGCCATGAACTCGGGGAGATAGTCTTTGATTCATATACTAGAGATGCTTATTGAAGAAATGCTCAGTTGCATATGAAATCAAAATTTCCTATTCACTTGAATAATTTATGACACTCTTATTGATACTAGTGCGACAAAGTAAGAATTGGGAATTCTAACTCTGATTTTGTCTATCAGTACATCTAAGCAGTCTTTCCAGAACTCAGCCACATCCCAAGTAGCCTGTGTTTAGTATCAGCACATTTCATACATACTTCAAGAACTCACTGCAGTCAGTTCCCGCTTCCATGAGTTGCTGGTCCTGAAAATTCACTCCTTTTTGGGATGATAGCAATGTCAGTTTCCTTCCCTCAAAGGAGGAACAACTCTACCCACTCATCTCACCCCCAGGCATACACCATGCCCTGACGTGCACTAGTACAGGGACATCTTGGATAATACTGTTTACAAGCATTTCTATTAGTTTTCGTCCAGAGCATAATGAAATCATTAGGTGGCTCCCAATACACACTTGGTTACCCAATTAGAGTCATCTCCCCCCTCCCAGATTTATTGAGGTATAGTTGGCAAATAAAAATGATGTACAATGTGCTGTTTTGATGTACCCAACATTACATTTGTAAAAAGATGATCACAGTCAAGCCAATTACCATATTCATCATCTCCCACAGTTACCCTTCTGTGTGTGTAGATGTATGTGTGGCAATGGCATATAAGATCTACTCTTAGCAGTTTGCAAGTATATAGTACGTTATTGTTAACTGTAGCCAGCGGTACAACAGATCTCCAGAACCAGTTAGTCATAATACAGGTTGCTAGAGTTCATTAGTGCCCATGTACTTTTCTAACCAGAAGTGAACAGAGCTCCTACATTTAAGATCATAACCAGGGTAGATCTGGGTTTGAAACTATCTTAGGAATGTTTGAAAATGAGAGCAAAAGAATACCACAATATTTTTAACTATGAATTATGGAGCAAAAAAATCATTTAAATAGGGTGAATGCATTTTTTGCAAAAGAAAATATGTCCTACACGCCTGGGGAGAGGGAGAATTCCATTTGTAGTTGGTCAACAGTGCTGTTTTGACACTTCTAATGTTGTGCTCTCTCTGAAGCTTATAGAATTAAAGTTTGAAAAGTTCGATGTAGAGCGAGATAACTACTGCCGATACGATTACATGGCTGTGTTCAACGGCGGGGAAGTCAACGATGCCCAGAGAATCGGAAAGTACTGTGGCGATAGCCCCCCAGCGTAAGTAGCTCCTATTTGTGTACTTCACATCTTACTTGTTTTTTTAGTTTTAGTTATTTTATTTGAGAGGCAGAGAGAGAGAATGAGCAACACTGACTGAGAAAGCCCCTATTCACTGGTTCACTCCTCAAAGGCCTTGAATGGCTGGGCCTGAGCTGGGTCATAGTCACAAGCCAGGAGGCCCGCAGAAAGTAACGCAAGTGTGATTGAGTTAACTCTCTAAGGGCCAGATTAAAGAAAATTGATTGTTTTTTGCCTTCAATTTTGGTGAAAGGAAAAATATTTTTCTGATGAGAATTCCTCATCAAAAAATAAGCCCACACACCGATTTGAGGACAGAATGTATGCTACGGAACAGTCCCAAGAAACAAGTCAACAACTGAAAAGTTTCCAGATTGATAGCACCCCCAGAGGCTGACAAATCAAAATGTGAATTTTCTCTGGATGAATGCATTGTTTTAAAAAGATGTGTTTGTTTATTTGAGAGGCAGAGCAACAAAGAAAGGTGGACGGAGAGGTCTTCCACCTGTTGGTTCACTCCTCAGGTGACCCACACCTGCCAACTCCGGGCCAGGCTGAAACCAGGAGCCAGGAACTCCATCTTGGATTCCCACATAATCTACTGCCTTCCTAGGCATGTTAGTGGGGAGCTGGATTGGAAGTGAAGGAGCCAGGACTGAAACCAGTGTTCAGGTACAGGGTGCCGGCATTGCAAGAGGCAGCTTAACCCACTGTGTGACTATGTCAGTCCCTGGAAGAATGCATCCTAACTCAGGCTTTAAGAATTTTTACTGGGGCTGGCATCGTGGCGCAGTAGGTTAATCCTCTGCCTGCAGTGCTGGCATCCCAAATGGGCACCAGTTCTAGTCCTGGCTGCTCCTCTTCCAATCCAGCTCTCTCCTATGGCCTGGGAAAGCACTAGAAGATGGCCCAAGTGCTTGGGCCCCTGCACCCGCGTGGGAGACCAGGAAGAAGCACCTGGCTTCTGGTTTCAGATCGGCATAGCTCTGGCTGTTGTGGCTATTTGGGGAGTGAACTAATGGAAGGAAGACCTTTCTGTCTCTCCCTCTCACTGTCTGTAACTCTACTTCTCACATAAATAAATCTTTTTTTTTTTTAAGAATTTCTATCAGGAAAGTTTCAGGGAATACAAAACATAAAGGAAAAGCCAACATAAAAATGAGTCGCAAGTAAACAGTATAATCAAACCCACAGAGGTTATATATGTATTAAAATTATAAGACAATATAAAGTAGGTGTGGTTAAAGAAATTTGTTCAAAATATATTGGGCCTACAAAGTGCACGCCATTGGAAGTATGACTAAGAAACAAGAGATTTTCAAGAATGACCAAACAGACTTAACAAGGAACCAAAAAGAATTTCCAGAACTGAGATGTAATCATTGAAACAAGAAGCAGTGCATGTATTAAATTGCTGATAAAACATAGTTTCAGCAAGAGTTAAGGAATTGGGAAATGAATGTGAATTAATTTCCTGAATATAGCACAAAGAGACAAAATATAAAGAGAGTGAGGCACAGAGACTAGAGTGAAAGGAATTAAGGCACATTTAATCAGAATTGTTTTTTCTGTAAGTAAAGAGGCAATGTATGAAATCTGTTGTTTGAAGAAGTAATTTTTTTTTATTTGACAGGTAGTTAGAGACAGAGACAGAGAAAAAGGTCTTCCCTCCGCTGGCTCACTCCCCTAATGGCTGCTAGGGCCAGCACTGCGCCGATCCAAAGCCAGGAGCCAGGTGCTCCTCCTGGTCTCCCATGCGGGTGCAGGGCCCAAGCACTTGGGCCATCCTCCACTGCCCTCCCTGGCCACAGCAGAGAGCTAGACTGGAAGAGGAACAACCGGGGACTAGTACCCAGCGCCCCAACCGGGACTAGAACCCAGGGTGCCGGCACTGCAGGCGGAGGATTAGCCAAGTGAGCCATGGCGCCAGCCTGAAGAAGTAATTTAAAACCTGAGTGCTGTGGCACAGAGGATAAAGCTGTCACCTGGAGTCCTGGCTGCTCCACTTCTGATCCAGCTCTCTGCTGTGGTCTGGGAAAGCAGTGCAAGATGGCCCAAGTCCTTGGACCTCTGCACTCATGTGGGAGACCTGGAGGAAGCTCCTGGCTTCGAATCAGACCAGCTCCTGCCATTGAGTTCATTTGGAGAGTGAACCAACGAATAGAAGGCACCTCATTCTCTCTCTGCCTCTGCCTCTCTATAACTCTGTCAAATAAATCTTAAAAAAAATTTTCCAGTATAGATGAAAGATATCAATTATGAAATTTAAGAACTCAATAAATCTTAAGAAACACATGTAAGATACCTATTCCTGCATGTATTACAGTAAAACCACAAAACAACAGAAAAAGTGTTAAAAAACAGCCAGAAAGAAAAGACAGGTTATCAAAAATAGCCCGACAGCGGGTTTCTCCATAGCAACAGTGTAAGTTAGATCATAGATCTGTGTACCCATGCACAATTTCTCACGGTAAACTTTTTCCATAAACTTGAAAGACATCTGTTTGCATGATTTCAGATTTTTTGGCACCCAAATAAAATTTATTTTTTAATTCCATTATCGTTGGTTATCTAGATGCACTTAGAATCAATGCAAGTGGACTAAATCATTAATGAAAGATAGAAAAGTGTTAAATTTGATTTAAAAAAGCAAAATCCAAGTATGTGCTATTCAGAAGACTTATCCCTCCAAAATAACAACATAAAGGAGTTTGAAAATAAAAGAATAAATTATTTAGAACAATTTTTAATGGAAGGAAAACTAGCACAGATTTATTAATATCAGTAAATAATAGATTTTAAGCAGAAAGCACAACTAGAAGTAGTTACCATATGATAGAAGACATAGATTTCAGAATATATCAATAAATCATGGAAATTAATAGGAAAATATAACAACCCAATGGAAAAAAATCGGTAAAAGACATGAAAAGGCATTCCCAAAAAGAGAGCTGCACAGTTAACAAATCTTAGAATAGAGTGTAAATTGGTGTAGCCATATTCGCAGTCAATTTGGCATTCTCTAATGAAGTTTCAAATGAGCATCTATCCTATGACTGAGCAAAAAGTATGTGTCCTCCCCTCCTGGTGTACCCAGCGCTAGACACATCTTGCCTGGAATGTTCTCAGCAGTATTGTTGCCATGGAGGAAGGCAGGAAGCAGCCCAGTGTCTCAGCAGGAGAGTAGTTGTCATGGTGCACACCATATAGCAGTGAAAACCGTGGATGAGCCTCACCGTGACAGTGTGGAGAGTGAAAAAAAGCCACAAAATGTGCCCTGTGCCATTTCATTCTTACAGAGTTTATAAATATGCAGAGGTATGCAGATGTGTTGTTTGGTAATGCATATACGTGTTCTCAGCCTGTAGGAAACAGCAAGGTAATGATAAGCACACAATTCAGAGTAGTTATTGCCTTCTTGAGGCGGGGGCTGCGTGTCATTTTTGAGCACTTTGACAATCAGAGTAGCTGAACCGCCAGCCCCCCAACTGATGTTTCTGTCCAGAGGAACGGTTTCCCGTGGTCAGAATACTCCTGCAGTAGGGCAGTTCAGAGAGCGAGAAAATCTGCTAGGAGAGTGTTTCCCCTGTTAAAGTAAGAGTGCTCAGGTGGGTGTCTGTCTGTCAAGTCAACACCTGCCTCCCATATCAGAGGGCCTGGGTTCGAGTCCTGCCTCTGACCTCCAATCCAGTTTCCAGTTCATGTGTACCTGGGAGGCAGCAGGTGATGACTGAAGTATTTGGGTCCCTGCCAATAGCATCAAATTGAGTTCCCAGCTCTTGGCTTTGGTGTGGCCCAGCCACAGCTATCATGGGCATTTAGGGAGTGAACCAGCAGATTGAAATCTTTCTCTTTCAACAGCTTTCAGATAAGTAAGCTGTAGAAAACGTGTAGGATGAGCATTGGGGATAGGTGGACATCATACTATCATACTATCATACTGGCTTGGTTTGGTGTATTATTTTTACTGTGGAATTTCATCGAAAAACATTTGTTATACCCAAGCTATGTGCTGGGCAATATGTTAGGTACCCATTTTACAGAGATAAACCAGAATGCAAAGATAAACAGTGGGAGGCAACAAAACATGGCAGGTAATTGGCAGAGGAATGTCCTGGGTGGGTTTTGAGGAATACGTCTGCCCAGCCTGGACAGGTGATGAGAGGAAGCTTGTTAGAGGAGATTGTGCCTCTTGAAGCTGAGGCCACAGGCAGAGTTGGGGTGAGTCAGAGGCAGGTTGGGGGACAGACTCATTCCAAGAGAGAGAATTTTATTCACAATGATACTCATGGAAAGTAAATGCTATTTCTGGAACTTTAACCTTGCGTTGGGATCTAGAGAGAGATGCGGCAGGAGGGTTAAGTTAGTTTCCAGATCCCTCAGAGCTGGGAGCCTTCCACATGCATTCAAGCAGGCAGTGGACTGACCATTGGTTCTAGAACCTTCCTGTTTGACAAGGTGAACAGGGAAGCAAGTGAGGAGGCTGTCGCAATGGCCCAGGTAAAGCCTAGGAAGCAGAGAGGGTGGTAGGGATGAAGAGGAGGATATGGATCAAGTAGTACTTAGGAGGCAAAAATTGCAGGACCTGATGGTTGGCTGTGATGATTGAAAGGGCGACTTGGAATGGCAAACCAGGGACAGCTAACACAGCCGACTGCGTCATGTAGGATAGCATCTCCGTCCCTTCCTGGGACCTGCTGTGCAGAGAGGAGCTGAGTGAGACTTGCTGTTGCCTGCCTGCCTGTTTGGAACAGTGATTTGCAGGTACAACACCTGGCTCTCAGTATTCTTTCACGGTACCGTGATTCTGCTACATGTATACAAAGCCCAGTAGCAGCGTAACACAAATATGTCTTTGTTAGGAAAATACTCTTCCTTGAGAAAATTCAGTTTCCTCTGCTCAGCGGTGAATGATCCCAGTAATTATCCCATCGCATGCAGAAGTCTTGCCTGGCATGGGTCTCCAGATTTCCTTTGCTTCTTACAAAAACTGCTTACTGCAATTATATCGCTTATGCAAGATTGGCATATTTTATGTGTAATCACAGGTGAGAATTATGTTTAGTACACTCTTTTCATTTCTTTAATGGAATGTAGTTTTTAAACGCAAGACCGTTGCTGTGAAGAGCTTAACTCTAGAAGGCATGGGTCACTTTTGTGACTGGAACTCTCTGCGTGGGTCACCAGGCTCACTTCAGCTTTGTCCCATGCCCTGGCTTGCAGTTTTTCTCCTCGGTCGGGTACGTACAGATCCGTGCTCCCTCGAGTATGTACAGATCTGTGCTCCCTCGAGTATGTACAGATCCGTGCTCCGTCGAGTACGTACAGATCTGTGCTCCCTGCCACAGAGCCCCACTCACAGCTGATCAGAGTGTGCAAAAGTGAGTCCACTCATTATTTCTTCCCCATATGCCTAAGAAGCAAGTTAGTTACAGAGAAGCCGCAGAAACAGTTTAGCTAATTTACTGATTACTTCCGTTAAACTACTTGTTTAATTTTTTCAATTAGTTTTTAATTATAACTAGCAAAGTTATTTCTACCGTTGTTTACTAATGGAAAAACATGAATGATAGCACCATCATGTAGAGCATAACTAGCCCCCAAGACCAAAGAGCTTTTGAACCTCAGTTGTCATCTCCGCTACATCTTCAGTAGCAACTCACCAGCAAGCCCCAAACTAGAGTTCTTCATCAGTGGTCATGAGTGACCAGCAGAACAGAAATCACTTTCTCTTCTTACTTCCCAACACTTTGCTAATGGAGAGTATAAGCGGAAATGTTTCCACTTCAGCCATGCATTAGAACTTGCATTTAAAGGTGGTGGGGGGTGTTTGGTGCAGCTGCGTCCCATAGGATGTGCCTGGGTTTGAGCTCCCACTTCCAGCTGCCTGCTGATGCACACCTTGGGAGGCAGTAGGTGATGGCTCAAGTGCTTGGGTCCCTGCCACCCACATGGGAGACCCAGATGGAGTTCCAGAGTTTTTGCTTTGGCCTGGCCCAGCCCTGGCTGTTGCGGGCATTTGGGGAATAAACCAGCGGACAAGAACTCTGCTGCTCATTCCCTTCCCCACCTGCTGTGCGTGTGCCTGTGCCTGCCTGCTTGCCTGTCTCTCTCTGAAATAACTCAGTTAAAAGTTTAAAGGTGAAAGAGAAGTCCCTTGAAGCCCTGCATTGCTTGCTTACCCCTGGGTGACAGCTACTGTGGAAATCGGTACGTCACATTTGTCTAATTCTTTGTGGTCAGTGTCTGCCTTCCCAGGCCTTCTGGAACCCAGAGTCTTGGTGCAGAGGAGCTGTGCAGTTCCCATCGGGCCCCCTTGAGAAGCCTGGAGGGCAGCCACAGGGTCACTGTTCGTTCTGGTCCCGGTGGCTGCTGTGACCTGTCGGGGTCTCTGGGTCCTGAGTGGAAACTGAGCTGCACACACTGGGCAGATCACCTGCGCTCTCAGTGTGCATTCACGTTCCCTGGGCACTAGAGACACAGTGCCTCGCCGGCCCAATGCTGACTGAGCCTTAGCTCTCAGCGTTAATATTTAGCAGGTTTAAGACTTTCATCTTCTTAAGGGTTTTAGCTTTACAGTTTGAACAGATGGCAAGTCTAGTGTCAGAAATGGGCAAAGTGGAGAGCTAGAAATTTTACATTTTCAGGGAGGTATCGAACTTTATGTATTTTCTTCTTTTTAAGAAAGTCTTTTTTGTCTTTTAGGCCAATTGTATCAGAGAGAAATGAACTTCTTATTCAGTTTTTATCAGATTTAAGCTTAACTGCAGATGGATTTATTGGACACTACAAATTCAGGCCAAAAAAACTGCCGACAACCACAGTGCCACCTGTTACCACCACAGTTCCTGTGACAGCGACAGCAGGTGAGTTTTTCTGTTTGGAAGTTTGTGTGAACACTTTAGGATGCAGGAATTCTTTTGAAGCAGAACAAATTAAATAGGAGGGAGATACTCCTATTTAAAATATTAAATAAGTGAAGTAGGGTGCTAACTTAGGGAGGAATGACTCCATTAATGAAAGAAACATACAGTATATAAGAATGCTTGTCAGCTAATAGTTTTTAATTATGACACTTAAAAATTACTCTGTCGCTTACAATGCTGGCATTCCATATTAGAGTGCTGGTCCGAGCCCTGGCTACCCCTTCTAAGGCTAAAGCAGAGGAAATGGCCCAAGTGCTTAGGCCCCTGCCACTCACATGGGAGGCTCTGGTGGAGTTCCAAGCTCCTGGCTTCACCTTGGCCAACCCCCAGATATTAGAGCCACTTTGTTAGTGAACTAGAGGATAGAAGATTGATCTCTCTCTTTCAAATAAATATTTTTAAAAAGAATTACTGGGGCTGGCATTGTGACATGACAGATAAAGCCATTGCCTGCAATGCCAGCATCGCATATGGGTACAGGTTGTCTCCTGGCTGCTCCATTTCCAATCCAGCTCCCTGCTAATGCACCTGGGAAAGCAGTGGAAGATGACCCAAGTAGGTAGGCCCCTGCACCCATGTGGGGAAACCCAAATGAAGCGCTTGACTTCTGACTTCAGCATAGCCCAGCTCTGGCCATTGCAGCCATCTGGGGAGTGAACCAGTGGATGGAAGATTCTCTTTGTTTCTCTCTCCCTCTCTGTAACTCTTTCAAATACATTAAAAAATCTTTGGAAGAAAAAAAGAATTACTAGAAAGCCTGCTATAGGCACGGATCATTATAAGCCTAAACCACCTTTTCTGATGCTTATGAAGCTGTGGCTTTCTTTTCATTACACAGCATTGTGGTAGTTCAAGTTAAAGTTCTAGGGCCTTGATGCTCGCCAGGTTTTACAACTGCCCGTGTTTGTACTTTTTGTACTTCTTAGCAAAATGCCATGAAAATATTCTCAAATGGAAGTAACTCAGAAGCATTCACTGTCATTCAGAAGTTGGGTGGGAAGCTGGTCTGGGGCAGGGCCTTAGAGATAGAGAGGCAGGAGGGGTCCAGGTGTCCTGCTGTCTGCATCCTGTCTGCTCCATCTGCTGGGATTTCAGGCCTCAGATCTAGAACTGCAGGTCCAGGGAGGAGGGGGAAAGGTGAGAAGGAAAGATCTGCGGTTCAAATTTTAAATTGGCTGAAATAGGCCCGCCTTATTGCCCATATCTTATGCACACAACCTGGACAGAGCTGTTCTGAATACAACTGGGAGCCTTCGGGTCTGGTTTTTCAGCGCACCTTACAAGTGGGCCACCTTGTGGCCAGAAGGTGTACTGCCTCATCTGAGTGCACTGGCCCATTGACTTACCTGGTCACACCCACGCTGCTAGTGGTTCCCCAGCTTTTATCTCCATCCTGACCTTTCTCTGAAATTACAAAGGTAGATTTTTAATTGTCTTCTAGACATTTTGCAACTGCTAAGCCTTTAAATGCAGGCATAGGGAACTCAGCTTTCTTTAATCAGTTTTCTGCCTCAGGGCTGCTGCTCCACTTGTTCTCCCAAGCTCTTCCACAGCATCAGTAGCCACGCTCCTAGGGTCCTCATCCTTGTCACCTCCCGCTCTAACCCTCCCAGCCCCCCCCCCCCCAAACACATAGCAGACCACGTCGTCTTCCATTAAATTCATAGTCTACAGCTGAGCTGGCCAATGTAGAGACGCCTTTGAGCATCTAGGGATACTTAGATACTTATCTTAATTTAAGTCATTTCAAGTGGAGATGGCAAGAGATTTAAATTTAAAAGTCACCAACATACAGATGGTTGAAACCATGTTCAAGAATGAGGGGGCTGGCACCGTGGCACAGTAGGTTAATCCTCCGCCTGCAGCACTGGCATCCCGTATGGGCGCCAGTTCTAGTCCTGGCTGCTGCTTTTCCGATCCAGCTCTCTGCTATGGCCTGGGATAGCAGTAGGAGGTGGCCCAAGTCCTTGGACCCCTGCACCCGTGTGGGTGGCCAGGAAGAGGCACCTGGCTTTGAATCAGTGCAGCCCCAGCCATTGAGGCCATTTGGGGAGTGAACCAGCAGATGGGAGATGTTTCTCTCTGTCTCTCCCTCTCACTGTCTGTAACTCTACCTCTCAAATAAATAAATAAATAAAATCTTTAGGAAAAAAAAAAAGAATGACTAGGAACAGACACATTAGGAGCAAAAGGAGGAAAGGAGCTAGAATTAAATCTCTAGAGCTTCCACTTAAAAAATTTATTTATTTACTTGAAAGGCAGAGTAACAGACACACAGAGAAAAATAATCCACCTGCTTGCTTCACTCCTCAAATGGCCATAACAGCCGGGCCCGGGCCAGGCAAAAGCCAGGAGCTAGGAACTCCATCTAGGTCTCCCTTGTGTGTGCTCGAGCCATCATCCACTGCCTTCCCAGGCACATTAGCGGGGAGCTGGATGGAAGTGGAGCAGCCGGGACTCAAACCAGTGTTCTGATACGGGGTGACAGCATTGCAACTCGCTGCACCACAACACTGGCCCCTAGAGGCTCCAGATTTCCAAGGAGTAGAATGTCCTGGCAGAGACTGTGAAAGGGTTGTCGGGAGGAGCACGTGCCGTGGAAGAGCGTTCTCAGACGGAAGGGGTCGGTGAGTCGGGTGCTGGGAGACGTGAAGTAACAGGACTAAGATGTCCGCATTTGGCCTTGTGACAGGGAGGCTACTGAGACCGTCCCGAGAGCTTGTGTGATGGCATCGTGCAGGCAGAGTGGGTTGAGGAGTCTGTGGTACCAGGCAAAGAAATTGAGGTAGAAAGTTCCAGTAACTCTTTCCTCAAATTTGTCCCTAAAGAAGGGGGGGGGGGGGCTTTTACACTTGAACTTGGGAATGAAGATGGGAAGTGGTTAGGGCATAAAGGCAGATAGAAGGGATAAAGTGAGAAGGGAAATTTCTTCAAAGGTGGGCGGTCTGGCTCCCGAGAGCTCACGGGAGAAATGACCTTAGCCGGAGGGGCGATGACCTCTCCCGGGAGAGGAGGGGAAGAGGAATGGGCCCTGTGTAGGTGACCGGGAGGTCTGCGGCTCTCTGGTTTTCTGCCGCAGCTTCTGCTCTCCCTAGAGAATTGGAGAGGCCACCTGCTGAGAGTCAAGGCAGTGGCCGCACTGCGGTTAGGGGAATGAGCGCGAATGTGACGAATGGCTGTGGAAATGGGAGAGTAACTTGGTTCCCAGACTGCCTTTCGCACTGAGGAGGTCTGAGTGCAGGCACAGAAACATGGATTCTCCCATAGAATTCACGCAAGGTTGAATTACAGAGGGGAAAGGGAGTTTAAGGTACTCTCAAGACCACATGGCCGGCGCTGCGGCTCACTAGGCTAATCCTCCACCTGCGGCGCTGGCACACCGGGTTCTAGTCCCGGTCGGGGCTCTGGATTCTGTCCTGGTTGCCCCTCTTCCACGCCAGCTCTCTGCTGTGGCCAGGGAGTGCAGTGGAGGATGGCCCAAGTGCTTGGGCCCTGTAGCCTCATGGGAGACCAGGAGAAGCACCTGGCTCCTGGCTTCGGATCAGCGCGGTGCGCCAGCCGCGGTGGCCATTGGAGGGTGAACCAACGGCAAAGAAAGACCTTTCTCTCTGTCTCTCTCCCTCTCTCTAACTCTACCTGTCAAAAAAAAAAAAAAAGACCACATGAAGGACCTTGGTGGGTGAGAGCCCAGTGGAAAGAAGGGGCCATAAGAGAAGGAAGTACTTCTCTCTGAAGGGAGGAGAGAACTTCCACTTTGCTTATGGTGTTATCTAAATACTGATGGAGTTTGTGGATTCAAAAGGCCCAGTAGCCTAGGCAGCTCCTGTCAAGAGCCTCAGGTGCTCTCTGACGTCAAATGTGAGACTGTTGTTAAATCAACAACAGGAGTCACCGTGCACTAACTCCCCATGTAGAACCTGTGTCCTCCATGAGTTGTATTATGAGAGTTAACTGTAAAACTTCTCAAAGATTTATTTCATTTTAGTGTGTTAAGTAGAGGATATTCTTATGCCTCATAAGTTTTAGTTATGCCTAAGTGTCCAACTCCATGCCTTGTTTTCCTAGGTGCTTCGTTAATTAATGCTAAAACTTGTTCTCAAGGATTTACTTTATTTTAATGTATTAAGTGGAAGATAGTCTTATGTCTCATAAGTTATAGTTATGTCTAAGTGTTTGCAAAAGGTGTATCATTCTTTGGTGCTTCTTTACAGCTGAGTTTCTAAAAAAAAAAAAAAAAAAAAAAGGTGAAATTAACTTCGAGATGCAGTGACTTTGAACAGCCCTTGTCTCGACTGTTGAGGAATAGTGTTTTTTGGTTTGCTTGTTTGCAAATTGTTGAACTCTTAGTATAGAGTCGGTCGTCTGGGTATAAAGTTAATTGAAAATGGATCATGGTCGGCGCTGCGGCTCACTAGGCTAATTTTCCTCCTGCGGTGCCAGCACCCTGGGTTCTAGTCCCGGTTGGGGCGCTGGATTCTGTCCCGGTTGCCCCTCTTCCAGTCCAGCTCTCTGCTGTGGCCCAGGAGTGCAGTGGAGGATGGCCCAGGTCCTTGGGCCCTGCACCTGCATGGGAGACCAGGAGGAAGCACCTGGCTCCTAGCTTCGGGTTGGCGCAGCACGCCGGCCGTAGCGGCCATTTGGAGGGTAAACCAGTGGAAAGAAGACCTTTCTCTGTCTCTCTGTCTCTCTCTCTCTCACTGTGTAACTCTGACTGGCAAAGAAAGAAAGAAAGAAAGAGAGAGAGAGAGAGAGAGAGAGAGAGAGAAAGAAAGAAAGAGGAGGGAAGGGAGGGGAGGGAAGGGAGGGAAAGGCAGGGGATCTTAGTGGAGAATGGTAATGGGAGAGGGGAGAGGCAGAGGGGTAGCAGTGTGGGTGGGAAGAATCACTGTGTTCCTAAAGTTGTACTCATGAAATGCATGAAACTTGTATTCCTTAAATAAGAGGTTTCTTTGGGAAAAAATGATACTGTCAAGAAATGGTTGAAACAGCGGGTGTTAGAAGTATCAAAGGAAGTAAAATATCAAAGGAAACAAATTCAGGCCAGGGTTGACGGACTGGGGCAACAGGAGGGGGCAGTGTGCTGACTGTCCAAAGACAGAGAAGAAAAAAGTAGTCATGAAAAAATGAACTAAACTGGAAGCAGCAGCTATGCCGGCTCCCAGGACATCTAAACTGAGAGGCTGACCATGAACAAGTTGAGCACAAGGACGCAATGGCAGAGAAGGGCCCGAGAACCGTTCCCGGGAGATTGAGCCACAGGGCCCAGGCATCGTCCTCGGTGGGGTGGCAGGAACACGTGCAGAGGGAGGCTGAGAAGCAGGGCCAAGTGTGTGAGTGCAGTTGGAGGGGACAGAGGAGGAGGGCCAGGCCGCAGAGCTGACAGCCTACGGGCCGGAGAGCAGGGGTCGCGGCTTCTGCAGCTTCTGCACAGACGTGCTGAGGTGCAGGGGCTGGTATCGTGGTCCACATTAAAAGGTGCTGCTGAGTTAACTTAAGGGGGATTCAGTGCCCAAGGGAGGCCCCCACCTCGGGAACAGTGATGTAGGTCTCCTAAAGATCGGCTGAGTGCACCCCTGGCGCGCGCTCGCTCTCCACTATTTAAGCTGTTAGGTGGACTTTAATGTGCAAGTGAAGTAGGGGTGCAAATCAAGAGTCCATAAGGACGGGGATTTGGCGTGGGGGTAAGCCGTGGATTGGACCCTGCATCCTCATCCGTGTGCCTGGATTCCAGTCCCGTGTCCACTCCAGACTCTGCCTTCTTGTTCCTGCACACACTGGGAGGTGACGGCTCGGATACCTGGATCCCTGCCGCCCATTAGGAAGCACGGAATTGAGTAAGTTCGTGCCCTCAGCCAGGCCCAGCCCCAACCATGCGGTGACCAGCAGCTGGGAGCTCTGTGTGTCTGTCTTCAATCAGTCAATCAACTCACAGAGGAGTGGACCAGTATATAAGGACAATATTATAATTGCAGAAATTTACCCAAAAGGCAAATTCTCTTATAGTTGTTTTGTTCTCCCTAGCATAATACCACACAGAAGTGAATAATTACCAAACATTTTCGAAACAATAAAAAAATGGAGCCCAGATATCGTCATTTTGTTCATTTGTTTC
Source organism: Lepus europaeus (assembly GCF_033115175.1). Taxonomy (NCBI): domain Eukaryota; kingdom Metazoa; phylum Chordata; class Mammalia; order Lagomorpha; family Leporidae; genus Lepus; species Lepus europaeus. The sequence continues at coordinate 139,117,976 of NC_084828.1, forward strand.
TCAGCGTTGGCGTTAAATGTTGAGCCAGGTCATTCCTTGTTGTGGGGCGGTCCTGTCGCTGCAGGCTCTTTACAGCGCCCCTGGCATGTACCCTCTGGATGCCGGTGGATGGGACAACCGAACCGTCTCTGGATAGTGTCACCCGGGGGCACAGCACCACCTGCTGAGGGGCACTGTGTTTATTTAGTTTTAACTTTGTCCACTTCTCAGTTCTTAAGATCCTGACAGCCAATGCCAGGCTCAAAATAAATGTTGAGTGAAAGCCTGCGTCTAATTAGAGATGTAACCCTGAACACCTGTTCCACTCCCCACTGGGAATGGCACATTTCAGACGCGCCGAGAAGCCCCTGCGTCGCCAGGAGTGACCCTGTCTTCAGATTTGTCGTCCTGGGACTTCCTAAGCAGGGCACATGGAGAGTGTGCGTCTATTTTTGACACTAGTGTTAGTTTTATATAAAGGAAGAAGAGAACAGGGCTAAATTTGGATTATCTCTGATCTCGGGTTTAAAACTCACTGCTGGGTACTGGGTTGCCTGAGGAAGCGAGAGCAGGAGCGGGTAGTGTGAAGACCTGCGTTCGTGGGGTTTCTGATGCTCTCGTTGCGATGGGAGACGGGTGGCTCAGGGAAATCGGTGGTCGTCCCAAGTGGATATCGTCACACATAGACATCAGTTATCCTTGAATTCATTTTCTTGAACTGTGTGTCTGTCTTCTTTAAGGTGTAAAACCCACCGTGGCCCTGTGTCAGCAGAAGTGCAGGCGGTCGGGGACTCTGGAGAGCAATTATTGCTCAAGTAACTTCGGTAAGAGAGAAAATCCTGCCTTTTCTCCTCAACCAGAAACTCCAGACCTGGTGCTTCAGCTCCAAGGAATGCCTGGGAAGTTAGTGGGGGAGGGTCAGCACGGTGCTCATGTCCCCAGGGAAACGGTTTCTTTTCCACCAGAGTGTGCTGCCCTGTACTGGTTGGACTGTGAGATTTCAAAAGTGAGAAAAACAGGTACAATTCAGAAAAACATGTGTTTTTCACTTAAATTGAATAATTTGGCTCTTCAGTGTATGTTACTGTTATCCCCTGTATTCCGGCCAACTCTTTCTGAAAAAACCTGCATGGTTTTTTCATGCACTGAATAGTTTTTCTCGCATCTTAAATTCAGCTCAAGTCCATTCAAAACCCGCCCAGGCTCCCAATAAGAAGCTGGTCTCTTGCAGAAGTTCAGGTACGCCCACTGTAATGCCCTTCCAAGGAGCTGAGGCGGAGCTTGGACATGCAAAGTTCATTGGAAACTCATGAACCTGAGATGCTGTTGAGCAACTTGGAATTTCAAAGTCTTCCCAACTACAAAATTGTACCATCTGGGGAAACTACTTAAGAGCACACTATTCTAAAGTTCATTATGTTGGTAATTTTTTTTAAAGCACCTTAAAAGGAGCACTTAAAGAAAAGTCTTATCAGGAACAGGAAGTTGGTAGAACCTGAGTAGGTTACCCCAAACAAGGGGCCTCCCCAGAGAACCCTCGCTTGCTTTCTCAGCGCCTTCACATGCTAACCGTCTGCAGCCAAGTGAACACGCTGACCGATCTGGGGCCCTAAACCTTACCGGAGTTTGCATGTGGAAATTGAGATGCCTGGCATAAAAAGGAAGTGCGAGAGTGTCGGTGGCAAGTCATTGCTGTCACATCCAGTGTCGCCTTCTGTAGGAGGCCCCTCCCTCCCCCCCGATGACTGACAGAGGACAGTCATCACCTCGAGTCACAGTGAGGCGTGGGAAGAGTTCCTAATTCCAGCTTCCTGCCGGTGCAGATCCTGGGAGGCGGCAGTGATGGTTCGGCTTCTTGACCTCCGCGGTGGGAGACCTGGACTGCTCTCCCAGCCCTGGGCTCTAACCCTGGGCCAGTCCCAGCCATGTGGACATTTGGGGAGTGAAATAGTGGAAAGGAACTCTGTTAGCTTCTCAAATAAATAAAAGGTTTAAAAAATTTTTTTTAAAATTGAGATCATAGTGATTCTCCCATCATGGAACCTTTTAGCAAAGTATTGCCGCTAAAGATTCAAAGTGTTATGGAGTGAGCATAGGTAGGGGCTTATCAGCCTCTTATTTAGTGATTGATCTGCTTGTTGGATACAATATTTTAAACAGTCCTCAGTGACAGATGCAAAGTGGGAGGTATTTGTTTCTCTCCTAGTTAGCAACACCAGACTGAGTATTATAACTTTATGACCCTTTTTTCCCCAACCTGAGATTTGGTAACAAATGTACAGAATCAAGTTCAAGGGCTCTATTTGTTTTTGCTTTTGTTTTTGCCCACGTTTCAGTGGCAGGCATTGGGACTAGCAGTTAAGGCCCACATCCGTATCGGAGTGCCTGGGTTCGTCTCCCAGCTCCTGCTCCTGACTCCGACTTCTTGCTGCAGACGCTGAGAGGCACGGGTGATGACTCAAGTGGTCAGATCCCTTCCAGCACGTGGGAGCCTGGACTGAGTTCCCAGCCCTTGGCTTTGGCCTGGCCCTGGCCTGGCTGTTGCAGGCATCTGGGGATTGAACCAGCAGCTGGGAACTCAGTTTTGCTCTCTTTCCCTCTCTGCCTCGCCAATAAATAAAAATAACAGAGCTTCATGTAGGAGGCCTTCTAGACTGTGACTTCATTTGCTTGCGTTTACCTTCACGGTCACGGTATTTCCACAATGTCGTCTTCTGCAGTATTAGCTGGCACGGTCATCACAACTGTCACTCGAGGCGGGAGCCTGCACGCCACGATCTCGATCATCAACATCTACAAAGAGGGCAGCCTGGCCATTCAGCAGGCCGGCAAGAACATGAGCGCCCGGGTCACTGCGGTCTGCAAGCAGTGCCCGCTCCTCCGCAGGGGTGAGTAGGGAGGAGAGCTTTAGTCTGTCTTCTGGGGTAAAGAACGGAGGAGGGGTGGAGAGGGCCTCTCTAGCGAGACAGATCTGGGCTAGAGAAGGGAAATCAGGGGCCGACCTACTGAGCACTGCTTGTGGAGAAGGAATGCCTTTGGAGTAAGGCAGAAATGGGTGCTAACCCCACGTTTTGTAGCCACAGAAGAGGTAGAGGAAATGAAGACGGGTCCACGACGGTGAGCCAGGAGAGAACAGAGCTGACCGAGCCGTTCAGGGCATAGAGATTCTGGAGAAAAATAGCCAGCACACGACAGGCAGTGCAGAGCTGAAGCTCCGAGGAGAGAGGTCTACCGGGCTGGAGTGAAAGACTTGCATGGGGCCATTGAATTCCTAGGTAGAAATGAGTTTACTGAGAGGAGTTATAAAAAAGGAAAGTTACAGGGGCCAGTGCTGTGGCACAGTGGGTTAACGCCCTGGCCTGAAGCACTGGCATCCCGTGTGGGCGCTGGTTCTGGTCCCAGCTGCTCCTCTTCCGATCCAGCTCTCTGCTGTGGCCTGGGAAGGCAATGGAGGATGGCCCAGGTCCTTGGGCCCCTGCGCCCATGTGGCAGACCCAGAGGAAGCTCCTGGCTCCTGGCTTCGGATGGGCACAGCTCCGGCTGTGGTCACCAGTTGGGGAGTGAACCATCGGATGGAAGACCTCTCTCTCTCTCTGCCTCTCCTCTCTCTGTGTAACTCTAACTTTCAAATAAATAAATCTTAAAAAAAAAAAAAAAAAAGGAAAGTTACAGCAGAGCCAGAGGCACATGACTGAACAATAAAGCAGCGAGGTTTGAACTTGCTGTCAGTGTGGGGGTCACACTTAGATGGATGGGCCTGTGACCCATGCTCCACTGCAGCCTTCCCTGCGTGAGGCACACGTGGACATCTCTCCACAACTGCGGCCACACAGAGTTCTCTCTGGAATGGTAATGACCCCTGGCATCCCACTGGGTGATACACCGTGATCTCCTGGCCCCATCTCAGCTCATTCCTTTCCCCAGGCTTGTCACAAGCCTTTCTTACCTCTATACACCCAGAGAGAAATACAGAAATCTCCACTCCAAGAGAGCTTTCCTGTGAATTCAGCTCTTCCTGAGAAGTCGGGAGGCCAGCAGCCTGACGTCAGCCCTCTGACGGGCTCTGGAGAAGCGACACGTTCTTCCCAGAAGGGCTAGGAAGAGCAGAGGGCACACGGGGACTCTGTGAGGCCATGCTGCTCAGTCTGCCACGTCCCCGTGGCCTCCCAGGGTACCCTCGCAGGAAGGGTTGTACGAGAGAGAGTGTCCTGTGGTACGCGGGCTGAGCACAGTAAAGGTGGCAGTAGTATGTGCCACTGTCACAGCATTTTTCTGAAGCTATGCAAATCTTCAGAGTTGGACCCAAGACCCTTCAGCGCAGGCTGCAGGCCAGGCCTGACTTAGCCAGACACAGCAGTGTGTACATATTAGAGAAGTAGTGTCACCAGTATCAGTGGTTTTTTAGTAGACAGCAGTGCTGTGTTCAGCAAGGAACTCTATGAATATAAGATGTGCATGTGTGTCCCTGCCCCCAAGAAACTTACACAGTGTAAATGCTTGATGTTGATAAAGTTCCAGACAACAGCAGAAGAGAGTGGATGGTTAGTTGCCAAATACCAGGGAAATGGGGCCACGTTGTGGGACTGGGAGAAGCCAGCTGAGGTTGGCCGTCCTGGCGCCCTGGAGGCCTGGGAAGGAGGAGAGCCTTTCATGCTAACAGTGCCGCCTCCACGGTGCACCCAGTAACCCCGCCAGCCCTGTGCCACTGCACAGGGAGAGGTGCCTGATCGGACCCCGCGGGTCAGTTTCCTGCTGTTGGCAAGATGATATGAGTCGAAATTAGTTTTTTGCTGAAGAGAGATTTAAACCAGATTTTAGCCTGGATAGAATACATACATAATTATTTACAGAAGAGAAAATGTAACCAGAGGTAAGTTATAGCCTAAGCGGTTCAAACATCACACAGAGAAAAAGGTTGATTTTTCTGTGCTCTTTCTTTAGGTATGAATTACATTATCATGGGCCAAGTGGGTGAAGACGGGCGAGGCAAACTCATGCCAAACAGCTTCATCATGATGTTCAAGACCAAGAATCAGAAGCTCCTGAATGCCTTAAAGAACAAGCAATGCTAACGGCGAAGCGCGTCAACGCAATCCGCATCCTGTCACTGCTTCTGGAAGATCTGGCTTCCTTCAGAAGAACAAACGGCTGCACACATTGCATTTCGAGCACTATGGGACTCACTCACTCTTCACCTGAAGGGGGTCCGAGACTTCCAGTCCCGCAGCTGGAAGTCGTGCGCCTGCCCCGAGAGGACCAGACGCCTGCCACCTCCGCGTGCTCACGGGGATCTGAAGGTTGCAAGCACGGGCAGCCTGGGAGCAGTTTATTTATGTTTTTGTCAGAGGATATTTTAGGACTGAGTTGTGTGAAGATACGGAAAAGAGATTTTATAAGTGCAATATTTATATAGTGATACTTGTGTTTCTTTCAAGCATCTGCTCCAAGGTGTTATTCTTCTCTTGCATTTTTTAAATCAATGCTTAATAAAATATTTTTAAGTGATTACATAACAACCATTAAACTTAGTTCTGTATAAAGAGGCACACTGTAAAAAGAATAAACCCTTTTAATAAGAATACTGTCATTACACATGAAGTTGTATGTGTAGCCATTTGCACTTCGCTAGAGTTGGCGCTGCGAGAACTTCAGGGGCCGGATGAAGCTTGTCGAGTCGGTAGACTACAGTTCTCGCTGCGTCAGCATAGAATCTAGTCCCAAGGCCTTCATTCTGTAATTGACAGTGAAGCTCGGTGGATTTAGTGACTTGCCCGCAGTGCGTGTCTCCTCACGGCCCTAAGTCCAAACCCAGTGCCTTCGCCGTCACTGGAAGCAGCACCTGACTTGAGCTCAGTACTGTCTCCTAGTTGAGGGTAGGACTGGCCAGCCTGATACCTGGCCATCTCTGAGATGGACTTGAAATGAGAAGTGAGCCTGCCATTCCTACCCTGTTAATCCCGTTGCCCGGATCAGGCCACAGCAGGTGCATCCTGCCATTGCCACTGCCTTTTTTTTTTTTTTTTTTTTTTTTTTACAGGCAGAGTGGATAGTGAGAGAGAAAGAAAGGTCTTCCTTTGCCGTTGGTTCACCCTCCAATGGCCGCTGCGGCCGGCACATCTCACTGATCCGAAGCCAGGAGCCAGGTGCTTCTCCTGGTCTCCCATGCGGGTGCAGGGCCCAAGGACTTGGGCCATCCTCCACTGCACTCCCTGGTCACAGCAGAGAGCTGGCCTGGAAGAGGGGCAACCGGGATAGAATCCGGCGCCCCGACTGGGACTAGAACCCGGTGTGCCAGTACCGCAAGGTGGAGGAGTAGCCTGTTAAGCCACAGCGCCGGCCGCCACTGCCTTTTACAAATCTATTTTCACGCGGTGGTGGAAGAACTGCGAAAGGACTCCCGTCATTCACACAGAGCTGCTTAAGATGCAGTTAGGCGTGTGGGGGATGAGCAGGGGGCAGCCAGTGAGGGCCAGCAAAGGGCTGGGAGGAGGGGCCCACCATCCCCGTCTAGAGACGGTAGGAAGAACGTTACGGATGAACAGACTTTGGTCTTCGCTGCTACAAGCAAAGTTTAGAAAAAGGGAAAAGGTTCTTTTGGGTGAAAACACCAGACATTTAAAGGGCACCAAAATAGTTGTTCCAAAGGGGAAGAACCAACCCTCTTTTGGCAGCTGAGTGAGCAAAAGGAAGCATTGAACAGAGGTGGATGGGGGGGCCAGATCCCTCCCCCCCTCCAGCAGCCGAAGACATGGATGAACATGTGCTTGGGCCCTGCACCCGCAAGGGAGACCAGGAGAAGCACCTGGCTCCTGGCTTCGGATCAGCGAGATGCGCCGTCCGCAGCGGCCATTGGAGGGTGAACCAACGGCAAAAAGGAAGACCTTTCTCTCTGTCTTTCTCACTATCCACTCTGTCAAAAAAAAAAAAAAAAAAAAAAAGTCATTCATTTTGACTGAACTTCAGTTTCCTTAGTAACTCAAGATGAGGGAGTTCATATTAAATGACTTCTGGGATTCTGTACTATTTTAGGAAATGTTTCTTTTAAACTTTTATTTTTCAAGAATAGTTGCTAATGTTTTTGCTTCTAAGTATTATAGAATCAAGCTCATACATATATATGAAAGAGGAATTGGCAATTATACTAACATCACAAAATCGTTTCAAAATTAGAAACAAGACTTCTTAATATATTTGAGGGTCTTGCTAGCTTGATTTTCATCTTCTGAATTTCATTTCAGTTCCTTATAACAAAAATATAAGAATCTTCCAAAGTATCCAAGTGTTAAATTTTATTACTTATTCAATAGCCTTGGTTGAAAGAAATTTACCTTTTTTCTTCATGTAGGATACCACTGCCAGATGCCCCTTAAATCTTCTGGACGACTGAAATGATGTAAACCAATGACAAACATTTTCTTTTTTTTTTTTGACAGACAGAGTTAGAGAGAGAGACAGAAAGGTCGGTCTTCCTTTTTCCGTTGGTTCACCCCCCAAGTGGCCGCTACGACCGGTATGTTGTGTCTGGTGCGCTGCGCCAATCCAGAGCCAGGAGCCAGTTGCTTCTCCTGGTCTCCCATGGGGTGCAGGGCCCAAGGACTTGGGCCATCCTCCACTGCACTCCCGGGCCACAGCAGAGAGCTGGCCTGGAAGAGGGGCAACCGGGACAGAATCCGGCGCCCCAACCGGGACTAGAACCCGGGATGCCAGTGCTGCAGGCAGAGGATTAGCCTAGTAGAAATACAAATCTAATTTCAATAAACATAATTAGACTAAACCCAGAAGTTAAAAATCAAACGTGATCACTGGTTGGAAAACAACTCTCTCCATTTCAGAGAGACATCTAAAACATGAAGAGATGGAAAAACTGGGAAGAAAAGGATAAAAAATCAACTTAGTAGGCAAACATCAATCAAAACAAAACTGGTTTGGCTTTGTTAGTACAAGAACAAAAAACAAACCTTCAGTCATTACTCAGGATGAAGAGGGCTACAGAGAGAAAGAACAATTGTAATTCTGTGGGTAGCTAATAACATCCTTTTAAAACTGGTAAATCGTATTATAGTAGAAATTGACAAGTTTATCATAGTGGGTGATTTTTTAACATTCTTTCTCTAATTGACATATTTAAAAGAGAAAACAGTAAACACATTTTCAGCCAAAAAATTAACTAGATTTGCCTGTTTTACAGGATATTATACGGGACAAAACCAAGGGCATGTTATTTTTTAACTCAAATGGAACATTTTCAAAACCTGCCTACTTACTGTCCCATGAAGCAAATCTCAACAAATTTCAAAGACTATAGAGATACCTTCCTCCTCCAATGACAGTGAAGAATTAGAAATTAGTAACAAAAAAGATAACAAGAAAACCTTCTAAAATTTTTTTATAAAGTGCTTTTAAATAACTCTTGATCGAAAATATACCATAGTAGAAAACGGAAAATATCAAAAGCAGAACTATAGAAATGCTGCATTTCAAAATGAGTGGAATGAAGGTAGCTTAAGCATCACTTTAAAATCCACAAGAGTACTTCAAAAAGTTTGTGGAAAATTGAATTAAAAGTTTATTTTGTTGCAAAAATTTTGTTTATCTGAAAGTCAGAGAAAAGGGGAGACAGAGATCTCCCATCCTCTGTCTGATTCCCCAGACTCCCCCAACACGGGCAGGGCCAGGCAGAAGTCGAGCCAGGAACTCTGACTCATGCCTCGGGGCCAGGGACCCAGATACTTGAGCTATCACCTGTTGTCCCCCAGGTCAGCACAGGAAGCTGGACTCAAAACTCAGTCACTCTGATAGGAGATGTACTGTCAAGATTTTACTTATTTGAGAGTAGAGTTACAGAGAGAAAGGACTTCCATCCGCTAGTTCATTCCTCAAATGGACGCAACAGTCAGAGCTAAGCCAATCCAAAGCCAGGAGCTTCTTTCCGGTCTCCCACGCGGGTGCAGGTGCCCAAGGACTTGGGCCATCTTCCACTGCTTTCCCAGGCCACAGCAGAGAGCTGGATCAGAAGAGGAGCAGCTGGGACTCGAACCAGCGCCAACAGGGGATGATGGCACTGCAGGTGGAGGCTTAGCCCACTATACTACAGCACTAGCCCCGTGGGATGCAAGTGTTTAAACACTGTGCCAAATGCCTGCCCTGGATGTAAACATTCTGAAATTCAGGCATAATATTTTAATAATACCCGTTTTTCAGGAACTTTTTGAAGGTCCCTTGCATAGCCTTACAAAGAATACAAATTGGCAAGTTAGTAAAAGAACAAAGAATAAACTTAAAAAGTGGAAGAAGTTAAGCATAGAGCAGAAATTGAGTAAAGTAGTAATCACCAATAATAAAAATAAAGTTGGTTCTTTAAAATGATGAATATAATTGACAAAATTCTGTTAAACAAGAAGTAAAAAGGGACAAGTAAACCCATTTAAGAATAAAAAGGAGACCTAACTACAGATTTTGCAAAATCTTAAATGGAAATAAAACAATGTTATGAACCAAATTATGCCCATAGATTTCTAAACTCAGATGGAAATGTCAAATTCCTGGGGTGAGCAGGGGTCCTGGTAAACAAGGAATAGAAGCAGAATACTGATACCGCCATACATCCATCATGAAATTCAATCAGTAGTTTAACATTTCCCTCAAAGAAAACTCCAGACCCAGTCTCACTTGGAAGGTCTACCAAGCAATGAAGAGGCAAATACTGCCAACCCAACAGACACTATTCCAGAGTATAAACAAAGAAGGAATATTTAGCAGTTTTTTTGTAATTATCAAGGTTTTATTTTTTTAACAGAAAACTTTTATTTAATAAATATAAATTTTGAAAGTACAACTTTTGGATTATAGGGTTCTTCCCCCCCCCAAAACCACCCTCCCACCCGCAAACCATCCCATCTCCTAATTCCTTCTCCCATCCCATTCTTAAGATTCATTTTTAATTATCTTTACATATAGAAGATCAACTCTATACTAAGTAAAGATTTCAACAGTTTGCACCCACACAGGCACACAAAGTATAAAGTACTGTTTGAAGATTAGTTTTACTGTTAATTCTCATAGTACAACACATTAAGGACACAGGTCCTTTTAAATGAATCTTATTTATTTTTATTTATTTGACAGGTAGAGTTTAGACAGTGAGAGAGAGAGATCTTCCTTCCGTTGGTTCACCCCCCAAAATGGCCACCACAGCTGGCGCTGCGCCAATCCGAAGCCAGTGAGCCAGGTGCTTCTTCCTGGTCTCTCATGTGGGTGCAGGACCCAAGCACTTGGGCCATCCTCCACTGCCCTCCCGGGCCACAGCAGAGAGCTGGACTGGAGGAGGAGCAACCGGGACTAGAACCCGGCGCCCATATGGGATGCCGGTGCCACAGGTGGAGGATTAACCAAGTGAGCCACGGCAGCAGCTCCGCACAGTGACTCCCGTTGTTGATTTAACAATTGACACTGTTATTTATGACAGCAGTAATCACACAAGGCTCTTTTTTTTTTTTGATAGTGAGAGAGAGAGACAGAGAGAAAGGTCTTCCTTTTCCATTGGTTCACCCTCCAATGGCTGCTGCGGCCAGCGCACCGCGCTGATCCGAACCCAGGAGCCAGGTGCTTCTCCTGGTCTCCCACGCGGGTGCAGGGTCCAAGCACTTGGGCCATCCTCCACTGCACTCCCGGGCCATAGCAGAGGGCTGGCCTGGAAGAGGGGCAACCAGGACAGAATCCGGCACCCCGACCGGGACTAGAACCCGGTGTGCCGGCACCACAAGGTGGAGGATTAGCCTAGTGAGCCGCGGCGCTGGCTGATATCCAGGACTAGAATCAGTGCCCATATGGGATGCCGGTGCCATAGGCAGAGGATTAACCTGCACCACAGCACTGGCCCCAGCAACAATTAAAAAAAAAAAAATTTAAAAGATGCAGTGCCTGGATTCCATATGGGTGCCAGTTCGAGTCCTGGCTGCTCCACTTCAGATCAGCTCTGTGCTTATGGCCTGGGAAAGTAGAAGATGGTCCAAGTCCTTGGCCCCTGGACCCACATAGGGGACCTGGAGGAAGCTTCAGGCTTCAGATCAGTGAAGTTCTGGCTGTTGTGACCATCTGCGGAGTAAAGGAGTGGATTTAAGATCTCTCTCTTGCTCTCTCTGCGTTTGTGTAACTGCCTTTCAAATACATAAATACATCTAAAAAGAGATTTAATTTAAAAAAATTTTATTTATTATTTGAAAGAGCCACAGAGAGAGGGCAAGAGAGATTCTCCATCTTTCAGTTCCTCCCCAAATGGCTGCAACGGTCAGGGCTGGGCCAGGCTGAAGCCAGGAGCCAGGAGCTCCCTCCAGGTCTCCCACATAGGCGGCAGGGGCCCACACACTTGGGGCACCCTCTGCTAAGCAACAGAACCTTGCTGAAAATTATCCATAATCAAAAATTTTGACCAGAGTCACAACAGTGAAATTTTTCGTTCGTTATTTAGTCATTGTTCTTGGCAGTCATTCGTATTATTAGTCATTGCTCAACAACTGAACTCTCAGGTCAAATAAATGTTATAATTATCAATGAAGTATAAACATACATTAACTTTTTAGTAGTTATCTCCTCTTTTCATTCACTGTTGACACATTTTAAAGTTAAATATTTCAGCAACAAGAGCAACAAAGCAGTGAGCACACTTCACAGCATTAATAGATCTGCAAAGCTAACCAGGAAATCTTAGGTGCAATTAACCATTCAGACGTAAGTGGCACCAACACTCTGAGTATCTAACACAAGGGAAAGTGTTAGACTCTCTTCTGGGGGATTCTTTGTCACAGTCTCGAAGCCGTCTATGCAGCCACCTTGGGCCTCCCTAGATGAGGTCTCAGGTACAAGGAGACAGACTTAGGTCAGGGGGCTGTATACCCTACCTGAACGGTTAGCCAGTGTCTCTCTCTTTTTTTTTTTTTTTTTTTTTGACAGGCAGAGTTAGACAGTAAGAGATAGAGACAGAGAGAAAGGTCTTCCTTTGCTGTTGGTTCACCCTCCAATGGCCACTGCGGTTGGCGTGCTGCGGCCAGCGCACCGCGCTGATCCGAACCCAGGAGCCAGGTGCTTCTCCTGGTCTCCCATGGGGTGCAGGGCCCAAGCACTTGGGCCATCCTCCACTGCACTCCCGGGCCACAGCAGAGAGCTGGCCTGGAAGAGGGGCAACCGGGACAGAATCCGGCGCCCCGACCGGGACTAGAACCCGGTATGCAGGCGCCGCAAGGCGGAGGATTAGGCAAGTGAGCTGCGGCGCCGGCCAGCCAGTGTCTCTTGTAACAACTCCAACAGCATAGCTTCTAGCCTTCTCATGGATGACCTGCTAGTTCTAAGAATTACACACTCAGGAAAGCTCAAAGCCATAGCTCCCATGTCAGGTAATCCAAGTTCAACCACAGTTCCTTCCAATCCAGGTGCAGTTTACCACTCACCCTCACTGGCAGCGTGCAGCAACATAGTTAACATACTGTGTTAGGAGATTGGCAGGTAATGTCAACTCAACAAAGGTCAAATCGTTAATAGAATGAGAGTTCTCTGAAGCCCTGTTTACGGTAAAGGAAAAAATAATTTCATCATAATAATGCAGATAAAGCATTTGTTCTAACTCAATATTGATTCATGGCATTTAAAAAATAAACTGAGCAAACTATGAATAGAAGAGAATTTGCTTCAGTTGACAAGAATACAGCAAACCTACCTGTGGGAAAGAGTGAAATCTTTTATTATCAGTGGTATGACTAAAAAAAATCATTTCTATTAAAAAGTGTGTGATAGACAAAATCAAAAATACAATCAATTGTAAAGGAAGAAATAAGACTATTATAATTCAAAAATAATATATTATCCAAATAGAAAATCCAAGGTAACCTGCAGGTAAATCACTAGACCTTGAAATGTTTTACACACAATTGTTCCAAAATTTTTAAGCTTTAAGTTCTAAATGTCGAATAGTATTTTGTTTTCTAATTGAGTCTTTGGAAGCACCTCACACACAGTCTCTTACACAGGGTTGATGGATGGTCAGGTGTGGGAGTGTTCATGGCTGTATGGAATTGAGTATGCAGACTTAGTAGCCCTGGGCCACAGAAATTTGTTCTGAGAGATTTTAGTTATTCTTAAAAATCCCAATTTTTCAACTTTTTGTCATATGCTTCTTCCTCTTAAAAACAGATTCAACAACTGCGTTTAAAATGGCTAAAATTTGATTAGCTAAAAATTTGAAACATTATCTTCTGCTTTAAGAATATTCCAGTTCTGATACTATGGGCTAAATTTAAACAGTGAGATGGAGCTTTTAAGTATAGAAATCTATTAAGAAATTTATAAGTTTATAGCAAGACTTTCAATACCCAATCTCAACAAAAAATTGCTATCAACAGCAACCTAATGCAATTAAAAGATTCCTGGACAAGGAGGAAAAAGATTGGGATTCTCATTCATGGTGTAGTATTGGGAAAACTTTGGTTTGTAAAATGAGAGTGTTGATTTGGGTCATTTCTGAGTTACTGTGTGACCTTAAATTGTTTCCGGACCTTTGAATATCCAAATTGATCTGGATAAAAAGTGATACAGGAAGTGAATTAGCCAGTCTCTTCATTTCACCCACTCTGGCCCCTCCTCGTCCTGGGGTACTTTCTGAGGCTCACTCTTGCTTTCTTATTTCTGTTTAGCACCTGTCTTTCGTCTCCCTCTAACTCTCACTCATCTTGCTGGTGTCTGCTTGACTCTGGCCATGACATTAAAAGTCTTTAAGATAATTCACCATTTAAAACGCAAAGACTAGACATCTTATAAGCTTTGTCCACTCACCAAGATGGACCTCCAGTGAGAAATTAATTCAAAAAAGCAAAGCTTTCAGACATATCCTACCTGAAACCAAAAATTCAGTTCAGGGTCTCAAGTTCATAATTATGCAACACTGCAGCAATTACTTAAAATGTGTTTCCTACCTATTAAATGAGAGTTGAAGTAGGTGATTAAGTTTTCTTCCAATCCAATGTGAGGAAACAGATCTACAGCAGGCAACTATCAGACGAGTTAGCTGACTGGATGCCATCTCTAGAATATTTACACAAATAGAAAATGGCCAAACCTCCATTCAACAAATTAGTGCCGTTCACCATTAACTCCGTTTTTAAGCTCAGAACACAGAAAGAGGAAAAGAACTATTCCCTCCTGCGCTTAATCTAGTGTCACAACTTCAAAAAGAAAACATCTGCTCTGAAACAATTATACAAATTGCAGTGATTGTTTGCTGTTTCCATTGAAACATAAAATGGGGAAAATGTATTTTAAAACATAATGCTGAATTAACCCATTAAATTAATTCAATTTCTGAATGAGTTACTGATGAAGCTTATATATTTCTTCCATAAACTTTTGTAACAGCACCTGACAATTTTAGTATCATGCAATAATAGTAATGCCCAAAATTAGAGGATAATTAACTGAGGGAAGAAAGGAAGGGAGGAGCAGGGAGAGCGAGCGAGCACATGTGCTTTTCAATGCTTCAGTTCCCAAATGCCTGAAACCAAGAACTCAGTCCAGGTCTCCCATGTGGGTGGCAGGAACCCAAGTAATTGAGCCAAAAGATTATTTTTAAAGCATGTAACTAGCACACGAAAGTTTCCTAAGTCTTCTGTTGCATATCTAAAGTATTTATTTCAAACTGGGAGTAGAGGGAGCAGAATACAGAACAATGTGAAATTACCAAATGAAGAAAAACACTGTAATGGGAAATTCTTCCAAGTATATCATCCAGAAATGCAACATGTTTATGGATGAGGCAGCAGTGCCTGAAAGCTAACAAATTAACTTACAAGTTGAGAAATTCGGAGCAGCTGCTAGCCTTGATACTGGTAGTATTTTTTAGTGTAAATCTGAATAACCTGATTCAGTTAGTTTACTACCCAGGTACTATTAACATATTTGGTATTTTATAAATTTCCTAAGGAAACAAAAATGTTAAAGTCTAAGGAATCAAAACAATTGTCTTTATCATGGAGAGATAATTGGTATTTGTAAGTAATGAGATGAAGGACAACTCTCATCCTATTTTTAAGAAAGTGTGAGGGGCAGGTTCTTTGCATAGTGGTTTTGACACCTGGATTCTGTTCCCAGTTCTGGCACTTGACACCAGCTTCCTGCTAGCACAGATCCCAGGAGGCAGTGTGACGGCTCAGGTGAGTGGGTTATGCCATCCAATGTGATAGAACTGGGTTGAGTTCCCAGGTCCCAGCTTCAGCTTGACCCACTCCACAAAACATTGCTGAGAAATTAAAGATCTAAATAAATGGAGAGATACAACTTGTTGAGGGACTGGAAGACAATATTAAGAAGTTCTTCCCAAATTGGTCTCTATATTCAATGTACTTACAATCAGAATCCCAGTAGGTTTTGTGGTAGAAAATAAGCAGATGCTAAATTTTTATTAAAGAGGAAATAACCTAGATTAGCAAATATAATTTTGAAAAAGTAATACAAAGTTCTTTACCTTGGCACAAATTCCTGCACCTACTGCCACTCTGTTGTGTAAGTGATGGGTTACCAACTGTCATAGTCGAGCAGTTTTCTTTTGAAGAATTGTAAGATTTCAGTATTATTTGCTTATTTATTTTGCAATGTTACATTTTATACTTTTCTACCAGGTTTATTGGAAAATAATTTCCGTACATTAAAACTCTTTTTAAGAGTACAGTTTGAGGCTGGCGCCGTGGCTCAATAGGCTAATCCTCCACCTTGCGGCGCCGGCACACCGGGTTCTAGTTCCGGTCGGGGCGCCAGATTCTGTCCAGGTTGCCCCTCTTCCAGTCCAGCTCTCAGCTGTGGCCTGGGAGTGCAGTGGAGGATGGCCCAAGTGCTTGGGCCCTGCACCCACATGAGAGATCAGGAGAAGCACCTGGCTTCCAGCTTCGGATCAGCGCGGTGCGCCAGCCACAGCAGCCATTGGAGGGTGAACCAACGGCAAAGGAAAACCTTTCTCTCTGTCTCTCCCTCTGTCCACTCTTAACTTGTAAGTTAAAAAAAGAAAGAGTACAGTTTGAGTTTTATAATCTCCCATCAAACCTGGGTAACCAAAGATTTTATTTGGTTCCTATAATTTTTCCCTTCTAGAATGTCATACTAGTGGGATCCTACAGTGGCTTCTGTGACTATATAGACCCCTCCCACCACATCTGAAACCATGAAACTACTAGGGGAAAACATAAGATGAGAACTTTCAAGACATTAGTGTAGGCAAATTTTTTTTTTTTTTTGAAAAGACCACAAAAGCACAGGCAACAAAAGCAAAACCAGACAAATGGGATTATATCAAAGAAGCTTCTACACATCAAGAAAACAACCAGCAGGGTGCAGAAACAACTGAAGAAAACATGAGACAAGGAGTTAATAAGCAGCATATACAGGGAACTCAAAAAGTCTAATAGCAGAAACAAAACAAAAACATTTAAAAATATGCAATAGATCTAAATAGACATTTTCCAAAGGAAGACATACAAAATGATCAACAGGTACATGAAAAACTGTTGAACATCACTAGTCATCTGAGAAATGTAAATGTAAATCAAAACACAATGACATAACACTTCACTCCAATTAGAGTGGCATCATACTTCCACCTGTGGAGATCGTTTCCCCAGCACCATTTGTTGAAGACTGTCCTTGCTCCAGGGATTGGTTTTAGCTCCTTTGTCAAAGATAAGTTGGTTGTAGATGCATGGATTGATTTCTGGTGTTTCTGTTTTGTTCCACTGGTCTACCCATCTGTTTTTGTGCCATTACCAGGCTGTTTTGATTATCACTGCCCTGTAGTATGTCTTGAAATCTGATATTGTGATGCCTCCAGCTTTGTTTTTGTTGTGTAAGATTGCTTTAGCTATTTGGGATCTCTTGTGCTTCCATACAAATGTCAGCAGCGTTTTTTCTATATCTGAGAAGAATGTCCTTGGTATTTCGATTGGTATTGCCTTGAACCTATAAATTGCTTTTGGTAGTATGGACATTTTGATATTGATTCTTCCAATCCATGAACATGGAAGATTTTTCCTTTTTTTTTTTTTTGGTGTCATCTTCTATTTCTTTATGTTTTATAATTCTCATTGTAGAGATATTTGACATCCTTAAATTTATTCCAAGGTATTTTTTTTTAAGCTACTGTGAATGGGATTGACCTTAGAAGTTCTTTCCCATCCGTGGCACTGTCTGTGTATACAAAGGCTATTGATTTTTTTGTGTTGATTTTATATCCTGCCATTTTACCAAACTCTTCTATGAGATCCAGTAATGGCTTCATGGAGTCTTTTGGAACCTCTATATGTAGAATCATGTCATCTGCAAATATGGATAGTTTGAATTCCTCCTTCCCAATCTGTACCCACTTTGATTTCTTTTTCTTGCCTAATGGATCTGGCTAAAACTTCCAGGACTATATTGAATAGCAATGGTGAGAGTGGACATCCTTGTCTGGTTCCAGATTTCCAGTGGGAATGCTTCCAACTTCTCTCCATTCATTAGGATGCTGGCCGTGGGCTTGTCATAAATTGCCTTGATTGTGTTGAGAAAGTTCCTTCTATACCCAATTTGCTTACGGTTTTCATCATGAAAGGGTGCTGTATTTTACTAAATGCTTTCTCTGCATTTGTTGAGATAATCATGGCTTTTATTCTTCAGTGTAGAGTGGCTATCATAAAAAGATAAAGGATATTGCTGGCGAGGACATGCAGAAAAGGGAACCTTGAACACTGCTGGTGGGAATGTAAATTAGAGCAGCCATTGCTGGAAAACAGAATGGAAGATCTTCAAAAAATTAAAAATAGAACTACCGTGTGCTGCAGCAATCTCACTATGGAGTATATATCCAAAGGAAATGAAATCAGTTGAAGAGACATTTGCACTCCCATGTTTACTGAAGCACTATTCTCAACAGCCAAGATTTGAAATCAGTCCAAATGTCCATCAACTGGTGAACAGATAAAGAAAACGTGTCATGTACTTACATATATACACAATGCAATGCTATTCAGCTAGAAAGATGATGGAATCCTGTCATTTAGGACAACATGGATGAAACTACAGGAATTGTTACGTGAAAATGTCCAGGCACAGAAAAACAAATAATGCATAATTTCACTTACATGTAAAACCTAAAAAAGTTGATCTCATAGAAGTTAAAGAGCAGATGGTAGTAACCAGAGGCTGAGGAGAATAAGAGGGACATAGGGATGGGAATAAGTTGATTAACAGATACTAGTAGGGTGACAATAGATAATAATGGACTGTCTTGTGTTTTTCAATAACTAGAAGAAAGCATTTTGAATATTTCATCAACGTAAGTGATAGATGAGGAGATAGATTTGAACATTACATGATACATATGTTATCAAAACGGTTTATGTATCAGTTAAAAAATTTAAAAGAAGAGTAAAAGTTTAATACAATGGACTGTCAATTTATAATCTAATGTCAAGTTTTATTCACCTTTTTTCTTACAATACACTGTCATTCAAAATATACCTCATAAGTAACTCATGCATACAGTAGGCACTCTATAAATAGTTTTATTTAATAATTATTTTTGAGAATGACTAAAAATCCTGATGTAAAATCCCAATTGGGAAGTGCATAATCCCATTGTAGACAAAATATATAGCTTTACAATAAACATTTTTATAAGAATTTACCCAAAAAAGGGAACACTTAAAATTTGGAAATTAAAAAATAAAAAGTAAAAAGCAAAATGAAACATAGTACTATATTTAGACAATGATCCCTGGATCAGTGGTGATTATAGACCAAGGGCTACCTGCACCCTGTGGCTTTAAGACTATCTGACATTCAGTTAAGAAGATAATTATATACCTAATACCCTCTTAACTGGATATGCTGTAAGAATATATAAGCAATAGCCTGTGAAAAAATTTTTAGCTACATCTCTTATGTGAACACAGAAAAAAAATTAAATACATACTTTATTCTCTAATTTCAAAAATCAAGCTTTTCATTTTAAGCAGCAAAAAATGATCCACAAACATGAAATCACTTTAGAAGCCATGTTAAATTCTAAGGAAAATACTTTGGGAGACAAGCTTAAGAACCTTAGTTCAAATATAAAACAAATCTTGAGTCTTCTAAAGTTTTACCATACCAAAACAAGTGCATCTATACATGATACAGAAGTATCTTCTATTTTATAACTATAAATATTCACTCCAGCTTGAAAAAGAATTATAGCACTATTATGGTGAGGAAAAGTTAGAAGCAACAAAATGCCTAGAGAAGCAGCTATGCAGACTTAAAAACAAATATCCTAAAGCTAAAAAATAAATGTTATTTATGATCTAAAGTTTTTCAAAAACTATATAATTATATAAAAATTTAGATACATAGACTATGTCAATACATGGAAATGTATATATAAAATACTATTTAAGTGAAGAAAAAAATATAAAATGATTATACCATGTAAAAGTAAATATATTACAGTAACAAAAACTGAAGTGAATTTAAATTGATAGACATAAATAGATTCAAATATTCATTAGAATTTTGTTGCTTAAGATTATAATAAAAGAAAAAAGAAAAAATAAACTATTATTTTAGGTAAAACTATACTCCTAAACAATAAATACTAAACTATATGTGAACTCCTAAAACAGAGATGTTAAAAACCATGACTTCTGGATTTCAAGTGTATCCTCAGTACGAAGATCAGCCACATTTGCTGATCTTCACTTTACAAAACATTCTGAGCAATGGGAACATTTATAAATGCCCTTTACAACACAAAAAATTTGAAAGCACTGTCCAAATAAGAAAACCAAGCAGCATGCGAACAAAATCTATCTACCGAATGCATTTTGCTCCTGCAAAAAGCCACTAACAGAAAGTTTTAAAAAACTAATTCTCAATATATATTTTACATAACATATTTATGCTATAAATATTTTAAAGAATGGCTTTTACATAATTCTTTTTCAATATATATCTTACTTAATTGCAAGTTGTGCAAATACAGTCTTTTAGAATTGTTATTGAAAATTACCCTCCACAAGATTTAGAAAATGGTTAATTTCTTGGATAAAACAGAGCATATTTAGAAGTCCGAAAGCCAAGTAAATCCCTTATTTCATTGCGGAATTTCGAGAGATCTTGGCGCAGTTCATTGAGATTTTCCACGGTTGCCTGATCTGTACTCTGCATCTTCTGTCTCATGGAAGTCAAGTAACGGTGCACTAAACAGCACATCACTTTCTGGTAGTTCTCATCTCTCTTTTGTTTCAAATTTCTCCACTCCTTCAAAACAATGATACGATACTGCTGACATGCTCAACATGTTAGTGAGGTGAGGTGTTTTTTTAAAAAAATATTAACAAATACAGACACATCTTTTAATATTTTCTTAGACTAGAATTTTGTCACTATATGGTATATTTAATACTTGTTTAAAATGAATATAGCTTGCATTATTTGTTTTATTCATTTGCCTTTATGTTACCTTGATTAAAAAGAAGTTAGTCTTAGAATCCTCAATTTATGGCAAATTGTGTGCCAAAAGTGGCACACTTCAATTTGTTTACAGATTATTTTATTGGAAAGGCAGAGAGACAGAGATGGATCTTCCAACTGCTGTTTCACTCTCCAACAGCGGCTGGTTCAGGTGCTCCATCCTAGTCTCCCAGTAGGTGGGAGGGACCCAAGTACTTTGGCCATCTCCCCACTGCCTTCCCATGCACATTAGCAAGGGAGCTGGATTGGAAGCAGGGCAGCTGGGACTCGAATTGGTGATCTGATACAGGATGCTGGCATTGCAGGCGTCAGCTTAGTTCACTGCACCACAATGCCGGCCCTTGGCTTTTTTACAGCCTATGAGCTATGAATGATTTTACAGATGAATATGTGTAATATATCTGATAGGAAACTAATTTTGAACCCTATTTAAGGGAAATTTTATCTTCACCAAAAGGTACTCTATTCTTTTCACTAAGAAATCTCACCAAAATTACTCAATTATAGTTATAATTTTAATACCATCAATAAATTTTTGGTAATTTGTTTCCTCTAATATATAATTGCTTATATCATATCTTATTCTTTGCAGGCTAAAACAAAGTAAAAAATATTTACTTTTACAAAAAAAAAAGTCCCCAACTACTGGTTTACGGTAACATTTGTGTTGAGTTACTGTTGTAAAAATCTGAACAAACTCTATAGACATTCTTTATCTACAGTGAAGGAACAGGTATTCTGAACATTGCCCATGTTGTAAAACTATGAGATGAGATTTTCTAAGATAGGGAAACTTAAGACTGAGGTTTTTTTTTAAGCTTTTATCTCTCACTTTCAATAAATATTTTTTGAATTCTTACTTTGTTATATATATTATGCCATGCATTAGGGATCTGGCACTGGACAGAGTTGGAGCCCTTTAAGGAGCTTGTATATTTAAGAAACATCTGTGTTCAGAAATTGTTAAAACTTAGATTGCATTCAAACTTGTAATTTCTTACCTTTAGACTGTTTTGCCGTTTGACCTTGCCTTTTGAAGTGTGAGAGCAAATCCACTTACTGAGGCTACTAATCATATAGCAGATAGTCTTTGGTGAAGGAATGATGTTGAAAGGTGGGGGTAATGTACACTTGTCATCAAAGTAGCTAAGCCACAACTTAGCTCGAGCAAACTTCCATTCTTTGTCTTCATGATTCTTTAAAGGCAAACGAAAAGGCAATAGAGAATATGAATACACATGCATACATGGGTAGGCAGAAGAGAGCTATTCAAATATTTGCACATGCTGCAGATAAATATTTGGCCCAAGATTTGTGATTACTGTATATGGCTTATAGTTTTAAAATCTCTACTTAAGGGGGCCAGTGCTATGGCAAAGTAGGTTAAGCTTCTGTCTGCGGCACCAGCATCCCATATGGGTGCTGGTTTGTGTCCTGACTGCTCCTCTTCTGATCTAGCTCTGCTTATGGCCTGGGAAAGCAGTGGAAGATGGCACAGTTGCTTGGGCCCTTACACCAGCATGGGAGAACCAGGAGAAGCTCCTGGCTTCAGATCTGTTACACAACCGGCTGTTGTGGCCATTTGGTGAGTGAACCAGCGGATAGAAGACCTTTCTCCTTACCTCGCAAAGAAATAAAATCTTTTTAAAAAAATCTCTAATTTTTAAATGATACTATTGTAATCTTTTGTTATCCTATCTACAGCATACATTTAATCTGATCTGAAGTGAAACGTAGCACTTTAAAGGGGACAAACACTGAGGCCAGCATTGTGGCACAGTGGGTTAAGCTGCCACCTGAAATGGCAGCATCCCATATGAGCGATGGTTGAAGTCTCTGCTAATGTACCTGGGAAAGCAGAGGAAGATGGCCCAAGTACTTGGGCCCCCACACGCATGTGGAAGACGCTCCTGACTTCAGCCTGGCCATTGCAGCAATTTGGGGAGTGAACCAGTGGACAGATTTAATTTTGCTTCTCAAATAAGTAAATTTTTAAAAAGTAGCTTCACCTAAGAGTCTATTAAAAATAGATAAAAGGACGAACACTTACTGCTATCAACTGAAAGCTTTTATGAAGCATGGCCACCAGCAGTTTGGTAAGCACAATCACTACCACGACATTGTACGTGCCCACAATAACAGCTCCAACAAAGGACTGCAATTCTTCTCCATAGCTAAACCTCGTGACAAAGATTGCCACGTGCGCTAAGGAGAAAATGTACCAGAACAAAGCAAAGCAAGTGCCGATGAATCTGTAATGACAATCACATTTCTGTTAAGGAAGTTTGATAAATTAATTAGCAAAGTTGAATTCATGTCAAAATTATATAAGACATAATCCTCGAATATTTGATAAAATAAATGAGGCTGATCTCCACAGTACAGGCATGTCTTACTTTAAATGAGGACACAGACTCAAAAGACAAATTATTCTTGTTTAACCTTTTGCTGTTTTTTTTTTTTTTTGCATATTCTCAATATAACTGCCTATATGATGAAGTTAGATTTTGCCCTTCCTCCACCCAAATTCTTCCGATGGCTCTCAATCTCCACGGCCCAACACCCAGACGAGGCTTACCAAAGTCCTACGTGATCCCATTACCTACCACTCTCCCTCTGATTCATCACAGTCCAAACACACTGTCCACCTGGCTTTCCCCGGATCTTGCAGTTGTTCCTCCTCTTCTGGGCCTTTGCTTTGCTATGCCAGCTGTGAATGCTGTTCCCCCAGATACCTTCTTCCTAGCTTGCTCCGTCACCAGCATTAGGCCTTTATTTGAATGTCATCTCTTCTGGGGCACTCCTTGGTCCTCTATCTAGAACTGTACCCTCCTTACATATATACACCCTAGACCAAGCTTTATTTGTCTTGTTAGCCCATATCACTAATAGACATATTTCATGTATCTTTTTAATTAGCTGTATTATCTCACTGGAATGTAAGTACCATTAAGGAATGTGGTTCCTTAATTCATTCAGTATTTAAAATAACGTCTGGCATATGGTGTATGTTAAATGAACACTTATAAGATGACACACAAAGTATCTCAAGAACATGGTACAAACATAATGAGAAAGTTCCACACCTTTTCTCTATTGTTTTATTTAAAAATAAAAAGGTATTTTGTCTACCTCACAACTGGTTGTTCAATTCTTTGATACATTAGAGAAAAAATATTCACGAAGTTCTAATTATTCTCAATTCTAATGCCCTCCTAAGTAATACTAGAACTGTGAGAGAGTTTTCAGTTTTATCAACTGAGTGTTACTGACATTCAATGTCCGAATGGCAGAGATACTGAACATCTTGCAATATACAGGCCTGACAGAGAACTGTCCTGCCCCAAGTGGCAAGAGTGTACAAAATGCCAGGAGTTCCTCTGTTAAGACTGCATGGAAGACAGTGCGATAACTTGCACTTACTATTTAAGATTCTACATGTAAAGATGTCTCAGACTCATGAAAAGTAAACTTAAAAATATTAAAGTTTACAAATAGTAGAAAGGTATTTCTTAAATCTGAAAGCTCCATTTCTGGTGGTACTAATTCATACAGAATGCGAAATTGAAGAAGAAATTTTAAAAGACACTCACGAGTGGAAGGTGTCATTGCTTTGCTGTTCACAAAAGATGCCTACACAGTCCTTCTGTTCTTTTGGAGTGTAGCCTTTATCATACAGTTGTGTCAGTCCAATTGTGAAAGAAAACAAAACAAGGAGGAACATCCCAAGAAATTTTCCAAAATCTTGTAACATCTGTCCCATTGAAATCTGTGGAATATATTACATGGGTGTTCATTAAAATAACAGAAAGTCAAAGTCTTAAATTACCTTGAACCAAAGGAAGACAAACATGAACACCAGCCACGCCTTTCATTTCCTTTGAGGTATTTCAGCACTTTGAACACATCAGTTACAGTTGTCTAACCAAAAAAAAAAAAAATCATTGCAGTTGTGTCAATACTTAAGTGTTGGACAGTCCATTCTTTGAACTTGGATCAGATCCACAGAGGACTGTGTTGCTATGGCGTAGAGGCAGAGGCATGGAGATTTAAGGAAAGGCCTAATTTGTAAGAGATAAAAGGAAAATGCCCTGATCAAATGTAAAGGAAAATAAATGCTTATATTTATACAGCTGCTTAAAGTTTAAAATCTAACACAAAACATTTTTATATTTGTACATGTTTTGAAATATAAAATCACGTTACACAAAATTTCTGCAACCAATTCTAAACCAATTCCTACAGGACAAGTTTCTTCTTCAGGACTACCCTAATCTCTTTTGCCAAGGGGACCTATTTTGTTTCTTTTTGGGTCCATCATAAGAAAACTTGCATGGCAAACCAAATTAGAGTGTCCAGTATTGAGTGTCTTTTATAATTTAGACATGTCAAAGTGCTTCTGAAAGCTTTATTTAAGTCCAATTTCAAATTCTTGGTGGTTAAAGGCATACAGGACCTATGTCATGGTGTAGGAGGTTAGGCTGCCATCTGCAACACCAGCATCCTATATGGGTGCCAGTTAGAGTCACAGCTGTCCCATGCCCAATCCAGTTCTCTGCTTATGCACCTGGAAAAGCAGTGGAAGATGGTCCAAGTGCTCGGGCCCCTACCACCCATGTGGGGGACCTGGAAGAAGCTTCTGGCTTCTGCCTGGTCCAGCCCTGGCTATTGTAGCCATCAGGGGAATGAACCAGTAGATAGAAGATGTCTCTCTCTGTCCCTCTCTATGTAACTCTTTTAAATAAAAATTCTTTAAACTGGAATATAAATTTGTAGGATAATTTCATATAATTTTTTTTGACCCAGTTCTATCCCAGGGAGTTTAGCCAATAGATAAGTACACAAAGACACATGTAAGGTTGGCTCTCCATTTCCACTGGTTCTGCCATCTGTGGATCAAAAATACTGGGGGAAAAATGTAATCTTTCTGCTGAGTTCAGCAGAACTAGTAGCAGTTCTAGTAGTTAGACTGACAGCTGTGTTTGTGCTGAACAGGTACAGACTTTCTCCCTTTTTATTCTCTGAGCAGTACAAGTGTAACTATTTATACGTTATTTACCATACATTAAGTATTATAAATAAACCAGAGATGATTTAAAGTACACGAAGGATACACATTTTACATATAGGGACTGCAACATGTACAGATGATGGTAGCTATGGTGGTAGCTATTGGGTCTTAGACCCAATCCTCCCCTGGATGCCGAGGGAAACCTGTATATATAAGGATGCTCATCACAGAATTGTTACATATAGCAAAAAATTTAGAAATCCTAAATACTATTTTTAAAGAATGAAGTATATATATGCTGGCATGGAAATATGAGCTTACAGGGTAAACAGGGTTTTCTAAGACAATTTTAGTTTTTTTTTTTCTTTCTTATTTTTGAATATTTATTTATTTAAAAGGCAGAGTTACAGATAGAGGTCCTCGATCCACTGGTTTACCCTCCAAATGGCCACAATGGCCAGAGCTGGCCAGTCTGAGCCAGGAGCCAGGAACTTCCTCTGGGTCTCCCACATGGCTACAGGGGCCCAAGCTCTTGTGCCATCCTCTGTTGCTTTCCCAGGCACATCAGCAGGGAGCTGAATTTGAAGTGGAGCAGCTGGGACTCAAACTATGGCCCATATGGGATGCTGGCACCACATATGGTGGCTTTACCTGCTAGGCCACAGCATTGGCCTCATAATTTTAGTTTTAAAATTTTAGTCAAAAACAAAATTTTCAGTTATTTCCCTTTAAAAGTAGAATACGCATCTTTAGAACTTTAAGTGAAAAGTAATCACTCTGTTGACTTCTCTTACTAACACATTCTCTACATTGATGACTTAAGTATTTAAATGGAGGGGCCATCACTGTGGTATAGTGGGTAAAGCCGCCATCTGCGGAGCTGGCATCTCATATGGGTGCCTGTTCATGTATCAGCCGTTTCACTTCCAATCCAACTCCCTGCTAATGGCCTGGGAAAAGCAGAGCAAGATGGTGCAAGTGTTTGGGTCCCTGCCATCCATGCAGGAGACCTGGGTAAATTCATGGCTCCTGGCTCTGGGTGAATCAGCAGATGGAAGATCTCTTTCTCTGTCTCCCTCTTGCTGTAACTCTGCAATAAATAAATAAATCTGTTTTAAAAAAGTATAAATTAAGAGTCACAGATTTGTATTTGTATAACACATAAATAGCTAGGCAAACACAACTGACATTTATTACAGTATTACAGTTTAATTGAAAGCATTTATAAGTTACATTAAAGCCCAGTTTGTACTTACAGGATAATCTAGAAAATGTATGTCAAAAAAGTATATTCACTAAAATAAATCATTTAGTTTGACAAGGCTTGTACATCTTTATGTAAGTACAAATCAGTTTTGAATTCATGGAAAGCTTATAGTATTTTAATTTTTTATTGACATAAAATATTTGTTTAATCTTTAGAACTTAAGTAGCATGAGGAGAATTTTAAATATTTCCTGTAGACATTATCATATAGATATTACATTTTATGTGCCAGCACCTTATAAATTCCCTGTGAAAATGTTGCTCTATTATGACAGTTATTTTTTTTTTAAAGACAGAGTTACAGACAGAAATAGAGACAAAGAGAGAGGTCTTCCATCCGTTGGTTCACTCCCCAGATGGCTGCAACACTGGAGCTGCGCTGATCCGAAGCCAAGAGCCAGGAGCTTCCTCCAGGTCTCTCACATGGGTGCAGGGGCCCAAGGACTTGGGTCATCCTCCACTGCTATCCCAGGCCATAGCAGAGAGCCGGATGGGAAGAGGAGCAGCCGGGACTAGAACCGGTGCCCATATAGGATGCCGGCACTTCAGGCCAGGGCCTTAACCCACTGCACCACAGCACCAGTCCCTCACATTTCATCTTTTGAAACAAAGAGGGGTTAGTTCATGTCCATATTGGGAAACTTTAAAGACTAATTGGAAATTCCAGAAATTCTGGTTTTAAGTAAAATGATAAAATACTTCTTATGTACTTCAGATGCCAATTGTCTAAATAATAACAACTACATTAAAGCAAAACAATATCTAATTGTTGGCTTATAACTATTTTGGTTTCTAGAGCCAGGCTAAGGAGCCTTCATGACTCTCCAAGTACTTTCGTTATTTCTAAAGTAGTATTTTATAACTTTTCCTATTGTTTGTCTCCTGTAGCAGTCTTTAAGGTAAGAACCTATCTTAGTAAGATCCATAGCCTAGGCACATTAAAATGTTGACTACCCAACTACCTTTTATGTCTTTTACCTAATTCTTTACCCCATTTCCAAGAACTAGTGTGTGCGTGTACATGTATACATACACACACACAAATACATTCCCCCTGTAAGATGAGGAAGGCTAGTATTACTCCATCTCTCCAAGTGACACAACTGAATCTCAGATTTATTGATTTGCTCAGGTAACAGACTAATAGATGGCAGAGGTGGGAACTGAATTCTTGCTTCTAATTCCTTGCTAGCTTTTCTAAAACATCACTTTGTGGTTTCATCTTTGCTCTCTCATTACATATTTGGAGCTGAGTACAGGGCAGATTTAGTTCTCACATAACAGCTCCCACATACCAGATATTGCTGAATTAATATATGAATAGCCAAAAAAGACACAATTGTTAATAAGCTTCACTCACATGAAGTCTTGGTCAAACACTGTATGAGCTGGGTCTTAGTTTCCTGTTCTGTAAAAGGCATAATGAGAACAGCCAAATGCTGCATTAGATTTGTTTACATGTTATTCACCAGGATTTAACTCAATCTGTTTAATCTGAAACTCAGAGGGCAGGATTTGAGAATGCAGGCTTACCATGCTCCACAGGGCATTCTTGGCTCCCACTACTTTGGGAATCTTTGGACTAAATGCCCACTTGCCCTGAGCACTTTGCGCTGCTTTAAAAGAAAAACATTCTCCCTAAGTATACCTCAAAATGCAAAGCACCTGGAACTGCTCTACTCGTTAGTAATAGCACCTATGGGCTACTAAATTCAATCTCATAATTATCCTGTAAAATCAAATAACTGACTAGACATAAAGTATTCACTCATGTCTCAAGAACTACACTAATTTTCAAGTTTTCTTGATTCATTTTTCAGGTATTCCATAGTTAATGAACTCAAAAGGGATGGAGGAATGAGTGTAAAGATTTATGTAAAGCCCACCACGTGGCAGGTCCTCTGCTATACATTTTATAATATATTGACCCATTTAATCTTCACAACAAAAATAAAAATGAAAGTTCAGAGAGAGAGAGATTAACAGTCAGTGACAGAGCAAGATTTTGAGCCAAGCTACCAGAATCCAAAGAAATGGCTCACCCATTTGTAACATCAGTAATTCTAATAATTACACCAAGCACAAAAGCAAGATATTTAGATAAAAATATGTTGGTTTTTCATAAATGTTAAGGCCTAAGAAGGCATGCAGACTCTCAGGGGGCCCCTTCCTTTAGACTGATTTGCTCTTCACTACCATCCCAAACTAATCCTTTCCTGAAATTTCTGTTTTAGGGATCCTCCTCAGAGCACCCTAATCAACTAACATGGGGCCTACGATTGAACTATCTGGAACCACATGATATGGCAGATATCCCTAGCAAAGAAACATGTCTAGCGCCAGAAAGAAACATGCCTGCTATCCTGAATGATGTAGGGAGGGAAGGCACTTTGCAGAAGAATAACAGATAGTACTTAAGAAAATTCCCTTTTCCCTTCCTTCAAAGATTAAATGGCCTCTTTTCCACTTAAGATGCTCTAAATGCGAGGCCTGAAGGGTGAGATCAACACAGCCCAGGAAAGATGCTGGAGGGGGAAGACTTGTTCTTTCCACAACAGGTTAAACAGGTTATCACAGAACCAAAGAAGTGATGGCGATATTTTATAAAGGGAAAGGGGGAAAAAAAAAAAAGAGAGGAAAGGAAAACAGGCCCATCTGGCAATGATAGCTCATGCTTCATCACCCAGTCATAGGGAGTATGCCAATAATGACTGAAAGTTGTAGGTTTCTCTTTGGATAAATCTTGGACTTGAGAGTTCCTTGAACAAGAGCAGAACTCCTGAGAGGCTGCTTTCTCTCAAAGTCTTGCCTCTCTCCTCTGTCTTCCTAGACCTGTTTTACCCTCCGCACGTTAACTGCCAGGGTGCATAAGAACCATCTCATTACTTATAACAGCGTGTGCCTTCAAAGTAATTACATAGTGAGAAATTAAGGCATGTCAGCATTTCCATCTTCCTGAGACTACATACTTCTATTTCCAACTGGAGTTAATTTTTTTTTGACAGACAGAGTTAGACAGTGAGAGAGAGACAGAGAGAAAGGTCTTCCTTACGTTGGTTCACCCTCCAAATGGCCACTAAGGCTGGCGTGCTGCACCAATCTGAAGCCAGGAGCCAGGCGCTTCCTCCTGGTCTCCCATGCGGGTGCAGGGCCCAAGCACTTGGGCCATCCTCCACTGCACTCCCGGGCCACAGCAGAGAGCTGGACTGGAAGAGGAGCAACCAGGACAGAACCGGCACCCCAACCAGGACTAGAACCCGGTGTACTGGCGCGGCAGGTGGAGGATTAGCCTAGTGAGCCGCAGCGCCAGCCCCAATTGGAGTTAAATTTATTTGCAAAGAAAATCCTGGCTTACTATTGGATTAAACTTCAGAGTATTTCAAAAACAATACTACAGGAGCTGCTAAAGTCAATGTAGCTATTGCTTCTTAGGATTTACAACAATAATAGAAATTAACATTTATGGAGCATTTGGTATAGGCCAAGCATTGTTTGTATGGATGGTGTTTTTCCTTTTAAAAAGAGAAAGCGAGAATGAAAAAAGAGACAAAGAACCATTGTCACTATAATGTTAAAAATTTGATTATGAACATGTTCATGAATCAAAAGAAATCTTTGTGCTAGCAAGAAGATTTTGCCAATAGAACACTCTAGCTTATTATATTTGTCTTCCTAAATAAAATCCTTTCACTGATGTCATTAGGCTCTGCTCTGCTCAGGTCTTAGGAGACAAAGCCAATGGAAGATAAAACATGCCTGTCTCTCTTCGGGTACCAGTTTTCAAAACTTTGTTATTCTCTTTAACTTGTGAACAAGGGTGAGAATGATAATAAAATTCTGAACCACGGGCACAGCCTAACCTTTGTTCTTGGCTAGTACTATGCCCAGTGTCTGGTACCTTTCAAGCACTCAATAAATGTCTTAAGGAACAAGTAGGCTGTAACTGGCAGACCAGTGGGCTCATACCTGGATTCCAAATCTTCCTCTTACAAATGGGAAGTAATCAAAGATACATACAACAGGATCTTGCAGCATGAGGAACCATTAATAGCAAATCTTCTGTTCCAAGCTATAAGCACTAACAGAGGACGCATTTGGGACCAGGTGGGAAAAAAGGGAGAGTTATGTGTTCATGTCTTCTTTTTCCTGACTAATCACACAGCTACCAGTGTTAAAGGTTGTTTAAGTCATTTCAAACCTGTTGCTAAACCAGGAAGAATGTTTTTTTAATCTGTAAATTCTTAAAGTCTGCTAACAGAAGTGACTGTACAATAAAAATTAATGAGGGGGCCGGTGCAGCGACTCACTAGGCTAATTCTCCGCCTGCGGTGCCGGCACACCAGGTTCTAGTCCCGGCTGGGGCGCTGGATTCTGTCCCGGTTGCCCCTCTTCCAGGCCAGCTCTCTGCTGTGGCCCAGGAGTGCAATGGAGGATGGCCCAAGAGCGTGGGCCCTGCACCCCATGGGAGACCAGGAGAAGCACCTGGCTCCTGCCGGATCAGTGCGGTACACCAGCCTCAGTGGCCATTGGAGGGTGAACCAATGGCAAAAGAAGACCTTTCTCCCTGTCTCTCTCTCTCACTGTCCACTCTGCCTGTCAAAAAAAAAAAAATTAATGAGGGAATCCTATTACTCTGTGGAAAGAAAACATTGAGAAGCAACTTAGCTCAGTGGTTAAGATCACTAACTCTAGAGCCAAATCACCTGAGCTGGAAATCCCGTTCTGCTACTTACCAAGATACATGACTTTGTGCAAGTTACTTAATGTCTCTATGCCTCAGTTTCTTCCTCTGTAAAATGGAAATAAGAGTCTGCTTCTTAGAATAGATGTATGGATCAAATGAGGTGATAAATGTAAATGGAGATCTTAAAACAGTACTTGGCACATAACAAGAGCTCAATAAATGTTCTCTGTTACCATTGCTATTATCATGATTAGATTTTCTCTTCATGCCTTTTTTTCTTTAAAATATGAAACATTTTGATTTATGCCCAACCGTGATTCTGATGTCTGAGGAAATGGATTAGCTGACATCCCTCACAAAAGCAACAGAATGAACTCCAGGTTGGTCTCTGGAGGCAGGCAAACTCTGCTGAAACTTTGACTCTTCCACTTGCTAGTTCTATGAACTACTCAACCTTTCAAAACCTTAGATTCTTCATATGCAAAATGTAAATAATAAAACAATGAATACTAAATAAGTAGAACACACTTAGCACAGTGTCTGGTCCACACAAAATGCTAAATAAATGTTAGTTGCTGTTATTATTTTGAATAAGCAGCTGTAACAACTAGAATATAGCCCTATTTCTTACACACTCAGCAGTTATCTTGACTCTGCCCCATTCAAACCAGTTTTTCAATTCAACTGACAAACATTAGGTGATTACTATGGCAAAGCAATGCCTAAAGTAAAGATGAGAAAATTAAGATATACTCCCCATCCTCAGGAAATTTTTAATTTAGTAGAAACAACATAACCTTACAGTTTAAGACGAATTTAAATGATAAAGGAAGTGCTCATTAGAGGTTCAACGTATTAATTTCTATGGTATATTCATTTACTTGAGAGTGGAGTGTAGGCACAGACTTTTTAGCAGATGGGACACTGCAGCTGGCACATGGTCTCTCTCCCTGAAACATACTACATTCTCCTTTCCATTCATCCTTCACGGCTACATTCTGATGTCACTTCTTTCCTAACAACGCTCCATCTCCCTACTAATTCAGACCCTGGGAGGCAACAAGGGATGGCTCAAGTAGTTGGGTCCCTGCCACCCCGTGTGAGATCTGGATTGAGCTCTGACTCCCAGCACGACCCTTACAGGCATTTGGAAGTGGAGCAGCAGATGGGAATTCTGTCTGCTTCTGTCTCTCTGTCTCTCAAATAAAACAAAAAACCATGTTTTTGAAATTTCAGCAAGATATGGCAAGGACATTCCAAACACGGTAATATCATAAAAAATGACATGGAATTGGGAAACCACAGGATATGTGTGTGATATTAGTGACTGAGATTAGCCTCCCAAAAAGAAGTTATTTTGGGAAGGAACAGGAGATGAGTACAGTGAGAGATGGCTAGAAAGTAAGTGGGGTCACATGGTAGAATGTCACCTTCCAAAAGCTGTTCTGAGCTTCAAGTCTGCTTACAAAATAAATTACAAATGTAATGAATGTAATAATAAAATGCCATGTACTAGTAAAAAAAAACCTACCCCCTGCTGAATATAGGATGACTTTATATATTTTGCTGTAATATAATCCTAAGACCTTAATTTGCCTGGAAGGGTACTAATTTACATGTTTTCCCAACTTAATACTTAAAGCATCTTTTCTATTCTCCAACATGTCTCCATTTGGATGATGAACTATGGTCCTTCAAACTAGGAGAAATCTGTATCCCCATTGCAGGTTATAAAATTAGTTAAAAGTCAAGTCCATCCATTTCTAAATCTGTAAAGATTTGGAAGGAAACCTGTTAGTAACTAGAAATAAATTAAACAATCAGCAGCAGTAACCATATAAACATATTATCTGACATAGTCTGTTTTGTACTTGAAAAGGAAAAAAGTTGCATTTTTGCTAAAGCAGTTAACAATTTATCATAGTGTTCTTTTGTACTTCATTTACTTTTATTTTCATAACTAGATTGCTTTGAGTTCCTTACTAATTACAAAACTGAAAAATTTTAAAAGAAAGTTTCTATATAATTACTTTAGAATAATATAGCACAACTATGTAATACAAATCTATCATGTTAATAAGACTACATTGGGAAGCAGATTTTTTTATTCTAAAGTTTCTTTCTGAAGTGAAATCATCAAGATGGGAGAATAGGGAGTCCTAGACTGCCCTTCCCTCGCAGACACACCAACATAATAGCAACACATCAATCAATTCCCTTTGTGAGAAACCCAGAAATTAGCTAAAAGCTCCTGTATCCTGAGTGAAAAACCAGTGACATTAAAACCAGTAGGAAAAGCGGAGGTACTCTCTTGCCAAATTCCCAACCCTGGCATAGTGCCAAATGATCGGAAGGACCTGCACCCCCACCTGCCCCAGCTCTCAGCTTCTACAAAGAAAGGAGTTGGGCTGCATATTTAGTGCTAACTTCTCTACATGCTACATGCACAAAGGACTGGCCCCTAACTCACCTTTCTGAGAGCTGAAAGAACCTGGCATATGCTAGTCTCTCAAGAGTGACAGGGAAAAAGCAGCTGTTAGAACCAGCATTCAAGCAGTCTTTAAAATCCCATTTTCCAGCTCCCAAAGGAAGCAGATAATTATCCTCATTCCAGTTCTTCACCCAGGAGTGATGGAATTGGACTACCTGGGTGATGGAATTGGACCACACATCTAATACCTCCATTTTTTTTTTAGGTGCTCCCCATGGGACTGGTTTGTATCTTGTGTATATCAGAAAACTGACAGAACCCACTATACTCTGGTCTTCTGGTAGCTAGGGAGAGCCTAAAGGAGGTTTGAAATTCTGGGCAAGAACTTTTAACAGTTCTCCCCAGCTCAGCAAAGACTGAATAGGTGGAAAACCCTACTTTCCAGCTTTCCCCTAAAAAGGCAGAGTTGGACTATGTCCCCAGAGTACCAACTGCTCTGGGAGGTCCCTGAGGGATTGACTCCTGTCATCCCTGTCTTGGGCCACTGATGGAACTTGACAGTTTCTAACTGCCTGGAGGCTGCTAAGAACAAAGTGACGTCTTGAGTTAGCATGCAGGTGTGCTCTCAGGGCCAGGGACTGAAGAGGGTGTCCTCCTGCACGTGGCCAGTCTAGAAAGACTGAGGCGGAGGAAGGAGGCAGTAGTGCTTCTTTCTACTGTACAGATACCAACACAAAGAGGCAAGAAAAAGGAAGCAACAGGAAAACACAATTTAAGCAAAGGAACAACGTAGAACTCCATAAACCGATTCTAAAACACAAATAAATGAAATATATTATAAATTATATATATTATAAATATCTGACAGAGAATTCAAAATAACCATCATAAAGTAGCTTGGTGAGCTGAGAACAATGAATGAGCAAAGGGAGAATTTTGACAAAGGAACAGAAAAGCTTAAGCAGCAGCAAACAGAAATCTGGAAGTTGAAAAATACATTATGTTAACTAAAAAAATTAAACAGAGAAGTTCAATAGGACTGTAAATCAAGGAGAAATCAGAAAATTAAAACACAAGTCATTTGAAATTATCCAATCAAAGGAGCAAAGAGAAAAATAGAGTGAAAAGGATGAAGACAGTTAAGAGATTTATGGACACCATCAAAAAGACTGACATATGCTCTATGGGAATCCTAGGAGGAGGGAGAGAGAAAGGTCCAGAAAAATTATTCAAAGAAATGGCTGAAAAAGAAGTTATTTTGGGAAGGAACAAGGGATGAGTACAGCTCTCTGGCTATGGGGGATTCTATCTGGTACACAGAAAGCTCCCAGTCCTCAACCCTGCCACAGAGCAGCAGCCCTAACTACAGTATTCCGCAATCCTGACTTTAAATTCAGTCATACAGAAAGTAGACTGGGGCGGGAGCAATTGCTGTTTCCAAAAAAGGAACCGCCCAAAGCACCAGACTCAAGCTGCTGCTGTACAGCCACAGTTAAACTCTATTCTGTCTAAGGGGACAGAAAGCAGCCCCACTGCTACCAGAAGCCCCAGAGCTGGAGTTAGGGTGCTTCCCAGGGAAGAAACCAGGGCCTTCTCCAACCTGCAGCTTCGAGATTGCTGGGCACAAGCAAGCTCCAGAGCCACTTTTACTCTGTGTTCTGGGGATGTCCTCCTCTGCTCCTTGGGGCAGCTCCGAGGACCAGACCTATGGAAATCCTCTCTGTATCATTAGCAAAGGGTGCTGGGTGGCCAGGGTACAAGTCCCAGTATCGCCCCCGCATGCCCTGTGGGAACTGGGAGCGATCCATTCTGTTTTCTGCAGCTCTGGCACTGTGGCTATTGGTGCTACAATCCCTGGGGTAGCCGCACTCACTGTGGCAACTGCAGGGCCGCAGGGCCCTATGTGCATTCCTCTGCTTCAAGCTGGTGGCTGTCAGTATGATTCTTGGCATACACTGCACTTACCCTGTGAGACCTGGGTAAGGACCCCACTGCATTTGCTGCCATAGAACTGTGTCTGTTGGTTCAATAAGTCCTGGGGATACCTGTTTCTCCCCGCAACCCTGCCCCACGCGAGAGGGGAGGCCCTCCCTGTGTTTAACTGCTCCAGGCCTGCTACTGCACCATCCCTAGTACAACCTGCAATGGCCATTTGGGATCTGTGTAAGATACCCACCCAGTCCTACAGCTCTGGGACTGTGACTGCTGGAGCTATATTCCACAGAGTTATCTGAGTCCACCTCAAGGGACCTGGGTAAGGACCCCATTGCATACTGCAGTTCCGGGTTTGTTCTATAAGTCCCAGGGACACCCATGTTCATCCATGGAGCCTGAGGAAGGCCCTAACTGCATCCCATGATCCAGCCTTGCACTTGCCAGTGGGGAATCCCCAGCATAAACTATAATCAATCTGTGGGATGTGTATAAAGCACCCTCCAAGTCCTGCAGCTCTGGGACTGAGACTGCTGGAGCTATAGTCTATAGTCAATTGAGTTCACCCGGTGAGAAGTGGGGAAGACTCTATCTGCATTCACCTACAAACTGACTATCTAGAAGAGATGGATAAATTCCTAGAAATAGAAAATCCTCCC
Organism: Lepus europaeus; assembly: GCF_033115175.1. Taxonomy (NCBI): domain Eukaryota; kingdom Metazoa; phylum Chordata; class Mammalia; order Lagomorpha; family Leporidae; genus Lepus; species Lepus europaeus. The sequence continues at coordinate 139,154,455 of NC_084828.1, forward strand.
AGACCGAATCATGTTCAGAAAGTCTGAACAGACCCAGAGCTAATATTTAAATCAGTAATTGAAAATGTCCAAGAAAGCAAAGTCCAGAAGCAGACTTCATTGGGGGATCCTACCCATTCTTTCCAAATGCTTGCAAAACTTGAAGGGGAGGAAACACTTCCGAAATCATTTTGTTATGCCAACATTACCCTTACATAAACAGCTAACAAAGACACTGCCCGAAAACTACAGGGCAATCTCCCTAATGAGCAAAGATACAAAAATACCAGCAAACCACTCAATGCCTGAAAAAGCTCATACAACTAACCATCCCAGGTTGTAAGGAAAAATCAATCTGATACACATTGACAGAACGAATGACAAAAATCAGGTGATCACCTCAACAGATTAGAAAAAATTTAAGAGCCTTTGAGTCCCACCTGTTCCACTTCTGATTCAGATCCCTGCTAATTGCCTGGGAAAGCAGTGGAAGTTGGCCCAAGTGTTTGGGCTGCTGTACCCACATGGGAGACGCAAAAGAAACTCCTAGCTCCTGGTTTTGGATTAGCCCACCCTGGGCTGTTGCAGCCATTTGGGGAGTGATACAGCAGGTGGAAGACCTCTCCCTCTGTCTCTCCCTGTCTGTAACTATGCCTCTAAAACAAACAAATTTTTTAAAAATCTTTTGATCAATTTAATCTACTTACATTCAAGGTTAGTATTGATAGATAAGAACTAAGACCTGTCATTTTGTTGATTCGATAATAATTCTACCTGCTCTGTTAGTAAATTTGGTGGTATCATGTGTTTTCATGATGTTTACTTCTAATGCAGGACACCCTTCAGAATTTCTTGTAAGACTGGTCTGCTGGTGATGAATTCTGTTTTTGCTTAATCTGAGAAATACTTTATTTATGAAACCCTCCACAAATTAGGTATAGAAGGAACATTCCTCAAAATTATGAAGGCTATATATCATAAACCAACTGAAACTGAAACCATTTCCCCTCAGCTCTGGAATGAGACAAGGATGTCCACTTTCACCATGCTTATTAAGTTTAGTACTGGAAGTTTTAGCAAGAGCAATTAGAGAGGAGAAAGAAAGGGCATGAAAACTGGAAAAGAGGAAGTCAAATTACCCACATTTGTAGATGACATGATGCTGTACGTGGAAAAATCTAAACACTTCACCAAAAAGCTATTAGAATTGATAAAACAATTCAGTAAATTTGTAGGTTACAAAATAAACTACTCTTTTTTGTATGCCAATGATGAACTGAGAGAAAGAAATCCCATTCACAATAGCCACAAGAAAAATCAACTTTTTAGAATAAATTTAACCAAAGAAGTGAAAGATCTCTACAATGAAAACTATCAAATATTGATGAAAGAAATCAGACACAAAAAAGTAGAAGGATATTCCTTGCTCATCAATCGGAAGATTCAACATCATTAAAATGTCTGCACTACCTAAATCATTTTACAAATTCAATGCAATCCCTATCAAAACACCAATGGCTGCTAATACTAACTGATAGAATCAAAAAGGGAGAGAAAGATCCAGCATGGGAAGTGGGATACACAGCAGACTCATAGAATGGCAGATGTCCTAAACAACACTCTGGCCTCAGAATCAGCCCTTAAGGCATTCAGACCTGGCTGAAGAGCCCATGAGAGTATTGTAGGCATGGAAAGCCAAGATACCATGGAAAAGAAAAAAAGAAGAAGACCTAAATGAAAGATCTCCGTTAGTGAGATCCCAGTGGAAAGAACGGGGCCATCAAAGAAGGAGGTACCTTTCTCTGAAGGGAGAACTTCCACTTTGACTGTGACCCTATCGGAATAAGATCAAAGTCAGCGAACCGTAAAGGCTTCCATAGCCCTGGCAACTCATGATTACTGACGCCATGAACAGGAGTGTCAAATTGTTAAGTCAGCAACAGGAGTCACTGTGTACTTACATCCCATGTGGGATCTGTCCTTAATGTGTTGTCTAATGTGCAGTGATGCTATAACTAGTACTGAAACAGTATTTTTACACTTTGTGTTTCTGCGTGGGTACAAACTGATGAGATCTTTACTAATTATATACTGAATCAATCTTCTGTATATAAAGATAATTGGAAATGAAAAAAAAAAAACCTGGTGTTAAATTGGAAACGGCATAGAAAATTAATTTTTAAAAAATATTATGTAGGATCTCTGCCTTTAATGTGCTGTACACTCTTATTTAATGCTATAACTAGTATTCCAACAGTATTTTTTTTTTCACTTTGTGTTGCTATATGGGGGCAAACTGTTGAAATCATTACCTAATATATACTAAACTGATCTTTTGTATATAAAGAGAATTGAAAATGAATCATGATGTGATTGGAAGGGGAGAGGGAGCGGGAAAGGGGAGGGTTGTGGGTGGGAGGGAAGTTTTGGGAGGGGGAAGCCATTGTAACCCATAAGCTGTACTTTGGAAATTTATATTCATTAAATAAAAGTTTAATAAAAAAAAAAACACCAATGGCATTCTTTACCATTTATCCTAAAATTCATACAGAATCACAAAAGACCCACTAAAGAAATCCTGAGCAAGAAAAACTAAACTGGAGACATCACAATACCTGATTGCAAAGCATAATACAAAGCTATAGTAATTAAAACAGTATGGTGCTGACATAAAAACCAATACATAGACAAACAGAACAGAATAGAGAGCCCAAAATTAATCCACATATATACATCCAACTGATTTTTGACAAAAGTGCTCAGACCATACAGTGGAGTAATGATAAACTCTTCAACAAATGATGCTGGTAAAACTGGGTGTATATATGTGGAAGAATGAAATTGGATCCATACCTCTCACCATAGACAAAAATCAATCAAGATGGATCAAAGACCTAAATTTAAAACCTGCGGCTATGCAGTTGCTGAAAGAAAATGTAGGGGAAACACTCCAAGACACTGGAATAAGGGATGACTTCTTGGATAGGACCCCCAAAGCACAGGCAACAAAATCGAAACTAAACACATGGGACTGCATCAAACTCAGAAGCTTCTGGACAGCAAAGGAAATGCTCAATAGCATGAAAAGACATCCAACAGAATGGGAGAAAATATTTGCAAACAACCTATCTAACAAAGCATTAAATCCCAATTATAGCAGCAACTGAAAAGTGAAGGGGGCCGGCGCTGTGGTGTATCATGTAAAGACACTGCCTGCAGTGCAGGCATCCCATATGGATGGCCCGCTCAAGATCTGGCTGCTCCACTTCCCATCCAGCTCTCTGCTATGGCCTGGGAAAGCAGTGGAAGATGGCCCAAGTCATAGGGCCCCTGCATTCACTTGGGAGACCCAGAAGCTGCTCCTGGCTCCTGGCTTTTGATAGGCTCAGCTCCAGCCACTGCAGCCATTTGGGGGGTGAACCAGCAGATGGACGGTCTATCTCTCTTTCAGTGTGTCTCCCTGTCCGTAACGCTGCCTTTCAAATAAATGTTTTTTTTTAAAAGTGAAGACCTGACTCTGACTCAACGGTTTTAAGAAAAACAAATAGATGATTCACTAAGAAATTGAAGCAATTTTCTCCTATAAGTTCAGTCAACAATATGGTTACTACAGCTCAGTCAACAAATATTTGGTATTTTACTTCATACTTCTGAAGTATGGGCTGTGTTGTTTTATAAACATTGCTGACTCATTATTTATTACATTATTTATTTAAAAGTGACATGTACATAGTACAGTATGTTAATTCAGAAATTGACTCTTATTTTCTTCTTCCTTAAAAAAATTACAGCTTTATGGAGGTAAACTATATATAATAAACCACACATATTTAAAGTATATAATTTGGGGGGCCGGTGCTGTGGTATAGTGGGTAAAGCTGCCACCTGCAGTGCCAGCATCCCACATGGGCGCTGGTTCGGGACCTGGCTGCTCCACTTCCGATCCAGCTCTCTGCTATGGCCTGAGAAAGTAGTGGAAGATGGCCCAAGCCCTTGGGCCCCAGCACCCATGTGGGAGACCCAGAAGAAGCTCCTGGCTCCTGGCTTTGGATTGGCACAGCTCCTGCCATTGCAGCCATCTGGGGAGTGAGCCAGCGGATGGAAGACTTCTCTCTCTCTCTCTGCTTATCCTTCTCTCTCTGTGTAACTCTTTCAAGTAAATAAATCTTTAAAAAAATTTAAAAAGTATATAATTTGGTAAGTGTTGACACACGCATATATTATATTAATGAATCATCACCATAATCTATGTTAAACATACCCATCACATTTCTCTTTTTGTCTTATCTAAATCCTTCACATTCCACATGAATTTTAAAATAAACCTATTATTTTTATGAAGATGTTTCTTATTTATTTGAAATCAGAGTTACAGAGATAGGGAGAGAGAGAGATCTTCCATCGCTGGTTCATCCCTCAAATGGCTGCAACATCCAGAGCTGGACCAGGATGAATTTCATCCAGGTCTCCCACATAAGTGGCAGAAGCCCAAACACTTGAGAGTAATCTGCTGCTGCTTATCGGATGCTGGTGTTTCAGGCTGTGGCTTTACCTGCTACGCCACAATACTGGCCCAAACTTTGTTAATTTATGTCTGCTAAAATTTTGATTGAAATTGTGTTACATTATATATTAATTTAGGGAGAAGCAATAGCTTAATTACATTGAGTATTCCAACAAGCAGCACTCTGATTTTATGCAAACAGGTCTTTCATGTTCTTCTGTCAGATACATCCCAAGTATTCTAGCTTCTTTGATGCTATTATAACAGAATATTTTAATTTCAATTTCTGATTGTTGTTAGTATATAGTATATACAACTGTTATTTGTATAATGATCTAGTATCCAACAACCTTATTAAAATCATGTATTACTTTTTTTTAAAGATTTATTATTTATTTGAAAGGCAGAGTTACAAAGAGAAGGAGAGGCAGAGAGGGAGAGGAGAGGTCTTCCATCCACTGGTTCACTCCCCAAATGGCTGCAACGGCCAGAGCTGTGCTGATCCGAAGTCAGGAGCCAGGACCTTCTTCCAGGTCTCCCATGCGGGTGCAGGGGCCCAGGGACTCAGGCCATCTTCTACTGCTTTCCCAGGCTATAGCAGAGAGCTGGATCGGAAGTGGAGCAGCCAGGTCTCGAATGGGTGCCCATATGGGATGCCGGGACTGCAGGCAGCAGCTTTACCCACTATGCCAAAGTGCTGGCTAAAATCATGTATTACTAATTTTTAAAAAGATTTCATCAGATCTTCTATATAGGTGATCACACTACCTACAAATGAAGACGTATTAGCTTCTTCCTTTTTGATCTGGAGCTTTTCAATTTTTTTTACCTTATTATATTGGCTATAATCTCCAGAACAATGTCAAATAGAAGCAGTGAGAACAGATGTCTGTCTTCTTGGCATTCAGAGAAAAGACAGCTACCCAAGTTACCTCTTTCTTCCTGTGTCTGTTCATTGATGTGGTCAGATCTGACATAAAATTAATCACAATATTTCCCTTACAATTTTTTTTATATCTGTAGAATTTGGAGAACTATCACTTCTCCCATTTCTGTACTGTGTCTTTTTTCCTAAGTTTGTCTAGAAGTTTAACAATTGCATTGATTTCTTAACAAATCAATGGTCAGTTTTTGCCTTCACTGGCTTTTCAATTTTTTTTCTTTTCTAGTTTGTTCATTCCAATATAATATTTATTATTTCCTTTCCTCAGCTTTCTTTGATTAAGGTTTGTTTTCTTTTTCTAGTTTCTGGAGGTGGAAGCAAAGGCTATGGATTTAAGAGTTGTCTTCATTTATAATATAATCATGTATTGCTTAATAATGTGTGTTATAAACCTCCCAATATGCTGTAATTGTGTTTCTTTAACATTTATTCCAAGACTTAAATAACAAAACACTTATGTATTTAGCTTCTCTTTGTATACATCAGTATTTGTTCCTTCTTTTGTTCATTTTCTTTTTAGTTCCGTATTTCCAGATGGTATTGGATTCTTTCTGCCTGAAGGACTTCCTTTAGCATTCTTTGCAGTGCATGTCTTCTGGTGAAACATTCTTCCAGCTTTGGTATATCTGGAAAAGTCTTATTTTACCCATGTTTTTAAATATTCCACTAGATATGGAACTCTTTTTTTTCTCTTTTAGTGTTTTAAAAATGTTGCTCTATTTTCTCCTTATTTGCCTTTTCTGACAAGAAATCTGCTGGTGTCCTTACCTTTTATGAATTGTTAGGTCTTCTTTTAATTTTCTCTTTTTATTTGTTTGGAGTAATTTGAATATTATGTGCATTGGTGTGATATTCTTCATGATTCTTTTATTTTTTTTTAATATTTTTATTTATTTATTTGAGAGCTAGAGTTACAGACAGTGAGAGGGAGAGACAGAGAGAGAGGTCTTCCGTCAGTTGGTTCACACCCCAGGCGGCCGCAACGGCCAGAGTTGCACCGATCCAAAGCCAGGAGCCAGGAGCTTCTTCCTGGTCTCTCATGTTGGTGCAGGGGCCCAAGGACTTGGGCCATCTTCTACTGCTTTCCCAGGCCACAGTAGAGAGCTGGATCAGAAGAGGAGCAACTGGGACTAGAATCGGTGCCCATATGGGATGCTGGCACCACAGACGGAGGATTAACCCATTGCGCCATGGCGCCGGCGCCCTTTTATCTTTTTTAAAACATTTGAGGACGGCACCATGGCTCAATAGGCTAATCCTCCGCCTGTGGCGCCGGCACACCGGGTTCTAGTCCCAGTAGGGACGCCAGATTCTGTCCCAGCTGCTCCTCTTCCAGTCCAGCTCTCTGCTGTGGCCCGGGAGTGCAGTGGAGGATGGCCCAAGTGCTTGGGCCCTGCACCCGCATGGGAGACCAGGAGAAGCACGTGGCTCTGGGCTCCGGATCAGCGCAGTGCGCCAGCTGCAGCGGCCATTTGGGGGTGAACCAACGGAAAAGGAAGACCTTTCTCTCTGTCTCTCTCACTGTCCACTCTGCCTGTCAAAAACAAAACAAAACATTTATTTGAAAGTCAGAGTTACAGATAGGCAGAGGCACAGGCAGAGAGAGAGGGAACAGTAAACCAGCTGCTGGTTTACTTTGCAAATGGCTGCAATAGCTGTAGCTGGGCCAATCTGAAGCCAGGAGCCAGGCTCCTCCAAGTCACCCACATAGGTGCAGGGGCCCAAGCACTCCAGGCCATAGCAGAGAGCTGGATCGGAAGTGGAGCAGCTAAGACTAGAACCAAAGTCCATATGAGATGCCAGCACTGCAGGCTGCAGCCTTACCCACCATACCACAGCGCTGACCCCTGTTCATAATTCTTTTTTTTTTTTTTTTTTTTAGACAGGCAGAGTTAGTGAGTTAGAGAGAGACAGAGAGAAAGGTCTTCTTTTTTCCTTTGGTTCACCCCCCCAAGTGGCCGCTATGGCCAGCGCGTTGCTGCCGGTGCACTGCACCGATCCGATGCCAGGACCAGGTACTTCCTCCCAGTCTCCCATGCGGGTGCAGGGCCCAAGCACCTGGGCCATCCTCCACTGCACTCCCGGGCCACAGCAGAGAGCTGGACAGGAAGAGGGGTAACCGGGACAGAATCCAGCGCCCCGACCGGTACTAGAACCCGGGGTGCCGGCGCCCAGGTGGAGGATTAGCCTAGTGAGCCATGGTGCCGGCCCATAATTCTTGTGTTTAGGATTATGACTTCTTGGATCTGGAGATTCATAGTTTTCCTCAAATTTCACTTATTATTTCTTCAAAATTTTTGGTTCTTCCTTTCCTTCAAGTAGTCCAATAACACATGTATTAAACCATCTGAAGTTATGCCAAAGTTAACTGACTTTGTTTTCATTCTTAAAATTCTTTTCCCCTTGTTTTATTTTGGATAGTTTCTGCTGTTATCTTTTCAAGCTCACTAATGTATTCTTCTACAATGTCTATTCTGTCATTATTGCATCCAATGCATGCTTTGTGTCACACATTTAAATTTTCATCCCTTAAAGTTTGTCTTTTTTCTTTAACATCTTGTATGTCTACTTAACTTTCTGAACATATCTAAACCAATTATAGTTGTCTTAGTGTCCTTATCTGATAATTCTATATCTGTGTCATATTGGATAGGTTTTGGTGAACACATTTAAGTTACTTGGAAACTATTTTATCCTTTCAGATCTTGCTTTTGAGATTTGTTTGGTAGAACAAGGGTAGTATTATAGTCTAGAAGTAATTCTCGCTACTGAGAAAAGATCCTTCTGAGTATTCTACCCAATGAGCAGTGTGTTGCAGGGTTTTCCAGTTTATTATAGGATGTTCCTGGTATGAATAGGTACCAACCTGGTCCTGTGGTACTATTTGCATTAATCCTGCCAAATGGTTCTTTCCCTGCCCCTGGTATCACCCTCAAGTACATATGATGATTGGTACTCTAGTGAATAACCAAGGAAAACTCAAAATGTTCTCTTTATGTTGCTCTCCTCTCTTTAGTATTCTTTTGTGCAAACTAGCATTTTTGGTCTCACTGGACTCTAAGATCTATCTCCTAAACCCAGAATTTTGTCAGGTTCTGACTGCACTTACCCATCCTGCACAATACACTAAAAATTCTCACAAGGCAGTAATCTAGAGCAATCTTTCTCCTTCCTTAGAGATCCACTGTTCTTTATTGTCTGATTCCAGTTTCTTTTCAACTGTTGTTTCATATATGAAGGTACAACAAAAAGTTTGTGGAAAAATTATATTACAAGATAAGCTTATTTTGGTGTAAATAACATTTGAAATCTATGCATAGCATTTTTCATAATACTTGTTTTCCATGAACTTTTTGAAGACCTCTTACATGCATGGATGTCAAAGACACAAAAATAAATGTGTCTTTAATTCCATTTCCCACAAACATTTTAAGTCCTCTCATATTTTTCTGTCCCCTTTTCCTTTTTGGTTGCTTCAGGCAGAAGAGCATATTTGGCTAGAGACAGAAGTTAGAAACTGACTCATCATTGCAAAACAAGTTAGAAATCTATGAAAAATTTCCAGTATATAAACCTAGTGGTTGTCCATTTTTAGTTTTAAAAATATCAATGTAAAACACTGTCATGAATATAACAATACTGTTGGCTCTGATTAAAATATTCCTGAATAATACTAGTGGCAAATGTAAACCAAAATAAAAATAGTTTAAAACAGTGTTTCACATACTATATTCTGGAGAAATGCATAGACCTGACCGTATTTGAAGAACAGTAAGTGCAAGGTTAGATGAATTTAGACAATGATGTTTTCAGTAACGTTAAACAAGTTTAGTTTTTCCTCAGAAGCTTTAATGTGATAATGTACTCTGTGAATTCCTACATGTGTGCCAAACTTACTTAATTCAGATCAACTCACAAGACTCAAGAAACACTGTTGTGGAGTAACATAAAACCCTAATCAAGTCAGTTTTTTCTAACATTTTATTTTTCATATACTTGTTTGGAGAAGGTAATTTTGTCTTTTATTTAAAATACCTCTACTTTAAAGATATAAGAGAAATCTAAATTGCTAGTAAACTGACTTATCAAGAAAAATTCTGTGCAAATTTTCAAAACGTAGAGGTAGCAGAGCTGATTCTACCTTTTTTTTTTTTTTAAGTTTATTTTATTTATTTATTTATTTTTTGACAGGCAGAGTGGACAGTGAGAGAGAGAGACAGAGAGAAAGGTCTTCCTTTTGCCGTTGGTTCACCCTCCAATGGCTGTCGTGGTTGGCGCGCTGCGGCCTGCGCACCGCGCTGATCTGATGGCAGGAGCCAGGTACTTTTTCCTGGTCTCCCATGAGGTGCAGGGCCCAAGCACTTGGGCCATCCTCCACTGCACTCCCTGGCCACAGCAGAGAGCTGGCCTGGAAGAGGGGCAACCGGGACAGAATCCGGTGCCCCGACCGGGACTAGAACCCGGTGTGCCGGCACCGCAAGGCGGAGGATTAGCCTAGTGAGCTGCGGCGCCGGCGGATTCTACCTTCTAAAAACAGTCAATCAGTAAACTCTGTGGAGATAAATTTAACTAATTGCTGAGTACATTTTTTTGGTGAAAAGAGACTAGCATATGGTCTTAGACCCTCACACATAATCATACCATTTTGTACAAATCACACAGCATCTCAAAATCTCAATTTCTTTAATTATAAAGTACAAATCTGCACTATATGATCTCTATGAATGCTTTTGCTCTAAGAATGCTAATTTGCAAGTTATTGAACCTAATGTTTATTTTTAAAAATGAAAGAACATTTAAAAAATATAGTTTACATATTTTCAAAATCATTAAGTATGATGATTTCTGTTTGCACAGGACCTCCCTTATACTTACAACCTAAAACACTTAAAATTTTAAATGTGAAAATAATTTTGGTAAAAAGCAGATTTTTATAATACTCTATTCTGTCTGAGGTACAATTATATTTTAAACACATCCATGTTCGTGGACTGATGGAAGAAAGCCCACGGTCCATGGCTTAATAAACATGAACACCTGAAACAAAGGATTATCACTGAGCCCCAAACAAAACAAAACATGCTGGGTCTTTCTAATTGTTACCTATTTTCAAAAGCAAAGTCTAAAATAATGAGAGAATAATGTTGCAGTGGACAAATATAAAGTTTTAATATTAACAGCATCTAAAAAATATTCCCTTAAGAAATCTTAATTATTTACCTGTAATGGACCCAAGATAGAGCTGGTCGTGTACATAAAAAAGAGACGAAGATAACTCAGAACATTTGCAAATGCAAAAAGCCCTTCTGCCACCAGCGTAGGATGGAATGCATCCCAGTCCTTTCGATCAGCAAAATCATGAAACTAAGGCAAAGAAGAAGAAGCCACAGGTGAACAGCTATCTTAATTTGGGAAAATAAAAAATAATCTAACCATTGAAATAAAGCTATTTTAGTTATGACTCCTTTAGTTATGTCTCTATTTATGCTTTATGGAGTTCCCCTTTTTTAAGTAGAATTTTTTAAATTTTTTAATGTTTTAACTAAGTAAAACATTTCTATGTATATCAGGCAATTTTGCCTATTTTTCCCCAGAAAATTTTTAGATTTTTAAGATTTTTTTCCCAAAAATTCTTAGATTTTAAAAAATTAAGCAATGTTTTGAATTGTCATTAACTTTTTCATGAATGAAGTATTGGCTAGTTTTCTTAAATACCACAACAAAAACCATTAAATATGTGTGCTGTCAACTGATTAACTATTAAAATAGTCTTTTGACTTAGGATTTGAGAATGTAACACAGAAGTTCATGTTTTTCCTTCTAAATACCAAAAAAAAGTATGCATTATTGTACCCATACATGGAGTGGTCACATGTCCAAATGCCCAACATAATCCACAATTATAGATATAATTATCAAAATAGTGCTGCCTTTCAGTCTCAAAATGTCCTGGTTTGGATAATAAATTGTACAATCACTTGAAGTCTAGAACTAAAGAGATCAGTCTGAAGAAACAATACATCTCAATCACTTTATCAAATCATCTCTATCTATGCATGACTGATTTTTATATCAGTAATTTTAAACTCTGGTCATTGAGCATACTGAATACACATGTTCCATACTACTCATCAATTCATTTTTTAATAAAGTGACGTAAGATAATTATTTTGCACTTTTATAATCCATATATTAGTTTCAAAAACCCAGAGAATATTATCTATTTCAGTTCCTTAAATGTGGCATCCCAGATTTCTAAACTAAAAGTTTAAGCAAAAATAGTTAACAGAAAGTCTATTACCCTTTTTGGGCTAGGGGAGCTTATATTTTAATACAAGTAAAATTATAAAATACCTACAAAGCTAGGTTTTAGTCAAATTCTTAATAGAAAAAAATATTGTCATTAGAAAATCAATTAATTTATATCACTTGCAAGTTGTTAAAAATAATAATCATGATTTGTAATGTTAAAAAAACTAATTCTATTCAGATGAACTTTTTCTGGATGATACAAAGATAACTAACACTAATAAAGTCAAAGTATGTTTTCATTTTAAGTATGTATAGTTAAAAGAGCTAAATGAATCTAGCTTTCGTAATAGAAACTGGCATTTGGTAGAGAGAAAATGCCTACATATACCTGGACTCAAATCCAGCCTTGATTTCTCACTGTGTGATCCTGGACAAATTACTTAATATTTCTTAGCTTAATTTTTCTTTTTTTTTCATTTATTAAATTTTTATTTAATGAATATAAATTTCCAAAGTACAGCTTATGGGTTACAATGGCTTCCCCCCTCCCCTAACTTGCCTCCCACCCGCAACCCTCCCCTTTCCCGCTCCCTCTCCCCTTCCATTCACATCAAGATTCATTTTCAATTCTCTTTATATACAGAAGATCAGTTTAGTATCTTAGCTTAATTTTTCTTATTTGCAAAATGGGGATAAGGACCTCCATGTTATAGAATCCTCATGAGGATAAAATGAGATTAACCTATACTGAAGAAGAACCAGGCGATAGGTAATAATATAACCTACCACCTAATAGATAACAATCATTTCAAGGAACATCCTTTAAACTATTGGAAAGATGGGAAATTATGTACATAGTTTAAAATGAAAATGTAATAGACAAAGATTTGCTCAAATTAATTCTGAGCTATATAGCTAAGTATCTTAAGTCTTTTCAAATTAAATTTCATTTATGACATCAATTGACATAGCAAATAGTCACCTTGTTGTGAGCAACCACTTTGAGGGCAAAAGTTGCTAAATAAAGGGAATTCATGACAAAACTGAGTTGATTACGGGATTCTTCTAAGAAGTCTTCCAACCCTTCATACCAGAGTCTTTTAATGTCTGACCAAATCATCCCTAGAAAAGGAAGAAAGAAAATCAGATAATATTTTTTAAATTTAATAATACACTAAATAATACTTTAATATTAAAGTATTGAATAATTAACACTTGTACCAGCTCTAGCTTTATTTGAAAGAAATTAAGAACACTTTAGTATAAAAGTTTCTAAAGATTGAAAGAAAATAAGCTTATAATTACATATGACTTGACAAAAATAACCTTGTTTTTTGCCAGAGAACTTAAATAATGTGAAATAAGCAAACTGATGCTAAATACACACACTCCCACTTCCCCCTCCCTCCCTCCACTTCAGATCCTCAAGGCTTAGTATCTGCACTCAACACTTCAGTGTTATCATCTAGTCTTAGGGCTTTAAATACCATCCATATGTAAAAGACTCCCAAACTTACATATTTGTGTCTCTAAGCCTCTCCTGAACTTAAATAGGCACTTTGCAGGGCTGCTGCTGTGGAATAGCGGGTAAAGCCGCTGCCTGCAGTGCTGGCATCCCATATGGGCACTGGTTCGAGAACCAGCCGCTCCACTTCTGATCCAGCTCTCTGCTATAGCCTGGGAAAGCAGTGAAGATGGCCCAAATGCTTAGGCCTCTGCACCCACATGGGAGACCCGGAGGAAGCTTCTGGCTGCGGATCAGCTCAGCTCCGGCTGTTGTGGCCAAATGGGGAGTGAACCAGCAGACGGAAGACCTCTCTCTCTGCCTCTCCTTCTGTGTAACTCTGACTTTCAAATAAATAAATAAATGTTCAAAATAGGCATTTTGCTACCTTACATCTCCAATAAGATGCCCTGACCTGTCCAAACTGAACTCCTAATCTCTCCCCCAAATTCACTGCACCTGCAGACTTCCCCATGTCAGTTGATGGCAACCCCATCCTTCTAGTTACTCAGTCTAAACGTCCTTGAATCATCCTTGACTCCTACATTTCTTTTAAACTCCACATTCAATGCAAAAGCAAATTCCTTTGGCTCTACTTAAAAAAATATATTTAGGGGTTACTGTTGTAGCATTAGGGTAAAGCCACTGCCTGTGATGTCAGCATCCTGTAAGGGCACTGGTTGGAGATCAGGCTGCTCCACTTCTGAACATGCTCCCTGCTAATGGCCTGGGAAAGCAGTGGAAGATGGCCCAAGTGCTTGGACCCCTGCACCCACATGGGAAACCAGGAAGAAGCTCCTGGCTTCAGAATGAATTAGTGGATGGAAGATCTCTCTGTAACTCTGCCTTTAAAGTAAATAAATAAATCCTCTTTAAATATATATAACCCTTCTTACATTCATTTCAGTTTCAAGTCACTATCTTGTTTTGCATGGATTACTGAAATAACTATCTGGTCTCTTAGATTGTAGCCTAACTTCCCTAAAATACATTCAGTACAGAAACTGGAATGATCTTTTTAAAACCCAAGTGTTCCTCCACTTCTCAAAACCTTTTAGTAGCTGCCAGAGGAGAAAAAGATTAGTGGAGGTCCAAGCTCTTTTCATGGGAACACTACACCTCAGGTTACCTTCTACTAAAGTGGTTTTTGTGCAAATATACTGTTAAGAGAAGTATGAAAGGTCAGCTCTGTCCAACACTGTTAAAAACAACAACAACACAGCCACTAGTAGGGAAACTGCATGTGGACTAGCAGGACTAAAGTGGACCAGAAATTCTGAAGCTATGCATAGCCAAGACTGTATAAAACGCTTGGAGACGGCCGGCGCCGTGGCTCAACAGGCTAATCCTCTGCCTAGTGGCGCCAGCACACCGGGTTCTAGTCCCGGTCGGGGCGCCGGATTCTGTCCCGGTTGCCCCTCTTCCTGGCCAGCTCTCTGCTATGGCCAGGGAGTGCAGTGGAGGATGGCCCAAGTGCTTGGGTCCTGCACCCCATGGGAGACCAGGATAAGCACCTGGCTCCTGCCTTCGGAACAGCGAGGTGCGCCGGCCGCAGCGCGCCAGCCGCGGCGGCCATTGGAGGGTGAACCAATGGCAAAAGGAAGACCTTTCTCTCTGCCTCTCTCTCACTAGCCACTTTTTTTTGTGGGTGGGAGGGAAATTATGGGAAGGGGAAGCCATTGTAATCCATAAGCTGTATACTGGAAATTTATATTCATTAAATAAAAGTTAAAAAAAAAAAAAAAAACGCTTGGAGAAACACAGGCCTCAGCTTCTCTTTGTGATGGCTCCCTCAAATCAAGAGTGTGTTTGTAATGAGAGCCACACTGTTGGGCTTTTTAAGATATAGTTCCTGTTTTATTTGAGGCTTTTCTGGCTGGGGTAACACACCCAACCATGACTTTATCCCATACAACTAAGTATACCCATGAGGTGTCTGAGAAGAGCCAGAGACTTTTTAAGGTCTCCCCCGTGAAGATGCATCTGAAGCTACCATGCTGACATGCTGTTTCCTGTTTGGTATCCCACTATAAAGTCAAAAAAACCTGGTGTCAGGCTTCAGCCTATTGTGTGAATGCAAATGACAGAGAATCCAAGAGGTATGCTGCTCCCTGTGCATAGTGGGTATATTGCATTTTCCCATAAACACATCTTCACAACAGCCTCTGAGCTCTCTTCTCCAACTGCATCTCCTGCTTCCCTTTCCTTCTCCTACTCTAGTCACACCGGCCTCCTTGTTTCCTTGCTGTTCTTTGGACACACATGGTCCTGCCTCAGAGCCTTTACATTGGCTCTTCCTTCCGGATGAAAGCTCTTGAAACAGATATTCATTCAACTAACTCCCTCTCTCCTTCGTGTCTTCTTTGTCTCTCTGTCTCTCTTCCTGCCCCTCCAATAAACAAGTAAAGTAAAAAGTTTCTTGTTATTTTTATTATCTTGGTTTTTTTTTTTTTGTCTTTTTGATATTCAATCACAAAAAAGGTTATCCTACCACTTGTAGCAACATGAATGGAACTACAGAACATCAAGTTAAGTGATCTAAGTCAATTTTAGAAAGACAAATACCACATGCTCTGTCATATACGGAAGCTTTAAAAAGTCAATATGAATGTAAAAGAGTATTACTTGAGGGAGGAAGGGTTGAGGAGGAAGATAGAGAAGAGTTGGATAACTGGTACAAAAACATAGTAAGTTCCAGTGTTCTATAGCACAGTGGGTAACTAGAGTTCACAATAGCCTATTATGTATTTTATGATAGAGGAGAGGAACTCAAAGGCACCAAGCAGGGAGAGGGAAGGTTTTTTTGTTTTTTTTTAATTTTTGACAGGCAGAGTGGACAGTAGAGGAAGACAGAGAGAAAGGTCTTCCTTTTTGCCGTTGGTTCACCCTCCAATGGCCGCCGCGGTAGGCGCGCTGCGGCCGGCGCACCGCGCTGTTCTGATGGCAGGAGCCAGGTGCTTATCCTGGTCTCCCAGGGGGTGCAGGGCCCAAGCACTTGGGCCATCCTCCACTGCACTCCCTGGCCACAGCAGAGAGCTGGCCTGGAAGACGGGCAACCGGGACAGAATCCGGTGCCCCGACCGGGACTAGAACCCGGTGTGCCGGCGCCGCAAGGCGGAGGATTAGCCTAGTGAGCCATGGCGCCGGCGGGAGAGGGAAGTTTTCATTACTTTGACCAGTACACATTGTATACATTTTCTGAAATGTCACACTTCACACCACAGAAATGTGCAATTGTTGAATTTTAATCAAACATTAAAAAAAATTTAAGGATAGAAATGTTAACTAATCTGATTGCCACTCAATGAATTCATGTATCAAATTATCACACTGTGTCCCATAAATATGTACAATGAAAACAATTTTTCAGAAGTATTAACTTAGGAACGACTATTGTGACACAGTAGGTTAAACTGCAGCTTGGGATGCCTGCACCCCATCTAGGAATGCCAGTTCACATGCTGTCTCCTCTGCTTCTAACCCAGCTTCCCGAGAACGGATCTGGGAAGGCAGCAGATGAGAGCCCAAGTATCTGGGTCCCTGCAATCCATTTGAGACACCTGGATGGAGTTGCTGGCTCCTGGCTTTGGCTTAGCCCACACAAGGCTGCTGGCAGGTAGTTGGAGAGAGTGAACCAGTGGATGGAAGATCTCTCTGGCTCTCCCTAACTCTTTTAAATAAACAAATAAATCTTTTAAAATAATAATTGAAAACAATTTCATGGAACTGGAATTAAAAGATAAATTTATTTTTGATGCAAAAATTTTTCCATGAATAATTTTTCATAACTCTTTGAAGGCCACTCACATATATACTTATACTCACACATATTCCATGTCCCAGTGGCCTTACCTTGTAAATATCTTTCATTTCTGTGATAACAAGGGAAGGGAACAATCATCCTCAATCCAGCATACCATCAGCTCTTATATGTTCACACATAACATTACTGAATAGAGGGCCATCATTCTTAAAAGCAAATAGCCAGGAACTGTGGCATAGTAGGCTAAGCTTCTGCCTGTGGCGCCAGAATCCCATATGGGCGCTGGTTCATCTCCCAGCTGCCCCTATTCAATTCAGCTCTTTAATTATGGCCTGGGAAAGCAGTAGAGGATGGCCCAAGTCCTTGGGCTTCTGCACTAGCATGGGTGATCCAGAAGAAGCTCCTGGCTCCTGACTCCTGAATGGCTCAGCTCTGGTAATTGCAGCCATTTGGGGAGTGAACTAGCAGATGGAAGCTCTGTCTCTCTTTCTGTCTGTGACTCTCTCAAATAAATAAATCTTAAAAAAAAAAGGGGGGGGGGGACTAGCCAAAGTTTACCATTATTATGAAAGTCAGTGACTGTAGCAGTATTTATTATATATAATATGTGACACAGGGGACTGGGACAGGGCCCAGCGGGTAAAACCGCTGCCTGCAGTACTGGCATCCAATATGGGCGCTGCTCCACTTCCGATCCAGCTCTCTGCTATGGCCTAGGAAAGCAGTGCAAGATGGCCCAAGTCCTTGGACTCCTGCACCCATGTGGGAGACCTGGAAGAAGCTCCTGGCTCCTGGCTTTGCAATATAACCAGCAGATGATGGAGATTGATTGATCGATCTCTCTCTCTCTCTCTGCCTCTGCTTCTCTGTAACTCTGCCTTTCAAATAAACAAACAAATCTTTTAAAAAAAAAAAGTGGTGTAGCTCTGATTTTAAAGAGTTTTTACTCAGGGCTAACACTTATAAATTTTAATTTGATGCTTATATGACTTGGGTAAACTGAATCTTACAGGACAGAAAAAATATTCTTTCTTACTACTAAACAATAGGTTATGTATAAATAATATAAAAGTTCATCTCTTTAAGGTATTTATAACAATCTTTCAGAAATAGCTTAAATGAATAGAGGAAAAGTGCTTTTTAGAGATTCCTTTAAATCTATTTGCTTACCTACTCAAGTAACAATATAAACAAATTTCACACTGAAAAGATCTACACAATGCAATATGGAGTTTATATGGTAAAGGTAAGTACTAAATTTTATGGACAGACATTTGGTCTGCCAGTTAAGACATCAATGAAGATATCTGGTTTTGCTTCTGACTCCAGCTTCCTGCTAATGCAGACTCTGGGAGATAGCAGGGATAGCTTAAGCAACTGGGTTCCTGTCACTTGACATGCAGGACCTGGACTGAGTTCTTGGCTTTGGCTTGGTCTAGCCTGGGGCACTGCAGGCATTAATTTGAGAGTGAACCAGCGAACCAGCAGATTCTCTCTTAAATATAAGAATTTTAAAAATTAAAATTTAGACAAGATAGCTAAAATGCAAGAAAAAAAGAGAAAATATCCAAAAGTATCATTTAATCCTTAGAGTTTAGCAGCTTTCCTTGGACCTCTGTCACCCACATGGAAGATACAGAAGAAGCTCCTGGCTCTGGCATAGTCCAGCCCTGGCCGTTTGGGGAGTGAACCAGCAAATGGAAGATCTCTCCCTATCTATCTCTTCCTCTTGCTCTCTAACTCTGCCTTTCAAACAAGTAAAACAAATCTAAAAAAAAAAAAAATAGTAATTCCAGAAAATAAATATTTTATTTTATACTTTTAAAAAATCTGTCATTTCTAATGAAATTTAACTATCATTACAAAGAATTGATTTATGGAATGAGTAATTAGAGCTCCTTTAATTCTAAGTTTAAATGCTATGTCTACAATAGAAATGTAAGATATAACTGATTTTGTAAGTTCTTTAACAAAAACAAATCTATTTATTTGAAAAGCAGAATGATAGAGGGCAAAATGGAGATCTTCCATCTGCTGGTTCACTCCCTAAATGCCTGTTGACAGCCAGCCCTGGGTCAGGGCTGTATTTGCTGTCATCCACATCTTTCGAGGGCCATTAGCAGGGAGCTGTATTAGAAGCGGAGAAGTCAGGACTCTTTAATGGGCACTCTAATATGGGGCTTACCCTACTTCACCACAACACTGGCCCCTGTAAGTTCTTATTTTTTTTTTAACTTTTATTTAATGAATATAAATTTCCAAAGTACAGCTTATGGATTACAATGGCTCCCCCCCCCCCAATAACTTCCCTCCCACCCGCAACCCTCCCCTTTTCTGCTCCCTCTCCCCTTCCATTCACATCAAGATTCATTTTCAATTCTCTTTATATACAGAAGATCAATTTAGTATATATTAAGTAAAGATTTCAACAGTTTGCACCCACACAGAAACACAAAGTGAAACATACTGTTTGAGTACTAGTTATAGGCCCCCATAATTTCTTAAAAGGAAAACTAAAGATAAAATGAAACAGGATTATTAACTTTTAGAATGCAGAGGAGTATAACATGTATTAAACTGCAAAATACCTAAGAAAAGCTCAAATTGTTATAGAAATAAAAAAAACCTTGGTGCCGGTGCTGTGGCACAGCGTGTTATAGTCCTGGCCTGAAGCACCAGCACCCCATATGGGCACCAGTTTTAGTCCTGGCTACTCCTCTTCTGATCTAGCTCTCTGTTATGGTCTGGGATAGCAAAAGGTGGCCCAAATCCTTGGGCCCCTGCACCCACATGGGAGACCTGGATGAAGCTCCTGGCTTCAGATCGGCACAGCTCCAGCCATTGCGGCCATCCAGAGAGTGAACCAGCAGATGGAAGACCTCTTTCTCTGTCTCTACCTCTCTCTGTAACTCTTTCAAATAAATAAATCTTTAAAAAAAAAAAAGAAATAAAAAAATCTACTCCACAGTAAAAGTTGTTTTTTCTAACAATCATGAATGAACGAATACCTTCAGGATCTGAGAACAAAATATTTTAACTTCCATGTATTGAAGGAATATTGAGTAAGAGAAATGCTCCCTTATCATGTTCAGGAACATTTATCTTTACAGAAGCCAGTTAAATCTTCAACAATGATGGAAATGCTTACATTCTTGTGTGAACTATGTTAAATTTCAAATTGAACCCAATGTTCATAACACTATCAAGCAAGGAACAATTAATGGGCTACATAAAGGCAAAACCTTTGGAACTAACTTGATACTTACCAATAATCCACAGTATAAGAAGATAGTCTATTCTTTCAAGGGCAGGCCCCATCGTGTTTTTCTTATCCTCATTGTAGACAAGAGAGTACAGATTTAGTAACAGCAGGAATGTGAAATATGATGCTCCATGAATAATAAATTTCATAAACGGTGTGTGAATGATTCTGCCAAATTGAGATTTGGGAGCTATCAAATAACAAAGTGACAAAACTGGCCAAAAGATGCCAACTGTTAAAACAGTCATTATCTTCTTACAGGTGGGCTTACGTCGGTAACCTGACATCTGTCCAAACCAAACAGTGTTCAGGAACTGCTGGCAGTTAGATTGGGAGACAAACTGAAAAGGACATACACACACATGGAAAAAAAAGTAAAATAAAGTATTTAAATACTAACTGATTAATCCATAGTCAATGTTTTCATAATTTAAAAACCATTTCTATACATTGAACATAGTTGCTTTTTTTCCCTCTCTTGTTTTCTTTACAGATAGTAAATATACAGGTTAAGAGCACAGACTGGAGCCAGATCACCTGGATTGAAACTTGGGCCCTGCCACTTAGAACTTTTGAACCTCTTGAAGTCTCAAGTTCCCCAGCTGAAAAATGGGGATAACACTACCTAACCATAGAGTTGATGTGAAGATTAACGTAAAGCTCTTCAAACAGTGCCTGGTTCCTAGCACGGACCATATAAGTACTCAGGATTATTATTAGCCTACTGAGTTATTTTTTCACATTTAATTTAAAAAGACTCTTAAAATAATATTTATGAAATTTCAAAGTTAACATGCATAATCCACAGAAAGAGATACCACTAATGTTTGGATATCTTTGGTCTAAAGAAACTGCTGATTTTAGTGACAAGAAATCAAGATAGCAAAACAACCAAAATCTGAAAATTAGGTATGTTCATGCTTCAGGCAAACATGGATAATTTCCTAAAATGTATTAATGATATTATTAAACATGCTTACAACTAAATTTCATTTGAGCAAAAAACAAAAAATATTCATAAGTTAACAGGAAAAAATTCCAGATCAAGTACCAAAGTTTCCAAAGTTTTAGTTTAAAATGTTCATAGACAATATTTCTTTGACATTCATGTTGTAAAGTTTAACTTAAGGGTCTGATAATTCTGAATATAATAATGTGATCATGTATGAAATTATGCAAAAATAGACTTATAATATTATTAGGCAATCTAAAATAATACTTGTTCAATCTGAGGAAGATGTATCATGAGGTAGAATATAATTTTAGATTATACAATATTATGCATTATTGTAATACTGTAGCAATAAGAATAATTGGACAGAATTTTATTCCTCATTGTGCTTATCAAGAAATTTTCTAATATACTATATTTTTCTCAATTAATCTTCATTCATTATTCTTCTGGTCAGAGTCTAGTGTTCGTGGGGCATCTTAATTTACTCCTCAAGGTGAAATGTCTGGGAAATAGCCAGAAATAGCTTTTCTTCCCAACAACTACCCAGTTTAATTTCAAAATTTTTTTAATATTTATTTTATTCATTTATTTGAAAGAGAGAGGCAGAGGGAGAGAGAAAGAGAAAGAAAAAGAGAAAGAGAGAGAGAGAGAGAGAGAGGTCTTCCATCTGCTGGTTCACCCCCAACGTGGCTGCAATAGCTGGAGCTGGGCCAATCCGAGCCAGGAGCCAGGAGCTTCTTATAGGTCTCCCAAGCGGGTGTAGGGGCCCAATGATTTGAGCCATCTTCCACTACTTTCCCAGGCCACAGCAGAGACCTGGATCGGAAGTGGAGCAGCTGAGACTCAAACTGGCACCCATATGGAATGCTGGCATGGCAAGCGGTGGCTTTACCTGCTACACCACAGCGCCAGCCCCAGCATTTCAAATTTAATAGTTTTGTCCTTCCCCAAACTATCACAGAAATCTCAGAATGAATTACTGTCCTTATCTTCCCTCTATATAACGTTGATTTCACTAACAGAATTGTTGCATATGTATTTGGAAGAAAAAAATTTCAGTTAGAAGTGTCCTAAGTTTGAAACATGGACACAAATCCTCTGATAGTCCAGTCATCAAAGAGTTGGAGGGTACAGAGGCAATGACCCTTTACCCATCAGTTTAAGAGGTTTGACTGCCTTAACCAGAAGATTCGAACAGGAAGGTCTCAAAGGTCTCCAGCTTACGTACTGTAACACTTTGTCTAGGCGTCACGAACCACCATATGAAACATACTACTACTCTGAAATGCCTGCACTGTGTGGAAATCCCAGCTACACAGAGAAGACACATGAAGGCATTCCAGCCAGCCCTCACAGACACAGGGCAGGAAAGACAAACCACTGTTGCCATACCTTCCCTTAATTCTTGACCTACAGAATCTAAGAGCATAATAAAATGAATATGAAGTTCTTCTAAAACAATTATGAAATAGTATTTTTACCACTAGTTTCAGGGTAGTTACCTATTGAGCAATGGTAATCTATAAAGGTTTCAATTATTTGGGAAAATACTATCTTAACCTTTGATTATATTTAGAACTTTAGTTTTAAAAATCAATTTATGGGGCCAGTGTGGCGGCATAGAGGGTAAAGCCACTGCCAGCATCCCACACAGGCGCTGGTTCAAGTCTCAGATGCTCTACTTCCAATCCAGATCCCTGTTAATGTGCCTGGGAAAGCAGCGGAAAATGGACCAGGTGGTTGGGCCCCTATACCCACATGGGAGATGCAGAAGCAGCTCTGGGATCCTGGCTTCGGCCTGGTCCAGCAAGTATTTGGAGATTTGCAGGTATTTGGAGAGAAAATCAGTGGATGGAAGATATCTCTCCCTCTCCTTCCCTCCCTCTGTGTAACTCTGCCTTTCAAATAAATAAATAAATAAATGTTTTTTAAAATTCTATATAATCCTTAAAATTATGAAGTATCATCCTTTCTTTGTTCATTTTCTTTAAAATGCATCATTTCATTATCCTCTGTGAGTTCTTCAGGGATATGTATATTAATAAGAAACTGCCACTGAGATTTTCCTTCCAGGACCAATATAATTTTTTTCCTACCTTCAAGATTCTTTTTCTGATCATACTGGTTGATTTTGTATCTTTTTCTCCCTTTATTCTGCAGTTTTCTAGTATACTATTCTAGTATGTCTATTTTAGGTTGTTGAACACAGAAGTAAATATATTAACCTAATATCTAGTCAGTGAGATCTAGTCACAATATATAAGAGGGGCAATTACATCAGGTTTCTTATATTTTCTGTCTCTACCCAAACATGTTAGCAGCATACTTCCTTTTTAAACTATAAAGGTATATTGTTCATTTATAATTGTCAATCTTCATTGATCCAAATTCTTACCCTTAAGTTTTTTCCTATAAATGTTCCACCTTAAGAAATTTCTACCAAGTAGGAGAAAAAGTATAGGATTTGAAGTCAAAGATCTGAATAAGCAATATAATATCTAAGTAATCTTAAATATTTTTTAAATTTCTACATAAATTTCCTCAGTCACAAAGGTACTGAGAAGCTCAACATTTCAACCAAGATAATAAAAAATTCCATTCTTAGCATCAAAGGTCCTGCATCTTGCCTTCTACCATTATCTATTTCATACTCCATTTTTATAATAACCTAAATATGAGAAGCAAGTTTTAGTCCAACATCTATTGATAACATTAATGATGAAAATGAGTCACAGTAGCAATATCCTAAAGGTATCATTTATCAACATCCCATTTTATCAGCTAGATATCATCATCCACATAAAAATGCTATTGTTTAGGGGTCACACTGTGGCATAGCAGGTAAAGCCACCACCTGCAGTGCCAGCATCCCATATGGATGCCAGTTCAAGTCCTGGCTGTTCCATTTCTGATCCAGCTCTCTGCTATGGGCTGGGAAAGCAGTGGAAGACCACTTGGGAAGACCCAGAGGAAGCTCCTGGCTCCTGGCTTTGGTGTAACTCTGGCTGTTGCGGCCAATGGGGGATGAACCAGCTGATGGATGGAAGACCTCTCTCTCTCTCTCTGCCTCTCCTTCTCTCTCTGTGTAACTCTTTCAAATAAATAAAATTTTTTAAAAAATGCTATTGTTTAGTGAATTATCTCAAAAAGTGAAATTTAAAATGCATACCTTCCTTAAAGTTCCTGAATCATGTGTGTGTGTGTCTGTGTGTGTGCACGCGCTCAGGGAGTACAAGAGGGCATTTCCTTTGGTAGGAAGAAATGAGCCCATAAGAGTCAGAGTCAATTTAGTTATGGCATGCACCTCTCTAAATTTTGACTTCACAATACATTATAAATAAAAAGAATCAAGAAATATAATCCCTGATACTTTAAAATAGAAATCAGTATTACTATAGAAAGGGTTATTTATAAGCATATCAATAAAATAAATCTATGACAGACTAAACAAAACATGGGAACTTCATTATAAAGTACTCCCCACACAGGATCTCACATGTGTAGCTACTATTTAGCAAAAACACTAAATCAACATTCTCATTACCATAATTAATTTTATTAAAAATAACTACTATTTATTGAATACTGGTTCAATTTTAGGACTCATTGCGCTAAACTCTTTAAGTATATAGTACTACTTAATTCTTAAAACCAAAGCTCATGGAGAGTCAACAATTTTCCCAAAGACACACAATTTTTGAGTCAGAACTAGGATTTCAACCCAGTATGTTGCTCCAAAGCCTTTGCTCTGAGTTGCTAGACTATAATAGAAAAAAATAATTTAATTATGTCACAGAAAGCCTCATACCTCTTTTTGGTTATATTTGATAGCAAGTTTTAGACGACTTAAATTCATTCTTTCTTCTAGTAATCCCCGTTTGTCAAGAGGCTCATCACTAGATGTGTGGTTTAGGATAACTTCCAATTCCCGTGAATTCCGAGCTTGTGCAAGCAAATCTTTAGCAAACATTTTACATTGCCGGGCTAGTTCCTCATAATCATTCCTACAAAATGCAGCAATCTATTATTAAAATGATCATTCCCATCTTCTAATTAAGTTATAGTTAATAGAAAACTTTTACTACGCATTAATTATGGTGCTACACAAAATCTGAAGTCATTTTCCATTGACAAAGGAATGTTCTGGTGTATAAATTCTCCATAGCTTTGGGGAAAACTATGACACTATTAGATTCTCTGAGTTCAGACTGATATCCTTAAATGAATACAATATTTTATCATATATACTGATACTGCTAAAAATTCTTCTAATACTTCCAACCAGTTCTTCAGTTAATTCATTTGCTCTTATTCTCTGTAAACACATCTAACACTTTATTTACTTATCTGAATTAAAAAAAAATCACTATCCAATAAATATTATTTACTTATCTGAATTAAAAAAAAATCACTATCCAATAAATATACTTTTTAAACTACGGGTTTTTTTGGTAACAGTCTACCATAGGTTTATGCTAACTCTGATATTAAAATAGTATTGTGATTCAAATTTAAAGTGCTTATTGAATGAAATTCAAGCTAGGAAGAAAGACACTAAAAGATACCCAGTAAAGAATTCCCATTTTAAAATCACCACTGCTTGGTTCTTAGGTTTGAACAGCTTTATTTAAAGGCAGGCCTAATTTAATTTATGACAAATGAAGTTTTAGCACATAATCCTTTTTAAAAATATCAATTAAACTAATTGATAGTCTGAGTTTAATAACAAGAATGAAGTCAGAAATAAATAACTGGGAATCATGAACTTAGGGTCAGACTTCAGAAAATAATTTTTTTCATTCAATTTTTTTTTTCCTCCAATGGGAAAAGAAAAGGAAACAGGAAGACTTTTCATTGGTTAGTCTTTCTATACAATGGGGTTTTCTGGAAGTGGCTGTACAAATTGTAAGTAAAAAAAACTTCTTTTCTTTAGAGACTAACATTTTTCACATTCATTCTACGCATTTACCACATAACCAAAAATACCAGATAAAAAGTAGCTGAATTTCTTTAACAAATGAAGTATCACCTGCTTCTTTGTTTAGGGCTCTAATTGCAGATAGGAACTTCAAATATGTATATTATTATGAAGATATCTTTACATAAACATTTGACAGACCACTAGACTCAAAGGTAAAATTAATACATCTTACTAACCTAACATGCTTACTCTCTAATGGATTACTGGAAGATGAGTAAGTAGTTGCACAGTTTAGAAGGAAATACAGACTGGAAGCCAGGAATCCTAGGTCTAGTTGTAACTTTGATCTTCCTTTCAGTTTTAATGCTGTTTCTAATTACATTCTCATATTAGTAAAATATCTAGCTTTTATATCTATCTTTCAGGGGTCTATGATCACACCCAAATTTAACTTTTTCATACTACTTTATGATAAAAATATAGCAATTGCTTCAAATTCTTTTTTGGAAGGAGTTGAATGAATTCTATTTTATGTGGTATCTCAGAACTTACAAAATTATAATATTACAATAGGAAGTTCTTCATATTTGAACAGAATAATGTATTAACAAGCCTGGCCAGCCAATAAAGATAAAATTAGCAACAAGTTACACTTTAACCACATCTTACATATTGATCAAAGTACATACTTTATGTCATATTAAATTTAAATAAAATTTAAGGTATCCAAATTAAGATACAATAATTCAAAATTTGAAAACTTATAAATAATTTTTTTGAAAGTTTCTGGAACTTAGAACTAACAAGAACTCAGATCTAACAAGAATGCTTTGTATACTACTGCTTTAAGGCTAAAGACAATTGCAACTTTCTGAGGAGGTTTCCAATGGAGATTTGAACTTTGACAATCTTGTGAAGTCATTGGACAGGTGCCACGCAAGACATGGGTCTCAAAGCAGCTGGACACGAAAGAAAAGGTAGGTAGGGCTAGGTGCAGATCCCTACAGAAACTCTGCAGCAGGACCTGGTAATAAATGTTGATCATTCTACCAGGGATAGTCTGCTACAAGGGAACATTTTCAAAACTTTCCCTCAATTCCACTAAATATAGTTCTCTAAGGATTTTTTTTTTTTTTTTTTTTTTTACAGTTTCAATGATAGGTTGCTTCGCCAAAGTCTCTTTTTATTTTCCAACTTTCCCTTTAAAGGAAAATATTAAGAGTGATTCTTTGGTATACAAAGTGCCAGAATTATACTTGATCTTCATTTCAGAAGAAAACGCAGGCTGGATTTTTATCCCACTTAATCAGTGATATTTTATGTCTACTTGTAAGTTTCTTCTGCCAGTAAATTTCAGCAAACAGGGACTAGGTCTATGTCAAATGTCCATGACATAAAGAAAGCATTCGAGGTGCTTTTGGAAGATCTGAAGGATCAAGTCTCAAGGGTGATGATTATAGAATCTGAGAATGAGGGGAGGTGTGACAGAGAGCCATTACATTGTTTGCTCTTATTTTAGGTGACAACTCCTATTGCCCTAGAATGTCCCTAGCCAGGTTGAAAATGGAGCGGGAGAATAAGGGTAGTTAAACAGTGGCAGAGGGCAGACAGGGAAGGAGTGACCAGGATGTCTTCCCTTGGGGGTAGAGAAGGAAAATCCCAACTAAGTAGCAACAACATGGATAACCTTGGATCAAGTATAAATAAGTACAAAGTATAACTGGCCTACAAAGATACTCAGGTAGAAGATCTTGAAAGAAAAGATGTTATATAATGTATAATTTCCATTCATTCCCACCTGAATTCCACCTCCACAAGGCTTAGTTCTTTCAAATCAGCACTAAGTTCAAATGCTCTCAGAATTGGATCCTCCTCTGTTAACATTATTAGAGCTGGACTGGCCAAACATCGATATATATCAAGACGAAACCTGTGACAAAATTTGATTTCATAATGTAAAATAAACTTTTTAGTTACTTATGATTAGAATTAACATAATTTTCATAAATAATTAAGGTATTATAAAATTAAAGAAAATAAAAACTATAATACTTATAAATCTATAAACATGAAAATTAAATATTTTGAGATACAAATATTGAAAAACTTTCTATCTACTACTTTTTTAATGATTTATTTATTTGAAAGGGTTACAGAGAAAGAGGGAGAAACGAGAGAGAGAGAAAGGCTCTTTCATTAGCTGGTTCACTCACCAGATGGCTGCAATGGCCAGGCCAAAGCTAGGAGCCAGGAGCTTCTTCCAGGTCTCCCAATACAGTAGCAGGGGCCCAAGCACTTGGGCAATCCTCTGCTACCTTTCCCAGACCATTAGCAGGAAGCTAGATGTGAAGTGGAGCAGCAGGAACACTAACCAGCGCCCATATGAGTTGCCAGCGTCACAAGCAGCAGCTTTACTCACTACACTACAACACCATCTACTAATTTTAATAAACTGTTTTACTGTCTCTTTTCATACTACTACAGTGTTGTGGCACAGAAGATTAAGCCACCAACTTTAACTCTGGCCTCCCTGATAAGCACCAGTTCAAGTCCCAGCTGCTCCACTGCCAATCCAACTCCCTGCTAACATGCCTGGGAAAGCAGCAGAAGATGGTCCAAGTGCTTTGTCTTCTGTTACCCACATGGGAAACCTGGATGGAGTTCCATGCTCCTGCCTTCAGCCTGGCTGAACCCTGGCTGTTCCAGCCATTTGGGGAATGAATGAGAAAACAGAATCTCTCTGTGAAACTCTGCCTTTCAAATAAATAAATTAATCTTAAAAAAAAATTTCTATTCTAACAGTCAGGAAAGTGAATAGGCAACCGACAGAATGGGAAAAAATATTTGCAAACTATGCAACAGATAAAGGGTTGATAACCAGAATCTACAAAGAAATCAAGAAACTCCACAACATCAAAACAACCCACTTAAGAGATGGGCCAAGGACCTCAACAGACATTTTTCCAAAGAGGAAATCCAAATGGCCAACAGACACATGAAAAAATGTTCAAGATCACTAGCAATCAGGGAAATGGAAATCAAAACCACAATGAGGTTTCACCTCACCCTGGTTAGAATGGCTCACATACAGAAATCTACCAACAATAGATGCTGGAGAGGATGTGGGGAAAAGGGGACACTAACCCACTGTTGGTGGGAATGCAAACTGGTTAAACCACTATGGAAGTCAGTCTGGAGATTCCTCAGAAACCTGAATATAACCCTACCATACAACCCAGCCATCTTACTCCTTGGAATTTACCCAAAGGAAATTAAACTGGCAAACAAAAAAGCCATCTGCACCTTAATGTTTATTGCAGCTCAATTCACAATAGCTAAGACCTGGAACCAACCCAAATGCCCATCAACAGTAGACTGGATAAAGAAATTATGGGACATGTACTCTACAGAATACTATATAGCAGTCAAAAACAATGAAATCTGGTCATTTGCAACAAGATGGAGTAATCTGAAAAACATCATGCTGAGTGAATTAAGCCAGTCCCAAAGAGACAAATATCATTTGTTTTCCCTGATCGGCGACAACTGAGCACCAAAGGGGAAACCTGTTGAAGTGAAATGGGCACTATGAGAAACAGTAACTTGATCAGCTCTTGTCCTGACTGTTGATGTACAATGTAAATCTTTATCCATTTTAGTATTTTTTTTTTGTTCTAGCTCTAGTGGTTGAACTCTGTAATTAACACACAATTACTCTTAGGTGTTTAAATTTTAATTGAAAAATGATCCCTGTTAAATATAAGAGTGGGAAAAAGAGGGAGGAGATGTACAATTTGGGACATGCTCAATCGGACTTGCCCCAAATGGTGGAGTTAGAAATGTGCCAGGGGATTCCAATACAATCCCATCAAGGTGGCACGTACCAATGCCATCTCACTAGTCCAACTGATCATTTTCAGTTCACAATTGATCACACTGATAGGTCTAAAAGTCAAAGGGATCGCACAAACAAGACTAGTGTCTGCTAATACTAACTGATAGAACCAAAAAGGGAGAGAACGATCCAACATGGGAAGTGGGAGACACAGCAGACTCATAGAATGGCAGATGTCCTAAATAATAACACTCTGGCCTCAGAATCAGCCCTTAAGGCATTCAGATCTGGCTCAAGAGCCCCATGAGAGTATTGTAGGCATGGAAAGCCAAGACACTCTGGCAAAAAAAAAAAAAGAAAGAAAGAAGACCTAAATGAAAGATCTCTGCGAATGAGATCCCAGTGGAAAGAACGGGGCCATCAAAGAAGGAGGTACCTTTCTCTGAAGGGAGGAGAGAACTTCCACTTTGACTATGACCCTGTCGGAATAATATCGAAGTCGGCGAACCCTAAAGGCTTCCATAGCCTCGGCAACTCATGACTAGAGCCTAGGGAGATTACTGACGCCATAAACAAGAGCGTCAAATTGTTAAAATCAACAACAGGAGTCACTGTGTACTTACGTCTCATGTGGGATCTGTCCTTAATGTGTTGTCCAATGTGAAGTAATGCTATAACTAGTATTGAAACAGTATTTTTACACCTTGTGTTTCTGTGTGGGTGCAAACTGATGAAATCTTTACTTAGTATATACTGAATCGATCTTCTGTATATAAAGATAATTGAAAATGAAAAAAAAACTTGGTGTTAAATTGGAAATTGCACAGAAAATTAATTCATAAAAAAATATCATGTAGGATCTCTGTCCTTAATGTGCTGTACATTATGATTTAATGCTATAACTAGTACTACAACAGTATTTTTCACTTGGTGTTGCTATGTGAGGGCAAACTGTTGAAATCCTTACTTAATATATACTAAACTGATCTTCTGTATATAAAGAGAATTGAAAATGAATCTTGATGTGAATGGAAAGGGAGAGGGAGTGGGAAAGGGGAGGGTTGCGGGTGGGAGGGAAGTTATGGGGTGGGGGGGAAGCCATTGTAATCCATAAGCTGTACTTTGGAAATTTATATTCATTAAATAAAAGTTAAAAAAAAAATTTCTATTCTAGAACCCAACACAATTTTACATGAAATGTTAATAACTAATATATTTTTATATTATACAGATTGTTTATTAAATTTCTTTCCCTAGTGATAAAATTTTTAATACACTAGATATAAAATAAATGAATTATTCAGCCAGGTTGTGATTTTGAAAGATATTTCAAATCTTAAGAGTAAAATCATTTGTTTATGCATAATCTCCAACTAAGAGAAAGTAGTTCTTTTACTTTGTAAATTAATCAGTCTTCATGTTTCAGTACCTAACCAGGAAACAAACTAGAAAAATTTCACTATAATTCTTCACTTGTAAATATGTACATGTAATTCTAAATTTATAAATTTAGTAGATACTATATAATGTATACTTTTCTTTGAAATATAAATTTAATACAAACTTGCTATTAAGAAGTAAACAATTTAGAAACATGACACCCTAACACTCTCCCTTCCACCAACTCTATACCTCAAGGATAATCATTTTACAAATAATTGTGCATCGGGGCCGGTGCTGTGGCGCAGCAGGTTAACATCCTGGCCTGAAATGCCGGCAACCCATATGGAATGTGCTGGCTGTTCTTCTTCCAATCCAGCTCTATGCTGTGGCCTGGGAAAGCACGCTACACCTGCGTGGGAGACCCGGAGGAGGCTCCAGGCTCCTGGCTCCTGGCTTCAGATCGGCGCAGCTCTGGCCACTGCGGCCATCTGGGGAGTGAACCATCAAATGGAAGACCTCTCTCTCTCTCTGCCTCTCCTCTCTCTGTGTAACTCTTTCAAATAAATAAATAAATCTTTAAAAAAAAATTGTGCTTAGCCTTGCTGATATTTTCTATTCACACAGAGCATAACCAGATACAATATACAAAGGAACAGCTTGCTTTTTTAAAAAAATATAGTGTATTTTGAAACACTTTCTACATCATTACATATAAATTCACCTCATTCTTTCCTACAAACTGGGTGGTCTTTCATTTGATGGAGGTTCATTGGATCTCCATTAATGAAAATTATGGTTCTTTCAAAAAATATTTCAGCTATAAAAAGTAGCAATGAATGAATATTCCTTAGGGTATATATTCTTCACATATTTCAAATTGTTGAGCAAAATGCTAAATGTATTTTAAATTCTGACAGATGTTCCAAAGGAATAACAAAAGGAAGAGTTCATCTCCCCTCACATCTTCACTAATACTGGGTACTATAAATGTCTGGAAATCTTTATCTACCTAATGGAAAAGCAGTTTTGCAGTCAATTTCACCTGAATGTCTTTAAAAGTCTGAGCATTTATTCTTAACAATATCCAATATATACATTTCTGTAGACTGCCTATTCTTGTTTTTTGAACTGGTCTTCTGATCACTGTGTAACTGGTTTTAATCAATTTGTAAAACCCATTTACACATTAAACAAATTAGCTCTCTGTCTACTCAAGGGTGATTCAAACACTTTGTCCTAAGTTGTTGCTTATCTTTGTACTTTGTAATGGAATTTTTCTATATAGAAATTCTAAGCCTTTATATGAGCAATTATTGATATATTCCTTATTCAGCTTATAAATTTAATGCCTTACTTAGATCAAAAGGTGATCCTGGGGAGAGGCATTTGACCTTATGCTTAAGCTACTGGTTAGGATGTCCACAATCTGTATTGGAATCCTAGGTTGTATCCCAGCTTCACTTCCAATTCCAGCTTCTTGCTAGCGAACACCCTGGGAGGCAGCAAACTGGTGGCTCAAATAGTTGGATCCCTGCCACCCACAAGGAAACATGGAACATGTTCTTAGCTCTAGACTTTGGCCTGGTGGTCCAGTCCTGGTCATTGTGGACATTTGGGAATGGACCAGCAGATAAGAACTCTACCTGTCTCCCCATCTCTGGAAAAAAAATGTTATCCTGAATAATGTGTTTTAAGAAAATGCTTATGAAATCCAGTTATGATCTAGCTATTCAATTAACAAGTACAATTATCTCTAAGTAAGGATTTCTAAAGAGATATTTGCCTACACCATAACTGCCAAAAGGCTAAAAAAAAGTGTAATTAGGCATTTTATCCTTTTTTATAAAGCATTTTATGTATCTGAAAGGCAGAGAGATCTTCCATCAGCTAATTCACTTCCCAAATGCCTGTAACAGTTACAGCTGGGCCAGGCCAAAGTCAGGAGTCTGGACCTCAGTCTGAGTCTTCCACATCAGTGGCAGGGACCCAAGTAACAGAACCATCACCTGCTGGCTTTCTGAGTGTGATTTAGCAGAAAGCTGGAATTAGAAGCCAAGGTGGAACTCAAACCCTGGTACATGGATATGGGAAGCAGGGATCCCCAACACTGGCTTAACCACTGCATCAGATTCCTGCCCTGCCAACTTACCTTTCTGTATCCATCAATGTATCTCAATTAATTAAGTTTATCTTACTGTTTCTAAAACAGACTTTTGTATTAACCTATTTTATCATGTATTACGGTATACTAAAGATTAATAACAAAATGCATAGCAGAAAAACTCCCAATAATAGGAGAATAAAGAAGTTGGCCAACTCCTGAAAGTGAAGTTTCCACTGTGTGGAAAGCATTTAGATAAAATTTGACAAATAATTAAGCTGCATTACTTTCTAAAAAAATTATCATTTTTGGTACTAAAAGCACCATGAAAAAGTAATGGCAGTATGAAGAATTCTTTGATTTCCCTTCCAGAAAAACAAAAAACATGCATAATGCTGGGCAAAATTATCCCCTACACACACAATGTCAGGCCTCTGGAAATTATCCCTTGAGAATTATAAATGTTTTGCAAAACTGCCAGAGCTTCAGGCAGGAATGGCTGGAATCTGCAGTCTTGCCTAGAGATGCCTCCATTACCCTACTCCTGCTTCAGTCAAAGAAATCTATAGTTTTGGCGGGTTGTGATCCAAGGGGGCAAAAATCAACTCACTGAGAGGCAACCCATAGCTTGGTTGGCTTAAAGCAGTGGACTTGGACAGGGAAAACCTGCAGCATTGCAAGACAGGGGTTATCAAAGTGGGGGCAAGT
This sequence comes from Lepus europaeus, assembly GCF_033115175.1. Classification (NCBI taxonomy): domain Eukaryota; kingdom Metazoa; phylum Chordata; class Mammalia; order Lagomorpha; family Leporidae; genus Lepus; species Lepus europaeus. The sequence goes on from NC_084828.1 coordinate 139,188,565, forward strand.
AGTAGACCAACCAGAAATTTAAAAGGGAGATTTTAGAAATAAGAGGTCATATATGGATTCATATAAGGTCTCCATGAATCTCTTACTGAAAAATTATACAGCTGTGGAAAATACAGAGTTGGTGAAAAGGCAAAAAACAAGAAAAGAGTTGAAAAATATCCATAACTTGACCGCATACCCCAACTAATCCAATAGCTTATAGATTGATGAGCAGACATTAGAAACTTTATAGGCTCCAAGAGTACTGGCACAACCTTTGCCCAAATCATTGACTGGATGACCTATTCATTTCGAAAGCTGAAAAATAAGAATAAAAACAGCCTAAACACAGACATCAATGACTTTAAACCACAAAGAGACATATTCTTTAGGTTGGGCAAATAACAATAAGATCCTTAGGAAAAAAATAGTATCCAGAGTTGCTGTACTATATCCTAAATGGTCCAGTTTCAAATACTAGATGTGCAAGAAAAGGATTAGTTGTGCCTCCTCCCTGAAGAGCAACATGAGAAGGGCGAGTGTCACGGCACAGTATGTTAAACTGCCACTTGCGATGCAGGTATCCTATACTGGAGTGCCCATTTGAGTCTCAGTTACTTTGCTTCTGATCCAGCTTCTTGCTAACATACTTGGAAAGGCAGCAAATGACAGTGACAGCCAAAGTATTTGGGCCCTGCCACCCACGTTGGGAAACATGGATGGAGTTCTTGGCTCATGACTTTGGCCTCACCCAGCCCTGGCCTTTGCAGCCATTTGGGGGAGTGAACCAATGGATGGAAGCTCTCTCTCTCTCGCTCTTGCTCTGATGCTCTGCTTTTTAAATAAATAAATAAATGCATTTTTTAAAAACAGCAACATAAGAGGCTTAATGGTGTATGGGGAGGATAGATTTCCTTAAAATATTCAATTAGTCATTTAGAAAAAAATAAGCAAGCAAATACAAGACCCTAGGATGGGGGTAAGGACAAGCACACAGAGTTGCTACAATATATTATCTAAAATGTCTAATTTCCAGTAAAAACTTGACACATGTAACAGGAAAATACAGCTTATATCCCAAGAAAAAAGGAGGCAACAGCAACTAGCTAAGAGCAACCAGACATCAGATTATCATAGGTATGTTCCCAGTACGAAGAGAAGGCATAGTTACAGAGGTAAAGGGGAGTTTGTTGACAATGTCAGATCAAAGAACACAAATAGAAATTATGAAAAAGAATGAAATGGAAATTATGGAATTAAAATTTCACTTTTTATGAAGTTAGAAATTCATTAGAGAGGCTTGTTATGGGTTGAATCGTATCCCTCCAAATTTCATTTGCTGAAGTCCTAAATATCAGTACTTCAAAATGTGACTTTATTTGTAGATGGGGTCTTTAAAGAAGGAATTAAGGTAAAGTGAGGACATTGGAGTGGGTTGAAATCTAAAATTACTGGCATCTTTATAAAAGAGAGAAATCTGGAGATAGTACACAAATAGAGAGAATATCACATGAACAAGAAGAGGACATCTAAAAGCCATCTTCTAAGGACCATCTTTAAGCCCACTTAAAGGACCAATATTATCAAATCAGTTTGATGTCTCAGCTCCAGAACTATGATAAACATAAATTTCCGTGCTTTAAGCCACTTTTTGGTACCCTGTTATGGCAGCTCTAGAAAACCAACACTGGGCTCAACGGTAGTCATGAACTAGCAAACCTGAAGATATATGAAAACAGATTATACAACTGAAGAACCAAGAGAAGAAAGAATACAGATGAACATAATGTATAAATATGTATAATTACCATGTGTGAACTAAATATATTTAAAAATAAAATTTTAAAGTTGTATTTTTAAAAAAGAAAAATTCATAAGGATTTAGAGAGATATGGGAAACCATTAGGCAATCAACATATTCATAATGGAAATACCCAAAAGAAAAATGTATGTATAATAGCTAAAAATAATACAAAGTATGTTCTCCAATCACAGTGGGATAAAATTAGAAATCAGTAACAAAAAGTTAGGAGAAACCCACAAATAATTAAGTAATTTAACAAACAGTTAAATAACTAATAGGTTAAAGAAGAAATCAATAGGGAAATCAGAAAATAAGGTAAATTAAAATGAAGAAATATTTCAAAAAACATGAAGTTCAGCTAAAGCAGGAAATGTATACAAAGGCCTATATTAAAAAAGAAAGATTTCATATCACTGACATGCCTTCTACTTAAGACACTAGAACAAGTACAGCAAAGGTATGAAGGTTCATTGTGAGATGATAAAAATGTTCTAAACGTGACTGGTAATGATTGCATGTATCTTTATTCCAAAATCCACCAAATTATATTTTAAATATTTTACATAAGTGAACTGTATCTCATCAATGCTCAAAAAGCAAAGATGAAATACAGACTTTCAAGATAAACAAATACTAATAGAATTTCTAGGCAGCAGACCTGCCCTTCAAGAAATGTTAAAGCTGAAAGGATATAGTACCAGATGATAATGGGGATCCACAGGAAGAAATGAATACCAGAAATCATATTTATACAAATAAATACAAAAGGTTATATATATTTTCTTATATCTTCTAAGAAATGTAAGGATTTTCAGAGCATTGCAATGTTGTATTTATAACACACTGTATAAGTATATATGTAATATATAAAAATTATAACAGGAAGAGAAGCTGCAAAGTTACTATTTTTTAAGTCTGTATTAACTTGAAATAATTTGAATACATTCAAAGACATATACTATAACCTCTAAAAGAAAAAAAAATTTAAATAGCTAAAGAAAATAAAAACACTAGAAATGAAAAAGTACACTAAATTTTCTTTGAACACAAAGAACAAAGGAGGAACAGAGTAACAAAGACAGACATGAGAAATATAGGAAATACATGTCCAAATCAAAAATATAAATGTATCATATTAAAAGTTATATTACCAAAAATTATACTGCAGACAGCATTAAAACACTCATATCCCATTTTGGAGTGCTTGGGCTTGATATTTGGCTCTGTCTTCTGGTCCAACTTCTGCTAATGCAGACCATTGGAGAAAGCAGTGATGACTCAAGTAATTGGGTCCCTGCCAACCCAGGAGAACTGGATTGAGTCCTAGCTCTGGCTTTAGCTCAGTCCAGTGCCAGCTACTGCAGGCATTTAGAAAGTGAATCAGTGGAAGGGAGCTCTCTTTCTTTAATAAATGCATTTTTTAAAGTATATTGCATGTGAGTAGACTAAACATTTCTATCAAAAGACAAAAACTGTCAGAATGGACCAAAAAATATCCCAATAACAGCAAGATCCAACAGAACACTATCTGAAAGAAACACACTTCAAATAAAAAGATAAGTTGAAAATAGAGGCTGGAAAGATATACCATATAATTATCAACCACAAAAGAGTTGGAATGGATAAATTAACAAAACAGGCTCAAAGCACACAAAACAAAACTGAGAAAATTGAAAGTAGAAATAAGGTAATTCCACAATTGTACTTGGAGATTTTAATATTTTTCTCCCAGAAAAAGACACACTATATAGAAAATCAGTACAGATATGGACTACTCAAACAACCCTATAAAACAATATGACCAAACTGGGATTTATATAAAACTTACCTCAAAAAGCAGAATACATATTATTTCAAGAGTATTTAGAACATTTTCCATGTTAGACCATTATGCTAGGCCATAAAACTAGTTTTAATATGTTATAAAAGAATAAAATCATACTCAGTATGTTCTCTAGATTACATAATAGTTTCTTGGTGACGGCATCAAAAGCTAATGACAAACGGTGGGGGAGAGGGGAACCAGTGGGACTCTACCAAAATTAAAAAATTTTGTTCTTGAAAATAAATCATAAAAAAATTGAAAAGGCATCTACAGAATGGGAGAAAATACTTCTGAATCATGTCTGATGAGGTACTACTAATATCTGGAATATATAAAGAACCTTTACGATTCAGTAATTTTAAAAAATTGGGGAAAAGCATTTGAGTAGACATATCACTGATGAAAGTATACAAATAATCATAAGCAACTGGAAGATACCAGTTACAGAAAATATCCAGAACAGTACATCAATGAGGACAGAAAGCAGACTTAGTGGTTTCCAGAGGCCAGGACAGCGACTGCCAACAAGTATGAGGTTCTTTCGGAAGTGATGACAATGTTCTGGAACAAGGCAACAGTGATCAACGCACAACATTCCAAATATTCTACACTTTAAAAGGGTGAGATTTATACTATATGAATTATATCTCAATGAAGGTGTTCTTTAAAGATATATTCTCCAACCACAACAGAATTAAAGTAGAAATCCTAATACGTGAAAGTAAAACAACACATTTAAAAATAACACATGGAAAGGAAGAGGAAGGGTGGGAACAAGGGAGAGTAGAGTGGGAAGTATCATAATGTTCTTAAGACCATGTATATGAAAGGCTATATATGAAAGGCTGTTGCCTTTATATAAATTTAATAAGTAGGGGGAAAATAACACATGGGTCAAGAGAATGGGAAGACAAACCACAGACTGGAAGAAAATACAGTAGTTCCACACCTCTACCAACACCTGAAACTACAGATAATACTAAACACTACCCAGAGGGTCCCTGACTTAGGATGGCATGACTTATAATTTTTCTACTTTATGATAGTGTGAAAGTGACATGAATTCAGTAAAAATTTTGAATTTTGATCTTTTCCAGGCTAGTGATATGTGGTACAATAATATCTTGCTATGCTGGGCACTGACAGGAAGATAGTTCTCAATGAGCCACATGATCACCTGATTATCATATACAAAATGGGTTTTGTATTACTTGTTTTTACCCATCTGTATGCTACTATTAATTTTTCCAAGCACAGGTAAGCCTGGCTACATTAGGTGTATCAAATGCGTTTTTAGTTTCATGTTTTCAGCGTACAATGGGCTTATCAGGATGCAATCCTGCTGTAAGTAGAGGAGAATCTGTACATTCTGTTTTTCCTATAAATACACACTTATAAAGTTTAATGTATAAACTGGGTCCAATGAGAGATTAATAATAATAAAATTACAACAATATACTCTAATACAAATTATTTTAAATGTATGAATTATTTCTGGAATTTTCCATATAATATTTTTATACCATGGTTGACTGTGGGTAACTGAAACCACAGAAAGTGAATCCACAGTAAGGAGTACTTTTTTTTTTAATCTTTTAAAAGATTTTTATTTATTATTTGAAAGGCAGAGCTACATATAAGAGAGAAAGAGAGAGAGCTTCCGTCTGCTGGTTTCCTCCCCCAAATGGCCTTAACAGCCAGGGCTGGGCCAGGCCAAAGCCAGGAGTCTTGAACTCCATACAGGTCTCCCACATGGGTGCAGGGGCCCAAGGACTTGGGCCATCCTTCCACTGCTTTCCCAGGCATATCAGCAGAGAGATGAACTGGAAGTGGAGCAGGTAGGACTCGAACCAGCATTCATATCAGATGCTGGCATCACAGGCAGCAGTTCAACCTGCTATGCCACACCACTGGCCCCAGGAGGACTCCTATAATTGTAAAAGACATATCTCATAAAGACATATGTAATATATACACTGGTTCTGTCCCAGTTGTTCCTCTTCCAGTCCAGCTCTCTGCTGTGACCTGGGAAGGCAGTGGAGGATGGCCCAAGTGCTTGGGCGCCTGCACCTGCGTGGGAGACCAGGAAGAAGCATCTGGCTCCTGGTTTCGGATTGGTGCAGCACTGGCCATCGTGGCCATTTGGGGGGTAAACCAACGGAAGGAAGACCTTTCTCTCTGTCTATCTCTATCTGTCAAAAAAAAAAAAAAAGATATGTATTATATAAAGTATTTTTTTAAAAACTCAAAATGCACAATAAGAAAATTTTTAAATTTTAAAATGGGCTGAAAGTCTGAACACTTCACTACAAATGTATTAACAAAATAAATAGACATATGGCAAGATACACATCATTACATATCATTGGGAATTGCAAATTAAAACAACAAGATGCCACTACTTAACAATTATAAAATGGTTGAAATAAAAAATTCTGCAATACCAAATCTCGGTGAGGATGTGTGGCAACAGGAACTCTGATTCATAGTTAGTGGGACTGCTAAATGTTAATCACTATGGAAACATAGTTGGCAGCTTCTTAAAACTAAACATGCAGGCGTTTGGCACAGCAGTTAAGATGCCTGTCGCTTGGGATGCCGGCAGGGAGTACTTTTTCCTCACTCCTCTGCTCCCAATCCAGACTCCTGCTAAGGCAAACCTTGGTGGCAGCAGGTGATGGGCCAAGTACTTGGATCCCTGCCACCCACGTGGGAAGCTTGGATTGAGTTATGGGACTCTGGCTTAGGCCTGGCTCAGCCTCAGAGGTCGTAGGGATTTGGGAGTGGACCAGAGGATAAAAGATGTCTCTCCCTCAATTTCTCTCTCTCCACCCCATACCTCCCTGCCTTTCAAATAAAATGAAGATAAAGGAGAAAAAAAGCCAACACTGTCAAAAACAAAAAAAACAACAACAAAAAACACAGTCTCATATGATAGGATTCAGCAATCACATTTCTTGGTACATACATAAATGAGTTGAAAACTTACATCCACACAAAAATCTGTACATGAATATTTATCAATATGCATACACATTAATAATATAATATAAATAGCAGCTTTACTCATAATTGACAAAACTTAAAACCAAATAAGATAACCTTCAAAGGTGAACGGATAAATTGTGGTATATCCAGACAAGGTAACATTATTCAGTGCTGGAAAGAAATGAGCTGTCAAGTCACAAAACACAAAAAGGAAACTTAAAATGATTATAATGTGAAAAAAGCCAATACAAAAAGATTATATGCTGTTTGATTTTAATTACATGACATTCTGGAAATTATAGAGATAGTAAAAAGATCGATAATGACTGCTAGGGGCTTGGGAGAGGTATGAAAAGGTGTAATATAGGGAATTTTTAGGGTAGTGATACTACTCTCTATAATACTATAATGATGGACACATGTCTAGTGATGTAGGCAGGAAGACTGCACCAGCAAGGAGCTGAGGTTTGCCAACACCACCCTTCAGCTCTGACCATACTGCCCAAACCACTTCCTTTCCAAGCACCACCAAACACCCCCTTTCCAGGGACTGCCCTGGCTCCTTCCCCTGCACTGCCCAAACACTCTTTCTGTGCACTACCCAACATCCCACTAACCCCTACCTTCTGTGTAGGGAAAACTGCAACTTCTGTGGTTGTGCTACTAGGAACCAGTGCCAGCTAGAAATATACAATATGTCTGTAGGCTGTGTATCTGGGATCACTTTAACTCATTATAATGTCATTATGATAAAATTATAATGGCCAACACGCCCATTCCATCACACACCTGATGCCATGACAAATTCTGAGATTTCTCAGAAGGCAAGGAAATGGGTGGCACTCAAGCCACAGACACAAACTCCACCCATTTCAAATATTCAATTAAGCCTGGCCCCAGACACCACTTACTATGCCTTCGGATCACACAAAGGGAAAACCCCAAACCTTATTGAGCCCAGCTCTCTCCTGAGCTTGCCTGCATCAATGACTATGTACTTTGACTTTTCACGTAAATAAATCTTGCTTCTCTGCTTTTATCTACATCTGCTCCTTAAATTTCTTCTTGCAAAAGAGTAAAGAACATGGCTTCAGCCACTCCACACCACTTACACATGTGCCAAGACCCACAGAAAGTCATAATACCAAAAGTGAGCTCTAATGTAAACTATAAACTTTGGGTAATCAGAATGAAGCAACATTGGTTCATCTATTGTAACACTGGTGAGGGTTGCTGACAGTAGATAAAGGTTTTGTGTGTGGTGAGGCGAGGAGGTTTGTGGGAATTCTACTTTCTTCTCAATTTTGCTGTAGATTTTGCTAAAACCACTATAAAAATAGTCTATTCACTTAAAAAAAAAACAACACTCATGAGTCAAAGAAGAAATCACATGGAAAATAGAAAATTTCTTTTTTTTGATAGGTAGAGTTAGACAGTGAGAAAGAGAGACAGAGAGAGTTATAGACAATGAGAGACAGACAGAGAGAAAGGTCTTCCATCCATTGATTCACTCCCCTAATGGCCGCCTGGCTCCCCAACTGGGACCATCCTAAACACACATACGTGGTCAGCACTCATCCTCCGCCTGCAGCGCCAGCACCCTGGGTTCTAGTCCCGGTTGGGGAGCCGGAGTCTGTCCTGGTTGCTCCTCTTCCAGTCCAGCTCTCTGCTGTGGCCTGGGAAGGCAGTGGAGGATGGCCCAAGTGCTTGGGCCCTGCACCCACATGGGAAACCAGGAGGAAGCACCTGGCTCCTGGCTTCGGATCAGCGCAGCGCGCCGGCTGTAGCAACCATTTGGGGAGTGAACCAATGGAAGGAAGACCTTTCTGTCTCTCTCTCACTGTCTAACTCTGCCTGTCAAAAAAAAAAAAAAAAAAAAAAAAAAACAAAACCCACATACATTAGAAAGAAAGCAAGATTTAAAAGTCAAGAACAAGCTAGAGTTCTAACTTTAGAAACTAAGAACAAATCAAACTCAAAGGAAATGGAAAAAAATTATTAACATACTAGACAAAACAATAAAATTAAAAATTAAAAACACAAACAAAATTAACATTGTCTGTAAGAAAAGATCAATAAGACTGACAAGCCTTTATCTAGACCAGGGCTTATCAAATCTTTTTCTACAAAGAGTCAGACAATCAATATTTTTGTCTTTGAGGCCTATACTGCTTATATTGTGAATATTCAAATCTGCTGCTATACCGTAATAAAAACAATAGACAATGTATCTCCAAAAATCTCCAAAAATCTCCAAAAATTTTATTTACCAAAACAGTTGACTAGACTGACCACAGAGAGCAAGTGAGAAAGAGATAGAGAGCTAGAATAAAAAGAGGACATCATTAGAGTTCTTACAAAAATGAAAAAAAATAAAGGATTATGAACAACTACATGCCAAATTAGACAACACAGATGAAATGGACAAATAACCAGAATATCACAAATTATCAAAATGAATTAAAAAAATAAGCAGCAAATGAAGGCAGGTGTTTGCTCTAGCAGTAAAGATGCTGCTTGGGATGCCTACATCCCATACTGGAGAACTGGCTTTGCTCCTGAATCCAGACTCCTGTTAATGCATACCTCAGGAGGCAGCAGGTGATGGTTCAAGTACTTGAGTCCTTGCCACCCACACTGGAGATCCAGACTGAGTTCTGGGCAAATGACTTTGGTCTGGCCCGGCCCTGGACATTGTGAGCATTTGGGGAAGGAACTGGTGAATGAAAGATTTTCTCTCTCTTTCTCTCTCTTCCCTACCCCTTTCAAATAAATAAAAATGCTTTATTTTAAATCTAAGAAAGATTTAAAATATTAAAAAATAAGTAGCAAATCACATTAACCCCACTTCAAGAAAAATTGGCTTAAAATATTAAAGAAAAAACAAGACCCAGATGGCTTCACTGATGAATTCTATCAAATACTTAGAAAGAAATAATGCCAATTTTTTTTAGATTTTTTAAAATTTTTTTATTTATTTATTTAACAGGCAGAGTTACAGACAGTGAGAGAGAGAGAAAGGTCTTCCTTCCATTGGTTCACTCCCCAAGTGGCCGCTATGGCCGGAGCTGTGCCAATTCAAAGCCAGGAGCCAGGTGCTTCCTCCCAGTCTCCTAAGCGGCTGCAGGGGCCCAAGCACTTGGGCCATCCTCCACTGCCTTCCCGGGCCACAGCAGAGAGCTGGACTGGAAGAGGAGCAACTGGGACTAGAACCGGTGTCCATATGGGATGCCGGCACCACAGGTGGAGGATTAACCTAGTGTGCCACGGTGCCGGCCCCAAAATAATGCCAATTGTAAATACACCCTTTCAGAAAGCAAAAAGCCAAGGATATTTCAAAACTCATTTTATGACATCATTGTTCTGATTTTTAAGCCAAAGACATCAAAAGAAAAGTAAAGCTATAAACTAAGATCTATCATGAACATATAAAAATATTTAATTTACTGGCAAGCAGAATTAAGCAACACATTCAATGGATTACTACTACAAGTAAGTGGGATTTATCTCAGGAATATAAGGTCAGTTTGACATTCAAACATCAATTAATGTAATGCAATAAGTGAGTAAAATGAAGCAATGTTAACACAAGAAAAGCATTTTTAAACAAAAATTCAAAAACAACTACTGATGGAAACTCTCTACAAACTAGAAATAGAGGGATTTTATCATTATCTAAAATATATTGATGAAAAATTTACTGCTAGCATCACATTAATGGTAAAGACTGAATTCTTTCTCAAGATCCAAAACAAAATAAAGATCTTAATACATCTATTCAACATCATACTGATGGTCTGTTCACTGTAGTAAAGAAAAGGGCTTAACAACTAAAAAAAAAATTGTCTTTATTCATAAACTGTATAAACTATATGTAGAAAATCTTTATGAATCTATCAAAAAAGGTATTATAACTAGAAAAAGAATTTAGTAGGATCACATAATATAAAACCAATATACACAAATTATTTGATTTCTATATATTTGCCATGGAAAATAAAAGATTAAACCAAGCAAAACAGAATAAAGTACATACGAATAACTTGTTTTAAAAAAAATTCAAGACATGTACACTGGAGACTATAAAATATTGTGAGAGAAATTAAAAACTTATCAAAAAGAGATATATAATATGTTCATGGCTTGGAAGATTCAATATTATTAAAATCTATTTCTCCTAAATTGATTCAATCAACCATTCTCAAAAAACAAAGCAGTGCTTTTGTAAGTATTTACAACTGATTTTAAACTTTATTTGGAAATGTAAAGGCCACAGAATAGCTAAAATCTGAGGGGGGGGGGAATAAAAAATAGAGGACTTATACTACTTGACCATAAAATTTACTGAAAAGCTATAGTAATCAGCACAGAGTAGTATTTGTATGAAAGCAGACATAGATGAATGGATCAGAACAGTCTAGAAATAAAACCACACTGTTCGGCCAGTGCCGTGGCTCAATAGGCTAATCCTCTGCCTGCAGCGCCAGCACACCGGGTTCTAGCCCCAGTCGGGGCGCCGGATTCTGTCCCAGTTGCTCCTCTTCCAGGCCAGCTCTCTGCTGTGGCCCGGGAAGGCAGTGGAGGATGGCCCAAGTACTTGGGCCCTGCACCCGCATGGGAGACCAGGAGAAGCACCTGGCTCCTGGCTTCGGATCAGCGCGGTACGCTGGCTGCAGTGGCCATTGGGGGGTGACCCAACGGCAAAGGAAGACCTTTCTCTCTTTCTCACTGTCCACTCTGCCTGTCAAAATAAATAAATAGATAAAAATTTTAAAAAACCACACTGTTCAAGTATCTATTCAAATGGTTTTCAAAGATGAGATGGTAATTCAATGGGAGAAAAATTATCTTTTCAATAGTGTTGAGAAAAATGATTGTTACAAACAGAAAATAAACACAGTGCTTATCAAACAAGTATATAAAAATTTAGTCTGACTAGGTCGTAGACTAAATGTAAACACTAGAGGGGCTGGCAACGTGGCTTAGCAAGTTAAGTCTCCACCTGAGACACTGGTACCCCATATGGGTACCAGTTCAAGTCCTAGCTGCTCAACCTCATATCCAGCTCCCTGCTAATGCACCTGGGAAAGCAGCAGAGGATGACCCAAGTGTTTGGGCCCCCATACCCACTTGACAGATCCAGATGAAGCTCCAGGCTCCTGGCTTCAGCCTGGCCCAGCCCTGACCACTGTAGCTATTTGGGAAGGAAGTGAACCAGCAGATGTAAGATGTAAGGTACTCATATTCATTCTCCGCCCCCCCCCTTTTGACTCTGCCTTACAAATTTAAAAAAAAAAAAATTAAATCCTAGGGCCAGCATTGGTGGCACAGCAGGTTAAGCCACTACCTGTAACACAGGCATTTCACATTGGCATAGGTTCAAATTCCAGTGGCTCTGCTCTCAATCTGACTCCCTGCTAAATGAGCCTGGGAAAGCAGCTGAAGATGGCCCAAGTGCTTGGGCCACTGCCACCCATATGGGAGACCCAGTTGGATTTCTAGGTGCTTGGCTTTGGCCTGGACCACCCTGAGCCATTGCAGGCATTTGGGGAGTGAACCAGCAGATGGAAAAATTCTCTTTCTCTCTCATTCACTCTCCTTCTCTGTTAACTCTGCCTTTCAAATAAATACATTTTTAAAATAAATAAATGTAAATCATAAAACTCCTAGAAGATCAGATACAATTTTGGGACCTTGAGTTAGGCAAATATTTCATAGATTTGACATTGTAAACACAATACACAAAAGACTTCATCATAATTAAAATTTTTGCTACTCAAGAGACACCATAAAGAGGATGAAAAGATAAGTCATGGACTGGGAGAATCATTTATAAAATATGTATCTGATAAAGGACTTGTGTTTAGAATACGAAAAGAACTCTTTTAAGTCAATAATAACATAACAACCCAATAACAAATGGACAAAAAAGATTTGAAAAGACATTTCATCAAAGAAGACCTAGTAATCTCAAATAAACACATAAGATGCTTGATATCACGTTTTGATCAAAATCACAATGAGAAACTACTAAACTCTAAAATGACAAAAAGAATCAACAATATCAAGTGTTGGTGAGTATGTGGCAGAATTAGAATCATCATACATTGCTGGTGAGAATGTAAAATGGAAAAACCACTTTGAAAAACAGCTAGACAGTGACTAAAATGATCAAGAGTGGTGTGGTTTAGGTATAGTAGTTAGGATATCACTTGAGAGTTTGTAGACTAGGATCTGAATTCTAGCTCCAACCTTTTTTTTTTTTTTTTTTTTTTTTAGCTTATAGAGAGAGGGAGGGAGAGACACAGAGAGAGAGATCTTCCATCTGTTGGTTCACTCCTCCAAGTGGTCACAACAGCTAGAGCTGGGTCAATCCAAATCTAGGAGCCAGAAGCTTCTTCTGGATCTCCCATGTGGGGGCAGGAGCCCAAAGACTTGTACAAATGCCCACTGCTTGCCCAGGTGCATTATCAGGGAGCTTAATGGAAAGTGGAGCAGCTGGTCTTGATCTGGCATCCCATGGGATGCCAATGTCACAGGAGGGAGCTTTGCCAGCTATGCCACAACGCTGGCCCCCTGGCTCCAATTCTAACTTCACTTTCTGATTAATGCACACCCTGGTACACAAGCTCAAGTACTAGGGTTCCTGCAACCAGTTATCCAGATTAGGTTCTAGGCTCCTGGCTTCAGCCTGGCCCAGCTTCAGCTGTTGCAGGTATTTGAGAAGTAAACCAATAGAGGGATGGTATCTTTCTCTCTTTCAAATAAATGTATTTTAAAAATTTTAAAGTTAAATAGACACCTACCATTATGACCTAGAAATTCCACTTGTAGGTACTTATGTAACAGAAATAAAAATTATGTCCACACATAGCCTTGCCTGTGAATTTTTGCTGCCCAAACTGGAAATAACTAGTGAATGGATAAACAAAAGGTAGTATATCCATTCAATGGAACACTACTGAAGACTAAAAAAAATATAGTGATTTGTCAACAATATGGGTGAACCTCAAAAACTATGGTAAGTAAAAGAAACCAGAAATATAAGTCAACACATTATATGATCCCATTTATTTGAAATATCTAGAAGAGGAAAAAACAGAAAAAAGATCTGTGGTTGGTTGGAGTTAGAGATTAGAGAAGTAACTATACAATCAGTATGAGAGAACTTTTTCCAGTGATGGAAATGTAAAAATATCAGATTGTTAAGATCATCAACATCGGGGGCTGGGGCTGTGGCGTAGTAGACTAAGCTTCCACTTGCAGTGCTAGTATCCCATATGGGTTCATGTCCTGGCTGCTCTTCTTCTGATCCAGCTCTCTGCTATGGCCCAGGAAAGTAGCAGAAGATGGCCCAAGGGGTTGGGCTCCTACACCCACCTGAGAGACCCAGATGAAGCTACTGGCTCCTTACTTTGGATCAGCCTAGCTCCAGCCGTTGTGGCCTTTTGGCAAGTGAACCAGCGAATGGAATATCTTTCTCTTTGTCTCTGTCTCTGTCTCTCTATCTCTCAAATAAATAAAATCTTAAAAAAAAAAAAAAGATCATGAACATCCAAATTTTAAAGAAAACTTTGTTAAAGTCCTATGGAGTTAGGTGGTTATATTCTATGTGACTTTCTGGGGTTCTGGTTTCATCCATACTAACATTTAAATATGGAAATATATAACTCCACATGTCCAGTACTTTTTAAATAATTAATCTGAAAGGCAGAGAGACACAGAGAAGTATCTTCAATATGTTGTCTAGTTCCTCCAAAGCCTATAACAGCAAGGCCTGTGCCAGGCTGAAGCCAGGAGCCCAAAATCTATCTAGGTCTTCCACAGGAGTGGCAAGAACCCAGGTATTTGAGCAATCATCCATTGCCTCCCAGGGTATGAACCAACAGAGAGCTGGAACACAAACATAGCAGCTGGGACTGAAGCAAGGACTCTAATTTAAGACATGTGTGTCCGAAGTAGCAACCCAACCACTGTGCCAGAGGCCAGCCACCACAAAGGTCTTTCAAACCATTAAATTCATATGGTTCTCAATCTAATTATTTAAGCAAACATGAGAAGAAAGACAGAGCATCAGGCAACATTAATAACAAACAGGTTAACTTAATGAAAAAGAAAAGAAAATTTGAATGGTATCTATATAGGCAGAAATTGGGAGACAAAATTTCTAACATACAATTGACAGCCACTGATGAGACTGTAGCTGCCAATCTAACAATTAAGAGTTAATCTAACAATTAAGGCTCTTAATCTAGCAATTAAGAGTCATGTTTCTAAACCAAATGGCAACTGTCAGGGCTGGTCTAGGCCAAAGCCACAAGCCAGGAACTCCATCCAGGTCTCCCAAATGGGCAGCAGGGACCCAAGTACTTGAGTTATCCTCCACTGCCTTCCCAGGTGCATTAGCAATAAGCTGGATCAGAAGTGGATATGGGGCCGATGTCGCGGCTCACTAGGCTAATCCTCCGCCTTGCGGCGCAGGCACACCGGGTTCTAGTCCCGGTCGGGGCACCGGATTCTGTCCCGGTTGCCCCTCTTCCAGGCCAGCTCTCTGCTATGGCCCAGGGAGTGCAGTGGAGGATGGCCCAAGTGCTTGGGCCCTGCACCCACATGGGAGACCAGGAGAAGCACCTGGCTCCTGCCATCGGATTAGCGCGGTGCCCCGGCCACAGCGCGCCAACCGCGGCGGCCATTGGAGGGTGAACCAACGGCAAAAGGAAGACCTTTCTCTCTCTCTCTCTCACTGTCCACTCTGCCTGTCAAAAAAAAAAAAAGAAGTGGATATGGGATGCCAGCACTATAAGCAGCAGTTTAACCAACTGTGCCCCAATACCAGTCCCTGAAAGCAGAATATTTACAAATATTTAAGGATGTATTCACATACTACTTGTCTAACTAAAATATAATTTTTTTAGTAAAAAGAAACAGTTAAAATGTTCACTTGGGACATGTACATCAGGGTATCTGTGTTTGACTCCCAGCTCTGGCTCCTAATTCTTCCAGTCAATGCAGAACCTGGAAGGCAGCAGTGCTAGCTTAAGTAATTGGGTTCCTGCCACCTATGCGGGAGGCCTGGATTGTTTTCCTGGCTGCTGGCTCCAGGCTCCAGCCCTAAGCACTGTATTTGGGGAGTGACGTAGCAGATGGAATATCTCACTCTCTCTTCCCGCCACCTCTAATAATTAAAAATGCTTAGAAAAGAAAAAATAATGGAAGTGAAGTTCCCATATACATTAGGCAAGTGTAAAAAGATTTCTTGTTGTCTTTGAAAGAAAATTTTAAACCTAATTATTGTATAATCCAGTTATGGGTATGCAATCCAACTGTGTATATAATCCATTTATGATTTTATAAAAACAAACTATTTTCCTTTAGAGATTCTGGCAGTAAAGAAGCATCATGTCATTAATAACTAAATATTATAGGCAGTTATTCATTCTTCCATATACCAAAATCACTTTTTTGGAGGTTCAAACCATTCAGTTATTCCAATACCCACTCAACATCATCTCTGTCATTTATCTACCTCAATATCCCTCTTGTATATTTACTGAGGACTGAGACACTGAGCAGTCTCCCTTTCAAATTAATTTTCTTGCCACTATGCCAGAATTCCTAAGATCACCTTACCCTCGAAGTTCACTTTGCCAATACCAACCCCTTGTAACTATCTAGTCAAACTTATTTACCTTCAGCAGTGAAGTGGGTAATAATATGAGTAAAGCTGAGTATATATCGGGTTTACCAGCATTCAATGCAAAATTAGGAAAAATATACTTTACACGTTAAACAAAGCACTCCTGTAAGTTAAATTTAACTGGTAGTTCACTGTTCATTACTTTGCTGTCTCTTCCAAATGCATTGATTCTCAAGTCTAAAAATTTCTGATAATAAGATTTTTTTAAAGTTATTTGAAATTTCAAAGTACATCAAATATTGAAACTAAAAATAAACCACAGTAACTATATTACTGAAAATGTTTTTCAAAACCAGCACAATCCACTATCTATCTCTACCCTAGGTGAAAATATTGCCTTTAGACATTATCATCACCTGGAATGACACCACCTCTAAAATTTAAAAACCCGTATCTTATAAATACAAATTGTCTCACTCTCTTATTGCCAACTCATTGGCTATTCAACTTCCCAGAAGCCTTCTTATTTCTTTTTACTCATTTTGTTAGCCTCCTTTTCTTCTGCAGTTCTACTTAGCAATTCCTGGAAATTATTTTGGTCAGGATCCATTGCCAAACTGTTCTCACTCTTCTGCAAATATTCCAAACAATTTGCAAGTTTCAAATAAACTAAAATCACATGCTATACTTTCTGCCTAAAATACTTTACCTTACTCATACTAAACCATAGCTCCTTTAATACACCAAAGGGCTATTCTTAAGGGAAGGAAGCAGTGAGAAGGATGGTTCTCACTTTAAAGTTTAATGTATATATTATACAATAATCCTTAACTTAAAGTAGCTTGTCAGTGGGCTGCCTGGGACTTCCAGTCACATTTCCTACAGCAGATATTAAACTTGATACTATTTCAGATATATTTAATTAGCATTCACATATATATGTGTTTATATATATATATATGTATGTATATATGTATATGTGTGTTTGGACTGGTATCTGCTTGACTTCCAGTAAAGGTCTTATGGCAGGAAAGAGCATGTGTGAGAGAGACCAGGGCTTTATTTATAAGCCAGTTCTCAAAGGAACTAACTGAAAGAGTTAATCCTGTCTGCAGAGAACTACTCCATCTCTCAAAAAAGGCATCAATCCAGTGGTGCCCCCATGACCTAATCACCTCTTAGTACCAATCACACAAAGACACCGCCTCCCAGCACCAATCACACTGGAAATTAATTTTCAGCATGAGTTTTGGTGGGAGCTAGCCAAATCCAAACCATAGCAATGGTTTTTGCTGAAAATTAGATTTTCAAGTCTAGCTAAGAACCATACCTCTGTACAACAAGCCCATGTATATGATCTTGCTCGGTCTGTAAAAGATGGGGTATTTTCTTGATCAATTACTCCTCAGTTTTCCTAACATTTTCAACTGAGGAAATGATAAGAGATGGTAAATGGAAAGAAATAATGACTTGAATATTTGTGGGGGAGTTTGTAGGAGGCATAACAAGTCATAGTTACAAGGTAGTCCTGATTTCTTTATAAGATAGCAATTTCTACACTTGGAAATTCTCCTGTATTAATAAACTCTGCCTCTAAAGAGTAAATAGTATCCCCAACAGCAGGAGTATGGGTAAACTTCATTCACAATTTCATGGATTTTTCTGAATTATGTAGCATTTGGTAAACATTTCTGAAAAATTCAGAAGTCATTGTACAAGCAAAGGATATAGAAATTTTTAATTCAAGTCACCACGGCATCATGTCTTAAAAGTGACTGGAAAAAAAAAAGATTTAAAAAACTGACACAATTGACATAGACCTTACTACATCACTTATCTATTTATCAAAATTTTAATTTTCTAACCTGGAATGCCGGAGGCTATCCTTTTTGTTTTTTGCAGAACACAATGTGCATTCACAGCCAACTGCATGGGGCTTAGGTAGAGATACATCCTGTTTTAAGAGCATTGTAAGAATTTCATAGTTGTTACGATGAGCAGCTAAAATAACAGGTGCAACATCCATAGTTGTTGAATACTCAGGATTCTGAATCCGTTCCATTAGTTTCTGAAAAATATTTATATAAATTTCCAAACATAATTTGTGACTGCAAAAAATATATTTATTGGTGAATAAAATGAAAAAAACTAGGAAAGCACAAAGAACTTAAGAAGTATTTGAAGAAATATGATAATTTACTTGGACTAAATTTTTTGAGACCTCAAAGCTTAACTCTGATTAATAAATTACAATATCATAACACAAAATTTTCAATAGTTAATATTTCTTTAACTAGAGTTCTGTTTTTCCTAACAAAGGAGAAGTGAGACTACCAAGAGAAATACCTTAGAAAAAAATGTCTAATTTACACAAGATTATAGAAACATGTACGACAGTATAAAGAACAAGGTTTTCAGAAAAAGAATGTAATGGAAAAACATAAATATTAAAAGCAAGCAGAGTATAAATGTATGAGAAAAACTTTTAAAATCCACCTCTATGGCAAACTTTGTCACATGAACAGCAATGAAGCTAATTGAAAGGGGTAAGTAAGTAGGAAGCACTCTTCATTTTATGAGGGTACTTCAAAAAGTTCCTGGAAAACAGAATTAAAGTTTATTTTAGTGCCAAAAATATGAAATTCATGCATTAGCTTTTTTCATAAGCATTTTCCACAAACTTTCTGAAGACCCTCATATAATTATCTACACATGCCCAATCCTCCCCTGTAACACTTCCTATTATAAATGTATAAAAACACTAACAAATATAGCTACTATTTAATGAGTCTTGAAACTGTTAAGCACTTTACATTTATCACCTCATTTAGTTCCCACCTGCAAAACAGAGCATTACAATCCGCATGAAGAAACTGAGGCTCAGAGAAGTTAATGTGCCCAAGCCACATAACAGAGTGGCAGGGTACTGATTAAATCCAGGCTGTACTACTTGGGAGCCTGAGCTCCTCTCACTACAGGGGCTGAGGGCTTGGTAATGGCATGAAATGAGGAAGAAAACAGTAGTAATTAAGGAATCAGGATTAAATTTAAAAGTTGACTATTTTATGACTACTGCATATTCTTTCCAATTCTTTTCATTTTTTTCTCAGAGGTTTCCCTGAGAACTGTTTGACTCCACAGTGTAAGCTCATCAAGTTCTCATTTTTGGTAATTTTTATTAACATTGTAAAAGTAGTATACACTCATTTCAAAATATCTGAAAGATATAGAAAAGCAGAAAGAAGAATAAAAATACTAATATTCCTTTCGCAGAACATTTTACAGCATAGTTTTTCCTTCTAGTCTTTTCTCTACCACACACCCTTTTAAGAAAATCTTTTGCTTAAATAGTAGATATGCTAAGCACCAAAGATAAAAACAATGGTTCTTAGTATTTTGAAGATCAAAGACCCTTTTTATAATTTTATAAAGGCATAGCCTAAGATCTTCAGGGGAAAAAATTCATGCACAGAATTTTGCATGCAATCTAAATAATTTCATAGAGTCTGTGTTCAAGATATATTATTCTACTAACTGGAGTAACACTACTACAAACATACTAACAAAAACAGCTTTTCACAAATTTTAATTATTTCATTAACACAGACCTTCCCCTGCCACTGAAGTAGAATTATAGGCAATGAACAGTTTTGAAGCTCTTGATACAGAATGTCAAAGCACTTTTAACAGTTTATATTATCAATAATTTAAGAATACACTCATTTTATACTAAAGCTTTACTCACCAGCACTGGGCACTCCTAGTTTATGAGAAATATTATCATGAAATTTTCATCTATTCTGCTCTACTGGTAAATTTTATTATTTTCTGGTATAACTTTTCCCCTCCTTTTTATGAAGTTTCTTTATATACTTTATATATTTTCCACTTATTGCAGACTTCAAATTAATGAATTTATTTAAAAATTTAGCCCCTTTCCCTCTTATTATTGTATTACTAGTTATAAAGAAAACTATATATAGTTCTTTGGGAGAAAAATGGCTCTGTTTCATTAACTGCATGAAAAACAATATTAAACATGCATAAGATTAAAATTCACAATTTCATTATTCATAATATAATCTATGAACTAGCAAATAAAAACATGTATTTGAAAGTCAATTATCAAAAAGACAATTTTGACATGGCAAAAGTATAGAATGAATTCATTGAAAGTGTAAAATATATAACAATGTTTAATAATGCCTGTTTAGATTGCTTCTCGGCCTTTTAACTAAGATCAAGTGTAATAATGCCTGTTTAGAAATAACAGGACCATTAAAATGTGATCTTGCTGTCATTAGAAGTATTGAAATAAAGGCTGAATAACCTTTGTTTGTTAGAGATAGAGCAGAAAGTGTTTCTTCACTGAACAGGTGAGAACTGCCAAGGCCTTCCAACTGTTAACATTTAACTGGTACTAGTAATGGTGATGAATAAGAGTTAGTGATTCCAAAAGCCAACACACTATATTTCAACCTCCCCTGCAAAGATGAAATGGGCTAAAAGATTAGAAAGTAGAAGAAGTATACCAAAACAGAATAGTAACTGCACAACAAATGGTGGAAAATTAAATAAGACACTAGATATATCTGATCTATTGAATAGAGACCACATTCTTGGTCCTTTTTTCTTTATTCCTGTTGTTTTCCTACCACCACTTAAACTAGGTGGTACCATCTTCTGGACAGAGTCATGCTTTTGTAATAGTCTAAATGAGAGTAAACTTTTTCATTTAATATACAGCAATTTACCAGAACCTCTCTTAGTTCTCAGATCCCATCAGGCAGCCTGCCACTAATTTATAATTCTTGCTAAAAGCAGTATTTTTTTTTTCTGAGTATAATAAGCTTATACTCAGAGTTAAATCACTGGTTTCACTACACCTTCGATAACAACTATCTCATTTCTGATTAGTATTTAATTATTAGTGACTATCTTCCTAACTACAAAAGTAATAAAGAAAAATAAAAAATAAGAATGAAAACACTCTTCATTTGGTCAATCAGTATGATATGACCACTGTTAGGGAACATTTTGCCATTTTCCATACAACAGTTTTTCTATGCACATTTTTAACCTTGGATCCAATCATATGTACAATTTACTAATCCTGCTTTTTAGTATATTTTTCCATAAATATTCTTTTAAAAATCATTTTAATAACTGCATAACATCCCATTGTGCATCTATGTAGTTATCTCTATTTCCTATCTATTTTGGGATGTTTAGATTGTGTCTCATGAGTTTTTGCTTTTCTTTTACTGCTACAAATAAGAATGCAGTCGACTTCCTTGTTCACATTTCTGATCACTTCCTTGAGAGGTTCTCAGAGGTAAAAGAACTAAGTTAAACAACAGGAGGAACACCTTTCTTATTTATGAAACATCCAGCCAAAATGCTTTTCAAAGTATCTGCCCCACCAGCAGTATATGACTCTGCTATTCTCTTGCTATCGGTGATTATTATTTTTTAAAAGTATCTGTTAATTGGACAAGCAAAAATTACCATCTTGTATGTGATTATCAGTAAGATTTAATAATTTATATTTTCTCAGATTTTTAATGTTCTTTTATAACAATTTTCATCTATTTTTCTAAGCTTATTATTATGCTGAAAAGTATGTATTGCCAGTTACCCATCAGTTTTCCAAATTTTGCCTGATACTTAAAATTCAGAAATTTAACTTTCAAAACAGCCAAAGACTATGTCACTGTGATTTTTGTCTACTGTTTTTATGCTTAAAAAGTCCTTCTACTCCCAGTTAAAATTCATCTACATTTTCTTCCAGTTTTTATGGCTTCATCATTTATATTTAATTCTTAAGTCTATCTGGAAATTAATTTAAAAGTTAACATTATCTGCAGATTATACCAAATCAAAATACTGGTCCACACCAACAAAATTAAGGAGAAGTCAATTTATTTTAAAAAGGTTTCTGAAAACAAAACTAATTATTCTTGCAAGTGTCTACTTACTTTAATAATTTACAAAAAGAAAAAATTGATTTGTAAAAAAACAAAATAAATTTGGGAAAGGAAAAATGGCAACGGGGCAAAAAGATCTATTTTGGTTTAAAAATCCAAGTTAATAAATATTTAAGAGTACTAACTACTATAGTTGGTCTTGATGATGGTTTTGGTCGATGATTAAGTAGTATATCAACAGCTCCCACTACTTCAGAGTCGATTGCCACCAAAAGTGCATCTGCGGACTTTAAAAAAAAAAAAAAGTTAAAAATGAAAATTGAATATAAAAAGGTAAACTGTGAGTATTTATTTTTACTAACTCATAAATTATTCTATCTTTAAAAATTTAAACTGCATATATACATATATATATGTATGTATACAGCAATACTGAATTTCCAGGAATTCAGACTGTACAAGTAGCACATTGCTAGCCTCAGCAGTACGTCTGTGTACCACACTACATGTTTCTGTCCTGATTCCAATGCATGAGCTGGTAAAATAATGAATGCTTGATACAAGGGATTATTAGTGGAACAGTGCTGATCCATGCAATATATAAAGCTGATTTTTTTTTTCAAAATCTTTACTCTTGAATTGTGGACCGAAAAAACTTAATATTTTAAATCAACAAAAAAAAAAATGCCAGAACTATTCCTACAAGTAAAGGATTATGTTCTAATAAAATAATCATCATTGATCCAACCAAACCAATAGAGGAGAATGGAAAAATATGTAAAGGGGAGAGTATTCTGCTCTAATCTTTGAAATACACATGGCTGACTGAAATGATACAAACTGGATATTAATATTAGCTATCTTGTCGGGTATAAGCCAGAATGAATTAGGCTACCCGTTTGCAGAGGCAGGAGGGAGAAGTAACTTTATAGTTCTACAAGGGTACTTTTAAAAGTCCATGAACAATGGAATTAAGTTTGAGTCAAAAGAATTTTGAATTCCATGAATAGTTTTTACATAATACACATTTGCTACAAACTTTTTGAAGACTCCACACACATAAATTTCAAAATACCTTGCACCAAAATAAGTTTTTTTATTCCATTTTTTCCATGAATCTTTTGAAGTACACTTGTATGCCAACTCATATTCCAACAGGAGGGAAAGTTAAACTCAGAGGAAATGGAGACTTTTCTACTTTCTGAAACAAAGCCTACAGTTTGGCAACCAAGACATTAGGTTTTGGAGTTTTGTGGGGTTGTTTTTTTAAGGAAAACCATAAAGGCAGAAGAAATCACTGAATACTGATTAATGTAAAAAAAAGTTGATTATTTTCAAACTGTACATTTTTAACTATTATAATTTTTACTATTTAAATCAACCAATGTTCCTGCTCTTGGGAATGAAACTATATCAGATCTTTAATATTCTTAGCAACTGAAAATGATAGTTTTCATCCATTTTATCTGGATGTTAAAAATAGGACTAACGGGGCACTGGTTGGGACACCTGGGTTCCATACAGAAGTACCTGCTTTTTATACCCAGCTCTGGCTCCTGCCTCCACTTTCTTGGGAGTCAGCAGTGACGGCTCAAGTAATTGAGTCTCTGCCACCCACATGGGAGAACATGGGTTCCTGGCTCCCAGCTTCATCGTGGCTCAGTCCTGATCATTAGGGACTTTTGGAGGCCAGCAAATGAGAACTCTATATAAATGTCTAACTGTCCATCTTTGTCTCTAAAATAGATGTTAAAAACAAAAATAGGAATAAAAACTATAGAGTTTATCTGGACGTCTAAAAACAAGACTAAGCGCCCCAAAAGAGATTTGGAGTCCTCATTCAACCGTTAGGAATCATCTATTTTTTTCCTATAGGAAAAACTCCCATGCAGATGGGAAATCTAAACCATTGTTCTATTCCTTAAAACTTTTTTAGTGTTCACTGCACTGTAGCTTCCTAGCATTATTATTTCCCTGCTTTGCAAACATTTTTCAGTTTTTAGCATACTCTGTTGAAGCAAATGAACAAAAAGAAGTCTATATCCATTACTACTAAGTATTTCATTTACAATTTTTAATTTTAATCCATAAAGCTAGATATAGTGATGCCTTGTTCTCAAGATCAAATGCCAAGCGGCCTTCAGCTTGGCATTGAAACATGGCTATGGATACAATGGCAACCTTAAGAAAAAAATATATATATATTGAGCTGTCACAAGCTAACATTATGGGCATTATTTCCCAAAAGAAACCAGCACAGATTAATAAATATTTAAGAGTACTAACTACTATCATTGGTTTTGATGATGGTTTTGGTCTATGATTAAGTAGTATATCAATTGCTCCCACCACTTCAGAATCGATTATATTGAGAAGTCTATAAATGATGAATATCTGACTTTCTCAAGTATCTTTCAAATCTGTACTGAATAAAGGAACAACTAGATTAAAACCAACAAAGTAGGGAAAAGGAAAAAAAATTGATAAAAGTCGACCGCTGAAAATATAAAATACCAGTATTACAAAAATCACTGTCAAAACACAGCAGTCTGAAGCCATTTAACGTAAAGACAAACACGTTAACAGTTTCAGACCACATGAAACGAAGTAAAATGACTACATTCTCAATGATTCCAACTTATGATGGTAAAGTTAAATTATATTCAGACACAAAACTTAGCAAAGAATAAAGAAAGATTTATATTAAATCTTTCAATGCTTAAAAGGATAAGCTTCAGCTATAAAAATATTCATTTATATAAAAATATCATATAAGCAAGGAGTTACCATTGCCTTATTCTATACAAATGATGTCTAATATATCAATAACAGTTCTGAAGGGAAAATGTTGCAAATTATTTTAAGAATATATAAAGATATACACAATGTCCTCACTAGTTTTGTTTCCCAATTTCTCATATATTTGACCACTTCTTGTTAATATCTCTTTAAGACACATACTCATATATTTCTAAGGACACTCCCTTTCTTCTCACTTCAGAATTTATCTGTTCAACAATTCCCATACTCTTTCCTCTAAGCTCGGAGTAAGAGGCTACTTATTTCCATTCCAAATCTAACTTTCTTAGTACTTCATTTAATGCTTAGTATTCTATCTAAAGCTACCTAATCTTCAAGACCCCAGTCCCTCATTCACAAAAATACCAATCTTTGCTCCCAGAATTTTAAATCCTGATTCCTTACTCTTGGCTACCTTGACTTGATCTGATCTTTCTCTTAGTATTCAAGTTTTTTTCTTCCTTTCACCATGTCAAACTTCTCAAATCAATGTGTATCATTTCTCTAATTATACTGGTGCCATGCTTTCAAAATCCAATGGACTTTTTAGTGTCATCAGTCTTCTACTGATTTCTAAGCAACATATTAAAACTATTCCTTTGGTTTTCACAATGCTTCAACATCCCAAAGGCCTCTGACTTCTTCAATCACCCGCTTTTTATCTCCTTTAATGAAACCTTTTCCTTCTAAGGCCCTTTATTAAATGTAGGGGCTTCCTAAGAATTAATCTGCACCAGCCCTTTGCTCTTCTCTGTGACTTCACCCACCCTCAGGACATTGCTCTTCAGCCCACATGTCTTGTCTACTGTAGTCTTTAGCTTCACCTCTCCCTAGGAATGAAGTCTTCATGAGTCACTGTCTGTTGGGGACTGCTGGATATCCCCCAGTCAACAAGATATCCTTTGCACGAAGTTTGACTTCTCTGTCGAATGCTGTCTTTTTCATCCTCCTCCCGGTTACCCAAGCTTAAGATTTCTGAAACACCTTGGACTCCTTCTCAATTCTCCCCTCCAGATTTAAATATTCACCAAGATTGGTCAATTCTTCCTTCATAACATGTTTTACATAAGCTGTTTTTCCCTCCTTAGAGACACTATTCTTTTCATAGCCACTTTTCTAGTTCATATCTGGATTACTACAAAAGCTACTCATACATCCCCATTTTTACTGAATTCAGCCTCCAGATTTATCTTTCTAAAATATATTCGACAAGTATCACATCATTTCTCAAAAGGTATTTAATGATACCTATCTATTATATAAAACCAAATTTCTAAGCCTGGCCTCCCAAGCCCTTTTCATCAGTTAACTGTGTTAGCTATTTTTCCTAATAATTGTCACTATTCAAATATATCGATTAAAAAGGTTTCAATTCACTGTCTCAAAAACATACATTTTCTGTGCCTTTGTTTACATCCTTCTCCGCAACTCCTGCTCCTAACCTATCTACACATCTTTGAGAGTACATTAGGGTAACAGGTGCACAAACTCTGGAGCCAGAACTTGGGTTCAAATTCTAGGTATGCTATTTATGGAGTTACTTTGGGAAAGCTATTTAACCTTTCTGTATCTGAGTTCCCTCCTCTATAAAATGTGGATAATAATACCTACCTCTTAAGGACTCTTAAGGACTAAGCAAGTGAATATATTCAAGGTTCCTGGCACCATAAATGTTAGAAATTATTAATATTTCAAGGCTGAGCTCAACTGACATTCTTCCAATAAAATTTTTTATAGCTCCACAGTGATCATGCTGTTTTTCTATAATTTGATAACACTCATAAAACATTTATATTGAACCACAAAGTCTAAGTACAATATAGCGTTTCTCAAAATTGGTACTATTGACATTGTGGGTCAGATTTTTTTTTTCCTTTTTCTTGCTGTGTGGTAGCTGTCTTGTATACTGTAGGATATTCAGCAATATCCCTCACCTCTACTCACTCAATACCAGCAGTAACTGTCCCCGCTCACCAAAGTGAAACCAAAACTTTCTCCATAATCAATGACCCTGGCAAACTTGTCTGGTTCAAAATCATCGACATAATATAATGCAAGACAAAATATATGAAAGCACAATGTAACTGTAAAGCAATATACAAGGGTCAAGCATTATTACCACCTAACATTCAGCAAATACACCTTTGTATTAGTGAATTGACTTGAATTCATATGTACTTTATTTACCCAATTCATTTTAAGATCCTTTCATACAGAACACGTTTTACTTATTTCCACAATCACACCCAACCAAAGGCCTTTGATATTTGTTGACTGATAGAATAAGATATAAACAATTCAAACAGAACACAGTGAGCTGGAAAGAGCATGGGATTTGCAGTCAGAAGATTAAGTTCACATCTTAGCTTTCTTCTTACTAATTTTAGAACTTTGGGCAATAATTAAAGTCTATGAGCCTCAGTTTTCTGACCGATAAAATGCTAACATCTATATAGGTTGATTATGATATTCAAATATAATCAAGAAAGTGGAAAAAAAAACATATATACCGCAGAACTATCATGTACATACAACCGTATGTGTAAACACACAAAATTATTCTACCATAATACCTCTTTTATCCAGAATCATCAGAAACTGAATTTCTTTACAACCTTATTTTTGAGGTAACTGAAGCTTATGCCTTTAAGTGTTTGAATTTTAAATTATTTTGACTGAAATAGTCTGCTTTCCAAACACACACACACACACACACGTGCACTAAGGTATTTCAAAAAGTTCATGGAAAATTGAAATAAAAAATAAGCTTATTTTGGTGCAAAACTTTTTGTAATCTATGCATAGTTTTCATAATACATATTTTTCTTAAACCTTTTTCAAGACCCTCATGCATTTTTTTCAAAATTTTTGCACCAAAATAAACATCTTTTTCCATTTTTCACAAACTTTTTAAAGAACCTTCATATATTCTTCTTTCTTCTAAATCAGTAAGTACTGAATATAATTTAACTTTTCCTTACAGATTCTGGCCCATTGTTATAAACCTTAATTACCATTCTAATATATAGCTCCCTCAGAGATGATTAGACGTGTAATGTGATTGACCTCTTTATTAAATATTGCCCTAGGTATCATGTCTCATTTTCTTCTACTGCAGCTCCAGAGCTTCTCCTGTTGCCCCTCTAATTCTCTACAGATTGGAAAACTAATTAATTAAGTTTATTATGATGGAACCTAAAATGAGAAAAAAAATAGACTCTGAAGTAAGGCTCCGGAAGTACTCCTAGAACTAAAATTCATATACTTAATTTGGAAAACTCATGGCAGCTACCTTGACTATCACAGGTATTTTTTATTTTTCAGTTTCCAGTTGTATTCTGGGTAGCTGAAGTTGCTAGGTAAGCATTCTCTCTTAACTTTAAGTATACTTATCTATGTGAGACAATACCATATGCTGTAATACATATACTCATATTAGAAATGTATATAGAACTACCCACTTATATTCACAAAATCTGCTGTGAGTGCTTCCTGATGCCACTTAAAATTATATACCTCATTAAGGGGAAAAAAAAATGAGCCAGAATTCATGACCTAGAAGTCCCATCATAAGCAAACCAAAAAAGAAAACCAATATTATTACTAAATTCTTTCAAGTTGTACATGCATGCTTGCTTTTCTATCTGAGTTGATAAGATAAACAGAAAGGTCTGTCTTTTCCAGTTAAAAAAATCATTCGTCTTTGACATAAGTAAACATTCAATTTCAAACAAAGACAAAAATTTAATAGAACTTGGAAGAAAACCAAAGTCAAACTGAAAATTGTTTTGTAAGTCAAGATTTTGTACACATGCCTATAAATAACACAGGCCCAGGAAAAATCTGTTCCCCTGAGAGTTCCAGAATATCTGTACTGCTTTTAGGCATATAACACAAATAATAATATAGATAATAAAAATAAAGTTATCTTCAATAAGTCATGATAACAGCATTACCAAATAACAAAAAAAGTAACAGTTGAAAGGAAAAAATTAATCAATTCAAATTATAATTTTTTAAAAAGTTTTTTTTTTTGGCTGGCCTTTAAAACTTTGGTGGCTTATAATCAAATAAAGGGTTAAATAGAGAGAAAAGCAAAAGAAAAAAAACTGGATGGAAGGAAGAAAACATGACATATCTAACATTTCTTAGAAGCTAGTGGATAAAATTATCTTGCCTTGTACCTGACAACCGTAGTCCAAAAGAAGCTGCAGTATATCCAAGTTTTCGTTTTCAATAGTTATGGTAACAGCATTTCTCCCAAGCACATCTACGCAATTTATGTTCAAGTCACCTGAACTGTTTTCCTCCAAAATCTTTTTAACCATATAATAGTCACCTAAATAACAATACACAAACATAATTTAACATCCATGACATATTACATAAGAATGACTGTAAAGACAAACTTAGTTTGTTGAATTAAAAGATTAAAAGCCTAAACTCATCTTGTATATGGAAATTTGCACGGAAAATGTGAACATTTCCTTGCGGCTTCTATCTTGATAAAATGTTATCAGCTGAAAACACAAAAAGCAAATAGAAATGGATGATTACAAGGAGAAAAACTTGTAGAAGATATTTAAAACAATTTAATAAAGTATGTCCAAAAGCACAGATCAAAAGCTAGAAAAAATAGGATAGGAGAAGCTTAATGGAATTAAATTCTGTATCTCAAATACATATACACATTTACTCATATAACATAATGGTTAAAAATGAGATCTAGTACCAAGTAGAGGATAATATAGAGCGGCTTTATAAGAGAAATATATGTTGGAAGAGCAGTGGATTGTGAATTTGTGAATATGTCTAGTATGAGGGAAGGATACCCAAAAATTATCTTTCCTCCCCACTCTCCCAACACACACATCATCATCACCAACTTCATTAACACCCTAGTAATGAAGCTATTTGGGGTAAATGATCAGGACACACTCTGTTCAGGAAACTCTAAGGCAGGCCTAGGATTATTGCTTGACCTGTCAGAAGAAGGCAGACTGTCTTATGAAGCTGTACCCCACCACAAAACATTTGTCCGTGTGGGAAAATGAAGATAATTATGGCAATAAGCAATTTTAAAAAGGGCACACTATATTTATTTGCTAACCAGATGGTGCTGGAATATGGGGAATAAGTCAAAAAATGCTAATTAAACAGAAAAAGAAAGCAAGTTCAAATATAAGATGATTACACCATTGTGACTTGCAAATACAGTTGTACCTTTGAAGACTAAGAAACAGGGAAAGAACAATCAGAATGGAAACTTGATAGAAAAAGAAATGACTTCATGCTACAAAAAATACTAAAATTGGACTAAATAAAATTTTGAAAGATTTTATTAAACTTTTAAATAAATTTGCTATTATTGTTAACCAATGGCCTTAGAGCCCCCACACGTTTTAAAAGAAACTGAATGGTAGGCCGGCACCGTGGCTCAACAGACTAATCCTCCGCCTTGCGGCGCCGGCACACCGGGTTCTAGTCCCGATCGGGGCACCGCATTCTGTCCCTGTTGCCCCTCTTCCAGGCCAGCTCTCTGCTGTGGCCAGGGAGTGCAGATGGAGGATGGCCCAAGTCCTTGGGCCCTGCACCCGCATGGGAGACCAGGAGAAGCACCTGGCTCCTGGCTTTGGATAAGCACGGTGCGCCAGCCGCAGCGGCCACTGCTGGGTGAACCAACGGAAAAGGAAGACCTTTCTCTTTGTCTCTCTCTCTCTCACTGTCCACTCTGCCTGTCAAAAAAAAAAAAAAAAAAAAAAAAAATCTTAAGAGAATGCTACCCATAAAAACTGCTATAATTTGTTATGATGTGTCTAGGTGAGGGCACTTATCCTCTTTGGGACTCACTAGGCTTTCTAAATGTAAGGATTTTTCCCTTCATTAATTCTCAATATTTCCAGCCATTATATCTTCAAGCATTGCTTCACCCTGTATTATTTTTTCTCCTACCAGAACTTCTATTAAACAGTTTTGTTATACCTTCTCATTCCAACTTCTGTGTCTCCCAGGATTTCTGAGTTTTCCTCGTTTCCTGGACTCAGGGTGATTTCTTCAGAATTTTGTTCCAATCACTTATTTCTCCTCTAATGCCCTCTGTTAATTAACTCACTGACTTATAAAAATTAAAGTATATATTTTTATATATTGCATTGAATTTTCTTCTAAATTTTATCTTTCATTTTCATATTTTAAGACTTTAGTCCCTTAAAGCATAATTATTTTATGGTCTCTATATGGTAATTAAATAATCTGTAGGTAGTATTAATTTGAATCCCAAGCTAACAAGAGCTAACACAAGGGGCTTGTGTTGTGGCACGAAAGGTTAAGGCACCACCTGTAATGCCAGCACTCCACATGAGCGCTGGTTCCATTCCCAGCTGCTTTCAATTCCTATCCATCTGCCTGCTAATGCACCTGGGAAAGCAGACGATGGCCCAAGCACATGGGCCCCTCCCACCCACAGGGGAGACCCAGATAGCGTTCCAGGATCCTGGCTTTGGCCTGGCCCAGCCCTGGTCGTTGTGGCCATTTGAAGAGTGAACTAGCAGATGGAAGCTGTCTGTCCCATTCTCTAAGTCTACCTTTCAAATAAATAAGCCTTAAAAAAAAAAAAAAAAAAGCCCCAAAATCATGGTTACATGTAAGTAAGGGTTTCTAATTATATGCAATCCAGAGTAAAACAAGCTTCTTTGAAGTCTCCCTCTTCTAGCGGATGGGTTCTTTTCCTGATCTACTCCTTTGCTGAAGATGAAATCCCTAAGGATCCTTGTTTCACATATAGATACTGGCTCCAACTCCACTTGGTGCTGACTCAAGGCCTTATATCATGCCTAGACAAGCAGTACACCCATTTATTCATGGAACAGCCATAGTGTCAGCTCACATACTCCTGTTTTTCAGGCTTTTCTTCACTTTGGATCCCAAGAGTTCCCCTTATTTCCTGAAAGCACAGATGTTCTTTTAGATATTTGTTATATTTTAGCTCTCACTTATAGGTGTTTTAAAGCAAAAGTTTCAAATACTGAACTACAAAGAACTATACAAATAAATTTTTATAAAATTTAAAATTTCAGGTAAAGGGAAACAGAACATATTGTAATATATGTTAAAAGTTCAGATTGCTAAAAGAACTGCATTGCAAAAATCAGATAACTCCAGATTTAAACTTTTGAATATTTCCATTGCAATCAGAGTTATACAACAAAAAAAAACTTTAAAAATCAAAACTAAATAAATAAGTTTAAGCCCTAAAAATAAAAAGCTCTGGGGCTGGTGCTGCAGGCAGTGGCTTTACCCACTATGCCACAGCACCATGGGCTAAAGCCCCAATCTGCAATGCCACCATCCATATGGGCACCAGTTCCAGTCCTGGCTGCTCCACTTCCCATTCAGCTCTCTGCTATAGCCTGAGAAAGCAGAAGATGGCCCAAGTGCTTGGGTCCCTGCACCCGTGTGGGAGACCCAGAAGAGGCTCCTGGCTCCTGATCGGCTCAGCTCTGGCATTATGGACATTTGGGGAGTGAATCAGCAGATGGAAGACTTCCCTCTCTCTCCCTTCCTCCCTCCCTCCCTTTCTCTCATTCTTTCTCTCTGCTTTTGACTCTCTGTAACTCTTTCAAGTAAATAAATAAATCTTAAAAAAAAAAATAGGCCGGCGCTGTGGCTCCCTTGGCTAATCCTCCGCCTGCGGCGCTGGCACCCCAGGTTCTAGTCCCAGTTGCTCCTCTTCCAGTCCAGCTCTCTGCTGTAGCCCAGGAGGGCAGTGAAGGATGGCCCAAGTCCTTGGGCCCCTGTACCTGCATGGGAGACCAGGAGGAAGCACCTGGCTCCTGGCTTCGGATCGGCACAGCTCCAGCCGTAGTGGCCATTTGGGGGAATGAGCCAACGGAAGGAAGACCTATCTCTCTCTAGAATAAAAAAAACAAAATGTTCTGGGGCCGGTTCCGTGGCGTAGTGAGTAAAGCTGCCACCTGCAGTGCCAGAATTCCATATGGGCACTGGTTCAAGTTCCAGCTGCTCCACTTCCAATCCAGCTCCCTACTAATGAGCCTGGGAAAGCACTGAAAGTTGGTCCAAGTCGTTGAGTCTTTGAACCCACGTGGGAGACAAGGAAGAAGCTCCTGGCTCCTGGTTTCAGACTGACCCAGCTCCGACCATTGCAGCCATTTGGGAAGTGAACTAGCAGATGAAGACCTCTCTCTCTGCCTCTGCCACTCTAACTCTGCCTTTCAAATAAATAAATTTTTTAAAAAGTAAAAATAAGAAAGTTCTATCCTGCCACAGCTAACACTCACACAAAAGAATGAGCTAAAACTATAGATGTTATAGGAAAGCTACAGTGGTTGCTAAGCATCTCACTGAAATTTATATTTTCAAGTCACTTAAGATAATGTGCTATATCCAAAAAGGACATAGCAATCTTAATTTTTAGGAAGAGTGAATATGCAAAAGCATTTGAGGAATGAACCAACAGATAGGAGAGATGGGAGTTCTCTATCTCTGTCTCTCTCTACCTTGGAAAAACAGATTTTTTTTTTTTTTTTTGGACAGGCAGAGTAGATAGTGAGAGAGAGAGAGAGACAGAGAGAAAGGTCTTCCTTTTTGCCGTTGGTTTACCCTCCAATGGCCGCTGCGGCCGGCGCATCACGCTGATCCAAAGCCAGGAGCCAGGTGCTTCTCCTGGTCTCCCATGCGGGTGCAGGGCCCAAGGACTTGGGCCATCCTCCACTGCCTTCCCGGGCCATAGCAGAGAGCTGGACTGGAAGAGGGGCAACCGGGACAGAATCCGGCGCCCCAACCGGGACTAGAACCCGGTGTGCTGGCACCGCAAGGCGGAGGATTAGCCTGTTAAGCCACGGTGCCGGCCAGATTTTTTTTTTTTTAAAGTCACTACTTATCACCTCTTAGTGATGATTTCTGAACTTATTACCTTTTAAACTACTCATCCTACACACTAGATTTCTCAATATCATTAAATTTGATGAAGTCAACTAAGAAATATTTATAGCAAGAAGAATTCTTCCTAGGTTAAAACAATACCTATATAATAAAATTTAAACTTTTAATACTCTTCCTCTATGGTTGTAATACATAAGGTACAGGGATTTGGCTTGAGTTAACTTTTTTTAATTGCCCACATAAAAGACTGACTTTGAACTAGAAATATCCCATATTCCAAATCACACACAGGCTATGTAAGTTAAATTGAATATTTGCTTCAAACTGATTTTACACAAACATACTTCTCCTTACTGTCCCTCAGTAGAGTATAAAAGAGTTTCTTCTGATGGCTCAAGTACTTAAGTCTCTGCCACTCAAGTAAGAAACCAGCATGGAGTTCCTGGCTCCTGGTTTCAGCATGGCCCCACCCTGACTTGTGGGCATTTGGACAAACCAGTAGATGGAATATACATTTCGTCTCTTTCCAATAAGTGAAAATTAATACACATAAAAGAGACAGCACACATCTTCATTATGGAATAAGACCCTAAGATATGGATATAGTCAGTTATGTCTTGATAGAGCACTTTTCCAGGGCCTGATCACAATTCAGGACTTCATAGTATATTTGGTTGATTTGTAGAAAAGAACAAAGTAATAATAATAAAGAAAACTATGTGGTATCATTATAAAGAAATGCCAATACTGTAGAGCTGTGAGGCAACCAGCTGTTCAATGACTGGTCTGTTAAATTGTCCACCAAGAGTCTGGGGATTTACAAGTCATGTTTTGTTAAGGTATCTATGAATCATTCGTTCCCTACAACATTTCTCAGCTAGTACATTTTAAAACTTCAGTCATTTGAAAAGCTTTCCTGTACAAGGTTCTTAAGTGTCCTGCCTAATGACAACTTGTGAAATGTCTATACAATGTTGCCTGTGGTACTCATCTCTACCTCTCCTTTCTGTGAAGGTTCCTCCTTCATCTACATTAGGTACCCCAGCCAATATAAAACAGCAATATCCAGCACTCTGCATCCATTTTTCTCTTCCCACCACCATTTTCTCCAACCCCATACACTTCAAAATCTCTCCTCCAAGAAGAAAAAAAAAGTCCATTAAATATATTAAGGTGTTGATAACACAGTGGCTTAATACCACTTTTCCCAGAACTGTTACACATTTTAAAAGTATTCCTAGCCCAAAGGTACACAAAGTTTATGCAGGAATTCAGTCATCAAAGCATCCTTCCCTGTAAGGCAGCAAATCAAATCACAAAAGAGACAAAGGATACTGACATTAAACTGAACACAGAGACAATGGGCAAACTCTGCCCTCTCCATCCCTCTCCTGACCTCATGCTGAAAGTTCAAGAAAGCATTGCTGACTAACTTTCCCAAAGATGCTCTCCAAGGGGGCAGACACTGTGGGGTAGGATAAAGCTGCTGCCTGCAACACCTGCATCCTGGCTGCTCCACTTTCAATCCAGCTCCCTGCTGGTGCACCTGGGAAAGCAGAAGATGATGATCCAAGTGCTTGGGCCGCTGCACTCATGTGGAACACCCAGAAGAAGCTTCTGGCTCTTGGCTGTTGCAGCCATTTGAGGAGTGAACCTGTGAATGGAAGATCTGTTTCTGCCTCTCTCCCCTACTTTCTCTTTCTGTAATTCTGTCTTGCAAAATAAATCTTTAAAAAATAAATTTTAAAGAAAGATGCTCTTCATGGGGAATAGATGGAATCCTTGAATTTTTTTTTTACGCAAGAACTGTTGACTGATCAGCAGCAAATTATTGACCTTATGCAGGTTTGTGTTCACAAATATATATTCAAAGCTACCATCTACTCAACAATTACTTTAAAAGAAAAACTAACTTAGAATAGGTGCTTCATACATAAACTTATTACCATATTTACCCTTTCTCCAATCAGCATGCCTGTAAGATAACACAGGCTCCCACAATAAGAGGCACATTATCACACTAACCCTCAATGAGGGAGGCAAAAGATGATATATCACTTAATATTTCATGAAACAGGCCGGCACAGCGGCTCACTAGGCTAATCCTCCACCTGCCATGCCGGCACCCCGGGTTCTAGTCCCGGTTGCTCCTCTTCTAGTCCAGTCTCTGCTGTGGCCTGGGAGTGCAGTGGAGGATGGCCCAGGTCCTTGGCCCCTGCACCCGCATGGGAGACCAGGAGGAAGCACCTGGCTCCCGGCTTCAGATTGGCGCAGTGTGCCAGCCGCAATGCACCAGCCATAGTGGCCACTTGGGGGTGAACCAACAGAAAAAGGAAGACCTGTCTATCTCTCACTGTCTAACTCTGCCTGTCCAAAAAACAATATATATATATATATATATATTTCATGAAAAACACATTCATAGTCAGCACTTGTTTCAATTAATCTTTACTTCTGAATTAGAGCACTCTATGTTGGAAAAGAATATGACAGGTGGATGTTTGGTCCAACAGTGTCTTTGGATGCCAGCATCTCACATACCCTGGCAGGCAGTAACCATGCCTCAAGACTTAGGTCCCTGCCACCCATGTGGGAAGACTCAGACTATAATTCTGGGCTCACAGCTTCAGTCTGGCCCAGCCCAGGCTGTTGCAGGTATTTGAGGAGTGAACCAGCAGATAGAAAATAGCTGGCATGTTCTCTCTCATGCTCTCTCTTGTGTTCTCTCTCCCATCCCTAAATGCCTTTCAAATAAAATGAAAATACACAATTAAAAAAAAAAAAAAAAGAATGAGCAGAATTTTATTGGGGTGGGAGTCACTACATTTAAGCTTTTAACACTAGAATATGAACTATCAAAATTTTTCTTCTAAATTTTATACAAAGGATCCAGCGTTACCTTGAAATCACCCTGACCCACTCTGAAGAACCATAATAGCCATTACTAAGTGTCTACTACTCAGATCAGCAGTTGCTTATATGGATGAGTTCCATCTGAAAGTCAGCCAGTACAAACCATAATTTTTTTTCCTTTTCTTTCCTACATTTTTGTTTATTCCTTAATCCATACACACCTTACAAAGGGCCACTCATCTACTAACATACACATAACCACAATTTCTGCTTTAGGAATTCCCAAGTTCTCAGTAAGTGGAACATGTTATCAATACTTCACATACATACAGCAATACTGCTAAATGGAAAGGAAGAGATGGTCTAAAACATCATAAGTGGTCTAGAGACCATTTGCTCTGGTGCTACTTTAATACCATGTTTTTCACCTTTATTGGATAAGTGTAATAAAAAGCAAATTTAAGGACAGATATTGTGGCACAGCAGGTTAAGCCACCAGTTGGTTAATGTGGTTTAATCCTGCATCCTATTATCAGAGTGCCACTCTGCTTCCAATGCAGCTTCCTGCTAATACACCCGGGAAGACTTTGGGACCTTGTCACCCACATGGCAGACCCAGACTGAGTTGCAGAAACTAGGGGATGGACCATGGGATGAAAGATGTGTCTGTCTTACCCTCTCTGTCAAAATGCCACTCAATAAAAAATTAAACATACGTGGAAAATAATTTTAATTTCCAACCAAAAAGTAGAAACATAGATGTGTATTCTCTGACACAAGTGATTTTCAATCATTTGCCTATGATCAAATCAACAGAACACTGGAGATAGAGAGAGAAAGAGAAAGAGAGAAGGAGAGAGAAAGAGAGAGAGAGAAAGAGACAGAGAGAGAGACAGAGGAAGAAAGAGAGGAAGGAAGAGAGGAAGGAAGGAAAGGTTAGTTGTAAGGATCACATGCAGTCATCTACACAAAGCATGGGCACTCTACCAATAGCGGAGTAAACGTTTGTCATTTGGTCTCAAGAAGGCTCCAATGTAATAGAAGGAGCTATACGTTCAAGAAACTTTTCACTTTTAGATTTGCTTTAAGTAACACTAAAAAGCAGACACTAAAAAGGTTAAACAATATTAGTTAATACAAACATGTAAACAAAGAATCCTCTGACACTTATTTTAATTGTAAATTTGCACCATAAGTATATGTAAAAAATATGCCATTTTTCTAAATCTAACTCAAGAATTTGTTTCAATATACCTGAAACACACAAAATACCTATTTTATCTCATTTATTTTTAAAAATTTCAACTTACGTACTGGGAAAAGCAAGTAGTTTCCAAGCCACTCCTAAGAGTCAAATCTTTCTAAAGATCTTAATGCCATAAAATAGGAAACTAACAGAGTATCAGGCTGTTTCAATTGATACTACTAGACAGACTATAACACAATCATGAATTAGAACTCTTTTCTTGGAGACACCATGCAATAGTCCTAAATATATACACCACACAAGTACCAACTCCATTTCATTGGGACAATTTTCTGTCCTCAGTTTGACAGAAATATATCCTGTTCCCTTTCGTGAAATACTTTGCCTAAAGTAATCACAGCAGAGAGGGAGAGGCAAATGCAGCAGCCACTTACCATAATACAACACAATCTTTCCCCTCCACTTCAAGAGAATTTTAGAGGGCAGAGAATCACAGAAGTCACTCCAACAATACAGGGTAATTTTATTTAGCCTATAGATTCTAATTTTTGAAACATTATAATTTCTTTACATTTCCAAGACTACTCAAAATTGTGCCTACAGCGGACCTGCTTTCACATTATCTAATACTGTTACATAAGAACATTAAGTGTCTGACAACAGACACAGGTGGTCCTTGTTAATGTCAATGTGTTCTCAAAAATTTCTGTAAATAAAATCCTACGTCAAAAGCAGTAAGAGAGATTAGGGAGGCTATCCTTCATTCAAAACTTAAAATACGGACAAAAAAATACTCTAATTTTTACACTGTGCAACTGGCCTTTTATGTTTTGAAAATTTGTATGGTTCTAACAGTTTTCCCAAGTGAACATGGCCACTGACTAGCAAGCCACACAAATTTAGGAATGGAAGATTTTCAGTAATTTTTTTTTCGTAGGAAATTAAAGCAGTCTTAGGGTAATCAATTTCCTATTCTTAAAAGTATACTTAGGGCCAGCACTGTGGCATAGTAGGTAAAGCCGCTAGTTGCAGTGCTGGCATCCCATGTGAGTCCTGGCTGCTCCACTTCCCATCCAGCTCTCTGCTATGGCCAGGGAAAGCAGTGGAAGATGGCCCAGGTCCTTGGGCCCCTGCATCAGCCTGGGAGCCCCGGAAGAAGCTCCTGGCTCCGGGCTTTCAGTACGCCCAGGTCCAGCCCTTGCGGCCTTTTGGGGAGTCAACCAGCTTGTGGAAGACCCCTCTCTCTCACTGTCTCTGCCTCCCTGTAACTCTGCCTTTCAAATAAAGAAATCTTAGAAAGTATACTTGCATTAAAAGACTTAAAGACAGCCACAAAAATACTTAACTCATAAATTTTTTTAAAATGGAAAATAAATTTCTCATTTTTTTTTTTTTGCCATATAATTATTTTTCACTACCTTTATCTCCTACAGGATATGGCGCTACACGCTTTTCTCTACCAAAAAAAAAAAAAAAAAAAAAAAAAGCACTAGTAGTCAAGACTGTTTGAGAAGTTTGGATAAAGTTTTAGGATCTAAGGCAGAACTTCTCCAGGCCTTTTTATCCTGCGTCTCACCCGGGCTATTCAGATACTTAACTCCACTCACAGGTACCGGCCAAGGCAGTGCACCTGAGCTAAATCATGCACTAAAGGTGGGGTTCCTGTTAACATAAACTCAAGCCAGCTGAGAGCCCATAAATACAAGGAATTTAAAGCAAGGTCACACTGGAATGTTCTGACGGCAAGGTCCGAAACTAGCCAATAAACACACCAAACGGAAAGAACGGAGGCCCTAAGCAGACCAGGTCGTTCACGCTGTCAGAAGGGATGCGGCTACAACGCTGGGCTCCAGGCCCGGGACAGCATCCCGACAGCGGAGCCCAGGGAGGCGGCCGCGGGCAAGGCCGCCGCCGCAGGTGCCGCGCTGAGGGCGCACCCCCGGCCGCGAACTCCAGGGCACCGGAGCTGCGGGGCGGCGCTGCGGGGGAGGACGCGGGGCTGCCCCGGAGTAAGCTGAGGCCAGAGTGAGGACCGAGGGTCTGGAGGGCAGGGGCGTCCAGAGGAGGGGAGAGGGGCCTAGCTCTCACCCTTGTCGCACGCCAGCAAGAAAAGCTTCTCATTCAGGGTGTTCTCCTCCTTCACCTCCCGCACATCCTTCAGCGCCATCACCTCATTCGGCGACGAAGAGGATGGGGAGGAAGGCAGGGAGGAGGAGGAGGCGCCCGAGAGGTCCGTGGTCGGGTACAGGGCCGCCATCATCGCAGCCCATGAGGGGGGCAGGCCCGGAGACGGGGGCGGGGCGCCCACCGGCCCCGACCCCGGCCCCAGCCCCGCCCCAGGGCTGGAGAAGGGATGAGTCGTGCCCACCGCCGCCTCCGCGCGCGGCCAGCTGGCCCCGAAGGGCGTCGCCTCCCCTCGGAGCCAGCACTCGCCCTCCACCGACAGCCCCAGGTTGGTGGCGGCGCATGCGCGGCCTCGAGGCCAGCGCCCCCTCCCCAGCCGCCGGCGCCCGGGCCGAGCAGGTCCGCGCCCGTCCGGGGAAGACAGACTGGAGCGCGCCAGGGCGGCAGCCGAGCGCGGGGCCGTGCCAGGAGCCGCAGGGGCCGCGCAGGAGGCGGCCCGGCCGGGAGCGCGACGAGAGATCCGTGGGAGCGGCGCTTCTGAGCACGTTGGGCTCCGAGGCTGTGGGAACCGTCGGCTCAGCTGCGCCGGGAGGAGCTGTTCGCGACTCTGCTCACGTCATCCTGCCCTCGGCTTTAGCGACGACACCTGGGCGGGGCCCGCGGCGGGGACGGGCTTGGGGGCGGAGCCTGCGGCGGGGTGGGGCCAGCGGCGGGGGCGGGCTCGGGGGCGGGGCCTGAGGCGGGGGCGGGGCCTGCGGTGGAGGGCGGGCTCGAAGGACGCACGGCCGGCCTGCGCTAGGAGGCTTCCGGCCCCAGCCCTTCACCCCAGTTACCCGAGGTTGAGGTGACTTCCCCGCCGTCTCGGGTCGTAATGGCAGCCGTCTGCTCACTGGAGCTCTGAGGACCTGACGTTCAGTCAGTGCAGTCTGCCTCGCCCCCGCCTGGAGGTGGTGGTTTATGTACCGCCGGAAAGCCGCAGAGTTTCTAAAGGCTGTTTTTTTTAAACAAGTCGTTCGTGATCTGACATTGGCATCATCGGCAGCGCTGGCATCCCCTGCGGCCGCCTGTTAGGGTGCTAAGGCGCCTGGGAAGGCAGTGGAAAATGGCCCAGGTGCTTGGGCCCCTGCACCCACGTTGGACGGAGCTCCTGGCTTCGGACCCGTCCAGCTCCTGTCCAGCACCGGCCTTTGCAGCCAGAACCAGAGGATGGAAGATCGACCTCTCTGCCTCTCCCCTCTCTGTAACTCCCAACTTTCAAATAAATAATCTTTAAAAAAAAAAAAATGGATCTTTTATTTAGGCAAGAGCTGGTTGACGCTAACTGCTGCTTCCTTGAATAATTTATTTTTTAACCAAGATTATATTTAAAAATTTAAGATTGGAAAACACTGCTATTATGGTACACCTTTAAAAGGGGAGAAAACCTGAAATTGTAATTCTCCAATAACTCCTGATTTCCTTAACAATCAACTGTAGGGAAATCTGAATGTTATCTTTTAAAACATCTGAACTGGGGCAGGGGTTGTGGCATAGCAATAAAGCTGCCGCCTGCAGTGCTGGCATCCCATATGGATACTGGCTCGAATCCCAGTTGCTCCACTTCCCATACAGCTCTCTGTTATGGCCTGCGAAAGCAGAGGAAGATGACCCAAGTCCTTGGGCCCCTGCACCCGCATGGGAGATTTGGAAGAAGCTCCTGGCTCCTGGTTTTGGATCAGCCCAGCTCCAGCCATTGAAGTCATATGGGGAGTGAACCAGCAGATGGAAGACCTCTCTCTGACTCTGCCTCTCTGTTACTCTGCCTTTCAAATAAATAAATAAATCTTTTATTTTAAAAAATCTGAATTGTGACTTTACAAAAAAATTAGGGAATGCCGCCTGCAGTGCCAGCATCCCATATGGCAGATGGTTCGAGACCCAGCTGCTCCACTTCCAATCAGCTCTCTGCTATGGCCTGGGAAAGCAGTGGAAGATGGCCCAGATCCTTGGGTCCCTGCACCTGCATGGGAGCCCGGAGGAAGTTCCTTGCTCCTGGCTTAGGATCGGCCCAGCTTTCGCCATTGCATCCATTTGGAGAGTGTACTGGCAGATAGAAGACTTCTCTCTCTCTCTCTCTCTCTGCCTCTCTGTAACTGCCTTTCAAATAAAATATTTTTTTAAAAAAACTGCCTTTAGGATTTTAAGGCCACACATAGGCTTACTTCTGCATACCTCATATTTGAGGGACTAAATGTCTATACAGTTAATGTTGCTTTGTTCCAACACTGTACCTCTGAACACTTGAACTCCCAAATTTCCTAAATACAATTTTGTCATCATTCAAAGTCCTCTTTAGATCTTCCAGAAAAGAGATGCCATGATTGCCCACGTTCAGTTTTCATATTTACTTCAAAATAATTGATCATCTCTTGAATCATTAGTTTGTTTTTTTTGTTTTTTGTTTTTGTTTTTTTTTTTTTCTGTCTTTAGACAAATCTCCCCACTCTGTAATGCATAATACAAGGATACTTCAAAAAGTTTGTGAGAAAGAAAAAAAAAACTTTGTGGAAAGTGGAGTTTTAAGATAAGGTTATTTGGGTGCAAAAATGTTGAAATTGCATATAAGGGGCCTTCAAAAAGTTCATGGAAATGCATATTATGAAAAAAAACTATGCATAGATTTTAAGATACTTTTTGCACCAAGACTTATCTTGACTCCATTTTCTATATACGTTTTGAAGTAGCCTCCTCATACAGGCCCAAGTGTGTGTACTTGGTAGAACAACAAAATTGCTGTCAAATTGAGGCCAGGGAACAGAGGTACATGTTTGTGCTTATATACATTGTTTGTAGGTCAGCAAAATGGTCAGTAACAAACCAGCTCTCTGACACATCCAAAAGTTCAGAGTGATTGAGGCTGAAAATTCAGATGGCTCAGAAGTATAGCTACAAAATACACATCAGACTCAAAGACACAGGGAATATGACAAGGAGAGAAAGAGAAGTGTATAAGCTTCTCCATATTAAACCATTTCAAGCTTCTGGGCTTAGATGATTCCCACAGGAACTAGGTTAATTTTTACAACTGGGTGGCATTCTGACCCACGTTAGTAGATAATCCTAGGACACATTCCAAAGTATTTGGAGGCTAAATACACTTCAAAGTTATACCAGTGTTGCCAGTGCATCTTGTTTAGAAATCCTTTTGAATCATCTGAGATACAGAATAGTCTACTCCCTTGCCTCTCTTTGATATTCTCTATAACTGAAGTATTTTTTAAAGATTTATTTATTTATTTGAGAGGTAGAGTTACAGACAGAGGGAGAGACACAGAGAGAGGTCTTCCATCCACTGGTTCACTCCTTAAATGGCCACAACAGCCAGAGCTGAGCCAATCTGAAGCCAGAAGCCAGAATCCTCTGGGTCTCCCACACAGGTGCAAGGACCCAAGGACTTGGGCCACCTTCTGCTGCTTTCCCAGGCCACAGCAGAGAGCTGGATTTGAAGTGGAGCAGCCGGGGCTAGAATCGGTGCTCATATGGGATGCTGGTGCCACAGGCGGAGGATTAACATACTGTGCCACAGTGTCAGCACCAATAACTGGAGTATTTTAACATCATGTGTATGCTCTATCCATTTATTTTGAAAATGTGATTTGGAGACTAATAGTAGAGTCACAATGAACAATGGTATGTAAGATCAGAGGCAACACATTACTCAAAGCAACTCACGCCAAACAGGTACAAAAGGGCAGTTGCAACTCTAGTCAGAAAATGAAAAAAAAAAAAATCCAGAATTAGATCTGGCGCCTC
This sequence comes from Lepus europaeus, assembly GCF_033115175.1. Classification (NCBI taxonomy): domain Eukaryota; kingdom Metazoa; phylum Chordata; class Mammalia; order Lagomorpha; family Leporidae; genus Lepus; species Lepus europaeus. The sequence goes on from NC_084828.1 coordinate 139,232,401, forward strand.
AAGTAGGACTCTATTTACAACATCAGACCCTCTTCTTCTGTTAGGGGACCCAAGGGATCTGTTTGCGTGGGATGTTGTTAAATAGCCTCAAGCCGAGTTGCTCAGAGAAAAATTGTTTACTTGGAACGAGTGCAGGAGACAGTGGGAAATTATGCTTCCCTACCAGTGCTTTTCTTTTATAGCAAGGGTTAGAGCAGTGTCCAGGATGTAGACTAGGGGGACCAGGAGAGTCTGTCCTGCTCAAGCAACATAAATTTTCATACTCAAACTGGTTTCTTGGAGCTGTAACTTCCTTGTTTCTGGTGGCCTGGCCCCCTCTGAGCACAGTGTTGCCAAGATAAGCCATCCTGGAACATCCGCTCAAAAACAAGCTCAGGCCAGTGCCCCCATTGCTGTGTCCCTTCCCTTACTAAATCCTACATGCTTGGTTCCACCTCTCCCTCCTTGCTCTCAGGCCACATTCGCCTATTCTCTGTAATGCTTTCGATGCTCCTCCTGTCTCAGACCTTTGCATTTGCTCTCTTTGCTGAACACTCAGACCAAATAGAACATCCTTAGAGAGACCTTCCTTGATAACCAAAATCCATCTCCATCCTACTTCCTAAGTTAGTCTCCATCACATTACCTTGTTTTATTTCCTCTGCATTATCACTATCTAAAAATTCCCATTTGTTTATTGTTTCCCTCCCTCCACTGACACATAAAATCAGAAGAGGTTATCTTTTTCTCAGCTGAATCCCTAGTGTCTAATGTATGATTATATTTAGATTATAACATCCAACAAATTTCTGTTAATGAATTAATTGATTCACTCCATGTCAACAAAAACTAAATTTGTGATAACCAGGCAGTTGGTCTTTAATAAAATCCTTCCTAGTGTTGTGTCACAGCAGGCTAAGCCACTACTTGTGAGGCCAGCATCCCATATTAGAGTTTTGGTTCGAGTCCCAGCTACTCCACTTGTGACCCAGCTCCCTGCTAATATGCCTAGGAAGGCAGCGAATGATGACCCAAGTGCTTGGGCTCGTGCCACCCATACAGATCTGGATGGAGCTCCTGGCCAGCATCTCATGTGGGCACTGGTTCGTATCCTGGCTGCTCCACTTCTGATTCAGCTCCCTGCTGTTGGCCTAGGAAAAGCAGCAGAACATGACTCAAATACTTGGGCTTCTGCGACCTACGTGGAAGACCTGGATGAAGTTCCTGGCTCCTGGCTTCACCTGGCCCAGCATTGACTGTTGAGGCCAACAGGGGACTGAATCAGCAAATGGAAGATCTCTGTCTCTTCCTGTCTCTGTAACTGACTTTCAAATGAATTAATAATAAATAATAAATAAATAAATAAATAAATAATAATAAAAATAAAAAGAAAAGGAAAGAAAAAAAAAGAAAAAACTACTCTCACCTCCAAAGAGATGATCTAATAATTTTTTTGGTCTCATTCATTCAGGAATTGTACTCTTTTCTGAGAAAAAAAAGTTTATGTTGGGCTAATTTTCAAGGCTTTTATTTAAATGAAATAAATACTGACACATTTCTACATAACACGGCATATTTATTAAATGCATATTGTGAGAAAAACACCCTAAAGTGCCAAATTTTATGTAAATCAGCTTAGCAAATATAATGGTGAAAAAAATCAAAGGGGGCAGCATGACTTAAATGATCTCATAAAAGGGCAAGAAGGTATCTTCATCATCATATAAGAAAACAACTATCAGAATATAAAAGGGAAGGAAATCTCTCATAGAAGAATAAATCCCATCTATCGGTCATTTCATTTTTAAAAATTCTATTCTAAAAACCTGGGTAGTCTCACTCTTACCAACATGTATATCTTAATCAATGATAGAAGGGGGATTTAAACCATTCATTCTGAGATAAAGTGACAGCATTTTTGCTGCATAGCAGTATTGCTCACTGGCACTAACAGTGGAAGATGGAGGAAGTCGATTATTATTAGATTCAATTGTGAATAGTAGAATTGGTCTGCTGCTAAAATTCAGAAAAACATCGGTCTCAAGTTTTAGCTATTTCCAAGTTACACAAGCATCAACCAAACACTGCCATTTTATAGGAGGCCTTGAAAACAATGTGAAATTATTCAATGTTGAATATTAAATTTATGTTACTTTCTATCTACTAAAGATATTCAGTGGATATACACTAAATTATATAGGGTTTCAGTATAGACCTAAACTAGCAAGTATAATATGAAGCTAACAGGATAGTGTCAACCTGTCTTGAGATGTTTTAGCCAATGTTTGGATACAAGTATTTGAAAAGAATCCATTTAAAAATACATATATTCAAAATGAGTATTTAAAAGAAATATTCATGTATCAGATATCCAAAAACTGAAAGGCATTATACACTTCATGGAGGTAAAATAAATACTTAATGGTTGGCTGATTGACCAGTTATACATACCATTTAAGGAAACCTGGGAAATTCAGGTGCAAAATTTTATACACACACACACACACACACATACATATATCTTTCACTAATAATATCCTACCAATATATAGTATATGCTGCATGTCATAGATAAAGCTTTATTACCAAACTAGGATATGTAAAGTATCAATGTAGTTCAAATTAAGTTCCAAGTAAAAAGCTCCTGCCAGTATTACAACAGAGTGGACTTCGGGACTTAAGAATTAGTTGTCATCTATAAAAAAGCTTAATGTTAATGAATAGTACTTGTCCTTTTAAAAGTTTAGACAATGTAGAAATTACAGTAAAGTTAAAACTCACTTTACTTAGAGGAAGAAAATGAAAAGATTAAGCTGCATTATGACTAAACACATTTAACATCAAAATTAAATAGCACGCCAAAAAAAATCAAAACACATTTCACAACAGGAACTGCAGAAACGTTTGTATTGATCTTTTTTGAATCATGAAAAAGAATGAATTAGTCTTACTTAAATAAGACTTTCAGGAAACAGAATACTTTAATCATGAAATATCAGATTGATAATGAAATACTCTGTGATCAGTATTGATTGGTAAATTAATTGTTGTATCCAAAAAGGTTGACAAATTCTAACTAGCATGATCAGGATACTGAAATCATTAATGAATATATAATTATTTTGAACATACAAATAATCTGATTTTATATCCACTACATTTCAGAATTCTGTAAACTGTGAGGCATTCAATATGTTGAATGTGGCAGAAAAATCATATGAAATGTTCGATTATTTTATTCTGTTCAGTCCTCTTCCCATTAAGCACGCAAACACCGTCATAACCATCTTTGGTTTTACTTCTACGAGGTCATCAGGTAATGCATATATCCGGGCACCCATCTTTCGAGCAACTGAAATGGCATATCTTGAAAAGATAAAAAAAAAATCTTGGTATTTGTCATCAACTGTGTTTTCTCTTAATATTTATAAACAGAAGGATAAAATATTTAGATAAGACTAACTGTACTCAAAGGTTAATTTTGTGAGTCTTCAATCATATTCCTCATATAGGCTATACATAAAAATGTATATTTTAAATCACAATAATCTTTCCTGTAAGGATTTTAGAGAAGTAACAAAATATTACAATATAAATCATAAAGCCTTACTTAGCATTGTTCAGCTTGTCCTCATCAGATAAATTTTCTCTTTTGATCATTTCTTGACGAACTGCATTTGGTGCAATGGCATCTATTAAATCTAGTACAGGTAAACTTGTACTAATGGATTTATCCTAGAAAATAAAGAATAGATGAACATTCATAAACATCTTACCTTTACTTTTCATAAGTGTCAGATTCCTCTAGTCATGGTCATAAAATTGAAAGCAATCTACATATTTTCATTGTACCTAATATTCAGCTTTTCTACAACCAAAACATGTAACACACCATTTAAAATATGCTTTTCCTTCAATCGTTATACAAATTATAGTGCAGAGCTGTCATCATACCTGAATAAAGTTTGTGGACATGACAGTTCCTAACTATGCTAACTACTGTATCCATTTTGTAAAAAATAAACAACTTTTGAAAAGGAAAAGGAGAGTAATTTTAAATTGATAATTTTATACATTCTAGTAATATTTTTAGGCCATAAATTCCTTTCACTTAACATTTTTCAGGAATAAAAAGGCAACAGGGAAAGGGAACTAATATTTACATAGGCATTGTTACTTGACAGGCTTTAGCTTATTTAATCTACCTTTTTAACCCAAAAATCCTAATAATAAAGGGATTATAATCTTTTTTAAAGATGAAGAACATGAAGTTCAGAAAGCTCAAGTGATTGAACACATTCAGTTAAGTACCGAACCAAGCTTTAAACCATGACAATCTAATTTTAATACCCAAGATTCTTTGCATTTTGAAGCTACTCCATGGCCGACTACAAATGGACAGTTAAATTTTAATGGATAAAACACTACAGTTAAAAATTCTTGTGTGAATTCATTTTACCACTTACCAAAACTGGAATATCATCATATTCTCATATTCTCTCTCTCTCTCTCCCTCTCAGCTTGAATAATGGCAATTGTTACTTTCCTTCCTAGAATCTTCTCCTTACTTCTTTTCCTACCCTAATAGAACTCTATTTTTGTACCTCCCTCACGTGCACATGTGCTTCAGGGAAAGCTTATCCCATCCACAGCTCCAGGATTGAAACTGAACTAGTCTAAGCTAAACATTCTCAGTGGGGACAGAGTGACAACTTTATCCCTTTTATGTATAAAGCATATAGTGCCTAAGTAGATAAACAGTGAATACTGCACTAAAATTTCATGGAGATGGGGTGACTGGGAACCAAATGTCTAAAAACTACCCTTTAGAAAAACCACAATGAAACAAAGGTTGGGAACAGTAGTCCAAGTCTAATAGAATAGTCTTATTACCACGGTGATTTAATTTGGACTTAATTTAGGCTATGGAAAGCCAGCAAACCCTCTTCCTGGATATGAATGAGAGGATGAAACTCCGTCATAGCCAACTGCTACCCTATGATCAGGAGGAGAAGCAGCTTTTAGGGTGAAATTGACATGTTAGATGGCAAAGAAGAGATGGGAAAAACCCTGAGTCTTAAATGAAATTTAACCATTGGCTCAACCGACCCCAAAGTCTACTTACCCTACATCTAGATTTCTGTCATTATAATCAGTTCCTTTTCTTTTGGTCCAAACCACTTTAAATTGGGTTTCTGTTACCTGAAATTCAAATTACCTTTCCTAATCTAAAATAAGAATGTCACAGCATTCTTGGGAATATTCAGGTAATGTAGGTGAAAGTATTTAGTACAGTTCCTAGAGAAATGTGGGTTCTTAAATAAATGTCTGATCAAACAATTGGAAGGTAAATACAGATGCAGAGTGAGAATAAGGGCCCTGAAGTCAATCTGATGCTGGTTATCTGGATGTGGTTTATTAGGTTTTTCCCGCCTCTCTATTTTTTTTTTTTTTTTTGGACAGGCAGAGTTAGACAGTGAGAGAGAGAGAAAGGTCTTACTTTTCCATTGGTTCATTCTAAGATGATTCAAAAACAGACAGATTACTTGTTCAATATGTTCTATTTTGGTTACTTATTTACATATATGTGGTATTTTAAACATTTCTTCATTTAGATTTAGGAAACAAGGAATTTTTTCTACCTACTATAAATCGCCTTAGAAAAAGCTTTTATTGAGTGGATTGAAAATTTTAAGTTGCTAAAGATCATATAAGATTCCTTTTCATCTTTCGTCTCCTGGATTTGTAATTGTCAGTGCAAAATACTTTACTTTTATGAAGGGCAAGGAGTTGTAATGGAAATCATTAGTTTACTATATAAATATATTTACGTCTGTTTTCCTTTTAGTTTGCTGATGAATATACCTGGGTGTAAAATCCAGCTATTCTGCTTAAAAGCTGTATGATAGTACAACAGATATTTCACTACTCTAATGCTTGTCTTTTGCTCATAGAATTACTGATTTAAGCAATGTGTAAAATGCTTAGCACAGTGACAAGTGGGACTCAATAAAGAGTAATAATTATTCTTGGCCGGTGCCGTGGCTCACTAGGCTAATCCTCCACCTTGCTGCGCCGGCACACCGGGTTCTAGTCCTGGTCAGGGCACCGGATTCTGTCCCCGGTTGCCCCTCTTCCAGTTCAGCTCTCTGCTATGGCCCGGGAGTGCAGCGGAGGATGGTTCAAGTGCTTGGGCCCTGCACCCACATGGGAGACCAGAAGAAGCACCTGGCTCCTGGCTTCGGATCAGCGCAGCGCGCCAGCCGCAACACACTGGCCATAGAGGCCACTTGGGGGGTGAACCAACGGAAAAAGGAAGACCTTTCTCTCTGTCTCTCTCACTGTCCACCCTGCCTGTCAAAAAATTTTTTTTTAAAATAATAATAATTATTCTTATTTGCTGAAATACAACCTCTCCCTATCTTCTTGGTATGAGACAATTACTTTGCAACTAAAAAGGGTAAATTTGTGCATTTTCTGAAATTTCTAATTATAGCACTGTCTTAATTATGATTATGTTCATATTAGTACCACTTACAGCCATCACACATAATGCTTTCTCGGGTTGGAAAAAACCTTCCTCACTCAAACTGTTTTTTTAGCATTTACTGTTACATTTCCTTGCACTCTCTTTAAATATTTTATTATCAAGACCTACTAAGCACCAAACACTTTTGTAATATACCTGCCTCTTCATTTCTAAGTAGAACTGTGCTCCCATGCCTGTTCTCTGTAAGCTCTCTCCCCTACTGGGTTTGTGTATGCTCATGTTTCATCTCTTTTATTCAACTCATCACCAAATATGTATTCCCAATTTTACCATCTCTTTTCACCCAATTCCTGAAAATTATCTTAAACTCTGTGAGTTTAAAACTGATTTCATCACCTTTTCCATAAATCGGCTTCAACTCATGATATCCCCATTTCTTTCAGGTTATTCTAAGTTTTCCAAATTACCCAGGCCCAAACATCAAGAGTTCTGACTTTCCCCTCTCTCCTGTCTTTCCCTAAACCATGAAGCCAAGTCTTAGCTATTCTTGAATAGCTCACTGATATCCATTCATTCTTACCATTCCCAGTACCCACTTTCAACCTCATCCAAATCTTTATCACTTCAAATCCTGAGTCCTACCTTGGATTCTTCTTAAGTTTTATCCTTACAATTACAACACTCTCTCTCCCACCCATCTTGCTCATCATATTCAGATTAGCCTTTCAAAAACAATCACCTGTCTGACCTTACTTCTTCTACTCCATATCCAATATTTAGGCCAAAATCCTCTAAAAATCTTAACCTAGCCTCTGTATCTAGATCCCTTAGAAACTGTCCTCTCTAGCCAATTTCTCCCAACCACTCCAGACTTGCATCCATTCAAGATGTGCGCTTCTAGTGTAATATCCCCTTCTTGTCCCCACCAATCCAAATCCTCTTTTCATCTGATCTTCAAACAAAATCAACTTCTCTATCTACTTTTAACTGACCACACAGTTGGAACCTATTAATCAGACTTCTCACTCATGATAATATTAATTGTATGAGTTACTTGGATTTTATCATTTGCTTTGTAGTATATTTACATTTTCAATTATACAAGTTTTGCCTTGCAAATAAATGGTGAACATTCTGGGGCCAAATTAATTTTATATTTTTTATCTTTTGCATTACCTAGAAAAGTTACTAGTAAGAGCTCAATAAATATTCATTTTTATTTGTTTTTTAAATTTGTTCCTAAATATTTTCTCATTGTATCTGGTTTAATTATATTCATGCTTACTGGTTTTTATAAATTAATGTGCAAATGCATATAATTTCAGTATAATAATTTTAAAGAGTTAACTATCAATTACAGAATGTTATAATATACCCTCATTCCTATTTTGCATTTTTAATTTATGTTTTATGTCCAAAACATATAAACACAAACCATGGACTAAAAATACTCTTCTAAAATTTCAATAAGCAGTAACTAAAATCCCATGTTATTAGTTCTTTCCAAGATGGGAAAGGATAAAAAAAACACAGCACTTGAACTAGTACCCAGGCAACATCTCTACCAACATCTAACTGTTCAGCTTGATTTCTTTTTAAAGATTTATTTATTTATTTGAAAGACAGAGAGAGAGAGACAGAGAGTGGTCTTTCATCTGCTGGCTCACTCCCCAAATGGCGGCAAAAGCTGGAGCTGGGACAATCTGAAGCCAGGAGCCAGGAGCTTCTTCTAGGTCTCCCACTCAAGTACAGGGGCCCAAGCACTTGGGCCATCTTCCACTGCTTTCCCAGGAGATCAGCAAGGAGCAGGATCAGCTGTGAAGAAGCCTGGCCTTGAACTGACGCCCCTATGGGATGCTGGTGCTGCAAGCAGAGGCTTAAAAGCTACTACACCACAGTGCTAGCTCTACCTGTCCCATATTTAAAACCATTTTTCAGCCTAAGTTTTTAGTAAAGATGAGAAAATTGACTTTGTCAATTTCTCACTTTACTACCATTCTACAATGTTGTCAGATATATAGAGCAAAGGCTAAGAGAGGAATAAAGGTGGATAGATATCTTACAAAGGTTTAGAGATTCATCTGTTTGTACTTTTTTATTTCACTAAAAAAATACAAATTGATTGCAGGTTCTTCACATATAATAAAATCACAAACACAAGGCTCACTGAATGAATGTGTACAAGCAGACATGCTTACTCACAGCTGACAACCAGCGTGCATGCAAAAGCACAACACAATGGAAATGCATGAAAATCAGTGGCTATGTATGTACAGATCACATCTTGAGTGCTTTATGAATCATCCACAAATGCTCGGAAGTGAGTGTTAAGTGCATTATGAAGCCAGATGATAATATTTTTTTTTTTCCTACCAGTTTTCTCAATTCCCACTTGAATCGGTTTGGCTGGCTCTGTTATGCCTTGGAAATGATGTCAATACAATTCTGAGACTGCTGCTAGGGAGCACAAAACATTATAGGTCCTATATAAACAATAGCTTTTTATCTTTCTTTCTCATTTGACAGTTGGATTGTTTTGGCGCTATTCTTATTTTTAAGATTAGATTACCATAGTTTAATAATACTAACCTGCATCTATACTCAACAGGACAGCTAATTAAAAGTAAAAAAAAAAAAATTTCAAACAATTTTTTTACTTGATACATGCCAAATAAATAGTATGCCTAAACTAATAAACAGTGTTTCTGAGACAGAAAATTAATTTTGAACCAATAAAACTTATTTCCTAAATTTATAAAATAGCTTTTCTAAAAAAAAAAAAAATGATTGATTACCTTGAAACTGGAAATAGAAGTACTTTTGTTTGCATTTTTAAGAGTCTGATTGACCCATTTAATAATAACGTCATCATTTACTTTCTCACCCTCTCCAAGGTCTGATAACACATTCAGTGTGTACCTGCAACAGAAAAGGTGCATATCTGAGCCTGCAAGAAGTGCACATTTTTCACATTTTTCATATCAATATTTAGATAGTATTTAAGAAATAGTTCTGGGCTAATGAATATTTCTAAATTTAGCCTGGCATTTGCATGTGATCACATGCCCAGGTTCTCTAATCAGAAACAAAAACTACCATATAGTATTTTGGAAATTTAAAACAACTCTTTACAAAGCCATTCTTAAGAGATACTAATAAAAGTGATTGTATTTCTAGAGACCAACTCAGTTTTAAATAAAACATAATTTATAAAACACATATAACCCATGGCAAATCCTTTAACGTTTAGTATTCTGTACTTCATATTTCTTCTGTGTTCATTACTCTTCGGAAATAGCTAAAGGTTTAGTTGAAACGACTGTGGAAGGAAACTGACGGTGTTGCTGTAAACACATGGGCTTTACCTTCTCATCAGCTGCCATACCAACGCCAGCGTAAGTGTTGCATTTCCTTCATTTAGGTCTTGCCCAGCAATGCCCACCAGAGAGAATTTAGCCTTATTCTTTCCAAGCTCCACTGCGTAGTTACAGTTTTCAATCTATAAATAAGCAGGAGTTTTGTTGCAAAAACAGACCATTAAAAACATCTCTCCTGAATATACGAGCCTAATTTAGTCCTCTGAAAAATAACAGACTTAAAATTTTTATGACTGAATTTTATTTTATAAAACCCTGTGAACACAAGGAATGACTTGTCTATTTTATTGTTGAAGATATCAGAGCACTGAGGGGTTACCCTAAATAGAGGAACAACTGGCTGACAAGTTTTCAGACACCTTCTTAAGTCTTAACTATCCCAGATTACACAGTTTATCAGTAGCAGATGTGTGCCTATGACCTAGGTTTCCTGAAATCCATTGAGAGAGGTAATAAATATTTCTTTGTTTAGACTTAAAATTAAAGGACAGAGGGGCCAGTGCTGTTGAATAGTAGGTTAAAGCCCTGGCCTGCAGTGCTGCCATCCCATATGGATGCTGGTTCGAGTCCCAATTGCTCCACTTCTGATCCAGTTCTCTGCTATGGCCTGGAAAGCAGTAGAAGATGGCCCAAGTCCCTGGGACCCTGCACCCATGTGGGAGACCTGGAAGAAGCTCCTGGCTCCTGGCTTTGGATCAGCGCAGCTCCAGCCCTTGTGGCCATTTGAGGAGTGAACTAGTGGGTGGAAGTCCTCTCTCTTTCCCTCCCTCCCTCTCTCTCTTTCTCTAACTCTCTTTCAAATAAATCTTTTTTTAAAAAAAAAAAGGGATTGAGAAAAAAGTAATTGTTTCATTAAGAATCTTAATTTCATCTCTCATATTCTTTATCCAGATATCCAGAGATATATATCTCTCTCATTCTCTCTTCCCCTCTAACTCTTTCAAATAAATAAACCCTTAAAAAAAAAAAAGAGAAAGAAACAATTTTAGAAAAGATGAGGAAAGCACACAATACTAGAAATTGTGCAAACAAATTAATAGTTATTTTTACAGGAGAATATAAATTCCCAAAGTTCTGTTTGTTACAAATAAAGATGCAAAAATGCTGTAAGATCTACCTGGTTTACTTAATAAATTCTTGATATTAATTCATTTTTTTAAATGCAATGACATGATATTCCACAAAACTACATTTTTCCTAGGAGTCAAAGTATGCCTGTTTAATAGAAACATATGCTACATAAATGTCTAGAATTTTTTTAGTGGATATATTCCTATTTATGGAAAATCACACCAGCACATTAACTATGAAACCATGTAAACATGAGAGAGGAAAATCACCAGATTTTCCAGACTCATTTCAATAAAAATTTTTTTTAGAAAATCATAACTTTTGCATAAAATATGTTTTAATGAGAGACCATCTGCTTGATATCTTAACCCAAATTTCTAAGGGAGAAATTTCTAAGTGGAGAAAGGAGTCCAAGATTGCTAGTGTAGAGGAATAAGAAGATGACCAAAATGAAAGGAAAAATAGAAACAGGTGCTAATATAAAGGAAAAAATATGTTTTATTTTTTTTTCTTTGCCAACATTGGTTCTAAATTTGGCAGAACATGCCCAAGATCTAGAGAGGTACTAAACTAGAGGAAGAGGGGCCCGTGCTGTGGCGTGGTAAATTATGCCTCCACCTGTGGCACTAGCATCCCATCATGAGTGCCAGTTCGAGTCCTGGCTGCTCCACTTCCAATCCAGCTCCCTGCTAATGGCCTGGGAAAGCAGTAGAAGACGGCCCAAGTCCTTGGGTCCCTGCACCCACGTGGGAGACCTGGAAGAAGCTCCTGGCACCTGGCTTCAGATTGGCCCAGTTCTGAGGAGTGAACCAGTGGACAGAAGACCTTTCTGTCTCCTCCTCTCTATCTGTAATTCTGCCTCTAAAATAAATAAATCGTTTTAAAAACTTTTTAAAGAGATTTATTTATTTATTTCAGAGGCAGAGTCACAGAGAGGTCCTCCATCCACTGGTTCATTCCCTAAATGGCTGTGACAGCTGGAGCTGCAGCAATCCAAAGCCAGGAGCCAGGAGCTTCTTCCAGGTCTTCCATGCCGGTGGGGGGGCCCAAGAACTTTGGCCATTTTTTGTTGCTTTTCCAGGCTATAGCAGAGAGCTGGATTGGAAGAGAAACAGCTGAGACTAGAACCAGTGCTTGTATGGGATGCTCACAATGCAAGCAGCAGCTTTTACCCACTACACCACAGCACCGGCTCTCAAATAATTAAATCTTTAAAAAAAATTGTAAGAAGTAGAGGAAGAATGAGAAGTTAGTTTCCTAGAGGTAAGCCATACTTATAATAGTTCTTAAACCTTGAAAATAGATGGATCTGTTCCATAAGGATATAAATATGGAAGGTAAGAGCTTTGGGCCAAGAACTTGGAAATACCTAGAGTTGTCAGGCTAAACGATGAAGAACCTAAAAAGGCAAGAATGAACACAACACAAAAAAAAAAATGTGAGCGTGCACTCTCAGAGAGATTAGAAGACATGATTACCAAGCACTGCAAATGCTTTGGACAAAAGTGAAGCTTAGATCATTTGGACAGTGAGAAGAGTTACAGAATGGGGCATAGGAGTCTAAGGAAAAGAAATAGTGAAAAAATAACAAACTAAGACATTTAATGGTGCAGTTTTATGAATTTTATAAATGAAGCAAAGTGATGTCTGCTGGTGACTATCCAAAGTGTATAAAATAATTCTCTGTGATACTAACTTAGGAAAAAAAACACTTCATCATTTTTTAAACATCTTGAATTTATTTCAGGTATTATGCTTCATTCTGTAAACAACTACTATTTGTTGAAAGGAAGCATTCTGCATATGATTCATTTCTGACATTTTGTAACTACCTTTTTAAAGATTAATTTATTTATTTGAGAGGCAGAGTCATGGTGCGGGCTGGGGGAGGGTGAGACAGAGAGAGAGGTCTTCCATCCACTGGTTCACTCCCCAAATGGCCAAAATGGCCAGAGCCAGGCAGATCTGAGCCAGGAGCTGGGAGCCTCCTCTGGGTCCACCACGTGGGTGTGTGGGCTCAAGCACGTAGGCCATCTTCCACTGCTTTCCCAGGCCATAGCAGAGAGCTGGATTGGAAGAGCAGCATCTGGGACCCAAACTGGTGCCCGTACGGATTGCTGGCCCAGCAGGTGAAGGCTTAACCTACTACACCACAGAGCTGGTTCCTATAATTAACGTTTTAAAATCCCAGTTATACTAAATGGAGTGATTTCTCTTTTCCTGTTGCCTTTTGCATCTGAAATTTTGAAGAAAAAAATTTAGGTGAAATTAGGTAAATAAGAGTTCTGAATTCCATTTTTATGAAAAGCATAAGTATAAGCAAACCAAATGAAATTAAAAATGTAGGAAATCATGGGGCCGGCGCTGTGGTGCAGCAGGTTAATGCCCTGGCCTGAAGCGCCGGCATCCCATATGGGCGCCGGTTTGAGGGCCAGCTGCTCCACTTCTGATCCAGCTCTCTGCTATGGCCTGGGAAAGCAGTAGAAGATGGCCCGAGTCCTTAGGCCCCTGCACCCACATTGGAGACCTCGAAGAAGCTCCTGGCTCCTGGATTTGGTTCGGCACAGCTCCAGCCGTTGCGGCCAACTGGGGAGTGAACCATCAGATGGAAGACCTTTCTCTCTCTCTCTGTCTCTCCTCTCTCTGTGTAACTCTGATTTTCAAATAAATAAATCTTAAAAAAAAAAAGTAGGAAATCCAACCACTAGAAATGTTAAAAATGTATGTAAATTTCTTATAATTACACTTTTTAAAACTATTTATTTATTTATTTATTTGAAGTGCAGGGTGACAAAGAGAGGAAGAGAGGGAGGGAGGGAGGGGGAGAGAGAGAGAGAGAGAGAATATCTTCCTTCTACTGTTTCATTTTCCCAGTGGCTGGGGCTGGACAGGCTGAAGCTGCGAGTCCAGAGCTCCATTCAGGTCTCCCACATGGGTGTCAGGGGCCCAAGTATTTGGGCCATCTTATGCTGCTTTCCCAGGTGCATTAGTAGGGAACTGGATTGGAAACGGAGCAGCCAGGCCTCAAACTGGCATTCCAATAAGGGATGCTGGCATCACAGGCAGCAGCATAGCTCCCTGCACCACAACACTGGCCCCCTTTTAACTTTTAATATGATGTATTTGCTTTTAAAGTCTTATGTTTTTTAAATTACAAAATCTATAAATACATGTTCCTTTTAGAAATGTAGAGGAAGACTTGAAGTCCATTTTGAATGCATATTTACAAGTGTATTTAAAACAAATTAGATTCATATCACATATATATGCAATGTTGTATCCTCATTTCCATATCACAGTTACTAAAACACTTTCTTTTTTTATTAAAGATTTATTTATTTAATTGAAAGAGTTACACAGAGAGAGAGGAGAGGCAGAGAGAGAGAGAGAGAAAGAGAGAGAGAGGTCTTCCATCCACTGGTTCACTCCCCAGCTGGCTGCAACGGCCAGAGCTGTGCCAATCTGAAGCCAAGAGCCAGGAGCTTCTTCCGGGTCTCCCATTTGGGTGCAGTTGCCCAAGCACTTGGGCCATCTTATACGGCTTTCCCAGGCCATAGCAGAGAGCTGAATCGGAAGAGGAGCAGCCAGGACTAGAACCGGTGCCCATATGGGATGCCAGCAGTGCAGGCAGCAGCCTTACTCACTAGCACAGCGCCGGTCCCCTAAAACACTATTTCTATTGGCACAATTTAACTTCATCTTATGGATGTACCATAATTTATTAACACTTCATTGAAAAAATGAAGTTTTCTTCTTTGCTCTATAAACATTACTGTGATAAGCATTTTGGCACATAACTTCTTGTCTTTCTGATTTTTCTTTCTTTCTTTCTTTCTTTCTTTTTTTTTTTTTTTTTTTTTTTTGACAGGCAGAGTGGATAGTGAGAGAGACAGAGAGAAAGGTCTTCCTTTTTGCCATTGGTTCACCCTCCAATGGCCGCTGCGGCCGGCGCATCACGCTGATCCAAAGCCAGGAGCCAGGTGCTTCTCCTGGTCTCCCATGCGGGTGCAGGGCCCAAGGACTTGGGCCATCCTCCACTGCCTTCCCGGGCCATAGCAGAGAGCTGGCCTGGAAGAGGGGCAACCGGGACAGAATCCGGCGCCCCATCCGGGACTAGAACCCGGTGTGCCGGCGCCACAAAGCGGAGGATTAGCCTGTTAAGCCACGGCGCCGGCCATCTTTCTGATTTTTCAAGATGGATAATAAGAAGTGAACATCAAAAGATTTGAAAATAATTGATATTCACCACTAAATGGATTCTAGGAAGTTTATAAAAATACTTATTCTAACATTGGATACAATGCCCAAGTTTCTTTTACTTATAACGCAAATCACTCTGGAACAGAAGATAAAATAGAAATGCCAAGCCAAAAGCAAAGAGGTACTTCAGCAGAACAAGCATGAACACAAAGGACAGCATCAGTGTTGGAGAAAGAATAGTATTAAGACAAGCATCTCGGGGCCAGAGTGGTGGCTCACTTGGCCAATCCTCCGCCTGCAGCGCCGGCATCCCATATGGGCACCGGGTTCTAGTCTCGGCTGCTCCTCTTCCAGTCCAGCTCTCTGCTGTGGCCCAGGAGGGCAGTGGAGGATGGCCCAAGTGCTTGGACCCTGCACCCACGTGGGAGACCAGGAGGAGGCACCTGGCTCCTTGCTTCAGATCGATGCAGCGCCGGCCGTGGCTGCCATTTGGGGGTGAACCAATGGAAGGAAGATCTTTTTTCTCTTACTGTCTATAACTCTACCTGTCAAAATTTAAAAAAAAAAAAAGGACAAGCATCTCTCTCCACACAGCTGCCCGATATTCTCCCACCAATGCTCATCAAGTCACTGCCCTCTTCAAAACCAGTTAATGTGTCCCATTGCTTATGGTGTGAAGCCCAGGCTCTTCAATCAAGGTTTTCACCACTTTCCTCCTATCCAAATACAGTGTTCCCACTCACTGCTTAACTATAGAATCCTCTGATACAGTCAAACGACTTTCCTAAGTTTCCAGAAACATACTTTATACTTTCCTACCACTCTCTCTTTGCTTTATCTTCAGCCCCTTTTCCAGTTTCCTTGAGACATAATTCTATCCATTTCTCAAGGTCTAATTCCAATACAGCCTCCTTTAACAAAGCTGTTTCATGGTAAATGCAGCCTGAGGTCTTTTCTTGCTTCAAACTCACAATATTCCTTTTCCTTACAATGAACTACATTGTAGATACTTGCAAATACATCTGCTTGACTTCCTTAGGACTTTCTAAAGACCAACTTAATGACTAGTACTTTTTTTATACCCTACACAGCAGTGTTCTGTAGTAATCAATTAATATCTGCTTAATAAATAAATAAAATAATAGCCAGGAAGATCTGAAAAGTTAGAGGGATTATAAAGTCACAGGGCATATCAAAGAACATTAAGTACAACAACTTGCTAAAGAATAAGGCCATTATATAAAATGTCTCACTGGGGAGACTGTCTTCATCTTTCCAAATTTTATTAAAGCAAACTTGTAAAACAATGATTAAGCTTAACACGTTTGAGGTTGAATGGGGACAGACAACACTTTAACCAAGTATTATGAAATGCTCAGGACAATAATGACATATCCATAGTCACCTTCTTCATGTTCCCTCCAAGCGCAGGGTAAGGAGGTTTGTTGACGTGGCTCCAGTTGACTGGCACTCGGATCATTTCATACAGCTGGAAGATCACTAACGCATCCGCAAGGTCACTGAACAGAGGGAGGAGGAGTAAATGTTGGTGCTAGCTAACGTTATGAGGTGTACCAGAGAGGCACTTAGTTCTTTAAAAACACAGCAGGCTCACTTAATGCTTAAAAATGACAGAGCATATCATTTGATCCAGCACTTCCACCCAAATTTCCTGCATAAATGTTTACAAAGATATAAAAGGTTTCAAAAAGTTCATGGGAAATGGAATTAAGAGAAAATGCACATTTTCCTGAACTTTTTGCAGCCCCCTCATATAAGGACATACATCCGTGGTATTATAAATCTGGGAACAGCTTCAATGTCCGGCAGGGAGGGGCTGCTGAGTAAAATACCCACACGACGGACTCCTGGGCTACCATTAGACATAGGTAGATCTGTATATATTGATGTGAAAAGTTTTACAAGATACCTTGTTCTAAAAAGTAGCAGGATATTTCACATACTTTGATCTAATTTATTTTGTAAAAACTTAGCATCTAATGCGTTTATATACCTAAATGTGCTCCTTTGCACATAGCAATGACCTCAGTACAGGAAAAAGGCATATGAGAGGGATTAGGGAGAATTATCATGTTGTATTTTGTTATATATACTTATATATTTCCTGAACCTTGTACAGTGAGAATAAATGTGTATTATTTAATGTATCATCTTAAAGATTTATTTATTTATTTGAAAGTCGGATTTACAGAGAGAGCAAGCGAGAAAGATCTTCCATCTACTGGTTCTCTTCCCAGATGGCCATAACAGCTAGGGCTAATCCAGGCCTAAGCCACAAAGAGCTTCATCAAGGTCTCCCATATGGGTGGAAGGGGCCCAAATACTTGGGCCATCTTTCTCTGCTTTTCCTAAGCCATTAGCTAAATTGGAAGTGGAGCATCCAGGACATAAACCTGCACCCATTATGGCTTTACCCACAACACCACAACACTGGCACCCCTCCTGTATCATTTTTTTAAACTTTAAAAATAATTAAAGAAAAGTCACAGCTACTCAGTAGGCAGCTGTTCATGTTCAGTAATAAAGGTTAAGAGGAAGGAATTTATGAGCAAGTAGGAGTTTTCAAAGTAAGAAGAGCAGTCTACTTTGGATTCAGAAAATTACATTTTCCTAAGAAGCTTAAAGTATGTCTGTAAAGTCTTTTTTTCAGCTCTGTATGATAAGGATGTAAATATAGCAATTGTTTTTTTAAATTGTTAGTTTTATAAAATATTATGCAGCTTTTCTCATCCAATAGCTTACCCACTGAGTTATGTTTGCTAAAGTTCACATTAAAGTTACTTTGCATTGACACTGTGGCAGTGTAGGGGGCAGGGCTCTGTGCTGAGTAATGGAGGGGGAAGTTTAACACCTAGACAATTAAGACCTGACTAGGTTATCTGCATGTATGTGGAGAATTTTGTATTTTTTAAAAAATCACTCAAGTATTCACATAGGTTCTAGAATCTCACCTATTTTATGAATATTCTTTATCACTTGTAAAGGATTAATATCCATGATCAATAAAGAGCTCAAGAAACTCAACAACAACAAAACAAACAATCCAGTTAAGAAACGGGCAAAGGACTTGAATGGGCATTTTTCAAAGGATGAAATTCAAATGGCCAACAGACTCATGAAAAAATACTCAGGATCAGGCTGGCACTGTGGCTGACTTGGCTGATCCTCCGCCTGGGGCGCTGGCATCCCATATGGGTGCCAGGTTCTAGTCCCGGTTGCTCCTCTTTCAGTCTAGCTCTCTACTGTGGCCCAGGAGGGCAGTGGAGGATGGTCCAAGTGTTTGGGCCCTGCACTTGCATGGGAGACCAGGAAGAAGCACCTGGCTCCTGGCTTCGGATCGGCACAGCGCCGGCCATAGCAGCCATTTGGAGGGTGAGCCAACGGAAGGAAGACTGTTCTCTCTGTCTCTCTCACACTAACTCTGTCAAATAAATTTAAAAAAAAAATACTCAGGATCATAAGCCATCAGGGAAATGTAAATAAAACTCCAGTTAGGATAGTATCATCCAAAAATAAAAAATAATAAATATTGATGAGGTTGTGAAAAAAAGACACCTTACTATACAGTTGGTGGGAATGTAAACTAGTATAGCAATATGGAAGACAGCATGGAGAATCCTCAGAAATCTGAAAGTAGATGACTCAGCCATCCGACTCCTGGGAATTTACCCAAAGGAAATGAAATCAGCATGTGAAAAAGTTCTTTGTACCCTTATGTTTATAGCAGCTCAATTCACAATAGCTAAGAAATGGAATCAACTGCTGACTAGATAAAGAAAATGTGGTATATAAACATATGGAATACTACTCAGCCATAAAAAAGAACAAAACCCTGTCTTTTGCAGCAAAATGAATGCAACTGGAAACCATTATGTTTAGTGAAATAAGCCAGTCTCAAAAAGATAAATATCATGTGTTTTCTCTGACACATGGAAGTTAATATAGAATAGAAAAGGAATTTTATGAACAAAACAGACATCTTGTGACATGATCCTTGTTTTTAGCCCTCTCTGCCTCTCCTTTCTCTCTGTATAACTCTGACTTTCAAATAAATAAATCAATCCTTTAAAAAAGTATGTCTTTGCAAAAATTAATGAAAAGAAGGGAAGGAAGAAGAGGAACTGGGGGAGGGAGGGAAGTATGGTTATTTTCTTAGAACTGTACCTATTAAATATATGAAGTCTGTTCTCTTTATAGTAAAAATTAAAAATAATGATTTAAAAAGAAAATTCATTCTTACTCCTATGTAGTATGATATTATTATTCATGTTCTGTAAATAGGAAAACTGAGGCCTAGGAGAACACAACCAGAACAACTGGTCATAGAAAAACCCTAGAACTAATAGTGCTTAAATATATTTAGGGGCAGGTAGTTGGCCTAGTGGTTAAGCTACTTATTAGGATGCCTGCATTAGGTGTCAGTGTGCCTATTCAATTCCTGACTCCAGCTTCCTATTAATGCAGGCCCTAGAAGACAGCAGTTATGGCTCAAGTAATTGGATTTCTACCAACTACATGGGAAACCTAGGTTGCATTTCTGAGTCCCGGCTTCAGTCCCAGATCAGTTCTACTCATCATTGTCATTGCAGGCATTTGGGGAGCAAACCAGAGGATGGGAGCATTCTCTCTCTCTCTCTCTGCCTCTCTCTGCCTCTCAAGTAAATAAATAAGAATTTTAAAGATATCCAACAACTTGCTTAGAGAATTTTCATTTATAACCAATATAAATTATTCTAATTGCTTTAGTATAGGCCAGATATAAATGGGTACTTCAAAAAATTCATGGATAAATAGAATTAAAAGATAAGCTTATTTTAATGCAAACAAATTTTATATGCAGTTCTTTCATAATATGCCCCTCCCATGAACTTTTTGATGATCTCTTATTCTGCAGGTAGTGAGCTAGAAATGCTTAACGGGCAGCTTTAGGAATATGATCCAGACTCAAATTCAAGAACACATGGATCTGGTGCCAACTAGACCTCCACTTGTTGCTTTACTACTGTTGATTGTCTGTAAGGCTATATTACTTCTGAGAAGCTTCTGAAAGTAACACTCTCTTTCCAAAGAAAACAAATTACATATGCCTAGAAGCTCTGTACTAGCATTTCAAGATCTATAAAACTATACCCAGATATCTAACTAAAAAGTTGGTCAGGGCCGGCACCGTGGCTCACTAGGCTAATCCTCCGCCTGCGGCACTGATACCCCGGGTTCTAGTCCTGGTTAGGGCGCTGGATTCTGTCCCGGTTGCCCCTCTTCCAGGCAAGCTCTCTGCTGTGGCCCGGGAAGGCAGTGCAGGATGGCCCAAGTACTTGGGCCCTGCACCCGCATGGGAGACCAGGAGGAAGCACCAGGCTCCTGGCTTTGGATCGGCGCAGCGCGCCAGCTGTAGCAGCCATTTGGAGGGTGAACCAACGGAAAAAGGAAGACCTTTCTCTCTCTCTCTCTCTCTCACTGCCTAACTCTGCCTGTCAAAAAAATTTTTTAAAAACTTGGTCAGTTCTTCTTTTCTACTGCCAACCATGCAGAATTCTTGTTCTTGACATTAATGAGTTATCATAAGTCTAACAAATATTGATTCTCTTTTAAAATACACTCTTATTATAATAGAAATACATGCACACATGCACCGTGATATCACATATCAGGATAAAAAAATTAAAGAACTCATACCATATTTAAGTTACAAAAATTAAAAGTTTCCTTACTTTTTTTCACTCCTACTACCCAGGTTACATACAGTTTGGTATGTACCATTCCAGATATTCTTTAAAAATTCACACACAAACAGGTACCTTCTAAATTTTTAAATAAAAACTGGACTATACCAGACCTATTATTCTTTTTTCTCAACTATATCTTATAGACATTCTTTCAAATCAGTTCATAAAGATTTCATTCTTGCTTACCTCCAGTATCTGAGTTTCAACTGCCTGGCTACTATTATGGGAGCTCCAGTCTAACTGATGTATATATCTTTTCATCTAGCTGCAATGTGCTTATCCTTTAAGAGTTTTTCAAATATTAGTCTAGCATCTCGAAGATGGTTTCCAAAATAAGGCAATACGGATTTCAGATTTTTAACAACATTTTAAATATATAGCAAGAGCAGAAATTACTGCATCACAAATCATCAGTTAGTCAGTGATCTTGGTCTGTTATGACATTAACCTTCAGTTTATGGTTAAATAATAATTTAACCTTCTTTAAGGAGTCTCCTTAGTATGCTCATTTTCAACAGATTTAGTTAGCTAGAACTTTTCCTAGCTAAAGTTGAGCTCTGCCAATTTAAAAACTGGTTCATTCCCCAAATGCCAGCAACAGCTAGGGCTGGGCCAGGCCAAAGCCGTGAGTCCAAGACTCAACCTGCATCTTCCATATGGATGTCAAGCCCCAAATACTTGAGCCATCAACTGCTGCCGCCTAGGGTGTACATGAGCAGGAATTTGGAACCAGAAGCAGAGCCTACCCTAGACTCAGGCACTCTGATATGCCATGTAGGTGCTCCAAGCAATGTCAGCTGTGGCGCCAAGTGTCCATACTCTGCTCTAGATTTTCAAGATAAACTGGGAGCTTCTACGATAAATCGAGAAGAGTTTCCTCTCATGGACACCTAGGAAGATACATTGTTAGCACCACCAGACAGCACAATAAATTTTTTAGTTCTACCCATGTTTAAAATGAATTATCATGTATAAAAAAGAAAAAATAAGATAAATTACAACAATTATCCAAGGAAAACAAGTTGTTTTTACAAACTGGAAAAAGTATGGGAAAATATTGTGATGTAATTGAGATTCTGGTAACATTAAATGAAAAATATGAATTATATTAAAAATACTGAATTAATGGAAAAATAATTTATTAAATATTACTATTATTCTGATCTGTTAAAATTGAAATAATTTATTATTTTCATCACCAATAACTACAAAAGATTAAGGACCATCTTTACTAAATTGTTTCCTCATATCATCAAAAAAAAAATAGGGGTAGGTGTCTGACCTAGCAATTAAGCAGCCAGTCTGGAGTCCTACATCCCATGTCTGAATGACCAAGTTCGAATCCCAGCTCCACTCCCAATTCCACCTTCCTGTAACGAGCACCCTGGGAGGCAGTAGGTAACGGCTGGTAGTTGGGTCCCTGACAGCCATGTGAGAGATGTGGATTACATTCACGGCTCTTAGCTTCGGCCTGGTCTGGTACTGGCCATTGCAGATAACGACCAGCAATAGGAGCTTTCTCTGTCTGTGTGTCTGTCTCTCAAATGATTTTTTAAAAAATTAACTGTTATTATATTCTTATCTTTTTAAAGAGTATATTTTCTTTTAAAATCTATTGTATTGCTAATTTCAAACATTCTGAAACTTTATATGTTGGCTAAAATTCTTGCGATTTGAGAAAATGTTCTCATATCAACACACCTACAGTTTGAAACTTGAACAGCTGGACTCCACCAGGAAAGCTGAAACAGAGTAGAATACTTACCTGTACAAATGATTAATGTAAGGGTTGACCCCCAAGGAATTCATCCAGTTCCGAAATGTCCTTTCTTCCTTGCTTTCTCCTATAGTAAGATACAAATTCACTCTGATGATTCAGAACAAAAGGAATCAGGAACTACTTTAAACCATTCTGGCAGGTACAAATGGGACATACACACTTAGCCATTGTACTTTAGATAATACAATTTCTTTAGAGAGGAAAAAAAAAAAAACTCTTCCTTGCCAAAGTCCCTTCCCCTCACTATCTAGGAAGCCTCCATTTACTGTAAATCTCTCCATTTAGATTCCCTTATCTGATACCTCTGAACTACCGGTGCTACTGAGCCGCGCATCTCACTGTGCAGAAACATAATAGATGAACTTTCATTGGCTGGAGTTATGATTAGATGTAAAAGGGACTATTGCTTTATTAAACAATAGTAAAATAAAGATCTGTCAGTAGTCAGGGTAATAGTAGTACCCTAAATAGATAATGACAAACTACACATTTCCCAATGCAGAGTTACTAAATCTGTACAGATTATGGACTTGTATAGGAAAGTTTCTGGGCACCCAGAGCTATACTTTGGAATGCAGGCCATATGAAAATAGGCAATGAGAGATATAACTATCTTACAGACTTTCTGAGTTATCTTAGATTGTCACTATTGAAAACACATGAGGAACACAGATCCCACACAGGGTGCTAAGAGAAAGACACATTTCATCATACCAAGTTCCTGAACATCAGAGATGACCAAGATAACTCCTGCAAGCACTACTGTTTTGTCTGTAATTAAGCTGCTTCCCAGAGCACTCCCTTCAGGGCAGAGTTTACGATCCACCAGGAAAATGTGGCTTATGGTGTAGCACAGGTAGGCAGAGATGTGGGCCGTCCCGGCCAAGTCTGCCTTCCAGTCATCAGCCGACAATGCTAAGTGACTCCCTGAAATGCTGTCATTTGTTCTTCAACAAAGCTGGGGCACAACAGAACAGCCCCACATCTATCTTATCACCAGACTCCCCCAGTGGAAATATTTAAACTTCTAGTCACTTCTAAACCGTAGGCAAATTCAGGTCACTCTAGACTTTGGCCCTTGTGAGACCCCCAGGACTATTTGGCAGACAAATGTGTAACAGCATGAGTTCCAGGGCCCATTCCTATAGAGCCACACCTACAGTCACATTCAGATCCAGAGCCACGAATGGTATAGACGTGTACACCCAGAATAAGAAACAAAACCTTGTCAGATCCAAAGCGTTCTGTTATTTGTGCTACTGATTCAGGAAAAACTTCCCAGTAGGTTTTCATGTAGTTCTTGATACCATTACCTAACAGCTTTCCCAGAATCTGCTTTAATTCTTCCTCTATTAAAATTATATCAGCATGTATTTCTTACTTAAATTTTCCTCTGGTCTTCATAAAAGGTAATTAATCAGCTTACTGTATCTGCCACAACCACTTTACAGTAAACAGTGTATACAAGAGCCTTTTATACAAAGCATCAAGTTAACCTAACTATTCCTAGAATCCTTACCTGCCTTGTTTAGGAGTTACCAAACAAGCACAAATGAAGTCACTGAACTATCCCCTTGGTAACATACATATAAACATGTCATGACCTGAAGCTTGATGCATGGGCCCTGGATTAACCTTGTAGCTGTCTCTGTATTACTACTACTATGTTTTTTTTTTGTTCCAGTAATTTGAGAATTTTTTACATTTTACATAATTCCTGGTCTAATAATTAGAAAGTTTTTTTTACATTACTTCCAGCTAGCAAAATCTAAATTATGTCAAAATTACAAAGATTGACAGTGTATCAATGGCTTAATTTTTAACTAAAATATCTCCAGTTGGGTAACCTGATGATACAATGAATATTTTAAAAGGCACTAAACTTGCATTTGGATAAGCGGCAAAGGTTCATATTTCTTCCTTTTATTCCCAATTAAACAATTAGCATTTTAATCTTTAATACCTGGAAAGGTAAATCGATTTTATAAGTGAGCATTTATTTATCTGATACTGTTTCAAGTGTCTTGGTAAATAAATGCTCAAAGCTAGAAGCACTACGCATTTGTGCAAGAGCCGTAATAAAGCATTACAGAAACATATGTATCCCAGATTGGAAAATGCTGTGTGGATTGCAGACAACTATAGACATCTTAGATGTAAAAGCTTAATTTCCAGTATACAAGACAGAGCTATAAAACATTCATTTGCAGGGGCAAATTGGCATCTGTAACTGTTAAAAGTTTTGAGAAAAATAATAAGTATATTAAAAACAGGTTACTAAGAGGAAAGAAAAGGAACTCACATGTATTTAACACTCACTAAATACTCTGTGATGTATTAAATGCTTTCCTCCTCCTGCCCTGATCACTAATAAGTACATTATGCATGTTAAATACTTTCATTCAGGACCACAGTTAACTCTTCAAAATAAGTTTTATTAGCCCTGTTACATAAGTGAGTAAACCAAGAATCATAGTCTACTCAGATATTAAATGGTGGAACCATGATTTGAACACAGTCTTTCTAATTCTGTGGCCTATGTACTTCCCATCACCACAAATGAATTCTGAGATGGTTTCTCTAAATGTAGCCCATGCAGCTGGCTCAATTGAATACGAATGTTTATTATTTAATTGAGCTTTTAATGTTTTCTTAATCCTAGAGATAAAATTCTCTGCCAGTGGGGGCATACTAATATATGAATTTGGGATGTGGTTAGGTCAAGTTTCAAATTTCATCAGGATCTATAAAAACACAAATTTATGGAGGAAAATATTCCAACAGTCAAAGTCAGATGCATCAGGACATACATATGTTATAGATACAAATGATTGATAAATATTTCCCATAGGATCCTCTTAATCAATATGGTAAAAATAATGGAAATATTTAGCAATCCTGTTCACACTGAAAAATTCCAAAAGCATGCTGAACACTAGCAAAATAATTCAAACATGAAAATAGGAGAGCGAGTAAGTTGGAAAAAGATATCTAGCAAGAATTTAGTGACTATAAAAAGCAGATCATTTTTAATATGCCACTCTAAACAATGCCTTCTGCTGTTAAGACACAAAGTGATCTTGAAATTTTCCAGACTGATAAAAACTTAGCAGTCATCCTTTTTACTGAATTTTTAAAAGAAATTCTTCTCTCTCACTCTAAATTTGTCTTTGCCAAAATATCTACATTTTGGTTTATTTTCCCTCTCAGTTACAAATCTATGTAGAGAATATAGTCTTTATTTTACTGGACCTTCAGAAAGAGTGAAGTGAATTAATCATACTTTCTCACATATATTTGATAAATGTGACATTTCTTTCATTAATCACAAAACTGTAATTACAAGGTGACAAGGACACTGGAACTCTGGTTGTGGCAGTAAAAGGGCAAAAGATCATGAAACTGACTTCTCATTCTGTCTCACTGGGGAAGAAGGAATTGTGGGTGAGTTGTGTAGGACAAGGAACACTACAACGTCAAATTCTCCCCAACAAAAACATTCTCTACTTGAGGACCACCTTTTCTCAACAGGAGTAATAAGAGAGAAAGCAACAGGACTGGCCCCTCTGCCTGAGAACTGCCATCGTTGTTTTTTCTGTCGATTCTGATACTACAATGGATATAACTGCGCATTATGTGAGAATGTGAGAAGGGGAGGGGAAAAAGAGAGACTGGGAAATAAGAGATAAGGAGAAAGAACTTAACATTGAGAATGTCATAATTATCATTATGACAATTCATATATTGTAAGCTTCAATGACACCGAGTAAATGTAACATAACTAAATAATACAAAATAATCTGTTATGGAACCTAAATTAATCCTTTCAAAGATGACTTGTGATAAAAGATAAACTTTATCTCAGGAGAGGGATCAAGACTTTACATCAAATCATGAAGTCCAATTGTCAAAATTCTAATGTGTTTGCAACTATAATATCCCATCATTATAGAAGGCAAATACGGCAGGAGTTTATATAATTAAAGCCTTTCTCTGCTATTTAGTTAAGCTTCATTTGTGTTTCTTGCTTGTACTCATTCATTCTATAGGCATATTAAGACAGAAATAACACAGCATGAACAAAGCAAAAAATAAATATTAACCCAGATCAAAAGAATAAATAGTGGTAATAAAAAGAACATTCAGAATGAGGGTATTAATAGAGTATAGAAAAGTACTCAGTACAGTACCTACATTAGGAGGGGTCAAATCTGCATTTCATGAAGCAAAATAGGAAAGTATTATATATTATGAGACAGGTAATGATAGCCCACACATAAGACAAGTAATGAATATTATAATTTTCATATACATTAAAAATATTAAAAAGAGAACAATACTGGAGTCAAAGGAGGAAAAAAAACTACAAATAATTATTTTTCCAATAGATAATTCATTGTCACTATTGGCGATAATGTTATGTGATAATTTATAAGAATATTTCAAATGTATGATAGTTTTTACTGAACTCTTAGAGAAATGACAGAAAAGTAAAATTTACCCCAGTATTCTTTTTTAACATAAACCAACAACCACTTTCTGTAAGTTGACCTTTCTAATGGACACACATGCCTACATAGTACACTTCATCTCCTACCACAAGCCCTACCTCTGACAGTACAGTACAATCAATCAACACACTGAGTCAATTAAAGGCAGAAAGAACATACCTTCCAATAAATTGATATCGATGTCATTATTATCAGGCTTGTGCAGGCATGGGTATGTATTAAACAGATTCGCTACAAAGGCTAAATTAAGTTTAGGATTGCCTGAAACCACATCAGCAGGAGTAACAAACTGTCTACATCCCAGTTTATCTGCTTCTCGAAGCATGAATTCAGCACGCTTTAGGTCATTTTTCTCCTAAACGATGAAATAAAACCAAAATGGTCAAGATTAAACTTTGGATTGGCATCACTTTTTATTGGTAGACCTGTTTAAAAGCAATTACTTCTCTGTAACTGTATCAAACAATAATTCAAAATAATGTCAGAATGTGCAAGAATTACAAATCTACCTTCCCATTCCTTTTAAATCAAAAAAGAACAAGTCTCTGGGTTTTATTGCTAGGATCATAGAGTCCTATTTCATTCTCATCACTGAACTATTCAACAAAACTCTCAAATAGCATATCAGTAAGCTCCCACTGGTCAAGTTACAGGTAACTTTTCAAGGCTATCTAGTAGAGTGCCCTCTGGATAACAGATATAGTTGTCTCACCCATTCTACACCAAGTTCTATTTCTAATAGATGCTTTTCTTTATGCAAAATGAGATACATTTAAAATAGTAACGTCAAAAGGAACAGCTCTTTTGCAGTTGCTAACCCCTGAAAACATACAAAACAAATCAAGGACCTATAAATAGGAGAGTAAACATATGAACTGGTAATATTCACACGTACAACAATATGGGTGACTCAGGTATAAATTAAAAATCAATATTATAAATTTAAGTACAATATGATATGCAGGAAGTAAAACTAACAACTTAATTTTGTAAAAAATACATGTTAATGAAAGAAGGTTATACAAAAAGAGAAGCAAAAGAACAATAAACACTAGACTCAGGATGAGAGTAGCCATGTTGAGGTGATGCAGGGAAATGGAATGGGGAAGAAATACACAGCTAAGTGTAAAGTAACGTCAAGATCTTGAACATTTTTGTTAGATTGAGGGATCATGTGGCTTGTAACAACTGCAAAACAATCACACACAAAAAATAAAAACAAAAAGAGGGCTCTGCAGGGACCCATGGATAGTACATCATGAAAAAGGGTTATAATCTATTCAATTCTCTGCACTAGAGTTGCAAAAAAGTAAGAAATGTAAATGAAATAAGAGAAAGTGATAGGCTGAATGCTATTAAATAACAATGCCAGCATCCCATATGGGCAAAAGTTCGAGTCCTAGATGCTCCACTTCCGATCCAGCTCTTTGCTAATAGCCTGGGAAAGCAGCAGAAGATGGCCCAAGTGCTTGGACCCCTGCACCCACATGAGAGACCCAGAAGAAGCTCCTGGCTCCAGACGCCTGGCTTCGGTCTGGCTCAGTTCCAGCCACTGTAGCCATTTGGTGAGAGAACCAGTGTATGGAAGATCTCTACCCAGCCCCAACTCTGCCTTTCAAATAAAAAAATAAGTCTTAAAAAAAAAAAGTTGTCAAGATAGCCATATGTAGGCCTTAATTTAGATCTTAATTCATATAAGCTATAAAAAGAAAAATTGACATTTATAAGGCAATTGGAAATGTCAGTGTTGGCTAGATAGTTTGGTATTACAGATTGTTAATTTTTAAAGGCATAATATACTAATGTGGTTGCACCAAATATCTTCTAGAAATAAAAATTGAGATATTTATCAATCAAGTGAAATGATTAAGAGTTTGCTTCAAAATAATACAGTAAAGGAGGGAAATCAGTAGGGAATAAGTGAAACAAGTTCACTGACCATGAGAGGACAGATGTTGAACCCAAGGGATAAGCAAATGGTAGTCAGTAAACTAAGTCTATTCACTTTGAGTATATTTGAAATTTTTCATAAGATTTTTTAAAGATTCATTTATTTGAAAGGTAGAATTACAGAGAGGAAGAGGCAGAGGCAGAGAGAGAGAAGTCTTCCATCTGTTGTTTCACTTCCCAAATGGCTTCGGTGGCCAGAGCTGGGCCAATCCAAAGCCAGGAGCCAGGAGCTTCTTCCAGGACTTCCATGCAGGTGCAGGGGCCCAGGGATTTGGACTATCTTCTAATTGCTCTTCCAGGTCATAGCAGAGAGCCAGATCAAAGGTGGAGCATCTGGGACTCGAACCAGAGCCCATAAGGGATGTCGGCAAAGTGCAGGGCTGGCTACAGCGCTGTTTGGGGAGTGAACCAGAGGATGGAAGACTTCTCTCCCTCTGCCTTTGCCTCTCTGTAACTCTGCCTTTCAAATAAATAAATAAATCTTTAAAAAATAATTTGCAAATGTTGCAATAGTTTGTTTTATTTTATTTATTTATTGACATGCAGAGTGAACAGTGAGAGAGACAGAGAGAAGCCAGGAGTCAGGTGCTTCTCCTGGTCTCCCATGTTGGTGCAGGGCCCAAGGACCTGGCCATCCTCCACTGCCTTCCCAGGCCACAGCAGAGAGCTGGACTGGAAGAGGCGCAACTGGGACAGAATCCAGCGCCCTAACTGGGACTAGAACCCGGGGTGCCGGCGCCACAGGCGGAGGATTAGCCTATTGAGCAGTGGCACCGGCACAATAGTTTTATAATACTGCTTCTGAGATAGTTCATTATAAAAATGTAAAATATAATCAATTAGCATTGACTCAAGTTAACTTCAAAATCAAATATTGCCAATACTATGCTTTAAGTCCTTAACAATTTTCATACTATCTATAGCCCAGATTTTAATATTTAGATAGAACCATCCTTAGTATTTACAACCTAAGCTAAAAGAAAGGGCTTCCTAGGAAATGTGTTAAGTGGGTCAGGATCTTTGTTGTTTCTGCACCATAAATACTAGCCATTACTAGTTATTTTATGTATTTCTAAGTGTAAGCTAATAGAACTGATAATCAATTGCATACTCATCTAGGAACAGCTTGCTGTTCCCTTTCCTGGTAAAACTTGACAGTCATAAAAGCGTCTTGGTCCCTTTTGCATTTCAGGGGAATGTGGATTTTTTTGGACTGAGTCCATAAAACCCTCAAAATCAGATTTCTGCAATTCTCTTTCTTTAGTCGTGACAGTCAGGTGGCTTAGAACACAGACTTGGAGCCTAGCCTATGACAAAACTTTTGAAAAGCAAAGGACCAAGCTTAGACAAAGGGCCGAGGACTTCCCCAGGAAATGCTGCCTGTAGGGAATTCCACTGTAAATTTCACTGCGTGCACCAATCAAATTCATGGCCATAAAGAACAGTGAATACCAGTGGTTGGACAGAGGAGGAATGGGAGTTACTGCGGATGAGGTACAGAGTGAGATGATGAAAAAGTCCTAGAAATGGACAGTGGCAATAGTTATACGATGATACGAATACACTGGATGCCACTGAATTGTACACTTGAAAGTGCTAAAAAAGGTCAATTTATGCTATGAATATTTTGCTACAATATACAAAAAAATAGAAATGACACTCACATTAAATCCTGAAAGATCGATGGCAATAGCAGGTCCATCTTCCCTGTCACCCTTAGGGGCAATCTGATTAAGCAGATGAAAATAGGCTCTTGAATCCTTCAAGAAAAAAATAAGAAAGTACATTTTTAAATGAGTAAAATCATCACCGAGTTTAGGAAAAAAGTGTTCAAACTGAGGAAATAACCTCCATCTTGAAGAATAGAATAAGAACTCAGAAACTTTACTTTACTAATACAGAATTACTTGTAGGTTCCTCAATGCACTA
Organism: Lepus europaeus; assembly: GCF_033115175.1. Taxonomy (NCBI): domain Eukaryota; kingdom Metazoa; phylum Chordata; class Mammalia; order Lagomorpha; family Leporidae; genus Lepus; species Lepus europaeus. The sequence goes on from NC_084828.1 coordinate 139,263,435, forward strand.
TGCTATATCACATTTCAGAGCACCCAGACAACACGTTTCATGCCGCAGATCTTCTGGTACTACTGCTCCCTACACATGGAATAACCTCTCTCACCTTTTTCATTTAATAACATCTCCAAACTTCAGCATCAGTTGAAGAATCAGGTCAAGTATTATCTTCTGGAAGGCTCCCCTGGTTTCCCCTAGAGTACACTAAGTACCCTCCTCTATATTACCTAACATCCTTTGCCCACGTCTGGGCAAACTCGACCACGTTGTATTAAATCATCCAAAGTTGTCCTCTCCAAAGATGGCTGTCATAATTCTCTGTACATACATGTAGCTCCATCCATCAACAGGCAGAGGCAACCTCTCCTTGTTAATTTGAACTGGCTTGTGATTCTCCCTGACCAACAGAGTACTATGCAGGTGATGTTCTGGGGTTTCCACACCCAAACCTCAAGAGCTTCTACCTCCTCCCTATTATAGTTAACCCCCATGTCACACATCCAACTACCTAAGACTGTCCTGCTGTGAGGAATTAGCCCTGTGAAAAGGCCTTGTAGTAGAGCACCGAGGTAGACACGGGACTGATGTCTTTGTGCACCTTCCAGATGAGCCCAGCTAGCTGCCTGCTGAGTGTAACTGAGTTAATGATCCCAGCCAAAACCCCAGGAAGCAGAAGAACCACCTCACCAAGCTGCAGCAACCCACAAAGTTATGAAAAACAACAAACCATTATTTTAAGCTAGTGAGTTTTGTATGATTTATTTATTTATTTATTTATTTGACAGGCAGAGTGGACAGTGAGAGAGAGAGAGACAGAGAGAAAGGTCTTCCTTTGCTGTTGGTTCACCCTCCAATGGCTGCCGCGGCCGGTGTGCTGTGGCCGGCGCATCACGCTGATCTGAAACCAGGAGCCAGGTGCCTCTCCCAGTCTCCCGTGCGGGTGCAGGGCCCAAGGACCTGGGCCATCCTCCACTGCACTCCCGGACCACAGCAGAGAGCTGGCCTGGAAGAGGGGCAACCAGGACAGAATCCGGCACCCCGACCGGGACTAGAACCCGGGGTGCTGGCGCCGCAGGTGGAGGATTAGCCTAGTGAGCCGCAGTGCCAGCCATGTATGATCTTAAAATAACAAATCACTAACATGCGCATCTACCAGATGTTTGTCTCCCTGTGTAACTGGTATAATTTTTTTTTAAAAGAAGATTTATTTTATTTATTTGAAAGAGTTACAGAGAGAGAGAGAGACAGAGAGAGAGGGAGAAAGGTCTCCTATCCACTGGTTCACTCCCCAGATGGCTGCAACGGCCGGAGCTGTGCCAATCTGAAGCCAGGAGCTAGGAGCTTCCTCCGGGTCTCCCACATGGGTGCATGTGGGAGGACTTAGGCCATCTTCTACTGCTATCCCAGACCATAGCAGAGAGCTGGATTGGAAGAGGAGCAGGTGGGACTAGAACCGGCACTCATAAGGGATAGCCAGTGCTTCAGGCCAGGGCGTTAACCCACTGCGCCACAGCGCCAGCCCCCTGGTAAGCTTCTTAAGAGCTGAGTCTTTGCATCCTTCCTGACTGGGATAAGCCTCACAGGACGCACTTAAAAAATATCTGATAAATCAAATTTTAAGAGCATGCAGAATAAAAGAAACATCAAGATCAAATTTTAAGTCAGCATATGTTAGAAGAAAGCAGAGAGACACAGCACTGCTTCAGAGAATACGACTTAGAACATTATGGCAAACCCATACCCTGACTGAAGGAATTAGAGCCAGCACTACTCTAACTTTTTCCCAGGCTGCTCTTGGAGGGCTTAGGGGGAAGCACGGAGAGGGAAAATGTCACAGTTCCCCAGGTTGGCAATGGCCATCCCAGAAGTGATGATGGGAGAGTTGCTGACAGAAAGAAGTGAATGTTATAGATTCTTTGACAGGGCTCTCCCAACAGAGAAGGGAGTATTTCAAGCCACTGTGACAGACGTACCTGAAGATACCCTTGGTCTACTGTTATACATGCCTCCCACTAATTTGGTAAGTTAGCTGGTTATTGGCACAGTGGGAATAAGACTGTTAACTGGTCAGAATCCCAGAGGCCTCTAGTCCAGCAAACAGTTGTAAATTCTTAGTCCAAATTAATGAACTGACATCCTCGTTAGAATTTAGTGGGCCTGCGGCATATAAAATAGGAAAGAATAATTTGCTGAGACTAACACTTTCTACCCCTCACAGTTCTTCTTATTAAAAGCCAACAAATCCATTTATTTTTTAAAAAAGATTTTGTGAGGGACCAGCGTTGTGGTATAGTGAGTAAAGCTACCACCTGTGATGCTGGCATTCTATATGGGCACCAGTTTGTGTCCCAGCTGCTCCACTTCCTATCCAGTTCCATGCTAATGGCCTGGGAAAAGCAGCAGAAGATGGCCCAAGTGCTTGGGGCCCTGCACCCATGTGGGAGACCCGAATGAAGCTCCTGACTCCTGGCTTCAGTCTGGCCCAGCCCTGGCCATTGCGGCCATTTGGGGAGTAAACCAGTGGATGGAAGCTCTCTCTCTTTCTCTGTCTCTGTCTCTCTGTGTGTGTGTGTGTCTCCCCTCTCTCTATAACTCCAAGTTTCTAAATAAATAAATAACTTTTAGAAGATTTTTGTGACTATAACTGGGAGATTTACTTCCGACAGAGAAATACCAATTATCATTCTCCGACCTGTGACCTTGTGAACTCAATTTGAATTTAAGTCTGACATGCCTTCACTTCTATATCCTACATCTTTCTTTGGACATCCCGCATTCACACTTCAACATTAAAAGCTCCACCTTAATGTCTTGGCTGAAGTTGCTGATGGTGGGCCAGCCTGCGTTGGTCAGGTGGTAGTTCACCCATCGCAGCAGCAGCTCCTCGGGGGAAAGCTTCATCAGCTCCTCGAGGTCCTCGCCTTCGTTTAGCAAGGCAATCAAAGCTGAGAGGAAAACACTCACATGTCAACTCTTCCCATGGTGAGGAGGTGCCAAGGAAAAGGAAAGATTTTGGGGGATCTTACCTTCATTTCTGGAAATCTCAATATCAGCAAAAAGACCAACTTTGATGATCTGCCAGAGAAGTCCCAAGACCAAGTGAGGTTTTCCTTCTTTGAGGTCTTGTGCGCCGATGTTGACTACTGTGCAACCAATGGCAGAGGCGGAATTCAGGGCTAGGTTTAAATTTTCCTAAATGGTCAAAAGAAAAATGCATGTGAGGAAGTACTTTTTAAGGTCCATTTAAGAAACAATAGGGACCAGTGCTGTGGCGCAGCAGGTTAAAGCCCCAGCCTGTAGCGCTAGCATCCCTTGTGGGCACCAGTTTGAGTCCCAGCTACTCCTCTTCTGATCCAGCTCTTTGCTATGGCCTGGGAAAGCAGAAGATGGCCCACATCCTTGGGCCCCTGCACCCACGGAGGAGACCCGGAGGAAGCTCCTGCCTCCTGGCTCCTGATAGGCTCAGCTCTGGCCATTGCAGTCATTTGGGGAGTGAACCAGCCGATGGAAGACCTCTCTCTCTCTGGCTCTACCTCTCTCTGTAACTCTGTCTTTCAAATAGTAAAGTAAGTCTTTAAAAAAAAAAAAAAAAGAAACAATGGATTGCAGACATTTTAGATTCATACAACCAAAATACCACTACCACAAAAAAATCACAGGGGGTGACCACTGCAATGCAATGGGTTAACACGCTGCTTGGGACACCCACATCACATATCAGACTGCCTGGTTCAAGTTCTGGCTGCTGTGCTTCCAATGCATTCTCCTGCCAATGTGCCTGGGAAGGCAGCAAATGACGGCCCAAGTACTTGGATCCCTGCCACCCACGTGAGAGACCCGGATGGAGCTCCTGGCTCCTGAATCATCTCCCTTCCCTATATGTTCATAGGAAGTTGCATATACATAAAAATAAGGAAAGAGGAAATATATTTTATGGCATACTCCTCTAGAAATTTCAGTACTGTCAGTTTATCAGTTTTTGGTTAATGATCTTTTTTCCTTTCTAAAAATCCCCATTTGGAAGTGCTTCATAAAAATTATGTACAACTAGGTTTCCGATTGAGAAGACTATTAAAAGCAAATCTAAAGATGGATTTTACTCAGGCACTAATAGCTTAGAGGGCGGCAGAGCTGGGCTATGGTCCTGGGGGTCTCCAGAGCCCATCCATCCCAGTGGTGCTACACCACCACTGTCGTGCAGTGGTAAGAACAGCAACTATTTAATGTTGGTAAGAACAGCAGCTATGCCTACCGGTTTTCAAAGCATAGTGACTATCTCAATGGCTTTCTCTTACAGCATGTTGAAGCAATTATCTTCCTTGGGCTCCAAGTAAATGAACGTATCTCTTGGGAATAAGTCTGAGGTATTTTAAGCAAGCATTCAGAATTAAATTTTTTACAGTGGTATTAAGCAATGTTCTTATATTTTTTAAATTTGAGAGTTCTTTTTTTTAAAAGATTCATTTTATTTGTTTTTAAAGGCAGAATTATAGAGTGGGGGTGGGAGACAGAGAGAGAGAAAGGTTTTCCATCTGCTGAAGAGATCAGAGAGACAGAAAGAACTCCCATCTGCGGGTTCACTCCTCAAAAGGCTTCAATGGCTAGGAATGAGCCAGGCCAAAGCCAGGAGCCAGGAACTCATTCTAGGTTTCCCATGTAGGTGTTAGGAACCTAATTATATGGGCCATCACTGCCGCTTCCCAGGAATGCATTAGCAGGAACAGGAAATGGAGCCAGAGACAGAAACAGAACCTAGGTACCACTATGCAAGGTGCAGGCACCTTAACCAGGGCTTAACCACTGGACTAAATGGCCATGCCAGCAATGTTCTTTTAAATATAATTCTCCCAAAATCAGCAGAAGGACAAGATAATTCTTCAATATTTTTATAACATAATTCACTACAAATCAACATAAATATGAAGACACTGCCAGTAAATTACAAATATTTCATGCAACTTTTGGAAGATTTTTAATATTTTAATATTTAAGATGACTTAAATTGGGGTTGGCGTTGTGGTATAGCAAATAAAGCCATTGTCCATGATGCTGGCATTCAATACGGGCACCAATTTGTGTCCCAGCTGTTCCACTTCCAATCCAGCTGCTTACTAATGACCTGGGGAAGGCACCGGAGGATGCCCAAGTGTTAGGGCCCCTGCCACCCACATAGGAGACCAGATGAAGCTTCTGGCTCTTGGCTTTAGCTTGGCCTGGCCTTTGCCATTGTGGCCATGTGGGGAGTAAACCAGCAGATGGAAGATCTCTATGTCTCTCTCTGTCTCTCCCTTTCTCTCTGCAACTCTTTGAAATAAACAAACAAAACCTGCTTTTAAAAGATACCTCAAATCAAGTCAATATAACTTTCAAAATACAGTTTCTGCCAAAGTAGGTTTGACCGCTTTTATTTTTACAACTTTTCTTCTGAGAGCATAAAGGATGTTTGCTCCTCGTTGTGATTCCCCAGAATGCATGAGCAGTCGAATGAACTACCCTGGAAATCATAATGTTAATACCACAGTAACCCATTTCATACGCACAGACAGCATGATACTATGGTCAAAAGATAACATTTCACTAAACTGATTGTAATAAGTAGTAAGAACCAACACCTTCCACCACCATTCTCCGCCTGAACACTGACAACCGAAACCTCACCTGTCTACATTCACATGATTTTATCTGCTTTTCCTCTTGTCTTCACTACTTTATAGCACTACTTTGCTATTCCTCTATCTTCATTAGCATTTTACTCTCTAGGAGTCTTGAGGCCTGGCAAAAGGTGTGACTTTTCATTGGAAGCACTACCTCAAAGAGCCATTAACGCTTCAATGGGAAACACCAATGTATCGCTAATATCCTAAGATTCTTTGACTTTCTTACCTTGAAATTCTCCCCTTGTTACTTCCACTGTCCTATGGAGATCCTTACCTGATCTGAATTAGGCTATTCTCTCCTCCCTCTCTCTCAAGTAAGCCACAGCTCCCTAAACCACAGCCCCTTAAAGCCACAAATCCAGTTCACAAATTCTGCCTTCACCTTCCCGATCCTAAGACACTGACAAATCACAGATGATGCCTTCTACTGCTGCCATACGCAGTAAACTCAGCTTGTCTTATCAATAGGTGGTGTTGAGGATACACAGGACAACCAGCTTTTGATGTTAATTTTAAAATGTTGGCTTTACAAATTCATCAAATATCTTAGAAGTAATGAGCTTCTATAAATGGACTGAAGGGTCAGCAACGTGACGCTGAGGATAAAGCTGCTGCCTGCAACGCTGGCATCCCATATGAGTGCTGGTTTGTATCCCGGCTGCTCCTCTTCTGATCCAGCTCCCTGCTGATGGCCTAGGAAAAGCAGTAGATGATGGCCCAACTGCTTGAGTCCCTGCTACACACATGGGAGATCCACAAGAAGCTCCTGGATCCTGGCTTCAGCCTGGCTCAGCCCTGGCTGTTGCAGCCATCTGAACCAGTAGATGCAATGTGCATTCTTCAAGAAAATGGTAAAATACAACATTTAGTAGGGAATAAGACAGCTGCTATTGTCTAAAGCTGGAAATCTATCTGAGATTATCCATTCATTCTCACCTATCTTTTTTTTTTTTGTGCATCAGTGAACTGAGTGTCCAAGATAAAGCCAACCTTACCAAGTAGAAAAATTTACACCATTATTTTAGATGGTTTCCCATGTCCCTTCCACTTAAATTAACTATTCAATTTTACTAACCATCTGAAATATGTACTTTAAATTTCCTTTATTTGCAAATTTTCATTTCCCATAAACATTCAATTCCAGATGAGTACAATTTTGCTAATGATTCTTAATGGGCTGTGCTATGTTATTGGGTTAGTAAGAATACAAGCACGATTTTTTATTCAGATTTCATCCTTATTTTGCACGTAATGACTTTTATTTCAATAGGCATATTCAAGTGAGATTCATCATGTTTTCGCTACTTAAACTATAATTGCATGTAAGGTAAAATTAAGGCCGTAGATGTGTGTATACATTTGTATACATCTGTAACTATAAGATATAGACATATTTCCTTTGTATGTACGTGAGTATATTCATAGCATTTTTAAACATGCTTTAATGGACAGATTCAATTTCCTATAGCAAGTCTTGTGCTGGTTTCCTGACTTGTAGGTTCCCAAATAACTACCATCTGTTTTGCAGTCTTATTCATATAATTGTTTTTTTTTTTTAATCAAACAAATGCAATAGTGCAGTTCAGTAGCACACTGGGTAGAAGAAAAAAGATGAGAAAGAATACAAGATCATAAATGAGTCTTTCTCTTAATTGCTTGTTCTGTTCCTTTGCTTTGCTTCCATAACTATTGTACAACACTTTAAGATTTATTATTATTTTTATTTGAAAGGCAGAGTAACAGAGAGAGACACACACACGCAGAGAAACAAATCTTGCATCCACCAGTTCACTCTCCAAATGGCCATGACCCCAGACTGAAGCTAGGAGCTTGGAACTCCACTGGGGTCTCCTTCGTGGGTAGCAGGGGCCAACTTTTGCTTCTTTCCCACATTCATTACCCGGGAGCCGGATCAGAAGCAGAGCAGCCAGTACCTGAACAGCCGCTCCCATACAGGATGCCGGCATCACAGGTGGAGGCTTAACCACTGCACCACAATGCCAATGCTCTCATCCTTTTATCTTTCTCTTCATGATACCACAAAAATATTATCATGATAAGGTGAAAAACTATCTCATCACAATCTTGCAATCTCAGGCTTCTGGAGGATAAATTTTCATCTAAAGCTAGCTTTCTAGCAGGCCTCTTCCTAAAGCCCTAAAATCCTGAACAAACAACACAGACGGAATGTCCACACTAAGCCCCCTCCCAACACTTTCAATTTTGTCTCATTCCACATTAGAACGCTCTTTCAAGTATTCTACAGGCTTAGGCTATCACTCACATCACTCATGAATGCTATCTCTAAAAGTAAAGTTACATAATACTTAGTCCCTCAAATCGATCCTATAGTATTGTAAATACTTACAGATTTTTAAAAAAAGTTCTTATTGTACTGTATTCAAGTACTTTAAGTAAAACCCAACAATAAATGTATATAACATAAGAAGTGCTGTATTTCAGATTTAGTACCATCAAAAACTGTGTGACCCATGTATTGTAAAAGTAAGATGGACACGAGTAAGTCAATAATCATGGATATTGGATAAAGATCCTTGTGCAAGTGTGACAGAAGATAGTTTTCTTGCAATTGAGAACGGGCTTCTGTAACAATGGCAGTAGACATGTGCAACATAATTGACCTAATGGCAAGGGTGGCAGGCAAGAAGCCTTGTGGTCAACTCTGTACTTCTCACAGGTGATGGAAAATGGGGAATTTCCTGGAGATCCAAGACGAACCGGGTATCACTGCCCTAAGGCCCCTGCTTCCTACAGAAGAGTCCTAACTTTTTATTTATTTATTTATTTATTTATTCATGTGAAAGTCAAAGTTACACAGAGAGAGAAGGAGAGGCAGAGAGAGAAAGAGAGAGAGAGGTCTTCCATCTGCTGGTTCATTCCCCAATTGGCAGCAATGGCTAGAGCTGTGCCAATCTGAAGCCAGGAGCCTCTTTCAGGTCTCCCACATGGGTGCAGGGGCCGAAGCACTTGGGCCATCTTGTACTGCTTTCCCAGGCCATAGCAGAGAGCTGGATGGGGAGTGGAGCAGCCAGGTCTCGAAACAGCACCCATATGGGATGCTGGCACTGCAGGCGGCGGCTTTACCTGCTACGCCACAACACCGGCCCCCCTAACATTTTTAACAAAATCAAGAATTACATTTGCCAAATGAAGGAAACTGTTCAGCCACTGCTCAATTTTACTAGCTATGGTTATGACCACATATTAAACAGAGGCTGTTACTGCCAGCACATGAGCGGGGCTGTAGAGCACAGTGATTACGTGTTAACTCACCAGTGCCTCCGTGTCCTCATTTGCAAAATCATTACTAGGTGACAGGCACCTAGTAATTACTCAGTAAATATTAATATCCATGGATTGGTCTGGTGGGAAAAGTGTGGTAACTATACATTCATGGACTTTTTTTAAAAGATGTATTTATTTATCTGAGAGGCAAAGTTAAAGACAGAGGGAGAGACAGAGAGAGAGGTCTTCTATCTGCTGGTTAACCCCCCAGATGGCCACAATGGCCAGAACTGGGCTGATCTGAAACTAGGAGCCATCAGCTTCTTATGGATCTCCCAGGTGGATGCAGCGGCCCAAGCACTTGGGCTATCTTCCACTGCTCTCCCAGTCCATTAGCAGAGAGCTGGACTGGAAGAATTGCAGCTGGGACGCGAATCAGCACCCATATGGGATGCAGACACCACAGGCAGAGCCTTAGTCTACTACATCATAATGCTGGCCCCACATTCCTGGACTTCAACAAGAGTACAGCTGAGTACAGGACAATCCAGTACAAAAAGAATATTTAAAAGTTTTATGAAACAGTAAAACATGATAAAACTATACAATGTTCTTTTAAAAATCAACCAACAAGAACACTTGCATCAAATACATGTCATTAATAAATAACTCAATAATTATACTATAAAATTAATTAGTTATTAATTTAAATAAATTTATTCAAATACTTCAAATTTTAATTTCATTAATTACAACATGCAGTTGAATTTTTATTTAATGAAAACCCAGTGTTATTATAAGAAAATAAAATTACATCAAATCAAAATTGTTATGTAGGTCCAAACTTCCATTAACAAAGGCCTTACATTTTGCATTTCAGTAACATGAGTACTAGCAAAGGGCAAATACTTACAGAAACAGTGAAAGGGGTGAGTTTTTTCTTGTTAATGGCTCTTTCATCAATTGTATCTGGTTCAGATAAGTTGATCATTTTGCTAAAGAAAAAAATGAAAATAATTTCATTTAATATTCCTAGAAATGTTTGTGGTTTATTTTTGTAAGCAGACAAGATAGTTAAATTTTGAAAAGTAAGTGCAATTCATTTCTTTTAAATATTAAACTATAATTCATGTCTAGAACTCAATTTTTAAAATCTATGAACTATTCCCCATCCTAAAACAAATTCATCACTCATTATAGCAGCATTCTGCATTCCTTTAACCATCCTGTATTTTATGTGTCTTCTTCTTCTTTTTTTTTTTTTTTTTGACAGAGTTAGACAGTGAGAGAGAGAGACAGAGAGAAAGGTCTTGCTTTTTCCATTGGTTCACCCCCCAAATGGCTGCTACAGCCGGAGCGCTGTGGCCGGTGCGCTACGCCAATCCAAAGCCAGGAGCCGAGTGCTTCCTCCTGGTCTCCCATGTTGGTGCAGGGCCCAAGGACCTGGCCATCCTCCACTGCCTTCCCAGGCCACAGCAGAGAGCTGGACTGGAAGAGGAGCAACCTGGACAGAATCCAGTGCCCCAACCAGGTCTAGAACCAGGGGTTCTGGCACCACAGGCAGAGGATTAGCCTAGTGAGCTGCGGCGCCGTCCTGTGTCTTCTTTCTTTCACCTAATGTACAGCAATATCCAGCAGCCTAAAATGTCAACCAATCCTCCAGAAACCACGTTTCATGAAATATCAACACTATTAGAATTAAGGAGTCACAGACTTCATTTTTCTTCAGGCTTCAATTATTCAAACTTTAAAAAGAAATTAATATGAATTCTGCCACTATATTTTAGAATATATTTTATCTCTTAAAACAAAGGAAAACACTCTTTCAATTCATAATAGGAATTTCTCTGATGCTCAGAAGAAGGGATTGGACTTGTAGGTGGAAGTCAAGTATATCTTACACATAATGTCCTAAAAATTGAAATCCTATACTCATGGGTAGTTGGTTTTTTCTGTGTTTTTCCCTAAAAAGAAAAAAAAGAGCCTGAAACAATATGCCAGATGTTAAGCAGAGTTAATTATGGGTGGTAAGACTATTTATGATGGTTATTTTCTTTTTTTATTGTTTTCTGTGTTTTCATAAACTTTAAAACAACAGTGTGCTTTGGAAAAACAAATGCTGGAACTCTAATAGATACAAAATAAAGATATACCCTTAGTGAGTTCCCAATCCAGTGAGCAGAAACACATTGCAAAGAGGCAAGCCTGGATTAACACATGATTTTCATTTAGGAACCACTAACATACACCTTCCTTTTACATGCCCTCATGTTCCTGTCCCAGTCACAGTCAATAATCAACACTCCCCTATTGAGAAGTGAAAAAAGAAGTTCTGTGAACATTCTAGAGGCATTAAAGGAATAACTCAATAGTTTCCTGGCATTATTATGGTAATAGAATAAAAGGCAAGAGAAAAATAAAGGATTATATTTGAAGAAAATTTTGGAAAACATACAGTACTTTTTTTTTTTTTTAAAGAATAAGAGAGATCTTCTGTTCACTGTATCACTCCAGGGTTGGGCCAGGCCAAATCCAGGAGCCAGGACTTCTACAGGCAGTGGCTTAACCTGCTATGTCACAGCACCAGCCCCAGCAGTACTTATTTTCTATACAATACAAATCTTTCCTTCAATTGGTAGCTACTAATTCCAAAAGACAGTGGATTTGCTGAATTATAGTTTTGTTTTGGATTTCTTAAATATTTATTTTGATTGGAAAGTCAGAGTTAGAGAGACAGAGGGAGAAACAGAGAGAGAGAGAGATCTTCCATCCACTGCTTCACTCCCCAGATAGCCACAATGGCCAGGTCTGGGCCAGGTTAAAGCCAGGAGCCAGGCACTTCATTCGGGTCTCCAACATGGGTGTGGGGGCTCAAGGACTTGGGCCATCTTCTGCTGCTTTCCCAGGCCATTCACAGGGAGCTGAATTGGAAGTGCCACAGCTGGGACACAAAGTGGATCCCATTTGGGATGCTGGCATCACAGGCGGAGGCTTTACCTGCTACACCACAATGCCAGCTCCTGAACTGTAGTTTTTATGGAATGCTCATGAACAGGAACGATAAGAACATTGTACCCTTAACTTAACGCTCAACTCACCAAAGAAGGATGCCATCGGCAAGTGACTTGAAAAGGCTGTCGTCATTGGGATTCATGGGTATGAGGTGCTTACAGTCAGGGTCGTTCTCCAGGGCTTTGTTTATCCAGTTCACAAAGGCTACTTTCTCTTCCTCTGAAAACAAAAAGAATCTTTAACACAAACCTCATTTCACCAAATTTATCACACTATGAAAACATGCTTTAACATTTTTGCTTGAGGAAGTTAACTATTATTAAAATTCTACCGAAACACTGAAGGGTTTGGGTAAAGGAGGAGTAGGGATCTATTCCACTTTCTCATCCAATATGTTAGGGAAGAGGAAGGCTTATCTCTTAAATGAACATAATAAATATTCAGTTTGATTCTAAAATCTTTCCAAATGCAAATAGCTCATGAAAGTTAATGAATTAGATGTCAACAATCAGAAGTCAAAAAGTACAAGCTTAAATTCTATTTCTTTAAATAAGAGGAAAAAACAAATACCCATGACAATAAATTTCACTGTCCCAACATTTAGAGAACTCTGATTTTTTTGGTTTACAACTGAAATACTGACTTCAAGCTAGACTTTTTCCAATGAATAAGGCAGCTTCATTTCTGTGGAATTTTTACTATAAGAAAACCAACATGAATTTAGATCCCAGCACTACTCTTGGCCACCTTGATCATCCACTTTGGGCAGAAAATGGACTATTCCATAGGGAAAACAGGGAAAAAATATAAAGTAAACACATTCTATGTTTTAATACTACTCTACAAATACAAAGCAATTTAACAACATAAATCCTCAAAGTAATTAATCTCCATTTCCATCACAGGGTAGCAAATAGTGAGCTGTTTTATCCCATTGTTACGCTAGTTTCTAGAATTAGATATTTTCCTAAGGGGATCTGTGGCAGGTACTCTCCAAATTTAATTTATCATACAAACACAAACACACACACACACACAGAGTTACAAAAAACAGTGCACAACAGATCTTTTAAGAAACATTCTCTGATCCGTTTTTTCAGCTAGTCTACATATACTGCTTTCAGGGGCCTATAAAGCCAGTAAGAACAGCTGTAAACAAGCATTAAAATTTTTTTTCATTAGAGAATTTATTTTAGTATTTGACAACACACTACAGATTGCTTTTTTTTTTTTTTTTTTTTTTACAGGCAGGGTGGACAGTGAGAGAGAGAGAGAGACAGAGAAAGGTCTTCCTTTTCCATTGGTTCACCCTCCAATGGCCGCTGCGGCCGGCACACCACGCTGATCTGAAGCCAGGAGCCAGGTGCTTCTCCTGTCTCCCATGGGGTGTAGGGCCCAAGCACTTGGGCTAGCCTCCACTGCACTCCCAGGCCACAGCAGACAGCTGGACAGGAAGAGGAGCAACCCGGACAGAATCCGGCACCCCGACCGGGACTAGAACCTGGTGTGCCGGCACCACAGGCAGAAGATTAGCCTATTGAGCTGCAGTGCCGGCCTGGAATGCATTTTTTTAAAAAGATACTTATTAATATTTTTCCCTTGTCCATTGTAGATAATCTGCCTTTGTATCTTCTTGGTGCACCATACACATCTCCTTAGAGGAATTTAAGAGCCTAGGGATTTGAAGATCATTAAGATACCATAGCTGCCATCATGGCATTTTTTAGTGTAATGATAAAACAGACATAGAAAGATGTGCAACAAAAAGGAAATATGCACACCACTCATCCACACGGTGTTTTCAGAATCTAAAGGAAGAGTCATTTCTGGTTGAGGTAATGAAGCAAAGGCTTTGTGAAAGGAACTACTTAAAGAATGGGTCTTCTGTTGACGCAGATGGGCAGGGAAAGGGGGAACCCAGAATGAAAAACCACTGACAACCACTTTCCGAAACAGCAGGGCACTAACAAATGTTGGTGAGGACGTGAAGAGTTTGCAACCATCATAATCAAGAGGCAGTTTAGGAAAGCCTTTAAAATTGTGAACACAGGCCAGCGCCGTGGCTCAACAGGCTAATCCTCCACCTTGCGGCGCCGGCACACCAGGTTCTAGTCCCGGTCGGGGCACCAATCCTGTCCCGGTTGCCCCTCTTCCAGGCCAGCTCTCTGCTGTGGCCAGGGAGTGCAGTGGAGGATGGCCCAAGTGTTTGGGCTCTGCACCCCATGGGAAACCAGGATAAGCACCTGGCTCCTGCCATCGGAACAGCGCGGTGCGCCGGCCGCAGCGCGCTACCGTGGCGGCCATTAGAGGGTGAACCAACGGCAAAGGAAGACCTTTCTCTCTGTCTCTCTCTCTCTCTCACTGTCCACTCTGCCTGTCAAAAATAAAAAAAAAAAAAATTGTGAACACAGGATTACCAAAAGACCGAGCAATTCCGCTCTTAGATGTATACCTAAGAGAATTCAAAGCATGTCCACACAAAAACGTGTACCCAGTGTTCATGTAGCATTGTTCTCAACTGTAAAAGTGAAAACAACCCAAATGTCCATTGGCCAATGAAAGGATAAACAAACGTGATGCTATCCACACAGTGAATGTCCACCAATATGAAAGGTGTGAAATGTGCTACAAGACAGATGGAATCTGAACAGATACCAGGGAAGACGCCTACCAAATGAAAGACCGCTACAATATTACTCCTTTTATACTGAATTTCTAAAATAGGCAAATCTAGAAACAGAGAACGTACATTAATATCACAGAGGCTTCGGGAGGGAGGGAATGAGGAGTACCTGCTGGTCAGTATGAGGTTTCTCCTTGATGTGTCCTGAAATTAACTAGTGGTAACAACTACATGACAATGAATCCATGTATGACAAACTGCTGAACTGCGTAATGTGAAAGGGTGAATTTCAGGGGATATCAACTATCTCTCAAAAAAGCTGCTATTTTTAAAAATTAAATATTTTACTATATAATGGTCACACTGGTATATTCATAAGTGGAAAATATCACAGGGAGTTGAGTATGTCAGAGGAAAATCCAAGTACTCAAGAACACTATACTTTATGCCTTTACCATGTTTATCCCATATGTGAATAAACAGGTAAAAACAAAATACAGTGAGAGAAATCAGAAAAGCAATTACCTCCGGGAAAGAAGAGTTACCACTAGGAGCATGAGGGAGTCACCCAGGCTCTGCCTGATCTTGATCCGGGGACTGGCAGCCATGTGACTGTGTATATGGATATACACACATGAAACCTGTGTACTTAACATTACAGCACTTTGCTGAATGTATTTTATACCTCCTTAAAAGGCCTTCTGCTTTTTTTCTTTTTAATTGGAAGCCATTTGAGTAGAATGCATAGGCAGAAATTGAGCTAAAGGGTGACTGTTTTTCAAAAAGTAGAGGTAACAGTTACAGACCCTGGCCTTTATTCGTACTTCCCTTAGGTGAAAAGGTTAGGAACCAAATACAATGGACAGGAGGAATTTGAATGTGCCATAGGAAAATCCAATTAGCAAAGAAGAGAATCCTGAGGATAATTAATAGAGTCAGACCTCAAAGAAAGAGGGAAAAAAGTAACGGGGCATTTGTCAAAAATTTAATAAACATAGTTCCAATTATGTTCATCTGAACAAAAAGAACTCTGCCAAAAGTTCTTAGACATGATGACCCTGGGAAGTAAGCTTAGCATGGGGAAGACAACGTCTCATCTTAAGAGTTAAGGTGACTCTGGATCTCCCACTGGGCAACCATCCAGTGGTTCTATCAGATCAAGCAAATCACATACTGTGCTCTCCAGTCACTAGGTGGCCTGATAAAAGCTGAGTCTTAGAATGCAGATGGGGAAAAAAATCTTTATATTAAGCCGCTCCGCCTTCCCAGATCAAACCTAAAAGTGAAGCTGCCTCGATAGGATCAAAAAGTCCTTCAAAATTCATAATTAAACATAGCTGGTGCTGAAATATAAACAACTTCCATTTTGCTGTTTTTAATCTTTGATGTGCACTGGGTCTGACGCATAATGTGAACTCACTGATGTTAGTGATTCGAATGTTTTTCATTTTGATATCTGTGCAGTGAGATGTATTTCAGATTCGATGGCATGTTATACTTTAGTCTGGAGTATATTTTCCCTCAATTGTGCATAAAATAATGCTATGAGTCACAATAAATAGCATCCTAGATTTGATGAAATATGGTACTTAGTGAATGAATCAATAATTAAAAGATCAAATGTGCAGTAGGAGGTTACCTGAATAAGAATGCTGGGTGCCTTCACTAGAAATCGATGAGGTTCCCCCAATAGCAGTGATCCCTTCCCGCTTGTTAATTATTTTCCGGAATGTTTTGCTGATATCTTTGCTTTTTAACTCTTGCATTAGCTGTAATGGAATATAAGCAAATGGAGACTTGATCAGATAATCATAAAAAGCTTGGCAACATGAAGGATATTTATTTGGATTTCCTTATTTATAGGAAATGAAACCAAAATGAACACTCATCAGGTGCTCTTGAATTTGTTGCTTGTGCATGCAGGCAACTCTCATGTCATTTAACCAAAAACACAAAACGGTCAAATGCTTGCGCTTCAATCCCTGGAACAAATTTTGTGATAGCTAAGTTTAAACTGAACACACTGAAATGGCTGTTTTTGCCTTGCCTGATCTTTTGACTGAAAACCTAAGAAATGACTAAATGTTTAAGATAAAAGAATGACTTAATGACTATATCTTCTTGCCTAGTCATCTCAAATTTGTGTATGTGTGTGTGTTTATATATACATATGTATATAAAATGGGGCCGGCGCTGTGGAGCAGTGGGTTAATCCTCCGCCTGCAGCACTGGCATCCTATATAGGCACCAGTTGTGGTCCTAGCTGCTCCACTTCTGAACCAGCTCTGCTATGGCCTGGGAAAGCACAGAAGACGGCCCAAGCACTTAGGTCCCTGAACCTGTGTGGGAGACCCAGAGGAAGCTCCTGGCTCCTGGCTTCGGATCAGCTGAGCTCTGGCCATTGCAGCCATTTGGGGAGTGAACCAGTGGATGGCAGAATTTTCTCTCTGTATCTCCCTCTCACTGTCTGTAATTCTATGTCTCAAATAAATAAATGAAACCTTAAATATATATATATATATATATATATATATATATATACACACACACATATATATATAACACACACATAAACAAGGTGGCCCCTGTAGGAAATAACATAGGCTTACAGAAACAACTCATTGGACCTCTCAGAGATTGGCCAGATTGAGATTCAGTCAGTTTTCTTTGAATGTACATCTGGTCATGTCACTTCACACTCTATTCCTCCCACTTCACTGGCTTTCAATCGCTTAGAATAAAAACAAAGACCCTACAAGTTACACATGATTGCAGCAGCTGATCCTGACTTACTTTTCAAGCTACATTCCTAATCATCTCAGCTGTAGGAATTAATTGCTTGAGAGGATCCTTCATCCTAAAACCACAGGGTCTCTTGTATGCTGCCACCTCTACCTGCCTCCCATATTATTCATACGCTCCAACCCTTTTTCTCTATTGAATATCTTTCTTCAGATCTCAGCTCAGTTTTCATAGCTTTGGGGTACCTAAAGTTCCTGGGGTCTCCAGCTCCCCTCCAAGTTCGATTCATCCCACTATAAACTCTTACGAGACCTATCGCACTGCCCTAGCAACTATCATAGTTATCTTTTACCCACTTCTGTGACTCTGTCTTCCCTACCAAATGTAACTCCAGGAAAGCAGGGACCATGTATCTTTTTGCCCATCACATTATTCACAGTGGGAAGCAAAGTTCCTGGAATGAGAAGAGCTCAAATTTTTGCTTCATGAATAACAAATGTAAAACTAGACACTTTATAGTTCATAAATAACTATTCAACTATATTAATGGTCAATAAGCACTATATTCTATCATTGTTCTAGGGCATCAATTACTATTATTTAAATCTGATTTCCATTCTAACAATTTGAGAAAGACTTTTTTCTTCATTTTATGAATTGGTAGCAATTATTATTTCTACACGAATAACTGTTACCATCATTCCATTAAAAAGATTTATTTTGAGAGACAGAGAGACACAGAGAGATAATTCTCATCCACTGATTTGGTTCAGACCCCAAATCGCCACAACAGCTAAGCCTGAGCCAGATCAAGCCAAGAGATGGGAACACAATCCAAGACTCCCATGAAAGCTGCCGAAACCCAACCACTTGAGCCATCCCCACTGCTTTCCAGGATCCAGGAAACTGGACTCAGGAGCCAAAACCAGAGACAGAACCCAGGCACTGCCATGTGGGATGCAGATGTCTTAACCAACATCTCAACTGCTAGGCTAGATGCCCCTCCCTCCCCCCCCCCCCCCCCATCATCATCCTCATCGCTTTTACAGCAGTGCTTTTTCTGGCCTCTGTTGCTGGATCTAACCAAAACTAGCAAAGCCATTGTTGAAATTCTGCTTGACGCAAAACAATGAATAGCCAGGAAAGGATGATATTACTTACAGACACAAACTCTTCAAAACTGATTTTGCCATCTTTGTTGTTGTCAGCCACGGCTAGAATTTTCTCCACAATCTCTCGCACCTTGTAGCCAGGAAGAGGAAGGCTTGCTTCCTTAAACAGGTCCTGAAGTTCATAGTCACTGACATATCCACTGTTGTCAATGTCTGTAAAGATACACGATGAGCTGTCAAATACCACCTGTACTCTGCTTAAGCTGTGCACACACAAGGCCATGTGCAGGATTCACAGTCATGCAGTGTAACCATATTGCATTTCCCTTTGTCCTTTGCACATTCGTATTGTAAAAAAGTACTCTTCCTTTCTTTTTCCTATTCAAAAGAACAAAAGCTAGTTGCTAATCTTATGGCTAAGCAAAATGTTTTTTCAAATAGATACTGACCTAAGGATTTCAAAAGCTGGTTGCAAGGAGATAGCTGGTGGAGCAGTAGACTCAGGATAAGGAAGGAAGTTACCACCAACAGCCAAAAAACAGCCAAGGTTCACTTCAGAGATGCCTCCACATAAGTGACCTTGGCACTGACCCCAGAAACTTGCTTTACAAGTTTTTTTTAACAAGTTTTTTACAAGTTTGTTTAACAAGCTTTTTTTTTTTTTTTTACAAGAAACTTGTTTACAACCTCCCTCAACTCTTGTTTTTCCTTTACTTAAAAAAATAAATATTTATTATTTAAAAAACAGAGCAACAGAGAGAGAAGGAGGATACAGCAGATCTTCCATCTGCTGGTTCACTCCCCAGTGGCCGCAATCAGGCCTGGGCTGCGCCTAAGCCAAGAGCCAGGAACCAGAAAACCCATAAGGGTCTCCCACAGGGTGGCAGTGACCCAAGTACTTGGGTCATCTTCTGCTGCTTTCCCAGTTGCATTAGCAAGAAGAGGGATTGGAAGCCAAGCAGCCTCGACCAGTATCGGCAGCACTGCAAGCAGCTTAACTCCCTGTGCCACAAAACCAGGGGTTGGGATACGGAAGCCTTTCTCCTTTCAGTCTTCTTACTAACTTCCCTTCCCAAGTGGCCATGTGAGTAAACCTGTTTTTTTAGAGGCTTTTTTTGTTTGTCTGTTTTGTTTTTTTATAAACCTTTTTCTTTGCATTGGTTTTCCTCTCTGGTGCACTGACTGTCCTGCATGGAGTAGCCCAGGCCTGATTTTACCAGTTACAGTGGTAATGTTTTTTCCTGCTCATCAGGAAAGAGTAGTAACATTTTTTTCCTTACACAGCAGTATACAGGTGTGCTACACAATCTATCCAAAAAGTCATATTTAAATAGAGTCTATCCCTATAGATTAGTGCTACCTACATATTTTAGGTATGTATTTTGGCTATTGCTCTCACAGAAAATCCAGTTTTAGCTAAGGTTCAAAAAATAAGCCTGGGAAACTACATTGGCAATAGTCAAGAGGAAACACCCACACAGACCTTTAACCTCTTGATGGAATTTACAAAATGGATCTGCCGACCCCACATGCCATATAAAATATGTGTGTCATGTAAAAAGTGAAAACAGAGTGTTTTTGTTCTCCATTTTACTGGTGGCAGTTCTGTTTCATTTGTCAATAATTCATTGCTCCTTCATTACATATTTATGACACTATTATGGATGGCTGAATCATGTTTGATGTCATTTTGCGAATACGCATTAAAGAGATTTCACACCTATATTTGGACTTTTAGAAACAGGTTTCCTGGTGTTTGCACACCATCCCGAGCTGCTCTTCCCTGGGTTTTCCCTAGAGACTGGATATCATTTCTTGACTCAACAAAAGCAACACAAAACACTTCTGCCCAGCATTGGCAACGGAGCTTTGGACTGTTCTGTGTGCTGCCTGGCTCCACCTAGGATAGGATCTCTTTGCTCATCTGGCAGGAGTTGCTTTGTTCCCTGTGTCTCTTTATCTTCTCAGTAAAAGAGCTGTCGTCACCATAACTGAGTTTGTGACAAGAAACTTTTTCTTCTGAATTCTCATATGAAAGTTTGGGAATTAATACTGTTCAGAAAGATCCATATGTCTAAAGTAGAACTATCAATAACCAAAATATTACTATAATCTCAACAGTTAGCTAGGGAGCTAAATTGCTTGATATTGCAATAATAATCTTTTCATTTATAGCAAGGTCTCATTAGTCCACCACTAGTTCAGAATTCTTTCCTGTAATGCTGAAATACACAAAGAGACTAGGCTGGCTTACTTCCAAATCAGCAATACTGGAAAAAAGAAACAAGATTGAGAAAGTTATTTGCTTGTTAATTCCCATGCTAAACTAATAAGAATAGAACCAGCAGATGGAAGAGCTCTGTCTTCATTTTTCTGTCTTTGCTTCTCTGCCTTTCAAGTAAAGTGAAAAGAAATAAAGATCTTTTTCAAAAAGAACCAGGCTCAGGCCGGCGCTGTGGCTCACTAGGCTAATCCTCCGCCTGCGGCGCCAGCACCCCGGGTTCTAGTCCCAGTCGGGGCGCCGGATTCTGTCTCAGTTGCCCCTCTTCCAGGCCAGCTCTCTGCTGTGGCCCGGGAGTGCAGTGGAGGATGGCTCAAGTACTTGGGCCCTGCACCCGCATGGGAGACCAGGAGAAGCACCTGGCTCCTGGCTTCAGATCAGCGCAATGCACTGGCCGCAGCGCACCGGCCGCGGTGGCCATTGGAGGGTGAACCAATGGCAAAGGAAGACCTTTCTCTCTGTCTGTCTCTCACTGTCCACTCTACCTGCCAAAAATAAAATAAATTAAAATAAAAATAAACAGAACCATGCTCAGACCTATCTGAGTGCTTAAATCCAAGCTCCATCCCTACAACCTCTGTGGTTTTGCTGAGAAATGACAAGAATTAGTGAGATACGACATTTAATGAGCATATATTCTGTGTCAAACGATCTGGCAAGAACTTTTAGGTTTTGTCATGAAATACAACTCTAAGTTAGTTACTACTGCTATCATTCTCATTTTAATGGTGGGAAAATAAAAGCTTAAGGTAAATAACTATAAAGATCACAATTTAAAAAGAAATGAGTGTCTTAGAACTCAACAACAATAACAGCAGACAACCCAATCTGAACAATAAATTCAAAAATAGGCAAACAGCTTGAACAGGGATTTCTCCAAAGAAGATAGCCAATAAACACATGAAAAGATGCTCAGCATCACTAATTATTAGGGAAATGTGAATCAAAACCACAGTGAGATACCACTTCATTCATGAGTATGACTGTTATCAAGAACAAGCAAACTTCCAGCAAACCAAAGCTGGTAAGGATGTAAAACCCTTCTGCACTACTGGTGGGAATGTAAAATGGTATCTCCTCTGTGGAAAACAGTATGGTTATCCCCCCAAAACTGAAACACAGAATGAACTCAGGATCTGGCAGTTACCCTTAGGGATCTACACTCAAAAGGCAGGGACTTGAACAGGTGTTTGTAGTTCATGTACATAGCAGCATTACTCACCATAACCAAGAGATGGAAGCCACTCAAACAGCCACCAATGGATGAACAGGTAAGCAACTGTGGTATTTACATACAATAGAGTACTATTCAGCTATAAAACAGAATTCTACAACATGGGTGAGCCCCGAGGACATTATATTCAATGTAATCAGCCACTCACAAAAAGAAAATGCTGTATGATTCCAATTATACGAGCCACAAAGGGTATTCAAATTTATAGAGAGAAAATATAAATGTGGCTGCCAGTGGCTCAGGAAGGGAAAAATGGGGACTTATATTTTAATGGGTATGGAGTTTCAGTTGGGGTAAATAAAAAGAGTTACAGAGAAGGAGGTAGTGAGGGATGCAGAACAAAGCAAATATTCTTAATGCCATTGAACTGTATGCTTAAAAATGGTTAAAACAGCAAATTCTTCTATGTATATCTTCTCACAACTTTGAAAGGAAAAAAAAAAAAAAAGAACATGACTGAGGAGTGTGTTAACGCCTCACTTCTACCCAGCAGCTCAGAAATACCCTAAATGCTGAAGTTGGCTGGCTAAGTCCCTCTGTCTCTGGGAAAAGTTGTTGGGTACAGATTAGCAGACAGTTTGCAGGGTTCATGAGAAGCAGCTGACAGTGTAAACAAGGTCAGCAAGTACATATTTTGCAAGTGTTAACAGTTCGCTAAAACAGAGAAAAAATGGTTTAGTCAATGTGCCTTAAATAAATATTGCAAATACTGCAAGATTATATGCCCAGAAATCATGAAAATTAAAGTTGGTATGAGAAATGAAGAAAAGAGATTACTAAGTCATTCTTTTTTTAGACCTATGAAGCACTTTCATTCAAGCTACCAAACTATATCCATAAAATAACAGAAATGCTAAATTAGGAGATATGTTTTTATTATTCACTTTTTTTAAATGCTTGAAATGATCAGAACATTTCAATAATTGTCCCATTTAGGGACAGGCGTTTGGCGCAGGAGTTAAGACTACTTGAGACACCTATGTTCCATATCAGTGTGCTTGGGTCCAAGGCCTGGCTCCGATCCTGATTCCAGCTTCCTGCTAAAGCATACTCTAGGTGGCAGCACTGATGGCTCAAGTAACTGTGTCCCTGTCACCCACGTGGGGGACCACAGTTGAGTTCCCGGCTCCTGGCTCTAGCCTGGTTCAGTCCGGAACATTGCAGGCATTTGAGGAATGAACCAGCAGAGAGACAGATCTGTTTGTGTGTCTCTCTTTGTCCCTTTGTCATTAAAATAAATAAAAGTAAATTTAAGAATTTTTTAAATAATTTTCATCTTGAAAACATTCTCGTCACTGGATATAATACTCCAAATATTAATGTTTAACAATTTTCTGGAACTCATACTATATACTTGCATTACTTTAACGACAATTAGTCCATCCTCCAGGAGAAGTGGAAGAGCTCAGGGGTTTATGGAATTCACTATTTCACAGCCATGATTTGCTAAATCATTGTTAAACCATGTTAAATCATGAGATTCCTGAGTTTTACTTTTTGGAGGAGAAGGGAGAGCTTTATTTTTTAAACTTAAATTTTGTGTCTTCGTACTCGTCTCTGAAAATCATGCTGTATTTCACTTCAACCCACATCAATTTTAGTTGTTAGTGACAGGATGTGTGAGAAGTCTCAGCAGAAGATCAGCTGTGATCATCGTTTCCTCCACGGTCCGCTATCTGGTGAGCTCCACTGTACCTGAGAAGAAGCCTCAGAGGAAGGGACAAGCAGGGTGGTGTCACTGTCCCAGGGTCTATTCACCCTGCTCAGCTTTGAACGGGTTCACCTTTCACTTGCAGGCATTTACAAGCTAAAGCAAGAAAATGGTATTTATATTCTCCTTGTTTACTACAGGTTTCCTAAGAACAAAATACAGACAAATTGTGATATACTACATCTACAGTATGAGGAAGTTTTTAGGAAGAAAAATGCCAAGCTGTCAAAATGATAACGTCAGAAAGACAAAATACTGGAGTCTTTCAAAAGTGAAAGGAGAAAAGGAAGATATGTGGCCTGTAGCAACAATACTAAGATTTTTTAAATTATTCATGAGGGAGAAGGAAAACAAGACAGATGATCTTTAAAAATAATGCCAAGATTTTAAAATATTCTGCATGAAGTCAGAAAGTGTTATTGTTAGCGACAAGGACAAGAAGGCCAGAGTTCAGTTTATACACAAGGAAGTGTTCTGTATTTTCTCTTTAATGAGGATCCTATGCTAAGTGGATTCAGTTACACTGTCATTCATTAACCCAGATTATTCTCTGCAAATAAATGATCAAAGAATCCAAAGTCCAATTCACCGAGAAATTCAAGCCAGTCTTAGTTTATCTTTCAGAAAGAAAGAATCAAGTGAAATCTAGATAGATGGGGAAGGGATATAAACTTGGGGGCAACTGGGTGGTGGCTGAAGAAAAGAAAAGGTATTGTTCCATTCCTGAATCTGACATCAAGTAGAACAGGAGTACGGTATTTCCTCTCCATCCAGCATACCTATTTTATTAAATGCTTCTTGGAGTTCTTCAAGCTCCTCGCGAGAAATGGTAGTAGTACTGTTTTCCATCTTTGGCCAGGAAAAACTACCTTCCAGTCTTAGTATCTAGAAAAAACAGTATCATAAAAATAACGTTAGCTTTTTGGAAACACTTAGCTAAGTACTATATGGCACAGAGGAAGCACATTTCTCAAGAGGAAATCACCCTGAGGTCTGGCCGACAAAGATCACTCAGGATTAAGTCCCCCTAACACTTTCTCTCAGCACAGGCCAGCCAGACGATAACATAGCCACGGGGAGGGAAAGCAATACCAAGCTGTCACAGCCTAGGCTACATCAAGGCATAGGCATTTCTCTATAACCTGAATAATTTTCAACTGCATTTCAACTGATTTCAGGGGGAAAAAAAATTCAAAGGACAAGGTCAGAAAATAAAATTTCAAGACAGGAATAGTGTCCACACAAAAAGGTAAAGGAAATCAGAGACTGCTGTCTAAGGATGGAGTTTGTGCTTTTAATGTTCATTTGTAAAATGTTCAACCCTGACACATTTTTCCTTCCCTGTGGGAGGGTCTGCCCAGATCTGAGGGGCTCTTCCTACTCCGAGTAGGCGAGACAAACTAGGAAGAAAAAAAATCACATAAAACTAAGCTTAAGAAGAGTAAGAAGTTTGCTGTCACAGTATTTTCATGTTAGTCGTCAACATAATACTGACAACTACGGGACGGCAGATTATATAAAATGGACAAGGGAAAAATATTAATAAGTATCTTTTTTTAAAAAAATGCATTCCAGGCCGGCGCCGCGGCTCAATAGGCTAATCCTCTGTCTGCGGCGCCGGTACATGAGGTTCTAGTCCCGGTTGGGGCGCCAGTTCTGTCCCGGTTGCTCCTCTTCCAGTCCAGCTCTCTGCTGTGGCCCGGGAGGGCAGTGGAGGATGGCCCTGCACCTGCATGGGAGACCAGGAGAATCACTAGGCTCCTGGCTTCGGATCGGCACAGCATGCCAGCTGTGGCAGCCATTTGGGGGGTGAACCAACGGAAGGAAGACCTTTCTCTCTGTCTCTCTCTCTCACTGTCTAACTCTGCCTGTCAAACATAAAAAAAAAAAAAAATACTGACAACTACACATGGCTATATCATAATTTATGATGTAAATCCAATGTTTAAGTGGATTCACATTGCATTCCATTTTTCATTATAAATAAGGCTTCAATGAACATCCATGTAGATAAATCTTTGTTCATTTTCATGTAAGTATCTAAATATGGAATTACTTGGGGCTGCATTGTGGCACAGTGAGTTGGGCACCGGTTCGAGTTCTGGCTGTTTCACTTCTGATTCAGCTCCCTGATAATGAGCCTAGAAGGGCAGTGGGAGATGGCCCAAGTGCTTGGGCCCCTGCACCCACATGGAAGACCCCTATGAAGCTCCTGGCCCAGCACCAGCCATTGTGGCCATCTGGGGAGTGAGTAAGCAGGTAGAAGGTCTCTTTTTCTGTTTTTCCCTCTTTCTCTGTCACTCTGCCTTTCAAATCAATAAAATAAAATTTTTTTAAAAGATGAAATTATTTTCATTTTTAAAACTTCAGCTATGTAGCAGCATAATTCTTATTTTTAAAATAATTTAGTGAAGGCAAGCATTTGGCCAGTGATTAAGTTTGCTAGTCAGGACACCCACTTCCTTCATCAGAGTCCATGGGTTTGATCCTTGGCTCTGGCTCTTAATTCCAGTTTCTTGCTAAAGCAGACCCAGGAAGTCAGTGGCGATGGCTCAGGTGGATGGGATCCCATCACTCACATGGGAGCTCTGTATTGAGTTTCCAACTGCTTGCTTCAATGGGCTGAGCCCCTCCCACCCCCACCCCCACTTCTAGCATGAAGACTGAATCAACAGATGAGAGCTTTCTTTCTCTGCCCATTTGTCTGTCTCTAAAATAACCAAAGAAATAAATATTTAATTAAAAAAATGAAATGACTTAGTCGCTTGTCTAGTCAATGTAAAACTAAAGATGAATACAAATTCTGTTGTATTCTTACACACGCCTAGTTATATTGGACAGTCAATATGCACCACATAAAATAAGTGAAAATGATTGCTTATAAGACAACAGCAACTGGAGCTAGTTGGGAAAACATCTTTAAATACTTTTATAGAGAAGGTTCAACATGAGCCCTAATTTTCAAGGAAGTCCATCAATTTTCAAAACAATTTATTCACTGAAATGTATCACTAAGATTTTTTTAAAAATACATATTTATTTATTTATTTGAAAGGCAGAGTTACAGACAGAAAGAGGGAGAGACAGAGAGAGGTCCTCCATCCACTGGTTCACTCCCTAAATGGCTGCAGTGGCCGGAGGTGGGCTGATCTGATGTCAGGAGCCAGGAGCTCCTTTTGAGTCTCCCATAATGGGTACAGGGGCCCAAGAACTTGGGCCACCCTCCACTGCCTTCCCAGGCCATTAGCAGCAAGCTGGATCAGAAGTGGAACAGCCAGGATTCAAACTGGTACCCATATGGGATGCCAGGCACCGCAGGCAGAGGCTTAACCCATTATGCCACAGCGTGAGCCCCTTCAAAACATATTAAATTATGCGAAGTCCTTGAACATTTTGGTTTGTTTGTCACTTGTGATCTGTGTATAAACTTGTTTAGAAATTTTGGTAAAAATGATAGATTTCTACCTTTTTTTTTTTTTTTTTGGAGCCTCGTTCTAATTAAGTGTGCAATAAAACTTTATTTTGGGGAGGGCTGGCACTGTGGCATAGCACCATATGGGCACCGGTTCGAGACCCAGCTGCTCTACTTCTGATACAGCTCTCTGCTATGGCCTGGGAAAGCAGTAGACAATGGCTCAAGTCCTTGGGTCCCTGCACCTGCATGGGAGACCCAGAGGAAGCTCCCGGCTCCTGGCTTCGGATCGGAGCAGGTCCAGCCATTGCAGCCAACTGGAGACTGAACCAGCGGATGGAAGACCTCTCTCTCCCTCTGCCTCTCCTTCTCTCTGTGTGTAACTCTGACTTTCAAATAAATAAATAAATCTTTTTAAAAAACCCACAAACCTTTATTCTTATAAAAATATGCCATTGCTTACTATATAATTCTATTTGATTTTTAAAGAATCCTGAGATGAGTATAACCTAGCAGTTAAGATGTAGGTTACAACTCCTGCATCCCATATCAAAGAAACTGGATTTGATACCTGGCTCCAGCTCCTGACCTAGCTTCTTCCTATATAGACCCTGGGAGGCATCAGGTGTTAGCTCCCTGCCACCCATGGGAGACCTGGATTGAGTTACTGGCTCCAGCTTTGGCTGTTGGAGAGTCAGCTGTTGCAGGCACTTGAGGAGTGAACCAGTAGATGGAAGCCCGCGCTCTCTCTCTCTTTCCTTCTCTCTCTCTCTCTCTCTCTCTCTCTCTCCCCCATGTGTATGTGTCTATCTGCCTCTTAAATAAATAAAACAATTTTAACTGCAGTGCTGAAGTCAACGGAGTAAGAGGGAGCCAAACAGAAATTATCTTCAGTCCCAAACAAATGTTAGAATTACATATTCATTTTGCTGAATTCTCATGTTTAGTAGATTTTATTTACTCTATTTAAAACTATTTACAGGCATACAGACAGGCTCCTGTGGGGGCCGGCTTTGGATTCTGGGGTCTGGTTCTCCTTGCATGTCTGTTCCCCTAGTCAAATGGCTTGAACTCCTTACCTGCAGTTTTAAACACAGCAGTCCAATTTAGCATCTGCCCTGCATAGACAGGCTGCGCACTAACAGACCTTGTGTTGGCCTTGCATTGGAAAATAATAAAAACAAACCTGGAGTTACAGTCCTTGCTCAATTCCACTCAAACTCTATATTATCTTTTAAATACATAAAATATTTTTATTCTCCCATAATCAGGAAAAGCCAGCAAGGAAGCTTATTGAAAAAGTCATTTGCCTAACAATGTTATGTTTCTTATTTTTAAAGCTCTGCATTTATACCTTGTAAGTATAAAAGATGTTGCTTCAAGTCTTTTAGCATCTAAAGGAAGCAAACAGAGAAATATAGAATGATCTTCCACATACACTCTTAAAAGAACAAAACAAATACACAAAAGTAAGTATGGTGAGAGGAAGGGGACTGGTGTGAGTTGTGTGTTCATGAAACACCTCTGGAAGGAATAAAGAAAATGTAAAGGCATTTCCTTCTCTAGGGGAAATGGGGAATCAGAGGCAGAGTGAGAAAGGACCTTACTTTTCACTACATATTTTTTGTATTCATTTTGTAAGGTGAAAATCCTACAAAACTAAAACATAGCTGAAAAGTAATAAAGACAATTGTGGTAAAACATTGAAAATATAAAGCAAATACTAATAGTCTAAAGGCATACAATACTCAATACTGTCAACGATAAGATTTTATATACAGTACCCATTAGCTACTTGTTATAATTAAAATAAAGTCATCCATATTTCCTTACAATGCAAAATACTATGATTAGTATTAGACTAGTACTAGTATTAGATAGTAAAACAACTTATAGCTTTCTACAAAGACAAGAAGACTTGGAGGTAAAGGGGTTAAAGAAAACTATATCAACTTTTTTACAATTACAGAATCATGCATAAATGTGTTATATCAATACTTTTTGTCAAACTATGATTCTTCAACTAATTATAGCATATGATGTCCTTAACAAGCATTTTTGCATAGCAGATAAATTTATTGGGAGCAAAATATCCTGTTGGCTAAAAAAAAAAAATGCAGTGGTTTGATTTGATGTATAAAAGACTACTCTAGTTATATGATTCTCATGCTTGCCATGGCGTTTGTCAATGAAAAAATGCATATGCTGCAATAAAACAGAAGACCTTTGAAAAAATTATGGAAGCAAATGTATTCCATCGAGTAAACTTTCAAAATCGTTGGCAAAATTCGAGAAGACAAGCCCAGTGAACCAGTAACCCATATTTATTTTCCTACTAGTCCTACACTTCAATAATGTGCCACATATTGTTCTAAGTACTTCAAGTACATTCTCATCTAATCATCAACACTCTGTATGGTAGGTCCTGTTCTCAGGATGGCAACTGAGAGAGATTCTTTGCAGGACTGACTCACTTTCTCAAAGTGTCCTAGTGAGTGACTCTTAGCTCAAGGCCAAGCTATGGCAGACTCCAACTCTGTGTCATTCCTGCTTCCAGGTCAGGATACAGAGTGTGGAGATGTAATCTGATATCAAATCATACAGACGTTTGTTTTTATATAATAACCACACGATGACTTACATTAATGTTATCTGTCAGATAAAAACTGGAATTTTAAAAGAAATCAACCTCTGTAAAAATCCTAGAAAAATTATTGCTATATCAACTCATAGTTATCAAGCAAGTAACCTGTCGGATCCCGAAATACTCTAGAAGACCAGTGACTAAGAAATGTCACTTAACTATTAGTACCCAAAGACTTGGCATTGAAGCGTCCATACCAGGAGCCCGGGACAGACAGACAGAAGAACTGAGCCCCCAAAATCAGCTGTGAAAGATGCAGCCCAGAGGCCACGGGCTCACAACCAGAGACCCACCCACAGGCAGGTCTTGCTGAATTCTTCACACAGATACACCTGCCTATGCATCTTGACTGTTCCCTATATTTCCTCAATAATTCCTATCCCACTTTCTTCCTCCACATTTTTTAGCACAAACAATTTTATGTGAAGCTTTTTTTTTTCATCAATTAAAGTCTCTTCTTCTCTCCTAAACCTCAGTGCACCCTGAAACCACCAAAGAGGTATTTGGAAAGTCAAGGAAGCACACTCTTAAAAAGACATTTTGGGGGACCAGTATTGTGGCATAGCGAGTAAAGCCTCCACCTGCAAGGCCAGCATCCCACACGGGCACTGGTTTGAGTCCTGGCTGCTCCATTTCCAATCCAGCTCCCTGCTAATGTGCCTGAGAAAGCAGTGGATGATGGCCCAGGTGCTTGGGCCCCTGCATCCACGTGGGAGACCTGAATGAACTTCCTGGCTCCTGGCTTCAGCCTAACCCAGCCCCAGCCATTGCAGTCATCTGGGGAGTGAACCAGCGGATGGAAGACCTCTCTTTCTGTCCTTCTCTCTGTGAAACTCTGACTTTCAAATAAATACATCTTAGGAAGGTAGGGAGGGAGAAGGGAGGGAGAAGTTTTCTATTGAGATGAAATTGGATCTGATCTTTTATCCTCTCTCAGATTTCTAAGTTCTTTGGGCCTTTTAAAACTTTACCAAAGTTAGGCCGGCGCCGCGGCTCACTAGGCTAATCCTCCGCCTTGCGGCGCCGGCACACTGGGTTCTAGTCCCGGTCGGGGCACCGATCCTGTCCCGGTTGCCCCTCTTCCAGGCCAGCTCTCTGCTGTGGCCAGGGAGTGCTCGGCGCCGTCCTCGTCCAGCAAGAGACAGAGACCGAACACTTTGCACGGGGTTCCTTTATTGCTCGGCAAGCAGGAGATCCAGCTTCGATCTCTTCTGGGCAGGAACTTCCCTTACACCCGCGTAGCAAGGGTTTATATGCACAATACACGTCACAAATCAGGTGATAGGCTAGAAGCGCGGGGATAGGACAATCTCGTGGCAAGGCGGGAAGGAGCGAGCTAGAGCGGGAAATCTAAGGCGGGAAGGAGCGAGCAAGAGCGGGAACTCCCTGAGATGAGGAAGAACCCGGAAGCAGGGAGTCGGCGCCATCTTAGGGGCACGGTTCCTCCGGTCTGGTTCCCTACATCTCCCTCCTTTTGTTTTTGCACAAATCACATCCCCGACGGCCCTGGCTCATGAGGGCCGGGAGAATATTTACTAGGCAGAGAGTAGAGGTGCATACCCAGCGTGCTTGTGATCCGTTAGTTACGGAACTTCAAGGGCCTGGCCACAACCCCTGATGTCTCCGTTAGGGATCAGTTTTTATTCCCTTTTGCTGGGGCAGGCTGGGAATTGAACCTGCATGCATATGCATATGCTCTCCCAGGACCCCCGGAACCCCCGGGTGGACTCCTGCTGCAGTACCTTTGGTCTCGCATACCCAGTTTTCGCTCCCCGTCAGGGATGGGTGATACAGCCCAATGAATGAGAGGGGGAACAAGACAACTCGAGGAAGGTGTGTGCCTGATGGAGGCATTGTCCATATGTGAGGCGTGAGTAGGGATGGGGGGACGAGGGTTTTAATCGCTTTGTTAGCTGTTGGTGGCGGAGCTGGTCCTGTGGGCCTCCGCCATCAGAGATATGCACGGGTGCCGTAGTGCGCCAGCACGCCCACTGTCCAGGCGTACCAACACAGGGGGCTGAGAGGTAGGGGGATGAATGGACTACCTGTGGCAAATGGTCAGGACTAGAGGACCTGCGAGTACTTTGTAACTGGGTGGCATAGTACGACTGACCGCCAGAAGTGCATTGGAAGTATGAGGAATCGCAAGAGCTGTGCATGGATTCTTGAAAGGTCAAGCAAGGACAGGAGTGGTTTTTGCTATGGGGATCAGAAACGCGGGGTTTGGGCACACATATGTAGCCGCGTGGTAGGCCGGGGATCCCCTGGAGGGGCAGATATGCAGTTTTGTCCCCACAATCAGCTGTGGCGATGTGAGTACGCTGCAGTACGGTGTTGCTGGTCCCCCCCTTGCAGTCGCAAGGGTTGCCTACGTTCTGCAGTAAAGCAGTGGGGTTGGAGTTAAAGCCCGCATAAGAGCCAGGGAGCAAAGCCGCTGCCAGTATGAAGAAGCGGAAGGGGTGCATCTCACGTCTCGTTGTTTTGTTGCAATTTGTCGTCCTGTGAGAGCGTGGTAATCTCGGTTATCTCGGGGGAGATGTCGTCCGTAGGTGATAGAGGTGTATCTTGTGGCGGCGGGGCTGTTTTTCTGACCAATCTTTCCGGTATCCAGAGAGGTTCTCTTCCAGATTCCTGTGGGAAGACACAGACCGCGCCTCGGTTCCAGCATAATACCGGATCCGGGCCGTACCACTTTCCCGTGAGGACATCTTTCCAACGGACATAGCCTCGTGAAGATGGCTCCTTTAACATGTGTCTCTCAGCGGGGGACATAGAATGATCTGTCAAATTCAAAAAGTTTATAGTAAACAGTGCAAGGGAGAGGCGCATTCGAGGGGTTTTGCCCGTGGCAATTCCCTCCTTTTGTTTTAAGAGAAAAGCCTTGAGGGTTCGATGAGCCCTTTCAATTATGGCCTGTCCCTGAGGGTTATAAGGGATTCCAGTTTTATGTTGTACCTGCATACGGGTGCAGAAATCTTGGAATGATTTACTTGTGTATGCAGGACCATTATCTGTTTTTAAAGTTTTTGGTTTGCCCCAGGCTGCCCATGCAGCAAGGCAGTGATTAATGACATGGGTGGTACGCTCACCCGTCTCCAGAGAAGCAAAAATTACTTGGGAACAGGTGTCAACTGACACATGAACATACTTTAAGGTCCCAAACTCGGATATGTGGGTGACATCCATCTGCCAGATATGTCCTGGTAGTAATCCTCGGGGATTAACCCCCACCGAAGGCACAGGGGTTAAAGTAGGGCATGCGGCACAATGGCGAACAATATCGCGAGCGGCAGCACGAGAAAGACCGAATTTGGCGGCAAGGGTTTTTGCGTTTACATGGAACTCTGAATGAAACTGGATAGCCTGCTCTTCTGGGGAAGAAAATTGGAGTATCCAAATGGGGCGTGTGGCTTGATCAGCTATAGCATTGCCTGTGGTCATGGGTCCAGGTAAGGAAGAATGAGCTCTAATATGAGTAATAAAGAAAGGAGCAGACCGATTCCAAATAGATTTTTGCAGGGTGAGGAAAACTGTCGCTACGGAGGATGAAGAATTGACTAGTCCTGCGGCCTCAAGGATAGACACAGAATTAACCACATAGCGTGAATCAGACACAATATTGACAGGTCCGGGGAAATCAGAGAAGACTTGGTTAACTATAAGAAGTTCAGTTACCTGGGGGGAGTTAGTAGCGAATTGGAATGTTTTTGGCACAGATCCTGAAACAACATATGCACCGACTCCTGTTTTAGAACCGTCGGTATACACTACTGGGGCTCCCTGTAAGGGCTTTTGGGATGTGGACTTTGGAAAAATAACTGGGTGAGACTGAACAAAGGTTAGCAAAGGATCAGAGGGTGTTCTGTTTGTAATAGTTGCGGAAGTGGAGCAGACTAAAACCGCCCAAGCATCAGTACAAGCGATTAGCACACGTACCTGTTCCATGGAATAGGGGACAACAATGGTGGATGGTTCGCGTCCAAAATGTTGGATAGCCCTCTGAATGGCTAGGAGAGTTATCTCCGCCACTGCCACGGGATAGTAACTAATAGATCTAGTAGATGACATTGAGGGATGGATCCAGAGGAGAGGCCCATCCTGCCATAGGACCGCGGTGGGCTGTTTAAGGGTGTCGAGGACCCAAAGAGTAAGGTCTCCCGCAGGGTCCCAACGTTTTAGGGCAGCTTTACTAAGGGCATCGTTGACAATTGACAGTGCTTGTTTGGCCTCAGAGGTGAAGGTTCGGGGGGAAGCAAGATCCGGGTCTCCTTTAAGTATATTAAAGAGGGGCTGCAATGCAGCATTAGGAATGTTAAGGTAGTGCCTAATCCAATTGATATCCCCTAAAAGTTTTTGTAAGTCATTTAGAGTGGAGATAGCATTGATTTTTATTTGAATTTTTTGAGGTCTAATTTGAGTAGGGGCGACTATAGCCCCAAGATAAGAAACTACAGACGACAATTGCACCTTATTAGGTGCAATATGCAGCCCTGCCCCTTCCAGCACTTGTTGGAGTGTACTGTATAAGGCCAGGAGCCTCTCTGCTGTGGGGGCTGCACACAGTAGGTCGTCCATATAATGTAGGCACCTGCAGTCGGAATATCGGTCTCTAAGAGGTTTTAGTACTTGGGCTACATAGACTTGACACATGGTGGGGCTATTAGTCATACCCTGAGGCAAGACTGTCCACTCCCAACGCTTGTCCGGTTGTTCCTGGTTCTGGGTGGGGACAGTAAAAGCAAAACGTGGGGTATCCTTTTTGTCCAATGGAATGGAAAAGAAACAATCCTTAAGATCTATTACAATAACAGGCCATTGGTTGGGAAGTGCCGAAAGCAGAGGAAGACCACGTTGCACAGGGCCCATAGGCTGCATCTGTGCGTTGACTGCCCTAAGATCATGTAAGAGTCTCCATTGACCTAATTTTTTGCGGATGGCAAAAATAGGCGTATTCCATGGAGAGGTGGATGGGATCAAATGACCAGCGTTGACCTGCTCCAAGACCAGAGTGTTGACTGCCTCCAGTTTCTCCTGAGATAGGGGCCACTGTGGAACCCAGACGGGTACGTCCGTTAGCCACGAGATGGGTAAAGGCTCCACTGGTTTAGGAGGCGAAACAGTGACCCCTAGGAAAAACCCAGGCCAACTTTACTTGGTCTTTGTTTTGGTTCAATGGGGGAAGGGTGGCCCTGGAGCTGGACACCGAGTCCCTTGCCTGGGACGTAACCCATATTTTGTAGCATAGATCGTATTGCAGGGGAAGTGGTGACCAAAGCAACATCCATTTCGGCCAGGACGTCTCTCCCCCAAAGGGAAATGGGTAGAGGTAAAATGAATGGAGAAAACTGTCCTCTATGACCCTCGCTATCCTGCCATGACAACAAGGCTGCACTGATTTTTGGGAAATGAGCAAAACCAAGTCCTTGCAAGGTTTGTTCCGCCACATTTGTAGGCCATGTACTAGGCCAGTCCTTTGTTGCTATAATGGATTTGTCGGCTCCTGTGTCTAAAAGTCCCTTAATGTCCTTGCCATTAATCTGCAACACTAAAGTGGGACGTTCATTTAAAAGCATATGTAAGCCGGTAAAATTAATGCCAGAGGACCCAAAGTTACCAGCGCCGCGAACGTGGTTTTTAGCTGGGATTAAAGAGTGAAGACTGGGCAGTAATAACATTTGTGCGATACGGTCTCCAGGATTGATTACTAAAGGTCCCTGAGGGGCCTGAACCATGATCTTTACTTTACCAGTGAAATCAGAGTCAACTACCCCGGGGATCACAGCTAGCCCTCGGAGGGCGGCGGAGGACCGACCCAACACTAATCCAACCGAATCCGGGGGCAGAGGACCGGAGCAGTCGCTCTCCACTAATTGTACCCCCATCTCCGGAGTTAAGAGGAGAGGGGAGGTGGCGCGGAGGTCCAGGCCTGCGGACCCGTGAGTGGCACGGGCTGAGGGTGCACTGGGTGTAGCGCAGACACGGGAGGTGGAACCTGAGAGTAGATTTGATTTTGGGGGCTCCTCGCTGGGTTGGGGAGCCCCCTCTGGCCGTTTTTTGGCCCCTGGGCGCTACCTGTAAGTGGGTTGCCATCGATATCGAAAGCAGAACGGCATACCTCTGCCCTATGAGGGCCCTTGCGGCAACGGCGACAAGGCTCTATGCCTGAAGGCTGTGCCGTGGAATACCCATGGCTGAGATTGGGGCAATCGCGTTTTCTGTGACCCGGTTGATGACATTGGAAGCAAAGTCCTGAAGATATGGGGGGTCGGGTCGATTTAGATTTTGGACTGTTTTCTTTGACTTTTGCCAGCATCGCAGCTAGGCCCGCATTAGTAAGTGGCCCACCGGTATCTCTGCAGTATTTTAACCAGGAGTCCAGAGATTTATGTCTATATTGTCGAAGAATGTTTTTGCACTCTTTATTAGCCTGCTCAAAAATAATTTGTTTGACCAGTGGCTGAACGTCAACCTCGGAAGGGAAAATACGCGACGCAGCCTCAAGTATGCGAGCGACAAAATCAGCGAAGGGTTCGGCCGTGCCCTGAACGATCTTGGTGAGGTGGCTAGCTGAGTCACTTGGATTGGACGCCTGCCTCCACGCACGTTGGGCACAGTTGGAAATTTGCCTGTATACTTGTCTAGGGAATTGGGTCTGGTCAGCCTGATAAGGTCCACGCCCTAAAAGCATATCAGCATTCCACGTAGGGTGGCCGTCCTCAGCATTTTCATCTGCCTGGTCATGACAGCACTCTGTATTCATAGATTGCCACAAAAGAAAGCCGCCTGGACTTAAACAGGCCCGAGCCAATTGGGTCCAGTCGCTAGGTGTTAAAATGGACTGGCCGACTGATTCAAGGAGTGACAATGTGAATGGGGCTGTGGGTCCATAGTCATGGACCGCAGCCTTAAGTTGTTTTAATACTGTCATGTCCAATGGTTCGTGCCGGGCCTCTCGCGTGCCCAAAGCCAAAACAGGGTAAGCCTGAGCGGGGGCAGCGGGAGCGCCAGTTCGCAACTGTTTCCAGGCTTGTTGATGAAACTGTCTGCCTGAAAAAGGTGGCACATTTGGGACGTTTAATGGCCATGGCGGCACGGGTGTTAGATGGGGCTGAGGCACGCCTACATGACCGCCAGTAGGAGGCGCTGCGTCTTTAATCTGATGGGCGGGCACGACATCGATAGGAGGAGCCGTAGGCACTAGAGGGCGTAAACAGGCATCTTTTAACTTTTGCCGCAGCTGCGCATACGTAGGAGGCGGGGATTTAGGATCGCCGTCCCCTTCCCCCTCAGACTCAGAGGAGGCGGAGCCACATTCGGAGCCTGAGGCCAGTGAGGAAGTCTGGCATCCCGTGTCCTTAAATTGTATGAGATCCCGGGCGCCGTCCGAGCTCTGAGAACGAACTTCCTCGAGAGCCTCGCGAACCGCCGTAAGAGTCGGGCGGTCCGCTCCCACCGACCTCTCCTCTTGGAGGCACGCCCGCAGTAGTTCCCATAAGGGGAGAACAACGGGGTCGATATCGGGTTCCTGGGGATCGTTAACTGTGCGCCGGAGATCCTTTCCTAATTTCTCCCAAGACTCAAGAGTTATTTGGCCCTCGTGGGTGAGCCACGGCGCAAAGAAATCAACACTTCCAAGGAACCTGACAAGTGTGGTCTTAGAAACCTTAATCCCTTTGCTACGCAATAATGCTTTTAACGGATTAAGCAACATTGAATGGCTAGATGAATTTCCCATTTTCAGTTTAAAGCGGGAAGACACGTCCGCTATCTTATTTTCAGTTTAAAGCGGGGGAACACGTCCGCTATTCTTTCAGTTTAAAGCGGGGAAACACGTCCGCTATCTTAGGGTGCGTCCACCCTCCAACCACGAGATATACCTCACTCGCGGGGCCCAGACGGTAAGACTGACCTCGCTTACCTTCTACTTACCGGGCAACGTAGAGGAAGCTCCCCGTACGGGCCACCAGCTGCTCGGCGCCGTCCTCGTCCAGCAAGAGACAGAGACCGAACACTTTGCACGGGGTTCCTTTATTGCTCGGCAAGCAGGAGATCCAGCTTCGATCTCTTCTGGGCAGGAACTTCCCTTACACCCGCGTAGCAAGGGTTTATATGCACAATACACGTCACAAATCAGGTGATAGGCTAGAAGCGCGGGGATAGGACAATCTCGTGGCAAGGCGGGAAGGAGCGAGCTAGAGCGGGAAATCTAAGGCGGGAAGGAGCGAGCAAGAGCGGGAACTCCCTGAGATGAGGAAGAACCCGGAAGCAGGGAGTCGGCGCCATCTTAGGGGCACGGTTCCTCCGGTCTGGTTCCCTACAAGGGAGTGCAGTGGAGGATGGCCCAAGTGCTTGGGCCCTGCACCCCATGGGAGACCAGGAGAAGCACCTGGCTCCTGCCATCGGATCAGCGCGGTGCGCCGGCCGCAGCGCGCCTACTGCGGCGGCCATTGGAGGGTGAACCAACGGCAAAAAGGAAGACCTTTCTCTCTGTCTCTCTCTCTCTCTCTCACTGTCCACTCTGCCTGTCAAAAAAAAAAACAAAAAAAACAAAAAAAACTTTACCAAAGTTAGTCAAAGCAGTCCCTTCTGGTTGCCAGGATTCAAAGCCCTGCCTCTGACAGTTCCCGGGGAAATGCATTAGGAAACACTCAAACTGCCAAGAGACCAACAAGATTTCAATGTCTTTCCACTGACCTTCATGCTCCCAGATGTGAAGGACAACAGCTGTGCTTGCTGGCACCTTTTGGGCTCCCAGCTTCCACGGCCACTCTGCCCTAGGTCGCTGAGACTCTCTGAGGCCTAAAGCTAGCCTCTCTCAGGTCTGACAGCCCACCCACCCCATCTATACTCCAAAATTCCTGTCTTCCTT
Organism: Lepus europaeus; assembly: GCF_033115175.1. Lineage (NCBI taxonomy): Eukaryota > Metazoa > Chordata > Mammalia > Lagomorpha > Leporidae > Lepus > Lepus europaeus. The sequence continues at coordinate 139,301,966 of NC_084828.1, forward strand.
TACTCCTCCTCCTCTAGTAATATTTAAAAAAAAAAAAAAAGGCAAGTATTTACTGAGGGCTCTCGATGGACTTAGAACTGCACTAACCTCCTCACACACATGAACTCTCTCCGTATGCATCTGTACTTCTATTGATGATGAAGCATCAACTCTGGAAATGAGGCCTACAGAGACTAGATAACAGGCCCAGGGAAGTAACAAAATAAGAGATTCAAAATCGAATCCAGGACCAGTATTGTGGCACAGCAGGATAAGCCTCTGCTTGCGATGCCAGCATCCCATATGAGAGTTGGTTCCTGTCCTGGCTGCTCTGCTTCCAATCTAGCTCCCTGCTAATGCACCTGGGAAAGCAAAGATGGCCTAAGTGCTTGGGCTCCTGGCACCCATGTGCAAGACCAGGATGGAGTTCTGAGTTCCTGGCTTATGCCAGGCCCGACCCAGTCCCAGCCACTGCAACCATTTGAGGAGTGAACCACAGGATAGAAGATCTCTGTGTCTCTCCCTCTCTCTCTGTCACTCTACCTTTGAAATATATAAAATAAGATAAATCTTTTTTAAAAATCAAATCAGTTTCTAGTACCCAAATTCTTAAATTCTCCTGTAGTTAAATTAATATCCCTATTCCTTTAAAAAAAAAAGATTTATTTATTTGAAAGGCAGAGTTAAAGAGAGAGAGAGAGAAAGAGAGAGGTCTTGTATCTGCTGATTCACTCCCCAAATGGCCACCAATGGCTGGAGCTGGGCCAATCCAAACCAGGAGCCAAGAGCTTCTTCAGATACAAGAGCCCAAGCACTCAGGCCATCTCCTGCTGCTTTCCCAGGTGCATTAGCAGGATGCTGGATCAGTAGTGGAGCAGCCGGGACTCAAACCACCACCCATATGGGATGCCAATGCCCCAAAGAGCATCTTTTCTGGCCATGCCATAGCACCGGCCCGACATCCCTCTTATTTCACTGCAAGCACCATAGGTAGTTTCAAAGAAAGGATGAATGACTACTTCACTCAGAAGCATGAATGACCAATCAACCTTTAAAGTGTTAATACTTCCAACCATTCTTACATTACAGTTTAATCAACAGTATATCTATCTAGATGTCTAGATTTTTATTTAAACAAGAATATATATTACATTATGTTATATATTTTATATATACATAAAAGATTGATTTATTTATTTGAAAAGCAAAGTTACAGAGAGAGAGTAGAGAACCAGAGACAGAGAGACAGAGATCACCGGCCCCCATTACTTTCTATTTTCAGCTCTCCACATCAAGTTTAGAGGTCATAAGATCAATGGAATAAATCACTATATGAAAAAATTAAATTATTAGGAAACATAACTTAGGGGCTGTCATTGTGGCATACTGGGTTAAGCTGTCTCCTGCAATGCCAGCATCCCATATGAGCACTGAATCGAGTCCCAACTGCTCTGCTTCTGATCCAGCTCCCTGCTAATGCACCTGGGAAAGCAGCAGATGATGGCCCAAGTGCTTGGGCTCCTGCATTCACATGGGAGACCCAGATACTGCTCCTAGGTTTGGTCTAGCACAGCCCCAGCTCTTGAAGCCATTTAGGGAGGGAACCAGCAGATGGAAGTCCTCTCTCTCTCTCTCTCTCCCCCCTGTCACTCTGCCTTTCAAATAAATAAAATAAATTTAAAAAAGAAACATAAATTAATTGAAGAGATTTTTTCTTATTTAAATAAAATCTAAAAAATGTTTTCATCTGTATATTTCTAGAAATCTCTTTTCAGCAAATTTCTATATATAAAGACAAAATTGTTTTTTGCATAAATTTTGTTACATAAATTTGCTAAAAGCTTTATATGTAACAAGAATCCAGTCACCAAGCTGTTATATTTTCAAATTTTCTGATAAATTACAGGATGTGCAAATAATGGCTTTCAGAATGAGAGACTTCCATTAGACCCTAACTATAACAGTTGCATAAGTTGAAAACTTCCCCAACTGTTTCAAGAAAACAATATTTTCTTATAATAAAATCCAAGTGGATAGATAAGTAGAAGTCTTTTTCCCTTCAGGGAACCATATAACTATATTTTAGTACTGACATGCTTTATTTTCACTGTGAATCCATTTTTTAAGTGCATGTTCAGATGTCTCTCTGCTTTTTTTTTTTTTAATTTGACAGATAGTTAGACAGTGAGAGAGAGAGAGACAGAGAGAAAGGTCTTCCTTCTGTTGGCTCACCCCCCAAATGGCTGCTATGGCTGGAGCTACGCCTATCCGAAGCCAGGAGCCAGGTACCTCTTCCTGGTCTCCCATGCAGGTGCAGGGCCCAAGCACTTGGGCCATCCTTCACTGCCCTCCTGGGCCACAGCAGAGAGCTGGACTGAAAGAGGAGCAACCGGGACTAGAACCCAGCGCTCATACAGGATGCTGGCAGCGCCACAGGTGGAGGATTAACCAAGTTAGCCATGGCCCCAGCCCCTCTCTTTGCTTTTTTGTAATATTAACTGCAATGATGTTCTTCCTGGAATTCATGAAAATATAATTAAAGCAAATTTTTAAACAAAAAAAAAATCTCCTTTTTCAACCACATTTTCATACTAGAAAGCTGTATCAATCATTTTGCAAACAGTGAACATTCACATTCCATACCAACCATTAACTTCTTATCAAATTTTCTTTAGTTAATTGGAAAGCCTATAGCCTCCCCAATGCAAGTATGAACTAGGATACCATTTCCTTTGTTAAATATTAGTCTCCTACTGTACATATCAGCCTGGACTGGCCTTTGGACAGAAAGCACAACATGCTTAAAGGGTACACTGTAATTTACATTTTTCCTAAATATACTTCCATGCTGAAAGAAGTGAGCTCCCCTTTCCTTCATTCCACAAGGGACAGCTTTACGAGGCAACTTTCCTTAAAATATAGTTCATTAGACAGCCAGCAGCCTGCATTTGCCAAATCCGGAAATATTTTTTCAAAGGTCATTACTATAAAGACTTAAGTTTATTCTCAAATGAGCAAAAGAGCTTCTGAAATGCCTGGACAACCCCCAAAGACCTTAAGAACGCCCATGGGGCCCTGTTCCGAAGACAGAGCGCAGTCAGGTGTAACACACCCGGGGTGAAGTGACTGACACTCATTCCAAACCCTCAGACAAATCCCACCTACAAGGGGGCCCGTGACCTCCTGCAAAACAAACAAAACAAAAAATAACCGCATGTTGATAACCATGGTGCTTTTTTCTGCTTCAGCCTCTCTAAGTAGTCACCATCTCACTCCTCCCTACACTGCCAAGTTCATGTGCTCTCTGCCCCTCCTCTCAGGCTGACAGCCAGGACCCGGGGCTGTCCCTGAATGTCCTTAACTGCTTCCCACGGTGTAGGCAGGATCGCTTCTGTCTTTCCCTTTCCTCACTGTCTTCAGCTCCCATGTATTATTCCAGTTACATACATTAATTTTCAAGGTCATCCGCTGCTCTGTAATGGTCTCATTTTGCTACTTCCTTTTTGCTTCATCTTCCTAACTACATCGTTTGCTCCTTGCAGGTAAAAGGTATGTATTTTATTATTTTTCTACATTCCCAAGGGTTTTATTATGTTGTGCATGTAGGGGAAGTTTAATAAAATTCATGAACAGCAATGTCGCTCTTCAAAGAGCAGGAGACATCCTAGAAAACAGAGGGCTACACAAAGCGATAGTTTGTGGGAAATGTGCCAATAGACACTAGACTCACAGAGAAGATTCTACAGCTCGATAACCAGTTCTCTTCATTCACTCACCCACGGTCATTACTCAACAACAAATTATGAGCCCCTGTTCACTCTGCTGGGGGGGCCAGATTAATTTGACAACATTCAGATTTTTTAAAATTTTTATCTCTTTCTTTCTACTTTACTTGAAAGGCAGAAAGACAGACAGACAGACACACATACACACACACATACACAGACAGAAAGAGAGATCTTACATCTACTGGTTCACTCCCCAAATATTCATAACAGTAGGGCCGGGCCAGGCCAAAGTTAGGAGCCAGGAACTCAATCCCAGTTTCCCATTTAGGTGGCAAGAAGCCAAGTACTCCAGCAATCACCTGCTGTTTCCCAGGAAACATTAGCAGGAAGCTAGAACCAGAAGCAGAGCTAAGATCAAACCAGGAGCTCCAAAACAAGATGCAGGTATCTCAAGCAGTGTCTTTTGCCCCAACATTCAGATTTTATTTTTTTAACGATTTATTTTATTTATATGAAAGAGTTAGAGAGAGAGGTAGAGACAGAGAAAGAGAGAGGACTTCCATTCTGCTGGTTCACTCCCCAAAAGGACACAACAGCTGGAGCTGAGCTGGTCCGAAGCCAGGAGCCAGGAGCTTCTTCTGGGTCTCCCACACAGGTGCAGGAGCCCAAGGACCTGGGCCATCCTCCACTGCCTTCCCAGGCCACAGCAGAGAGCTGGATCAGAAGAGGAGTAGCCAGGACTCGAACCAGCGCCCATATGGGATGCCAGCACTGCAGGCTGGGGCTTTAACCCGCTGCACCACAGTACCAGTTCCCTTAACGTTCAGATTTTAAAGCCACACGGCTATACCTGGTGTTTTTTCTAAATCTATCAAAATAACGTTTTTCAACTTTTTCCTAAACCAAAGGAGTGAATAACATAGCCTTGGTTCTTCTTTAGGTAAACCTTGCAAGTTTTGATGCTCTTGTGCACACACAAAGAAATCTGGCAAAAACAAATAGAGGACTCACCTATGTCTTCTCTCCACAACCCACTACATAGAACCACCATGGCCACCTTAGTGACCAGCCACAGCCCTCAGATGTGGGTACTTCAAAAAGTTCATGGAAAACAAATTAAAATATAACTTTATTTTGGTGCAAAAATATTCTGAAACCCATGTTTATCTTTTTCACAACAGGAATATCCTATGAACTGTTTGAAGACACCCTTCCAAATACATGGATTTAAAAACTTTTTGCATCAAAATAAACTCGTCTTTTAATTCCAGTTTTCCACAAATGTTTTGGAGTACCTTCAAACTCCTGTGTACTGCTACACCTGGGCATTGACTTGAAATCAGCATTCAGTGGCCTTAGAGTGACCACAAACACCTTTCTATATCCATCTATTTATAAGCCCCAATATATAACCCCTCATGAAGGAGGGATTTTTTTTTTTCATTTTACTGGAAATGCTTACACACACACACACACACAAAGAGAGAAAGAGAGAGAGAGAGTGTCTTCCATCCACTGGCTTACTCCCCAAATGCCTCCAACAGTCAGGCGAAGCCAGGAGCCAAGAACTCAATCTGGGTTTCCCACATGGGTGGCAGGGACCCAAAAACTTCAGCCATCATTTGCTGACTCCTAGGATGTAGTGGAGAGCTGGATCAACAGAGCAGCTGGCACTGAAACAAGGCTCTTCAATTCAGAATGTGAGTGTCCCAAGCAGTGACTTAACCATTGCACCAAACACACACCTGCACAGAGTTTAAATTCACTCATTCATGGATTCCACAAATATATACTATTTGACTGGGTAAACGAAGAGATTTAAAGGTGAATAAGAGGAGCCGGCACTGTGGCGTAGTGAGTGAGGCCACTGCCTGCAGTGCCAGCATCCCATATAAGTGCCGGTTTGAGTCCCGGCTGCTCCACTTCTGATCCAGCTCTCTGCTATGGCCTGGGAAAGCAGCAGAAGATGGCCCAAGTCCTTGGGCCCCTGCACCCATGTGGGAAACCCAGAGGAAGCTCCTGGCTCCTGACTTCGGATCTGCGCAGCTCCGGCCCTGCAGCCAACTGGGGAGTGAACCAGCAGATGGAGAACCCCCCCCCCCCCGCCTCTCCTTCTCTATGTAACTCTGACTTTCAAATAATTAATTAAATCTTTTTAAAAAAGTGAATAAGAATTAGTCTCTTCTAGAAAAAACTACATTCAATTATGCTTGTCAGTTTCAACTGTAAATGCCTGAAAGATTTAATTAAAACTGGGAGTTATTTTGTACATACAGAAAGTAATTTTATGATTATTTCCCTTTGATAAGAAAAATCAGAATCATCTAATTCACCTGCTGTTTAACTCTGGAATTTCTGGGGGAGAAATATTTACTTATTTATTTGTGAAGCAGTTACAGACAGAGGGTAAGACAGAGAGAGAGGGGCCACAACAGCCAGAGATGAGCCGACCTGAAGCCAGGAGCTTCTTCCGGGTCTCCCATTGTGGGTTCAGGGGCCCAAGCATGTGGGTCATCTTCCAGTGCCTTCTCAGGCCATAAGCAGAGAGCTGGGTTGAAAGTGGAGCAGCCAGGACTTGAACCGGCACTCATATGGGATGCAGGCGCCACAGGCAGAGGCTTAACCAGCTATACCACAGCGCCAGCCCCAACTCTGAAAGTTTTTTTTTTAAAAGATGTATTTATTTATTTATTTATTTTGAAACTCAGAGTTAAAAAATGAGAGGGAGTGGCAGGGAGAGAGAGAGATCTTCCATTCACTGTTTCACTCCCCAGATGGCCACAACAGCCAGGGCTGGGCCAGGAGGAAGCTAAAGCCAGGAGCTTCTTCTGGGTCTTCCACCTGCATGGCAGGGGCCCAAGCACTTAGGCCATCTTCCACTGCTTTTTCAGGCCATTAACAGGGAGCCGGATCAGAAGTGGAGCAGCCAGGACTCAGATCAGTGCTGATATAGGATGCTGCCATCGGTGTCTGCATCTGTGTCATAGGCAGCAGCTTTACTCACTGTGCCACAACGCCACCCCTCACTCTGGATTTAAAGGCGCCTCTCACTCTGGATTTAAAGGTACCTCTTTGTATTCTGTGTCCCATCTTTTATAGCAGTCACTCAGCTCTATCACCTGGACAAACTGTAGTCAAGGCCACTGTGTCATATGGAATTGCAAAGTGAGAAAGGCTAAAAGAGGATGGTGAGTGAGTGTGTGTGTGTGTGTGTGTGTGAGAACACAGTCACACATCCCTGAGCTTATGAGAAAAGAAGAACAAGACAAAGAGACAAAAATCAAAGACTTGGATACAGAAGCAGAAGTGCCTGGAAAAGAACTTAGTATGTGAAGAGGTTCATGTTGTGGCAAAACCAACTCCTTCATTGAAAGCAGAGTGAAGTCAGAAGGAGGCAGACCCGAACAAAACACCAAGGGGAAAACATGTGGCGAGTCAACAAGTGTTTCGTGATGGGAGCAGGGAGAAGGGGGCTCAAACGACAAAAAGTCATATAGATAGCAGGACTGGGGAGCGAGGACTTTGCAAGGGAAAGACAATATTGACATCAAAGCTGGAAACACCAGACTCGGACCTTTACGATTTCATGTGTGGGATTTGTTCACCAAGCACAGAAGTTCAAATGTTATTTGACTTGTGTCACTGAATGAATGGGTGTGCCCAGCCAGAGTTGTTTATTGAATGGTGAAATCTGCATGTCCAAAAAAAACCACTACTGTCTGCTCACAAGGCAGAGGTCTCACTTCGATTCCAAGCTGACAGGTATTTCAGTTTTGAAATTCGAACACTTCAAGGCGTCAGTGAAGAAGTATGTATGAGATGGCCCAGGCAAAGAGGGACAATACGTAAAGCTGGCCTCGCCTGTTTACTGGTCTCCTGCTGCATGCCTTCAGCTCCACCCAGCCGGATGCACTAACTGGACCCTCCACGCATGCCTCCAAGGACACAGACACTCCTCGGTGGCTTAGTTTATCCAAGGGGCAGGGACACCTTTGTCCTTTTGTTAGCTGAGCCATGGTTAGTCATTCTCTTGACTGAGAAATAGGAAACCAAACAATGTACAGCTCACTGAGCACAACATAATAAAGAGCATCCATAGGAGACTGACGGGAACCACAGGGGTGTGAAAGGGGAAGATTTAGCCCCCAGGACTTTCCTGGAGCTTCAAGCCCTCTCTAAATCAACACTAAATGAATATGACCAACTTGTAAGCTGAGGAAATGAGACTCTATGGGGTTGACTCAGTTTTTCTCAGGACTCGCTACCCAGTGATGCCGCTGGCCCTGAGTTCAGCAACATTTCCATCCTACAGTCCAAGAAAATACTTCCTGGCTCCTACATCTTGGATAAAGAATGAGACTTTCCCATTGACTCCCCAACCTTGCTCCCTCACTGACGTGTCCAGGATGCCAGACCCCTAGGAATCCTGTCCTTGCCTCTAAGTCTGAGACCAACCCAATGAATAGAATTCCCACGAGTCAGCTCCTCTGAGAGATGAGTGGTCAGCACACCATGAGCACCTTAATCACTGAAAGCTTCCTAGCTCAGGAAACAGGGCCTGTCTACTGTCCAAGGTTTTTATGTTCTGTTTCTCATTTATTATTTAAATCCCACCTACTGTTCCCCATCCCCACTCTCATTTTAGGACTTCCCTGGCTCTCTGAAAAAACTCAGTATGCAAGAATTATCCAAGTTTCCATCATTATAATAGTAACACTTCAAGTATAATTTTCTTAACATATTTTCTTGTCTCCTCCAGTAAGAATTTTCCTTCTGATAAAAGTCTCTATTGCAATTTCAGAGTTTCAAAATAAATATAATATAATATAATAATTTAGAGTTCCCTCTAATTCACCTATGCCATTTAGGGAAGGCTCCAGGTCCATGCCCAGCAGTGCACCACATCTGCTGATCGTAGCAGTATTGGTTTAGGAATGGCCATAAAACCCACTGAGTACCAACAAGACCTAACAAGGTTTTTGTGGGACTTTCTGTTAGGAAAGTGCCTGGAACAGTATCAGTAGGGAAGCAGAGGCCAGAGCAGATAGAGTCATCCTGCCTCCAACACTGAGGCTGAAGCCAAAGCTCACACAAGAGGAAGCAGAGCTGAGTGGTGAAGAGAAAACACATCCTGGCAGAGTGCTTTGTAGTCTTGAATCGCACTGTACTAAGGACCTTGCGTTTTTTTGGTTACTTGAAACATTTTTTAATTTAATTAACTTGGGTTTCTACTGCTTTCAACAGAGCGTGCAAATCAAAATCCAGAGAGCAGTAATGGACGTAATTTATAAAAAACAAATTGAAGGGAGGTATCTTCCTTAAAGCACATTCAGAAAATTAGCCATAGTTGTGTTTGCTAAATAAGTTTACATTCTGATTCTCATAAGAATCATTATTATTTTGGTCATAATTTGTATTTTACCAACCCAACACCGAACCCTGAAAATTCAGTGAATCAATGAACCACAGAAAATTCAGCCTATAGTTGCTCCTGCATGGATGTGATGAAGAAGATTATATTCATAGCCTAAAGATCCCTGGGCCTATGGCTTCTTTATACCTTTTTGTCTCTTCCATTTATCCAGGAAAATTTTTACTATTTCTCTTTTAATTCATCTACAACTAATGATGACACACTGAGTAGTGATACGGGAAATGGGCAGGTCTTTCAGGTATGAGGCAAGGCACAGCAATCTGGCTACGACAATAACATTCAAAGTCAACATCAGGAAATGCCTAACACATTGCACATAGAGAAATAAAAGTCATTTACCCAACCTCTGAGAGTAAAGAAATATATATCCAAGATGTTTGCAGGCTTATCCAATACCCCATCAAAATGAGCACGCCAAACATCAACCCCTGTAAACAAGTTTGATTTCCAAAGGGGTAGTTGACCCAGACCTCAGTAGAATTGCTGCAAAACCTCAAAACCTGAATCTGCTCACCCAACCATAAGCTAATCACTGCCACTGGAGTGGTGGAAGAAGGTAGTTGTTTATTTGCAATGTGCAGAACTGTTGAAGTCAGGCAGCTATGGCTCCATTTCCAGACTTGTTGAGGGATTAAAGGTGGTGAATATCATAGATGAAGCTGGGGTGGATCACCACAAGACCAACTCAAGTGCATTTCTCTGGCTGGTCCACAGCACCTGTGGCCTTCCTTCGATCAGTCAGCGACACGCTGAGAATGCTCTGAGGGCTAAGTGGCTTACAGCCTGTTTGGGGTTTACAGATATTTTGCTTGACCAGGGCCCAGGGCGCCTCAAAATTGTAATCCAGTGTTTGGATGTCAACTACAGAAGTAATAACTGATTCCTGAGTCCTCAGATCTCCATTTTGTAGGGCCAGCCTGCCCATGAGCTACTCCTTTACTTCAGAGAGTTTATCTTTAGTAAGGAGTTGACTTGTAACCATCAAGATGGAGACAAGAACTTCAAGCTAAGGAAGAGAGACTGGGGACTGATAAAGTCTACATCAAAGGCATTAGGAATAAGGAATAAGGGCTCGGATTTAAGACACTACAATTTGCTGTGGCATGGTAATATGTTCCCAAAGCACAAAGGGGACAAGAAAGACGCAAGGCAGACAGGAATTTGGCAATGTATGAAGCTGAAAAGGTAAGTGTCCATTCATTTCTGTAATAACATTCTTGCACATGGTCAGACATCTAATGAACTTATGCCCTCTCAGAGAAATTAGCCTGAAATAAACCTTAAGCGGGAACATCAGAAATGACAGACTTCTTTATCAAATCTTTGTTGATGCTGTTTTGAAGTTTCAGTTCACAATAATGATGTCGCCATATTGCTGTTCTAAATTAAATCAGCTGCCCAATTATCCTCTATTTTGAAATTCTAGAAAAGGAAAACATTCCAAAAGCTAATGCTTCCCACAACTCAATTTTCTCTCTCCTGTTTATTCTTTTTTTCCAATTTTTTTTTAAACTCTACCTCAAACAATATTCGTAAGAAGACCACAGCATCACCAATTTTAGTTAAACTTTTACCTCTAAGTTCCAGTCCTTTCCTTTAAAAAGCCTTATTTCCCACTTATTTTCCCACTGTTCCCTGAGCCAGGCCTTCTCTTTCTCCCAACACCTCTTGCTTATTGTCCTACAACTTTCCTTCACACCCTTTTCAACCCCAGAAACTCTATTCTTCTGCATAAAAATCTTCACCCACCCTGAAAACACAACTCAGATTCCACCGTGAATTTTTTTCATTGCCCTCATTCCATTTTCAGCATATATTTTTTTAAAAAACTATTTATTTTCGGCCAGTGCTGTGGCTCAACAGGCTAATCCTGGCGGCGCCGGCACACCGGGTTCTAGTCCCGGTCAGGGTGCCAGATTCTGTCCCGGTTGCCCCTCTTCCAGGCCAGCTCTCTGCTGTGACCCGGGAGTGCAGTGGAGGATGGCCCAAGTTATTGGGCCCTGCACCCCATGGGAGACCAGGAGAAGCACCTGGCTCCTGCCTTCGGATCAGCGCGGTGCGCCGGCCGCAGTGTGCCGGCTACAGCGGCCATTGGAGGGTGAACCAACGGCAAAGGAAGACCTTTCTCTCTCTCTGTCTCTCTCACTAGCCACTCTGCCTGTCAAAAAAACAAAAACAAAAACAACTATTTATTTTCGTTTTATTCGCAAGGTAGATGGCGGGGGGGAAATGAGGGGGAAGTAGAGATCTTCTATTTGCTGGTCCACTCCCCAAATGTCCATAACAGTCAAAGTTGGACCTGGGCCAAAGCCAGGAACTCAATCTAGGCCTCCCATGAGGGTAGCAGGGAGTCAAGTACTTGAGCTGCTACCTGCTGCTTCCTGGGGTGCACATTAGAGGAAGGTAGATCTGAAGTGGAAGAACCAAGCACTATGATATGGGGTATGGGCATGCCAAGTGGCCTCAGAGGTGCTAGGTATTGTGCCAAGTATTGGAGGCAATCAAATGGTGGCTCACATACAGACTTGACTCTCAAGAAGTTTCTAGTTTAGCAAGAGGCCAAAGAAGCAAAGATGCTATCCACAGCAAACACATGAGACTTCCTCACCCACTGCAGACATCACTCACCAACTGCAGCTCTTTCCAACTGAGACTTGAGCTGGTTCAGGATCCCCTTTTCAACATGGTCCTACTAGAGATTCTCAAAATGAACTAGAATGGTACCCCCAGAACCACCATCTAAGCTATGGTGATATAGGCAGGAAAGAAAGAATTTTCTGACTCGAGGATTCAACAATGACTTAGAGAGGAAGTACTCTTTGAGCTAAACTTTGAAAAATGAACAGGGGCCAGCATTGTGGCCCGCCACCCATAATGCCAGCATCCTATATGGGTGCCAGTCTGAGTCCCAGTGGCTCCACTGCTGATCCAGCTCCCTGCTCATGGCCTGGGAAAGCAACAGAGGATGGCCCAAGTGCTTGGGCCCCTACCATCCTTGTGGGAGATCTGGATGATGCTCCTGGGTTTTGCCTGGCCCAGCCCCGACAATTGCAGCCATCTGAGATGGGAATCAGTGGATAGAAGATGTCCCTCTCTGTTGCTTCCTCCCTCTCTCTCTCTCTCTCTCTCTGTGTAACTCTTTCAAATAAATAAATAAATCTTAAAAAAAGAAAAGAAAAATCAACAGACAGAAACAGAAAGAGATGCAAATTTCAGCTGAGAGGAAAATCTTCAGTGATTTTTCACAGAGCATTCAAAATCTGACAACATACAGTTCTTAACCATTTATATGGTATTACATGAGGTTACTTCAAAAAGTAACCTAAAATGTATACTATGAAAAATGTATGGATTTCAAAATTATTTTGCTCCAAAAAACTTTAACTTTTAATTACATGTTTTTTTTTCTAAAACTTCATAAAATGCCCTTCTATTATCTTCTGTTTTTATTTGAAAGAAAAAGTTACAAAGAGATGTAGAGATAGACAGAGAGAGAGATCAATCTTTCATTCACTGGTTCATTCTTTCCCCAGTGGCCGCAATGGTTGGAGCTGAGCCAATCTAAAGCCAGGAGTCATGAGCTTCCTCTAACACGTGGGTGCCGGGGCTCAAGGACTTGGGCCATCTTCTGCTGCTTTCCCAGGCACATTGGCAGGGAGCTGGATCTGAAGTGGAGCAGCCGGTGCCTATATGGGATGCTGGGGCCAGGCTTTAACCCACTGTGCCACAATGCCAGCCCCTTCTATTATCTTTTTTTGTGCAATTTTACATATACCAGAATATAAGTTAAACCATTACATTTACAAGGTGGTAAGATGAGGTAATACAATACTAAATAGTTAAGAATACCACTTTTAATCTCTTGATGACAATGATGATGAATGGTCTTGCAAGATGACAACCTTTGTAAAGTCTTTAATTTCCTATTGGATTTTTTGCCTATTGATAATTTCCTTCTTTGGCATACGAAAAATAACCCCTGCCATCTACAAATATACCTACATGCTACACCTTGTATTTGGAGTAAGCTAAAACTGGCAGAACTAAGGACTTCCTTTTTTTCCATTCAAATAGGTCAAAAATTCATTTCTTCTTGAATACCTCAGAAAGAAGTAATATTCCTTCACCCCAAGACATGCAGTGTATGGGGGAATTCTCTATACCTTCCAGGACTTATGGCTTTATCTGTGTCCCTTACTGACAATAGAAATAGTCAATCTACCTACACAGATTGTGCCAGTTAAGGTATCCTTACTGTAAATTTTAAAAGATTAATGCTGTCAAAAAAGGAACACACTGGAAGGAGAGGGATTTCAAGAGTCACCTCACAGAGGAAGGGCTGAACAAACAGGATGCAGTGCCGGTAGCAGGTGGCTCCCAGCAGCTAGCTCCCCAGGGAAACAGAATGTGCCTTTCTGCAGCGCTGTCTTCAGACTCCCCCAGCACCATTTGTGGACCACGGTCTAATTCCCAGGATGCTGGGTCTCCCTGGCTGAGCTTCAGCTACATGCCCGTGCCTGTGACCTAGGGAGGCCAGGATGGCAGGACCTGCAGCTGCTGAGGATCTCCTTGTCCTCTCATTTGCCTTCTGCATAGTCTATACATTTGCATGAAGCAAAAATGAAAGACCAAATCTGACTCCCAAGCAAATGCAGGCACACTATCCTGAGTCTTCCCACCTGACTCACTGTACCCAGCCAAGAACACATAAAGGTCAGAATAGGAAATCTCACAAAATCTCCTTCAAGCTCTACACACAACAAAACTCAGGTCAGTCTTCATAATGGCAGTCCAAAAAAGGCAAGTGAGATTTCACTTACCTTTTTTTTTTCCCAAAGATTTATTTATTTATTTGAAAGGCAGAGTTACAGAGAGAGAGAGAGAGAGAGACAATCTTCCATCTGCTGGTTCACTCCCTAGATGGCTACAACTACCAGGGCTGGGCCAGGCTGAAGCCAGGAGCCTGGAGCCCAGAGTTTCCTCCAGGTCTCCCAGGTGGGTGCAAAGTGCCAAGTGCTGGGTCATCCTCTACTGCTTTCCCAGGCACATTAGCAGGGAGTTGCATCAGAAGAGGAGTAGCCAGGATTCAAACTAGTGCCCATATGGGATTCTGGCATCACAAGTGGTGGCTTTTATCCATTATGCCACAATGCCGGCCTGCTCACTTATCTTTTTAACAATAAATATTCATGGGCATTCACCATAGGCTATATGGTATTCTAAGCACTACATGTATTTCTCATCTAGTCCTCAAGAAACTCTATGAGGTTAATATTATTACAATTTTCATTTTACAGTTAAAAAACAAAAGCTCAAAGTAAGTGGCAGAGCTGGGATCTGAATCTAGAGGGTGTGCTAGTTCCAGACCCTTGGTTTGTGGTGTTGTGGTGTTACAGGTTAAGCTGCCACCTGCAGTGTTGGCATTCCATATAGGTGCAGGTTCAGGCTGTACCAGTTCCAATCCAGCTCCCAGCTAATGTGCCTGGGAAAGTAACAGAGAATGGCCCAAGTACCTTTCTGATGGATAAAATAAATCTTCAAACAAAAAAAGAAAAGAAAAAAATCCAGACCCTTAATTCTATGTTGCCTTTATACTCATGGGTCTGAAGAGACCACATTCATGCCTATATCTTGAGTTTTACACCCTGCGAACTTTTCCCACGAGAAGCTGTCTTAGAACATAACTTGCCAGTACAGAACTGTTAAGATGAAGTGGGGATCTTAATACCAACTCATGGAAGAATTAAAAAAAAAAATTGTAACTGCCTATAATGCATGATCTCCTTCTGAATGCCTTAATGCCTAACATCAAAGCGCTGCCAGAGAACAGGAAGCTGAGAGTCATTTCCAAGTGCTCAGGAATAATCCAGACATTACCTCTCGGCTTCGAGTCTCCCTTTTCCCAGTTCTAGCCTAGAAGGGCAATGTCAATGATTCACAGCAGCACAAGTGCGGTTCTGGTTCCACTGTGTCAAAGTGAGGAGAAGAGCCCCACACAGGGTGCTCCCATGTCAGGGTTTGAACGTCAGCCTCCAAAATACACATGGGTTTAAATCTGAAGTTTCACTCTTTCAAAAAACCCAAAACAGTGTTCAGGAGTTGAAATGCTGAGGTCCATTATTCTGCAATCTGCAGAATACAACCCTGAGAAAGGAAGAGCAAAGGAAGGAATTGTCACTGGCATGTACTCTGTTACAAAGATCCACGGAAATCTGTCCTAAAATCCCAAGGTTCTATAGGTTGTAGTTTTTTCCTTTCTTTTTAAGATTTATTTATTTATTTATTTGAAAGGTAGAGCTACAGAAAGTCAGATGCAGAGAGAGAGAGAGAGGGAGAGGGAGAGGGAGAGGGAGGGAGGGAGGGAGAGAGAGAGAGAGGTGTCTTCCATCTGCTGATTCACTCCCCAAATGGCTTAAATGGCTGGAGCTAAGCCTATCCAAAGCCAGGAGCCAGGAATTTCTTCTGGGTCTCCCACGTGGGTGCAGAGGCCCAAGGACTTGGACCACCTTCTACTGCTTTCCCAGGGTATAAGCAGAGAGCTGGATTGGAAGAGGAGCAGCCAGGACTTGAACCAGTGCCCATATGGGATGCTGGCACTGCAGGCTGCGGCTTAAGCACCTGCTATGCCACAGCACCAGCCCCCAGGTTGCAGATTTTTAAAAATCAGATTCAGGGGCCAGGCTATGGCATAGTAGGTTAAGCCTCCGCCTGCAGTGACGGCATCCCATTTGGGTGCCAGTTCATGTCCTGGCTGCTCCTCTTCCAATCCAGCTCTCTGCTAATACCCTGGGAAAGCAGTGGAAGATGGCCCAAGCATAAGAGGTTATAATTTTGTTCTACTCACAAAGGATTAATGCCCAATATTACAAACAGATACTTGCCAGGGAACCATGAAATAGCTGCAGCTTCTGCTGTTGCAACATGCAAGAAAGTAGTACCCACCACCAGCTCTGGAAATTTTCTCTCATCAGAATCACAGCACTAGGAAAATTAATAACCACACTTTATACGTACCAAGCACTTTACACTTTCCCAAACAGTTCCACATCTATTATTTCATTGTTAGCAGACGTGATCATTTCGAAAGAGAAACTAAGCAACAATGGAGTTTATGATTTACAACATTTATAAATCATGTCCATGCTCCTTACTCTTACTCTGCAGATAAGAGAACTGGCATCTAGATTAGAGAATGAAATGATGTGCTCAGAGTTCTAGAAAAAGTCATCAACAGTTCGAGGCAAGAGTATTTACATCGACAGAGAATTTGAAGCAAAAACCAAAGAAAACAGTCATTTTACAAGAGATTCAAGGCAAAATTAAGACACAACAGGCATTAATGTTTATGTGCTCTTATTAGTTCCTTTATTTCTAAAGCTGGTTTGTATAGTTTGCACAATAACTATAGGAGATCTTAGCTGTTGACAGTTTAGTCAAAAGTAAATAAGTTGTAAAGGTATAAAATATTTTCTAATGCTTAGACTATCTTCCTTATTTTCCCGATTCAAATCAAACTTACCTATCAGATGTACACAGTGTTAGAAGACCAATGCTACTTGTTATATAGAGCCCTCTACAGTCTCTGATCTGTACTAGGACCCCAGAGCTTAGAAGAGACCAAATAAATCGGAAGAGACTCCTTTTATCATCAGGGCCCACGTCATTCGTTCTTCTGCTTACTCTAAACTTAATTAGTTCTTCTTTTTCTTATTTCTTAAGATGGAAGGTGAGATCGCTTACTTGAGACCTGTCTTCTTTTCAAATATGGATATTTAGTGCTATAAATTCACCCTACAGGGGGCTGGCACTGTGGCGTAGTGGGTAAAGCCACTGCTTGCAGCGCCAGCATCCCATATGGGTGCCAGTTCAAGTCCCGGCTGCTTCACCTCCTATCCAATTCTCTGCTATGGTCTGGGAAAGCAGTAGAAGATGGCTCAAGTCGTTGGGCCCCTGCACCTGCATGGGAGACCCAGAGGAAGCTCCTGGCTCCTGGCTTTGGATGGGCTCAGCTCCAACCATTGAGGCCATCTGGAGAGTGAACCAGTGGATGAAAGATCTCTCTCTCTCTCTCTCTCTCTCTCTCTCTCTCTCTCTGTGTGTGTGTGTGTGTGTTTCTTTCAAGTAAACAAAAAAAAATATTTAAAAATAACTGTTTTTTAAAAATAAAAAATAAATTGCCCCTTGTATTGCTTCAACAGCACATTTACTTTTCATTTTCACTCAGTTCAAAATTCTTACTAATTCATCTTTTAATTTCTTCTTGAATCCCTGAGTTATAAGGTATGTAAATTTCCAAATCTGCTTCTGATTTACCTCCACAGCAATGAGAAAACATACTTTATGTTAGTTGAATCCTTTCGCATTTTACATTCATTGAGACTTGTTTTATGGTCCAACATATGGTCTGTCTTGGTAAATGTCCTATAAATACTTTAAAAGGTTGTTCTGCTGCCATTAGGTGGAGTGTTCTATAAATATCATGAAGATCAAGTTGGATGGTAGTATTCTTTGGGTCTTCTACATCCTTACTGAATTTCTGTCTACTGCTTCTTCAATTGGAATCTTCAACTATAATTGTGGATCTATGTGCTCTTGCAGTACTATCAACTTTTGCACCATTTATTTTGAAGCTCTCTTATTAGGTACATAAATATTCAGAACTGTTCTGTCATTATCATGAATTGATCCCTTTATATTCAATAATGACTTTTTTTTTAAACCCTGGTAATAGTTTTGCTCTGAAATTTACTTTACTTTAAAAGTAAAAATCTACTGGATGTTTACATGGAGTCCAGCTTTATTTTGATTAGTAGTTGCCTGACATTTTTTTATTCAATCTCATTGGTTTATCCTATCTGTGTCTTTTTATAGAGTGCTTTTTTTTTCAGGGCCTAGCAGTTAAGAAACTGGTTAAGACATCCACGACCCACATCAGAGCACTACTTCAATTTTCAGCTTCCTAACTCCAGGTTGCTACTAATGCAGTCCCTGGGAGGCAGCAGTGATGATTCAAATAATTGAGTTCCTGCCACCAAAATGGGAGACCTGGATTGAGTTCCTAGCTCCCAGCTTTGGCCCCAGCCACGGTCATTTTAGGCATTTGGGCAGTGAACCAGATCAGAGCTCAGTCTCCTCTGTCTCTCAGGAAGATTTATTTATTTGAAAGAGTTACATGGGGCGGGTGCCGTGGCACAGCAGGTAAAGCTGCCGCCTGAGTGCTGGCAGCCCAAATGGGCGCTGGTTCAAGTCCCAGCTGCTCCTCTTCCCATCCAGCTCTCTGCTATGGCCTGGGAAAGCAGTAAAAGATGGCCCACGTCCTTGGGCCCTTGCACCTGTGTGGGAGACCTGGAGGAAGCTCCTGGCTCCTGGCTTCCGATCAGCTCAGCTCTGGCCATTGCAGCCAATCTTGGAGTGAACCAGCAGATGGAAGACCTCTCTCTCTCTCTCTGCCTCTCCTCTCTGTGTGTAACTGTGACTTTCAAATAAATAAATAAATGAATCGTTAAAAAAAAAAAGAAAAGGAAAGAGTTACAGAGAGAGGTAGACACAGAGAAAGACAGAGGTCTTCCATCTGCTGGCTCACTCCTCAAATGGCCATAACAGTCAGAGCTGCGCCAATTCAAAGCCAGGAGCCAGGAGCCTTTTCAGGCTCTCCCATGTGGGTGCAGGAGTCCAAGCACTTGGGCCATTCTCTGACGCTTTACCAGGTACATTAGCAGGGAGCTGGATTGGAAGTGGAGCAGCCGGGACTCAACTAGCACCCATATGGGATGCCAACGTTTCAGGTCAGGGCTTCAACCCACTGTGCCACAGCACCAGCCCCTAAATTGAAATGTTTAGACAAGAAATTTTTATTTAGTTATTTATTTATTTTTACAGGCAGAGTGGACAGTGAGAGAGAGAGAGAGACAGAGAGAAAGGTCTTCCTTTGCCGTTGGTCCACCCTCCAATGGCCGCTGCGCTGAGGCCGGCACATCACGCTGATCTGAAGGCAGGAGCCAGGTGCTTCTCCTGGTCTCCCATGGGGTGCAGGGCCCAAGCACTTGGGCCATCCTCCACTGTACTCCCAGGCCATAGCAGAGAGCTGGCCTGGAAGAGGGGCAACCGGGACAGAATCCGGCGCCCCATCCGGGACTAGAACCCGGTGTGCTGGCGCCGCTAGGCGGAGGATTAGCCTATTGAGCTGCGGCGCCAGCCCAGACAAGTAATTTTTAATGTGATTACTGGCACAGCCGGGTTTAGGTCTCTCATCTTGCTGTTTTCTATTTGTCCCATCTCTTCTCGTTTTTTCCTATTTTTCTTCTGTGAATTACCCAAGTATTACTTATAATTCCATTTTATCTGTTTTCTGGCTTATTAATATAACTCTTTTGCCATTTTAACGGTTGCTTTAAAGTTTATGGTATACATCTTTAACCAATTACAATAAATATGCAAACAATATTATACCACATTTCACATATAGTGTAAGAATATTATAATGACATACTTCTATTTCTTCCTTGGACATTATACTATTTTTGTCATTTATATCATATATATAATCACATATAAATCCCATAGTAACTTTATATTGTTATTTAAGTAATTATCTCTTAAAGAGACTTAAATAATAAGAAAAAAATCTTACGTTTGCCCAAGCAGCACCGTTTCTGGTGCTCTTCACTCCTCTGTGTATGCCTATTCTTCCAAAAGGTATCATTTTCCTTCTGCCTGAAAGACTGGCATTTCTTATAGTGCAAGTCTCCTAGAGATGAATTCTCATAGATTTTTATATGTCTGAAAAGTCTATTTCATCTTTGCTTTCTGAGATCTGTTGGGTGTACAGTTCTAGGTGGACCAGTTTTCTCTCATTGCTTTCGTGATGCTCCTCCACTGTCTTACCTGCACTGTTTCCAAGAAGACATCAGCACCATCGTTATCTCTGTGTTTTCTTTTTTAAGATTTACTTTATTTATTTGAAAGGCAGAGTGAGAGGGAGAAAATCTTCCATTTTCTGGTCCCCGCCCCCCAATGGCTCCCGCTGAAGCGAAGAGCCTGGAACTCCATCCAGGTTTCCCACATGGGTGCAGGGACCCAAACCTTTGGGCCATCTTCTGCTGCTTTCCCAGGTACATTAGCAGGGAGCTGGATTGCAAGCAGAGCATCCATCACTTGAACCAATGCTCCAATATTGGGTGCTGGGGTTGTAGGTGATGGCTTAACCTGCTGCACTACAATGTCAGCCCCTCTTTATCTTTCTTCCTCTGTATATAACATGTCTTTTTTTTACTTTGGCTTCATTTAAGATTTTATCCTTATCATTGATTTTAAGCAATTTAACTATGATACGCTATGATGTAGTTTTCCACATATATCATTTACTTGGGATTCATTGAGCTTGGATCTACAGGTTTATAGTTCTTAACAAATCTGGAAAAATGTTAAGACATGATCTCTTCAAATATGAGTAATATCTTGTTTACTGTGGCTTTGTAATATGTTTTGATTTTAAGAAGTGTGAGGCCTCCAACTTTGTTCTTTTGCTTTGTTTTCCCCAGATTGTTTCAGCTACTCAGACTCCCTTGAGATTTCATATGAATTTGAAACTTTTTTCTTTTTATTGCAGTTTAATCCTTCTGGGGCTTGATTTTTTTTTAAGATTTATTTATTTATTTATTTATTTTGAAATTCAGAGTTACACAGAGAGAGGAGAGGCAGAGAGAGAAGTGGGGGGGGGGAGAGAGAGAGGTCTTCCATCCACTGGTTCAGCCCCCAATTGGCCACAAAGACTGGAGCTAAGCCAATCCAAAGCCAGGAGCCAGGAGCTTCCCCTGGGTCTCCCACATGGGTGCAGGGGCCCCAGGACATGGGCCATCTTTTACTGCTTTCCCAGCCCATAGCAGTGAGCTGGATGGGAAGAGATGCAGCTGGGACTCAAACTGGTAACGATATAGGGTATCAGCACTGCATGTGGCAGCTTTACTCACTACACCACAGCACCAGCCCCCCAGGGCTTGATTTCAAATATAGTTGGCACGACCAGGGCAGCATTGAGTGTAGGGCTACAGTTCCCAACATAGGAAGAGGACATCTGGCAATGTCTGGAGAGATTTTTATTTTCATGACAGAGGAGGTATTACTGGCATTTAACGTGTTGAGGCCAGGGATGCCTGCTAGACATCTTACGGTGCACAGGGGATCCCCTGACATAAGGAATTACCAAGTCCAACCTTCTGAATGTCCTCAGGTTGAGAAAGCACTGTCTAAGGGCTCATTATTCTCCATTGCTGAAGGGCGCTGCTTTTGGGTATTCTACTCTGTAACTCTACACTATTTCTAGTCTGGAAGACAGGTACAATTCCTGGCCCGGTGTGAGTGCCAAACACTGTGGCCTCTAGTCATTTCAGATGGTTCTTTCCCAGGTTGCCAGGTAGCTTCCTCACTCAGTGTTAATCAGAACTCTGCTAAAGGTGTGCCAGGCACTTTACATAAATTACTTTCAATCCATAACAACCCCCAAAAGTAGTAGTTGCTATCTATATTTTTACTGATAAACTCAAAATTACCAGGGTTAAGTAACTTGCCTAATACCACTCAGCTGGTAGGTCCTGGAGTCATACAACTCAAACAGCTGTGCCCAACACCAAGGGCCATGCTTCTGCTATTCCAGGTAAGATTGAGTTCCAGAAACTTCTCCTCTGGAGTTGCCAGAAGCAAATTTCATTACTTGATTTCCAGAGTTTGTCCCACTCCATACAACACTGACAATCTTCCAATGTTTTGCTTTAGTTAATTTCAGTAATATTAATTGGCTGAGTCAGCAGTTTTTGTATGTCTCAATGTAATTTTTTTTTTCCTATAAATATGTTCCTTCAGTTAGTGTGAGTGTCTCAAGAAACATTTCCTGGAGATTTATTCTTAGCTAATGATAATATAAAGCTTGTGAGAGAATATACAGTTTATAAGCTTGAAACTGATTCTTTATCATGGCATAAAATCAAACACCGAAGAAGACCACCACGGCACCGTAAAGAACTATGTCATTATGAAGCCCTGAAGTGCTTTCTAATCTTTAAAGCACTTCCCCATACTCATCTAGCATCACAGCTGACTCTTACATCCTAGTGAGTTAAGCTATAGAACTCAAAACAGCATAATTATATCAAATGAATTAGTTTATATATACACACATTGTATTTTTAGTCCTGCTGCTTACCCTACTCTTGTTCCCATTTCTGCATAGAAGAAAACAGAGAGGTCAACCTGCACAACCTAGGTCATCCACTGGTAAGTGTCAATGCCAGCACTCTTTGCAGTGTGCCTGTGTCTTCAGTTCCTTTCAATGAGCCACTCCAATTCTTGTATAACAAGGCGCAATGAAGTCACGAAATACGTGCTCAAGGCAACCAGGGAATCATCTTTCTATGTGATATTCAAGAAAGAGATCTGAGCCTCTTTTATGTAGACATTGAAATCAGATGACTCGGCATACGGGTTTACAAAACGATTCTGTGCATGGTTCTCTTCTACTTTCTCAATTCAAATTCAACCCCAAACCCTCCCTTTATACCAAAAAGTAAAAGATTGCTTATTATATCCAATAGGAATCAAGTAAGGAATTTATTAAGATCATTATTGATAATAACCATGATGTCATGAATACATAAAGTAGTAGAAATAATGGCAGATTCAGAAATATTCAGTATGGTATAAGTACTACTGATATTCATGGTAAGGTCATGAAATATTGTAGAGAGCTGAAATCCTACAAAAGGGATGAAAATCAGATTGCAAGGTAAACAGAAATTTATATACATACTTGGTTGTATGTGAAATGCCTACATTTTCCCTGTGTCATTGATCATTAAAGATTCTTAAAGATTACAGGATGTCTATCAGTGTCTCTGGCTTCTATACCTTAGTGCAATAATAGTTCCTCTGTCAAGAAAATTAAAAGTGTCTCCAGACATGATTTTTAGCTTGTTTGATAAACCTGAAATTTTATTTTTAGCCTTTTTTCCACTCAGAGAAAATACACATAGATCTGACTGTTACGCAGAAATTCACAGAGTTCATGGACACATCCCCACCACAAGCTCACATGGACCTTCTAGACATGTACAGGTGCCAGGCCTCAGGGACTTCAAAAAAGAACCTTGGGAACAAAATCTTTTTAAATACTTTCTTGTAAAACATATACTTAATATTCCAAAAAGCATTCTTCAAAACTCTCCTTGAAAAGGAATCAGTTGATCTGCAAGGCTTGCTGTTACAAAACTTAGTAATAAACGCTATGCCTCCCGTAAGGCAAACATGTATGTACACACAAAACCATAATTCAAGTCCACTGACCAATGTGCACCCAGAATTCTACTGTTTGAACAAAGGAGGAACAAATACATCCAAACACAGGCTCTGATCAAGATATCCTGAGCAGATAGTGATTAAGGTGGGTAGGCCTTGAAGAGAAAGCAGACTTTTTAAAGTTCTGATGTGGGTATAACAGGTATTTCCCAATCTTCACTTAAGAAGCAAATCCTAATATGTCACATTTTGGAACCATTATTCCTTGCACAAATGAGTTCTAGGCAGTCAGTATAAAGATGAGTTAATAGGCATTTATCAGTCCAAAAGAAATAAATAAAAGACTAAACGAGGGGGCAGCGTTGTGGCGTAGCAGGTAAAGCTGTTGCCTGCAATGCCGGCATCCCATATGAGCTCTGGTTCGAGTCCCGGTTGCTCCACTTCTGATCCAGCTCTCTACTGTGGCCTGGGAAAACAGTGGAAGACAGCCCAAGCACTTGGGCCCCTGCCTCACAGGTGAAAGACCCAGAAGAAGCTCCTGGCTTCTGGTTTCGGATCAGCTCAGCTCTGGCCATTGCAGCCAATTGGGGAGTGAACCAGTGGATGAAAGATCTCTCTCTCTCTCTCTCCCTCTCCCTCTCTCCCTCTCTCCCTCTCTCTCTGTCTCTGCTTCTGCCTCTCTGTAATTCTGCCTTTCAAATAAATAAATAAATCTTAAAAAAAAGACCAAATGAGGTAAAATCCCCCTCACTCCAAATAACACCTTACAATGCATTTAGTCCAACCTCCTCTTGTCACAAATGAGAAAACAGAAGCCACAGCCTTATCTCCTCTGTAAATAACTCAATAACAGAATAATGGTCTGTACCAGAGACAGGAACTAAACATTAGAACTGCTTATATTTATTTTTAAAACTTGAAAAAAAGGAACACAATTAGCTATACAAATATTTCACATGTATGTTTTCAGTAGCGACCTAACTTGGTTCCTATGACACGATCCCACAACAAAAACAGTCCAAGGACTATCCGAGGAGAGGAGTGGAAATTCCACAAAGTAGAAGGTGGACTGTGGATCACTGTTAATTGTGGACTACCAGCATTTGTGACAACCACAGTCTGCAGATGTCTGATTCGATGAACTATTCCAGGACACTTCACAAAGGTCATGGAAAATAGTATTAAAGATAAGTCATCATGAAGGAAAGCGTGGAGTTCAAAAGTTTATTTTAGTGCAAAACATTATCTTCTAATTCAACTTTCCACAAAGTTTTTTGGAGTACTTGTATACAACCCAGTTGATGGCAAATCTACTACCCTCACTGAATGGGCTGGTAACTTTCCAAGATGCCTGTAAAGTCACTGGGGATTGAAAAATAAATCACACACAGAGCTGACACTCAATTCTAGTATGCCTCTCACCAGCTATGCTAGAAAACAAAACTGGGGCATATATCATCACCAATTGGCAAAACATTTCAAATTGATCAAGATTATGTAAAATATAGCTTTACACTAACATTAACAATAAACAATTTCTGTGTATATTATACCATGAGAGATATAGGTAAGCTTATCATAAAGACTTTCTAGGGGCCGGTGCTGTGGCTTAGCAGGTTAGGCTGCTGCCTGCAGTGCCGGCATCTCATATAGGTGCCAGTTTGAGTCCTGACTGCTCCACTTTTGATCCAGCTCTCTGCTACAGCCTCAGAAAGCAGTAGAAGATGGCCCAAGTCCTTGGGCCCCTGCACCTGTGTGGGAGACTTGGAAGAAGCTTCTGGCATCGGATCAGCACAGCTCCTGCCATTGTGGCCACCTGGGGAGTGAACTAGCAGATGGAAGACCTTTCTCTCAACCTCTGCCTCTCTGTAACTCTGCCTTTCAAATAAATAAATAAATCTTTTTAAAAAAAGACTTCTAATTAATAACACATTTTAAAAATCACCTTATTCTTCTAAATATGTTATACATGCTCTAGCACATGTCATATACATATTAAGTAAAATATAAAAATAAAAATATATACATGTTGAGAATCCCATATTCAAAATGCTTGAGATCAGGAATGTTTTGGATCATCTGGACTTTTTCAGATTTTGGAAATTTCACTCATACATAATGAGATGTCCTTTTGTAAAAAAGATTTTTATTTATTTATTTACTTAAAAGTCAGAGTTACAGAGAGAAGGGAGAGACAGAGAGAGAGAGAGATCTTCCATCCACTGTTTCTCTCCCCAAATGGCCGCAATGGCTGCGGCTAAGCCAGGTTGAAACCAGGAGCTAGGAGCTTCATCTGGGTTTATCAGGTGCATGCAGGGGCCCAAAGACTTGGGCCATCCTCCAATGCTTTCCCAGGTGCATTAGCAGGGAGCTGAATTGGAAGCTGAACAGCTGGGACTTGAACTGACACCCCTAAGGGGTGCTGGTGCTGCAAATAGCAGCTTTACCTGCTATGCCACAATGCCAGCTCCATAATGAGATTTCTTAAGGATGGGACCCAAGTTTAAACACAAAATTCATTTATATACACCTTTACATACACAGCCCATGTATAATTTTACACAAGACTTTTAGTGTGCCCATGTTTTGACTATGACTTGTCATATGATGTGAAGTTTCTGCGTTGGCATCATGTTGCAACATTCAGATTCTGAATTTGCTAGACAAGGATACTCAACCTATATCCTCAAAGTGGTGTAAACACAACACTTGTTTCACTGATGATGATGAGAGCCGAACAATTTAACAAGCCTGGATGGCAATGCAGCAGCACTTTAGAGGGAAAACCAAATCAACACCCACCATGCTGGAATAGTTAGTAAAAGAACAGAATTCTTCCCACTTTCTGTGTCTAGTGCTTGATGACAGTACTTCTTCCATCCTGTAAGGCTAACAACCAAACTGGAAACTTAAGAAAGGAAAGGAATAAATGAAATCTCAATTTTAATAGAAGAATGTGGTTATAAGTGATCAGTAAGCTTTTATAATTGGTAAAGTAATTCAGCCTTAAACACAATGAGTTTTAGAATTAAAACCAACACCTAAGAGGCAGGCTGTTAGCCTAGCAGGTAAGATACAAGTTAAGACACCCATACCCATATAAGAGTAGTTGGTTTATACACTTGGCTACAGCTCTTGATCCCAGCTTCCTGTAGATCCTGGGAGGCAGTGCTGATAGCTTAAGTGGTTGGGTTCCTGGCACCCACATGGGAGACCTGGATTTATTTCCTGACTCTCAGTTTCAGTCCAGCCCAGTCCCAGCCATTCAGGAATTTGGGGAGTGAACCAGCAGATGAAAGCTTCTTCCCTCTCTCTGTGTCTCAAATAATTTTTTTTTTATTTAAAAATAAATAAAATGAAACCAGCACTTGGGAGGTAGAATAAGATGGCAACTCATTAAGATGCTTGAGTGAACATCTCCTGCCCACCCCCAGACACCACTCTTCACAAGAGCTACAGGAGCCAAGTGAGAGACCATAGTGCCTGGTTTTCGTATAACATTACGAGAAGATGCATCTAAGAGGGGGTAGTGCTGTGGTACAGTGGGTTAAAGCACCAGCATCCCTTATGGGCATCGGTTCTAATCCCAGTTGCTCCTCTTCTGATCCAGCTCTCTGCTGTGGCCTGGGAAAGCAGTAGAAGATGGCCCAAGTCCTTGGCCCCCAAGTGGGAACACCCAGAAGAAGCTCCTGGCTCCTGACTTCAGATCGGCTCAGCTCCAGCCATTGTGGCCATTTGGGGAGTGAACCAGCTGATAGAAGACCTCTCTCTCTCTCTCTCTCTCTCTACCTCTCTCTGTAACTCTTTCAAATAAATAAAAATAAATTTAAAAATAAAAATATGCATCGAAGAAAGAAGGAAGGAAAGAGTAGCATGCATCACCTCCCCAGCTTCAAGTAGCACAGCATGAAGAGAGAGAGGGTAAGCCAAGCACAACCCCAAGACTCACAATCTAGTACCAGACCTGCTATCATAAAAACAAGTGCCCAACAGGCCCCACAGCCCCTGTCGCTAGGCTCATACTTCCAGACTGAGGTTTTGGATTCTCCTTAGCTGGATGGTAAGAGACTGCCTCCAGCACCCCTCCCCAGATCTCTGGCAGCCAGTAGAACAAGACTTTAGCTGCTGGGGAGTGGGAGAGGGGAGGGAAGAGCTGGGCTGTTTCTGTGAGACCCAGTGGTTGGTAAAAGCTGGTAGCCTCGACCCCAGGCCCGTGCAGGCAGGTGGCGCCTCCAGGGTTGCCCTAGTATTGGAGATCTGTGCCCAGGCGTGACAGACCTGAGATTTCGCAGGGCCTGATGATTGTGAGACCCAGTTTTAATGCAGCTTAGTGCCAGCCTGGGTGGCCAAGGTACTGCTTTTACTACTCTTTTCCCAACCTTAGGCAGATAGCAAGAAACCAAAACACTATGCCTTGGGACTCAGTGCAGGGCTGGTAAAACCAACACAGGCAGGTCCTAATGGGCCCCATCCCCAAGTTAGCACCTAAAGGTGGAACCTCTGGACTTGCCCCAGTGCCAAGTGGAATGCCACATCCCCAGTTAATTGAATGAACATTCTTGCCCATATCACTTGTTGGAGATGTCTCAGGCTGTGTGTCCACCTCAGCAGGCAGCAGGCAAACCATAGCCGTGCGGGCTCTGGTCCTACCCCCGTGCTCTGCTACTCAAGATGAGCTGTGGGCTCTGAGTATAATCTAGCATTGCATCGTCAGTGTCTTTGGGTCTGCCCCAGGTGTTTTTGGGTCAGCCCCAGCACCAGGAGGCTTGTAGGGATAGGTTACCTCTTTTTCAATGCCTTTTCAGTTCATTCTGAGCTGCAGATCTAATGGAGATTTGAGACAGATCTCAGCTCAGGCCATCACTGAGGCACTAACACGGCACTGGCAGTAGGAATTGTGGCAAACCACGATTAGGGTCCATGGGCTCAGATAAAATGAATGGGATGCTTAAATTATCCAAAAGAAGAGTCACAGATGAAGCCAGACTGGGAAAAAGTAAACCCTTCAAAGAGCAGATGATGTCATATACCAAGAACTCTGAGGGAACAATGACCTCGTCAAATAAACGAAAGACCAGCTTGGACCTGACACTATCCAATGCTCTGATGAAGAATTTAAAATAGCCATTTTAAGGAAATTGGACAAATATCATAAGAAACAGAGAAACGATTTAATACTCTAACAGAGAAACCTGACAGAAAGACTGAAATAAATTTTAAAAATCAAAAAAGAATCCTTCCACTGAAAATAAGCAAAATTAAAAACCCAATAGAAGGCAAAAATAGCAAAATAGAGAAAACAAAAGAAAAAACATCAGTGAGTTCAAAATTATGCTTTTTGAAAAAACACATCTGAGGGAGGAATAGAAAATAGAACTAAGACCAATGAAGAAAACTTACAGAAACTTTGGGACAGCATGAAAAGATCAAATATCTAAGTAACTGGGATTCAAGAGAGACTTGAGAATGCCAAAGTGATGGAAAGCACATTCCAAGAGATAACAGAAAACTTCCCGAATCAGTAGAAAGACACAATTACCAAGTACACGAAGATCACAGGTCAAGGTCAGATTCAATACAACCAAGTCTATCCCACACGTTTCATAATCAAGTTCTCCAAAGTTAAAGAGAAGATTCTCAAAATTATGTGACAAAAGAAACAAATAACCAAATAAAGGAAACCCAGTTCACCTGACTGCATATTTCTCACCAGAACTGTGGCAGGACAGGAGCGAGTAGGATGAGACTTCCATAGTACTGAAGAAAAAAAAAAAAAGCCAGCCTAGAATACTGTACCCAAGGCTATCATCTGTATATGAAAGAGAGAAAAAGACATTCCCAGGCAAATAAAAATAATTTATCACCACCAGACGTGTTTTACAAGAAATGCTAAAAGGAGTTCTTCAAACTGAAAGACTAACAATGAAGAAATTATCAGAAAGTAGAAAAAGAGTAACTTTATAAATTCAGAATGCTCATGGTACATAAATCATTCACAGCTGCAGCATGAAATCTAAAAGGCAAAACACTCAAAAGTAATAACTAGATTAACATATTAACAATATGTTAAGGGTTAAGCAGTATAGAAAGACTTAAAATAGGACATCAAAATTCAAAATGCGGGAGGAGGTATGTAGCCTGGTAGCCAAGATGCCCACATGCCACATCAACCCACCTGAACTGAATTCCAGCTCCAGCTCCTGAATCCAGCTTCCTGCTAGTGTTGATCTGGGTGGCAGAGGTGGTGGCCCAAGTGATAGGGTTCCTACCACCCCAGTAGGAAACCTAGATTGAGTTCCCAGCTCCCAACTTCGAGCCTACTCAGGCCCTTCATAGCATCTGGGGACTGATGAGTTGAAAGGGAATGCTCTCATTCCATCTGTTCCTCTCTGTCTCCAACTCTCTGACCCTCTCCAATATATAAAAATTATTTTTTGGAAAAAAGATTCAATGGATGTGCATTTAGTGTAGTGATTAGGATGCCCCTTGGAACCCACACCCTGTATCAGAATGCTTGATTGCAAGTCCCAGCCCCACTCCTGATTCATGTTAATGTGCCACCTAGAAGGCAGCAGGGACGGCTCATGTAGCTGAGCTGTGCCGCCCACATGGGAAACCTGACTCAAATCCCCAGCTCCCAGTTTAAGCCTTATCCCAGCCCCAGCCACTGAGAGCATCTGGGTGGTGAACCAGCAGACAGGAAACCTCTTTTTTCTCTGTCTCTTTCTTTCTGCCTCTTAAATAAAACAAATTTTTAAAATTTAAACGTGAACAGTAATGGAATAAAAGTCTAGTAGAATTCTTTATTTGTATTTCTTACCTCTTTCTTATTATCTTTCTAATGAATGTCAAGTTTCTATCATTTCAAAATAGCTTGTAATAACCAAAATATACTTTTTGTAGTTCTCATGGTAACCACGAAGTAAAACGCTGTAACAGACTTACCAAAAGTAATAAACAAAGAATCAAAGCACACTAATAGAGAAAAATCACATAACCACAAAGGATGACTATTGAACAGGGGGAGAAGAAGACTTCATAGGAAGGAGGAAAGACAATAAAACTAGAAAACAATGGAGCCCACACTGTGGGCTAAGCCTCTGCCTGTGATACCGGCATGCCATATAGGTACCAATTTGTGTCCTGGCTGCTCCTCTTCCAATCCAGCTTGCTGCTATGGCCTGGGAAAGCAGTAGAAGATAGCCCAAGTGTTTGGGCCCCTGCACCCACATGGGAGACCTGGAGGAAGTTCCTGGCTCCTGGCTTCATATTGGCTCAGTTCCAGCCATTGTGGCCATTTGGGGAGTGAACCAGCGGATCAATGACTTCTTTCTCTGTAACTCTGCCTCTCCAATAATTAAAAAAAAAAAGGTATCAAAATGGCAGTGATAAGATCTTCCCTATCAATAATCACCTTAAATGTAAATGGATTAAATTATCCATTTTAAAAGATATAGAATGACCAAATGCATTTTAAAAAAAAAAGAAAACTCAACACTATGCTATTTATAAAAACTCTATTTATCTGTAAGGATATACCTAGACTGAAACTGAAAGGATTTATTAATAACCCCATGGGAGACCAGGATAAGCACCTGGCTCCTGCCATCGGATCAGCGCAGTGCGCCGGCCGCAGCGCGCTTCCGCGGCGGCCATTGGAGGGTGAACCAATGGCAAAAGGAAGACCTTTCTCTCTGTCTCTCTCTCACTATCCACTCTGCCTGTCAAAAATAAAAAAAAAAGAAATATAAATTATTAAGAGATTATTGTAGACAAATATACAAGAACAAACTTGATAACCTAGAACTCCTAAACACACATAGCTTACCAAGACTGAACCATGCACAAAGAAAATATCTAAACAGACCAATAGTGAACAGTAAGATCAAATCAGTATAAAAGGGCCCCCATCAAAGAAAAGCCCAAGCTCACTTGGCTTCACTGTTAACTTGTACCATTTAAAGAATTAACGCTGCTTTTTTGTAAATAATTTTCAAAAAAATAGAAGAAGAGGAAATTTTTCCAAACTCTCATTTCATGAGGCCATCATTTCCTTGATACCCAAATCAAACAAGGACACAAGAAAAGAAAGATACAGGCCAATATCCTTGATGAACATAAATGAAAAAATTCCAAAGGCAATACTAGTAAACTGAATCTAACAACACATTAAAAAGATTATCCATTGCGGCCGGCACCTCGGCTCACTAGGCTAATCCTCCACCTGTGGTGCCGGTACCCTGGGTTCTAGTCCCGGTTGGGGCACCTGATTCTGTCCTGGTTGCTCCTCTTCCAGTCCAGCTCTCTGCTGTGGCCCGGGAAGGCAGTGGAGGATGGCCCAAGTCCTTGGGCCCTGCACCCGCATGGGAGACCAGGAGGAGGCACCTGGCTCCTGGCTTTGGATCAGCGCAGCGCGCTGGCCGTGGCAGCCATTTGGGGAGTGAACCAACAGAGGGAGGCCCTTTCTCTCTGTCTCTCTCTCTCTCACTGTCTAACTCTGCCTGTCAAAAAAATAAAAATAAAAAAAATAAAAAGATTATCCATCGTAATTAAGTAGGGATTCACCCCAGAGATGCAAGGATGGTAAAACAAACACAAATCAATGAACATTATACACCACCCAACAGAATGAAGGATAAAAATCATACAATGATCACAGTAGATGCCAAAAAGGCATTTGATTAAAAATCTAACATCCGAGACCAGTGTTGCGGCATAGCAGGTTAAGCCGCCACCTGCAATGCCGGCATCCCTTATGGGTGCCGGTTCAAGACCCAGCTGCTCACATCCAATCCAGCTCCCTCTTAATGCACCTGTGAAAGTAGAAGAGGATGGCCCAAGTGCTTGGGCCCCTGCACCAACATGGGAGACCCAGAAGAAGCTCCTGGCTCCTGGCTTTGGCCTGGCCCAGACATGGCCACTGCAGTGGTTTGGGTAGTGAGCCAGCAGATGGAAGAATTTTGTCTCTCCCTCTCTCTGTAACTCTGCCTAAGTATATTTTAACAAACAAACAAAAACAAACAAACTAGCATCCCTCATGATTAAAAACACCAAACAAACTAGGTACAGAAGGAACATGCTTCAATATAATAAAGACCATAAATAACAAATCAACAACAGAATGGGAAAAAGCTAAAAGTGGTCTAACATCTGGAACAAGACAAGGACATCCACTTTCAGCACTCTGATTCAACATAGTACTTGAAATCCTTGGCAGAGAAACCAGCGCTGCAGTGCAGTAGGTTGAGCCTCCACCTGTGGCACTCCTATCCCACATGGCACTGGTTAAGTCACAGCTGCTCCGCTTCCAATCCAGGACTCTGCTATGGCCAGGAAAAACAGCAGAAGATGGCCCCAAATGTTTGGGCCCCTGCACCTGCATGGGAGACCTGGAAGAAGCTCCTGGTTCCTGGCTTCTGATCGGCTCAGCTCCAACCATTGTGGCCATTAGGGAGTGAACCAGCGGATGGAAAACCTCTCTCTCTGCCTCTCCTTCTCTCTATCTGTAACTCTGCCTCTCAAGTAAAAAATAAATCTTTAAACAAAATAAATCCTTGACAGATCAATTAGGCAAAAGAAAGGAAGGACATCCAAATTGGAATCCTTTCAAACTGTCCCTGTGTGCAAATGACATGATCTTATATATAGAAAACCTCAAAGACTTCACCAAAAAACTATTATAACTAATAAACAAATACGGCAAACTTGTAGGATACAAAATCAACCTGCAAAATTGATAGCAATTATATTCAAACAATGTATTATCTAAAAAAGAAATCAGGGGCCAGCACTGTGGGCAGTGGTTTGAGTCCCAGCTGCTCCACTTCCGATCCAGCTCAATGCTATGGTCTGGGATAGCAGTGGAAGATGGCCCAAGTCCTTGGGCCCCTGTACCCACATGGGAGACCCAGCTCCCAGCTTGGGCCTAGCCCAGCCTTAGCTGTTTCAGCCATTTGTGGAGTGAACCAGTGAATGGAAGCACTCTCTATCTCTGTGTCTCTCCTTCTCCCTTTCTGTAACTCTGCTTTTCAAATAGATAAAATAAATCTTTTTTATTTTTTAAAATTAATTCTAGGGATTCTTTTTTTGTTTTTCTTTTTGACAGAGTTAGACAGTGAGAGAGAGAGACAAAGACAAAGGTCTTCCTTCTGTTGGTTCACCCCCCAAATGGTTGCTACGGCCAGAGCTACGCCGATCCAAAGCCAGGAGCCAGGTGCTTCCTCCTGGTCTCCCATGCGGGTGCAGGGCCCAAGCACTTGGGCCATCCTCCACTGCCTTCCGAGGCCACAGCAGAGAGCTGGACTGGAAAAGGAGCAAACAGACTAAAACTCGGCGCCCATATGGGATGCCAGCACTGCAGGCGGAGTAATTAACCAAGTGAGCCACAGCACCAACCCCAATAAATCTTAGAAAAAGAAAATAAATGAAGAAAGAAAAAGGAAATCAATAAAGCAATCCTATTTCTACTAGCAACAAGAAAGATAAAATATCTAGGAATTAATTTAACCAAAGAAGTAAAAATCCTCAATAATTACAAAAACTAATGAAAGAAATTGAAAAGCACACAAAGAAATGGAAAGACATTCAATGTTCATGGAATAATCA
This sequence comes from Lepus europaeus, assembly GCF_033115175.1. Lineage (NCBI taxonomy): Eukaryota > Metazoa > Chordata > Mammalia > Lagomorpha > Leporidae > Lepus > Lepus europaeus. The sequence goes on from NC_084828.1 coordinate 139,335,998, forward strand.
CAATCATTAAAATTTCCATACTACGCAATGCATTTTACAGATTCAATGCAATCCCTATCAAATACCAATAACATTTTTCACAGATCTAGAAAAACAAACTAGTAAAATTTGTGTGGAACTGCAAAAGACACCGAATACCCAAAGCAATCTTGAGCAAAAATAAAGCAGGGAGCATAACAGTCTTTAAATTAAAGTCTTAACACATTATAAAGCTACAGTAATTTTAAAAGCATGGCACTGGCATTAAAACCTCATAGACTAATGGAGGAGAATAGTGACCCTAGAAGTAACCCACATATCTACAGCACAAAGGTGCTAAGAACATGCTTTGGGAAAAACACAGTCTTTTCATTAAGTGGTACTGGGAAAACTGCACATCATGTGCAGCAGAATGAAACCAGATGGCCCTCCTCCCTCAATTCCTCATCACGTATAAAAATTAATTCAAATGGATTAAAGACCTAAAATTTGAAAATACTAGGAGAAAACATGAGGAGGATGCTTCAAGACAATAGAATGGGCAAGGAATTTTTTTTATCAGACTCCAAAAGCACAGAAAACAAAATCAAAAATAAACAAGTGTTTTTATCAAACTAAAGAGCTCTGCAGAGCAAAACACACAGCCTATAGAATGGGAGAAGATATCTGCAAGCTATACATCAGGCAAGGGGTAAATAACCAGAATACATGAGGAAGTCAAATAACTCAAGAGCAAAGCCACAAATAATCCAACTTAAAAATGGGCAATAGATCTAAACAGACATATCTCAAAGAAAGACATACTAACGGCCAACAGGTTCATGTAAAGGTACTCAGCATCACTAATCATCAGGGAAACACACATTAAAACCACAATGTTTTTAAAACCTCCCTCCAGTAACATTGGCTGTTATCAAAAATACCAAACACAGAAGTGCAGGGAAGGAGGTGGAGACAAAGGAGTCCTTGCACACTATTGATGAGAATGTAAGTTAGTACAGTCTTGGAGGAAAACAGTATGGAGGTTCCTAAAAAAAAACTACAAATGGAACTACCATATGATACAGCATTTCCACTGCTGGGTGTATATCCAAGGAAAATACTGAAGTTGAAGAGGCAGCTGCATTTCTGTGTTTATTGCAGCACTATTCACAAAAGCCAAGAATGGAAACAACCTAAGCACTTGTCCATCAACTGATGACTGGAGAAAGAAAATGTGTGACATACATACAACGGAATGCTATTCAGCCATAAATAAAAAAAAGAATGAAATCTTGTCATCTGAAATAAAATGGATAGGACAGGAAGTCATTATGTTGAGTGAAATAAGCACAGAAAGTATTGCATAATTGGTACCGGCGCTGTGGCATAAGTAGGCTAAGCCTCCACCTGTGGCACCAGCATCCCATATGAGTGCCAGTACAAGTCCAGGCTGCTCCTCACCTGATCCAGCTCTCTGTCTGGCCTGGGAAAGCAGTGGAAGATGGCTCAAGTGCTAGGGCTCTTGCACCCACATGGGAGACCCCAAAGAAGTCCCTGGCTCCTGGCTTTGGATCAGCCTAGCTCCAGCAATTGCAACCATTTGGAGAGTGAGCTAGCAGATGGAAGACCTTTCTCTCTGTCTCTCCTTCTCTTTGACTACCTTTCAAATAAATAAATAAAAGTTTTTTTTTTTCAAATAAGAAAATATTGCATAATCTCACTGAAATGTGGAATATAAAAAAGTTGATCTCATGAAAGCTAAGAATATAATGGTGGTGGCCGGCGCCGCGGCTCACGAGGCTAATCCTCCGCCTTGCGGCGCCGGCACACCGGGTTCTAGTCCCGGTCAGGGCACCGATCCTGTCCCGGTTGCCCCTCTTCCAGGCCAGCTCTCTGCTGTGGCCAGGGAGTGCAGTGGAGGATGTCCCAAGTGCTTGGGCCCTGCACCCCATGGGAGACCAGGATAAGCATCTGGCTCCTGCCATCGGATCGGCGCGGTGGCCATTGGAGGGTGAACCAACGGCAATGGAAGACCTTTCTCTCTGTCTCTCTCTCTCTCTCTGTCCACTCTGCCTGTCAAAAAATTAAAAAAAAAAAGAATATAATGGTGGTTACCAGAGGCTAGGGAGAGGAGTGCAGGGGGAGTGATGGGGAGAGAGTGATTATTGGGTATTAAGTTATAGTTAGATAGGAGTAAGAAGTTCTGGCGTACTATTGCACAATAGGACTATAGGTAATGATAATGCACTAGATATTTCTCTAAAAAAAAAAAGTAGAATAAATTAGTGTGAATGTTTTCACCATGAAGAAATGTTAAGTGTTTGAGGAGATACATTTACTCCATTGGACATTACACGGTATATATGTGCATAGAAATATTATATGGTATTCAATAAATATGTGCAATTTTTATGTCAGTGAAAAGTCAATTAAGCAGAAAAAATGTTAAAAATAAGATCAGCACTTAAAGAAAAAAGCAGGCAAGCACTTGCATTCAGTAGAGTATTAGGAGCTCAGGATGTGTGCACTTACAGTGCATACCTAACCCCCAAGTGCTGCTCCATTCTCAACAGGCTCCGGTTACCAAGGTCCTTAGCAATAGAAACTTCTACAGCACTAAGCAGAGATGTGAACTTTTTTTTTTAAATAGCTGGATAAGGCCACCCCATTAATAACATTTGTAGCTATGCAAAGTAACATAATAAGGGTAATCAAATGTCATGCTTTGGGCGGTAAGCTGATCTAAACTGGGGATCATAAAGGAATGTTATCCCCCTCCTGCTCAAGAACACAATTGAGCAGGGGCTGGTTCATTATGAAGGGACTGGTGTAAGGGCACAGCCTTTGTTAGACTCTGGGCAGAATCCAGGAAAGGCAAAGCTGGTTCCCAAGCAAGCCATAAGGGAGTTTTTATATGAACTTCTCCCATGGCAATCACTTTGCAGGGTTAACCAATCATAATGTGCTTATTTCTCTAAAGCCACAGAGTAACTCTAATCTATGATGCAAATAATGGTTGACTGCTTCACAAAGCTCGACAACTAAGTCTGAACTTCCTACTTAGGTTTGAGAACTCAGGTCAATGCACAAAGGAGACATACTTCACTTTTTAAAAGCTGGTTTGTTTTAAGAAAACTCGAGTCTTTAACTCTTTGGCACTAAGACCTATGTAAATCGCCAGCAGTATCAGTATCCAAGTTTCCTCGACATGCATCATTCAAGACCTTCTCAGCTTTACACGAGCTGAGAACTGCTCGTTTTCTGCTTTACCAACAAAAGAGGTAAAGTGGATGCAATTTCCAGGGCTGTGTCTGGTAAGGATAAATAGTTTTAAGCCAACCTCGGAAACCAAAGTGAAAAGCAACATGCTTAGTTGTACACTATTGATAAAGAAGTTACCTTTCCAAAAGCCTTTGTTCTGGGTCCCTTCCTAAATTTAATGAAATGGTGCTAAAGAGTCTTAAGCAAGGACCTTGTGTCCTAAGGGCATTTTGGAGTGGGTGTCTGGCTTAGCAGTTAAGACCCCAGTGTCTCATACTGGAGTGCCTGAGATCAACTCCGAGTTCCAGCTCCTGAATCCAGCTTCCTGCTATTGCAGACTCCAGGGAACAGCAGCTGTTGTAGAACTGGATTGAGTTCCTGGGTACTGGCCGTTACAGGCATTGGAGGAGTGAACCAGTGGATGAATGGCTGTCTGCTCTCTCTTTTTATATGTCTCTCTCTCGCTCTCTCTGAAAGAAGCTTAATTTTTTTTTAACATAGAAAAACAAAAAATAATTCATTTTTAATCAAAATATTTCTCTGGACTCCATGTATTAGTTATAATCTTAGCACACACCTAACACCAGAGATATTCTCTATTGCCATTTGTTTTATATTCTGTGGAATCTCTTTAGAGAAATGGGAAGCTTTGCTAATCCATGATTTAAACCACAGGCAGGAACAGCTTCATCATCAGACCAAAAGCATCAGGTTTCAAAGCAGTAATAGATATTTTCTATGTGCAGACAGTATGTTGAACCACTTCTGTCTTTTCTTAATCATTTATATGCATTTCTGAAAAGAAAATTAAAGCCCAACCAAGAATTACAAGTTGAATTTTTTTATCCAATTCTAAATAAACCAAAATAGTCTTTCCTTAACGAGCAAGTAGTGCTTACAGAAGCAAAGTTTCAAAACAGGAAAAAAAAAAAAAAACCCACGAAGAGAAAATTAAGAACTACGTGGCTCTTAAATACACATTTGTCCCACACATTCCTAATTGTATTGATTATGTAAAGCCATCTAGAATCCCAAGGCAAGAATGAACTTAAGGGGAAATATTTTTAAAAAAATACTTTGCAAGAACTTGTATCCATTTAAGGATCACATGAACAGGCAACATTAGAATCCCAGGCTGTGTCACTGCTATACCCATAAGGGAAAAATTTGCACACCTGCTTCTGCTGATCTTCTCACCTGAGATTTGGAGGTCCAGAAAAACAATCCAGAAGACTTAGAATTCAGGCTCCCTAAACTGTGGCATGCATGGGTAATCTTCCACTGAAGTCGGTGACAGACCAAAGAAAACAAGAACCCAGTAACCCCACACTGACGGGTTTTGCCTACCACCACAGATTTTAATCACACAAGAACTTGCTCTCAGTGGAAAGGCCAACCTGCAACGTGGGTGTGGTTTGGAACTATAAAAACCTTGAGGCTAAGAATGTAGACATAATCACCACTTCTATTTGACTATAACTGGAGGGCTTAAAATAGGCAGTGAGGCTCATTTTACCCCTAACATTCTACAAGAGAAAGTTTTCTACCTATGGAAAGAAACTATTCTATGGGCTCCACAGAATTTTTAATAAATAAGTTTTAATTAGTAATGTTGCTTTCACCATTTGAAAAACCCTTAAGCAATTAAGCATACATTGTGATTCCTAGAAAGAATTAGAAAACTGTTAAAACTGTGTTAAACTTAAAAAAAAAAAAAACACGAAAAACCTTACATTCAAATGAACTTTTATTACAGTCACTGGAACTGATTGCATGCACATAAACAAAATTATCTGTGAGGGGCCGGCGTCGTGGCACGGGGGTAAAGCCGTCACCTGCAGTGCCAGCATCCCATATGGGCACCGGTTTGAGTCCTAGCTGCTGCACTCCAGATCTCTGCCTTGGCCTGGGAAAGCAGTAGAAGATGACCCAAATCCTTGGGCCCCTGCACCCCCATGGAGAGCCCCTGCACCCCCGTGGGAGACCCCAAAGAAGCTCTAGGCTCCTGGCTTCAGATTGGACCAGCTGTAGCTATTGAGGCAATTTGTGAGTGAACCAACCAGTGGATTTAAGATCTCTCTCTGCCTCTGCCTCTCTGTAACTCTCTGCCTTTCAAATAAATAAATATTTAAAAACAAAACAAAATTATCTTTGAAGGGCTAGTGTTGTGGTGTAGCAGGTTAAGCCACTGCTTGCAACCCCAGCATTCCATATGGGGGCTGGTTCCATTCCCAGCTGCTCCACTTCCAACCCAGTTCCCTGCTAATGGTCTGGGAAAAGTAGCAGAAAATGGCCCAAGTACTTGGTCTACTACCACCTATGTGGGAGACCCAGATGAGCTCCTGGCTTCAGTTTTGTCCAACGCTGGCCATTGCAGCCATCCAGGGAGTGAAATAGCGCTTGTTCTCTCCCTCTCTCTGTAACTCTCTCAAAATAAAAAAATAAATCTTTAAAAAATATTTTAAAAAACCAAAATTATCTTTGAATAGTAACTAGAAACACAGAATGATGCATTGTCCTAACCTATAAAGCACCTCAAGAATTATACTTCAATTACACTTTTAAATGAAGCAAGCATATGATCACTTATAAGTACTCTATAGTCCATTGCCACTGAGTTAATTATCTGAAAAGAAAGTCTAAAACATCCTTTATGATGGCTCCATAAAATAATAGTTGTTATAAAGCTGCTCAGAAAGTGAAAGAAAAAGATGAGTTTTTATCTTATAAGCAAGGGACGGGATCTGACTTAGGAGTTATGATGCCTACATCTCATATCAGAATACTTAAGTTCTAGCCCCAGCTCCAGCTCCTGACTCCAGCTTCCTGCTAATGATGACCCTCAGAGGCAGCAGTGATGGATCAAGTAGTTGGGTCTCTGCCATCCACAGAGGAGATCTGGACTGAGTTCTGGGCTTCTAGCTCTGACCTGGCTTACTCCAAGTTATTGCAGGCATTTGGGGAGTAAACCAGCAAACTGGAACTTTCTCTTCCTCAAATAATTTTTAAAGTATATATTCTATGATTCCACTTATAAAAAATTCTGAAAATACAAACTCATCTATGCTGACAGCAGACCTATGGCTGTCTGGAACAAAGCCGAAGGAATGATAGAGTGCAATGGGATATGAGGAAATTCTGAGGTGTAATGAAACTATTCTACATCTTGATTGTGGAGATGATTTTGTGCATGAATACCCCTGTCAAAATAGCGAATGTGTACCTTAAATAGGTACAGAATATTATACATAAATTATATATTAATCAATGTTGGTAATACATGTGTATTTAAGTAAACTACTAAGAGCATCTGTTTTCCACACCAGGGTGCCTGGGTTTGATGCCCAGTTCTGGCTCCTGACTCTAGCTTCCTGCTGATACAGACCCTGGGAGGCAGTGATGATGGCTTAAGTAACTGGGTTCCTGCCTCCCGTATGAGAGTCCCGGATAACACTCCCAGCTGTGGCCCTGGTCTAGCCACAATTGTGGGCATATGAGGAGCGTCTCTCTTCCTACTACTCCCAAACCCTTTCTCTCTCAAAAAAAAAAAAAAAAAAAAGAAGAAGAAGCAGCAGCAGCAGCAGCAGCAAGCAAGGAAGGAATAAGATAGTGTTAAAGACAAAGCCTAAAAAAAGAAGAAAAAAAAAAAAAGACAAAGCCTATAGTGGCAAACCATCTGCATTAATCTGCGAGTAAAAACTCCGCTAATGATTAATAACAGAAACAACAGCTAACACCACAGACATCTCAACTGGTTCAGCTTACACAATTTTTTTCGTAAATCTTTTTTTTTTTTTTTTTAGATTTATTTATTTATTTGAAATGCAGAAAGAGAGAGGTCTTCCAATGGCTGGTTCACTCCCCAAGTGGGCACAACGATCAGGGCTGAGTCAGCCAAAGCCAGGAGCCAGGAGCTTCCTCTGGGTCTCCCACATGTATGCAGGGGCTCAAGCACTTGGGCTACCCTCTACTGTTTTCCCAGGCACATGAGCAGGGAGCTGGATCAGAAGTGGAATAGTTGGGATGCGAACCAGCTCCCATATGGGATGCTGGTGTCACAAGCAGTGGCTTTACCCACTACACCACAACATCAGCCCCCAGCTTACAAAATTCTGACTGAAAAATTAAATATGAGCAAACTTTCTGCTCAATGATTGTCCAAAACTTTTGCAACCAAATCAGCTGCAGGCAAGAGTAGAGCTTTCAATGGAAACTTTAAACAAGTCAGGAAAAGACCCTAAGTATTTCCTTGAAAAGTGTAACAAGAGATGAAACTCAGCTTTACCAGTACGATCCTGAAGAAAAGCCACGATCAAAGCAGTGGCTACCAAGAGGGGGAAGTGGTCCAGTGAAAGCAAAGCTGCCTGACTGGTCGGTAAAGGTCAGGGCAACAGTTTGATGGGATGCTCAAGGCATTTCACATTGTGACTCTGTGGAAGGCTCAAGAATGATAATATCTGCCGTGCAGGAGGCGTTTCTGAGAAAGTGAGCCTAAGGTTTAGCTGACAACTACCCAGAAACCTTCACCAGAGAGTCCCACAGCACAGTGCCCCTGCTCATTCCTCTCATCAAACAAGGGCAGTTTCACAAGTTTCACTGAGACAACATGAGATACCCACTTTATGGCCCCGTTTGGGCTCCTATTGACTTATTTTTTGTTTCCTAATCTTTTTTTAAAGATTTTTATTTATTTATTTGACAGGTAGAGTTACAGACAGTGAGAGAGACAGAGAAAAAGGTCTTCCCTCCACTGGTCCACTCCCCAAATGGCCGCAATGGCCAGAGCTACACCGATCCGAAGCCAGGAATCAGGTGCTTCTTCCCAGTCTCCCATGTGGCTACAGGGGCCCAAGCACCCGGGCCATCCTCCACCGCTTTCCCAGGCCAAAGCAGAGAGCTGGACTGGAAGAGGAGCAACCGGGACTAAAAACGGCACCCATATGGGATGCCAGTGCTGCAGGTAGAGGATTAACCAAGTGAGCCACGGTGCCGGCCCCTGTTTCCTAATCTTAAAAACTCTTTAGAGGGGCTGGCACACTGGGTTCTAGTCCCGGTCGGGGCACCGATTCTGTCCCGGTTGGCCCTCTTCCAGGCCAGATCTCTGCTGTGGCCAGGGAGTGCAGTGGAGGATGGCCCAAGTCCTTGGGCCCTGCACCCCATGGGAGACCAGGAGAAGCACCTGGCTCCTGGCTTCGGATCAGTGCGGTGTGCCGGCCGCAGCAAGCCAACCGCGGCGGCCATTGGAGGGTGAACCAACGGCAAAAGGAAGACCTTTCTCTCTGTCTCTCTCTCTCACTGTCCACTCTGCCTGTCAAAAAATTAAAAAAAAAAAAAAAAAAAAAAAAAAAAAAACCTCTTTAGAGGGCAACCATATTTCTTCAGCTAATACTGTAAAAAAGACCATATTGTCATGGTTAATTCTCAGGACCCTCAGTTCTTTAGGGATGGACTAAATAACTGGCATCACTGCTTACAAAAGTGTCTTGAACATATTTTTAAAATTTTTATTTCTTTAATTTAGTTATTTGAGAGGCAAACAAACAGGATAAGAGAGCAAGCTCCTAACTGCTTCTTCACTGCCCAAATGCCTGAAGCAGCATGGACAGGGCCAGGCCCAAACTAGGAGCCAGGAACTCACCCCCCCACACACCATGGGTGGCAGAGACCCAAGCACTTGGGCCATCATCTGCTGCCTCTCAAAGTGCCCATTAGCAGGATGCTGGAATCAGAAATGGAGCTGGTCTCAAATCCAGGCACTCAATATGGGACACAGGTGTCTAAGTGGCATATTAACGACTAGGTCAGATGCCCATCCCAATTTTTACACACACACACACACACATATATAAAGATTTATTTATTTATTTCAAAGTCAGATTTACAGAGAGGCAGAGGCAGAGAGAGAGGTCTTTCATCCACTGGTTCACTCCCCAAAAGGCCATAATGCCCACAGCTAGGCCGATCTGAAGGCAGCAGACAGGAGGTTCTTCTGGGTCTCCCACATGGGTGAACTTGGGCCATCCTCTACTGCTTTCCCAGGCCACAGCAGAGAGCTGGATCAGAAGTGGAGCAGCCAAGACTTGAACTGGTGCCCATATGAGATGCTGGCACTGCAGGTGGTGGCTTTACATGCTATACCACAGCGTAGGCCCCCCCCCCAATACTTTGTTTATTTTTATCTCTTAATTTCATTTTCCATGAATTTGTATTTGCTATATAATAGCTTCACTTAACATTAAGTAAGAAATTCCCCATGTCTCTAAACATTTTTTGAAAATATGCCTTTCAAGGTTGGTAATCCATGTTACTACTATACAACTATACCATGATTCATGTAAGAATTCAGGTTGGTAACCAACGTGGTTTCCAATTTTTACTTTTAGAAATAATGTTTCACCAACCACCCACAGACTTACAGAGCAGATAGGAAAGTAGGGGCATCAGAGCCCTGAATCCAATTCTCAAAGATTTTTTTATCACTGCATTTTGTTACATACAATTTCAATTTCTACTCTGTTGCGAAGTGTTTCAGTGGACAGTTAACATGTGCACTGTGGGGGCTGCCATTCTTGCTGGCAGTAAGTTTCTCTACTGCAAACCTCAATCACACAGAGAAGATAACTGGTTGATTTCAAATAAAAATCACACAGAAAACAATGTGGTGCTAAGTCACTGATCAGAACCAAGTGTGTAGCACAGTATAACGACCTGTGAATATCTGAGGCAAAGGTATTTTCAATCATCACAAGTACTCAATCAATACTGAAAAATATTAATCTGGGAGCCGGTGCTGTGGCTCAGTAGGTTAATCCTCCACCTGCGGTTCCGGCTTCCCATATGGACACCGGTTCTAGTCCTGGCTGCTCCTCTTCCAATCCAGCTCTCTGTTGTGGCCTGGGAAAGCAGTGGAAGATGGCCCAAGTGCTTGGGCCCCTGCACCCACATAGGAGACCCAAAAGAAGCTCCAGGCTCCTGGCTTTGGATAGGCACAGCTCTGGCTATTGTGGCCATTTGGAGAGTGAGCCAGCAGATGGAAGACCTCTCTCTCTCTCTCTCTCTCTCTCTGCCTCTGCCTCTGCCTCTATAACTCTGCCTTTCAAATAAAGAAATAAATCTTTAAAAATAAATTAAAAGGCACAGTGAGAGACAGAGAGAGAAACAGAGAGAGATTTCCATCTGCTGGTTTAATCCCCAAATGGCTGCAACAGCCTGGGCTGGGCCCAGCCAAAGCCAGGAGCCTGGACCTCCAGTTTGGTCTCCCAATGTGGATGGCAGGGGCCCAAACACTCAGGCCACCTTCTGCCACTTTCCCAAGCCCATTAGCAAAGAGCTGGATGAGAACCAGAGCAGCTGTGACTGGAACCAGCATTCCAATATGGGATGCTGATGACCAAGCAGCAGCTTAAAACATCGCACTACAATGCTAGCTCTGCAACATTTTTTTCAATCTTTGTAAACCCACATTTTCTTAAACTTTTGTTTCTAAGAAGTATTGTCACAATATCTTTATAAGTATGTTTAGTTTATTTCACAGACATCTAGGATTAAGAGATTACCCTTGAGGACAGCAGTAACTTGAAGGAAGCAGTAGAGTTTCTGGGGTGCAAGTAATGATTCCAGTTTCTCGATATGGGCACTGATTTTGTAGGAATGATGGCTTGTGAGGCCAGTGCTGTGGCGCAGCAGGTTATTGTCCTGGCCTGAAGCACCGGCATGCCATATGGGCGCTGGTTCGAGACCCAGCTGCTCCACTTCCAAACCAGCACTCTGCTATGGCCTGGGAAAGCAGTAGAGGATGGCCCAAATCCTTGGGCCCCTGCACCCACATGGGAGACCCAGGGGAAGCTCCTGGCTCCTGGCTTTGGATCTGCATAGCTCCAGCCTTTGCGGCCAATTAGGGAGTAAACCAGAGGATGGAAGACCTCTCTCTCTTGATCTCTCTCTCTCTCTCTCTCTCTCTCTCTGCCTCTCCTCTCTCTGTGTAACTCTGACTTTCAAATAAAATAAATAAATCTTTTAAAAAAAAAAGGAATGGGGACTTGTGAAGTTTATCAAGTTACACACTTACAATGTGTATCTTGTTCTACCAGTATGAAACATGCCACTTAAAGGTTCAAAAAAGGAGGGGGAGGAGTCCACTCCTTTGCCCCCAATACATTACTAGGTGATCTGAATAAAACCCAATGAATTCAGTAAAATTTCAGAGTTTCAGAATCGGAATCAGAAATTTCTACCAACGAGATCTACTGTTTTACTCACATTAAACGTTCTTACGTGAAGAACATCCTCAGGAAGAAATAAATACACATATCTTGCAGAATTGTGGTGCAGAGATAACAATCAATTACTCACAGTTTAGCACTTCCAATCAATTCAGTTACAAGTCATTGAGTACCTGCTGCCAGGGCTGCTTTATCACCAAAGCCTTTGAAAAGCTGGCAAATGACAGGGCTTCTTTTTGTCATTTTAATTCAGTCACTGGGAAACAGGAGTAGATGCCATACTTGTAGCATATTTCCTAGAATAAGCAGGTGTCGAAGCTTGTCATAAATATGTATTATGAGGAGCTGGACAGAAGGACCAGGGAGTATACGAACACGTGAGCAGACACAGGGGAGCAGACAGCAGGCAGTGAGTAACCAAAAGCAAACACACTGCTGGATGAGTGGGCAGATTCCATACCATCAGCATTCTTTCCCTGAATCTAGAATTACAGAGAAGCAGGCACAATGTGAACTACTTCCCTTTGCAACACACTGAGATAAGTGCTGTTACAGCTTTGCTCCACAACACAAAGGCCCTGAAACATCCCTTCCCAAACTATTTGTTAGGAAATCTGTCACTGAAATTATTTCAGTTTAGAAATATATCCAATTAAATCACATTTTCTCACGTACATCAATGTTAATGCTTGCAGCCCCACTAGTACTGATAACTACTGTTATCTTATTTTTTTTCTTTTTTTTTTTAATTTATTTATTTATTTTTTTTATTTTTTGACAGGCAGAGTGGACAGTGAGAGAGAGAGAGACAGAGAGAAAGGTCTTCCTTTTTGCCGTTGGTTCACCCTCCAATGGCCGCTGCGGCCAGCGCACCGCGCTGATCCGATGACAGGAGCCAGGTGCTTCTCCTGGTCTCCCATGCGGGTGCAGGGCCCAAGCACTTGGGCCATCCTCCACTGCACTCCCTGGCCACAGCAGAGAGCTGGCCTGGAAGAGGGGCAACCGGGACAGGATCGGTGCCCCGACCGGGACTAGAACCCGGTGTGCCGGCGCCGCAAGGCGGAGGATTAGCCTAGTGACTGTTATCTTATTTTTAACAAAGACAGATAACATGTTTATGGTAGGCAGGAAAATAACCCCCAAAGATGTCTACACCCCAACCCTCAAACTTGTAAAGATGGTACCTTAACACAGCAAAAGGATTTATAGTGGTTGAACGTACGAATTTTGGGATTGGAGCAAACAATCCTGGATTGCCGGGGCAGACCTGATTTACTGAGTCCCTAAAAGCAGAGATCTGGGCAGGACTTGGTGCAGACGTTAACATGCCACTTGGGATGCCTGCATTCCATACTGGAGTGCCAGGTCCTAGTTCTTCCTCCATCTCTGATTCCAGCTCCCTGCTAATGCACATCTTGGGAGGCAGCAGGTAATGTCTCAAGGATTTGGGTCCCTGCCACCCAAGTGGAAGATCCAGATTGAGCTCCTGCTTCCTGGCTCTGACCTAGTCCAGCCCCAGCTGTTGCAGGTGCATGGAGAGAGAACCATCAGATGAAGATCTCTCTCTCTCTCTCTCTCTCCCTCTCCCCCTTTGCCTTTCAAATAAAATGAAATATCTTTTTAAATAAAATCAAAGCAGAGATCCTTTCCCTGGTGGGTCAGAGAGATGAAAGAGAAGAAGAAGGAGATGGGGAAGGAGAGACTCCGGGCCTGCCTCACTATGGCTGACTTTGAAGATGGAGGAAAGGGGCCATAAACCAAGGAGCCAAGTGGCTTCTGGAAGCAGGGAGGGGTCTACAGTTTACTTCTAGTAAGAAAAGGGATCTTGAGTCTACTACCACAAGAAACTGAATTCGGCCAACAACCTGAACAAATCATGAAAACAAAAAACAAAACAAATACCTCCCCTAGAGCCTCCATAAAGGGATGCAGTCCTGCCAAGATGTTGACTTTCACCTGGGAGACTTGTGTCAGACGTCTGACCTACGGAACCAGAAGGTAATAAAAGTATGTTGCTTAAGCTACTAAATGTGCCGTGATCTGTTACGGGAGCAATAGAAACCTATTGCAGGCTCAGGTGGTTTCATAGGCCACAAAAGGATGTTCTAACCACCTTGGCCTTGGATTGCCCACAAGAGAAAACAGCTGTCATTTTAGTGAGGCACAGAGAAGGCAGAGGGCATCTGCGGAGAGAGATCAATGTTGGCTTTGCAATCCTCCTTAAATAAATGTTCTTTCTAATAGCATATGCAAGCATACTGAAAAGTAGGCAGATATCTACCTCAGCAGCTTAAAGTGAAAAACACTTAAAAACAAAAATATTCAAGATTCAATGTCCAATAATAATGAGCAGGTGCGCCTTTGTCTTAACCCTTCTTAAAAACTGGAGTGTGCACCAAAAGCTACCCAGCAAGTGAGTGAAGCAGTTCTCATCAGCAGTCATAAGATTGACCTGTGGAACACATGTCAGGCACACCCAACCAGTAGAAGGCCCACAAAATCATTGGGTCAAGGCATCACCACAGGCAGGACTCAAAATTCACTAAATCTACAGCAAGCTAATTTCTTAATTTCTGTATGGCCCATGAATGATGTTATAAATATCCAAATGGGGCCCGGCACTGTGGCTCAGTGGGCTAAGCCTCCACCTGCAGCACCAGCAACCCATATGGTACCAGTTCGTGTCTCAGCTGCTCCTCTTCTGATCTAGCTCTCTGCCTATGGCCTAAGAAAGTAGTGGAAGATGGCCCAAGTGCCTGGTCCCCTTCCCCCACATGGAGACCGAGAAGAATGGCTCATGGCTTAGCATCGGTCCAGCTCTGGCCATTGAGGCCATCTGGGGAGTGAACCAGAAGGATGGAAGACCTTTCTTTCTGTTTCTCCCTCTCTCTGTAACTACCTCTCAAATTGAAAATAATTAATTAATTAAAATATCTAAATAGCCTTGGGCAAAAAAAAGGTTCTCCACCCCTACTGGACAGCTTATTTTAAATGTAGATGCCTAGATCTCAATCCCAGTAATTCTCATTCAGGTCTCCCATATGGCTTGCAGGCGCCCAAGCACCTGGGCCATCCTTCACTGCTTTCCCAGATGCATTAGCAGGGAGCTGGATCAGAAATGGAGCAGCCAGGACTTGAACCGGTTCCCACATGGGATGCCAGCACAGCAGGCAGTGGCTTTACCCACTACACCACAAAGTCGGCCCCGCAAATATGGTTTTATCAAACTCTGTTTTGTATCTTTGTCAAACCAATGGTTGATCATGTGATACTTCTATAGTTTTAATAATCCATGATTCTTTTAAAATTTATTGGATATGGGTGAAATGGCATCTTTCCATTTGCTTACTGTTTATAGTACTTGCCTGTATTCCCACTGAACTAGGGTCTTTTTACCTGTTGATCTCTTTATTTGGTAGCGCATGCAGGCCTTGGAGTAATGTAAACTAAAAATGTTTCCTCAAAAACTATAAAAAGAAGGAAAGGAAGGAAGGATGTATGGAAAGGGGAGGTGAGGGAGAGACAGAGGAAGAGAATATCATTATATTCTTATAACTGTATTTATGAACTGCATTGAATCTGTTCTTTGTTTAATATCACATTAACTTGAAAAAAACAAAGTATCAGGAGCTAAATAAATACTTTCCAAGAAATGTTAGCTATGCCTTAGAAATTTAAATGAATGCATTTACTTTATTCATGCTTTTCTACTTAATGTCTTTTTTATTGTTTGTGACTGCAGAAATTGTTTTGTATAATTTCTCTGGTTTAGAATTAGTAGATATTGGTGTCAGCATTGTGGCATAGCAGGTTAAGCCTCCACCTGTGATGCCAGTATCCCTTATGGGCACAGGTTTGAGTCCTGGCTGCTCCACTTCTGATCCCAGTTCCCTGCTGAGGCAACTGGGAAATCAGAAGAAGGCCCAAACGCTCGGGCCCCTGCAACCACATGGGAGACCTGGATGAAGTTCCTGGCTCTTGGCTTCAGCCTGACCCAGCCCTGGCCATTACAGGCCATTTGGGGAACTAGCAGACAGAAGATTTTTCTCTCTCTGACTCTGCCTCTTCCTCCCCATAACTCCACCTTTCAAATACATAAATCTTAAAAAAAAAAAAAAAGAAATTATCTTTGTGGCATAATAGCATGCTAGCTGTTTATGACTTTCATGGATATTTTAAAAGAATAGATACCTACTGTTTATTGGAATAAAGTTATACATACACATTTGTTATATTAAATGAAACTATTGTGTTGTCATTAAAACCTTTTCTGTTATATACGTATGTCCTTCATCTGTGGATTTCTAGAAGAGGTGTATCACATTCTCTCAAAAATGTCATGGGAGTATTTGTTCCCTCTGTCCAGATTTTGCTCTATATTTTTGTAACCATGGTAATGAAAGGACAAACCTTAATAAAAACTAAAATTCTCTAATTCATTAAGAAAAATGGCAGAGCAGAAAGAGAACAGAGTGAAACACAGGCCGAGTCTCACCTTCCATGGCCTCCATATCCCTGGGGACTCTGTCTCTGGGGCTCTTGTAACTACTTCTTCACCAAATTGAGAGCCTTTCCTGGTGGTGAAAGGTGGGTAACACGGCACCCATGGGTCCAGTACTGGCTGAACACATGAGCTCTGTGGCTCCTTACATGGTTTTTAAACTTTGGAGTAGACGTATAAAAATTAGAAGATGAACATAAAATTCCAATTTTCCATTCCTCCTGTAAAATCAGGTCTGCCAACACAGACTCCAAGTTCCCACGGTAGGCAAGGTCATGCACGGAGCACCAGGCTAGGCCAGGGACAGGAGCAAGCCTTCAGATCTGGAACAGCACTCACCATCTTCTCAGTACCTTCTTCCTGCCGCCCCAACTAACTTCCCGAGAGAGCCCTGAGTCGAAATCATACAGTAGGGTGCTGTTGAGAGACACACATGTGTGTTTTTCTTTTTTTCTCCCTTAGCTGGTGGCTGCTTCCCTTCTCACTCATGAAGCTCTTAATTGTAGGAATCATGAACAAGTGGCCAATGCTTACCCCTAAGTGGCCCACACTCACAGAAAGAAAGTGGGGTGGAGAAGGTAAAAGGACTCAAAATAGTTGCTTAAAAGATCAGGCCAAAGGAAAGAATACACAGCCATATGCTGTGTTGTCACTGAACAAAAATTCAATCATCAGAAGTTATCAAGGGGCTGGCACCATGGTACGGTGGGTTAAGTATCCACCTGTGGCTCTGGCATCCCATATGGGTGCTGGTTCAAGTCCTAGCTGCTCCACTACAATCCAGCTCCCTGCTGATGGCCTGGGACAGCAGCAGAAGATGGCCCAAATACTTGGGCCCCTACACTCATGTGGGAGACCACAAAGAAGCTCCTGGCTCCTGGCTTCAGATCAGCCCAGCTCCAGCCATTGGGGCACTGGGGGAGTGAACCAGCAGATGAAAGACACTCTCTCTCTCTCTCCCTCCCTCCCTCCCCTTTGTCTGTAACTCTGCCTCTCAAATAAAAAAATCTTTTTAAAAAATGTTATCAAGGCCGGCGCCGTGGCTTAACAGGCTAATCCTCTGCCTTGCGGTGCCGGCACACCAGGTTCTAGTCCCAGTTGGGGCGCCGGATTCTATCCCGGTTGCCCCTCTTCCAGGCCAGCTCTCTGCTATGGCCGGGGAAGGCAGTGGAGGATGGCCCAAGTCCTTGGGCCCTGCACCCGCATGGGAGACCAGGAGAAGTACCTGGCTCCTGGCTTCGGATCAGCGAGATGCGCCGGCAGCAGCGGCCATTGGAGGGTGAACCAACGGCAAAAAGGAGGACCTTTCTCTCTGTCTCTCTCTCACTATCCACTCTGCCTGTCAAAAAAAAAAAAAAAAAAAAAGTTATCAAATACAGAATTTCATGGCACACTTAATTTTAACTTATGTATAAAGCAAATTAAAATATCTTGTTTCTGAAAAGACCTAATAGCCCTCTTCATTTAGCAATAAGCTAGACTACAGAAAAGCCTGGAGGAAAATTATTACCTAATTAGGAAACAGTCATGCTACAATAAAAGCATACAAAGGTCTCTTCTTGTCTTGACTCATGGGATACTTACATTTACAGTGAACTGGTTGAAGGTACAGCTATGCCACCATGGAGTAACTGCAAACAGCCAGAGACCCGCCCTACAGTGGCACAAAGTTGAGACCTTTTGAATTCCTGGTCTCTGCCCACTCTACTACATTGGTGAGTCAGTGTCAAAGTAAATATCCGATTGTCAAAGTTCTTTCTCCCCTTTAAAACACCTTCCCTTCCAAGGCCAGAATTTAAATGGGGAAATAGAACATCTCTGCTCTTATCCCTCTTTTCCTATCAGAGTCTCTCTAGGACAAGAACAAAGTCTGTAGTCTACTCCTCCTCTTTCAACAAAAAACAGAGACAAAATTACATGAGGGGACATTTTAAATAGCCCACTAGGAATCTTTCAGAGTTATGTTCGCTGGAGATCTAACCTGTTCTACTGATTCAACCAAAGAAACAGCGAACATGAGGCTCAAGTTGTATTTATAGTGCAATGGCCTGCAATGTGCATCAGCAAGGACCCCTTTGTAGGCTACAAAGCACTTTCACCTAATTTGTCACCCACAACAGAGCTTTTTGCATACTCTAAACCCAAATGCAATATATCTGCATCATAATGTTTGGGGATGAGGCATATCATTCCACTAGAAATCTAGCCCTGCCCTAATTCTCAGGGCTAATGCAATTAGTTCAGAATAGGTTTCCAGATTGATCATCTTTTCTCATGGACAGAAACAAGTTAAAATTAAACCAATGAAAAGTATCAGAACACTTACTTGCTAAGTTTCCCTTTTTCAATTACACACTTGCTTTTTAGGAAAAATAATTGTGTAATCTTTACTCACCACTTCTACTTTCTTACAGTGTAATGACAAGACCAGTTGAACTACTTTTGTGCATGTATTTCAGTACCTAAGAAAGCATATTATCATTAGTGGCTCTGGTTCTACAATAAGAAGTCTTGAGAATGAATACAGACTGTGCTTCTTACTATCCATATCACTCTGGGCAAGTCATTTAAGCTGAGTCTTGATTTTCATAGGCAAAAACGAAAATAATAATACCAACTTCACAGAGTTTCAGGGAGAAAAACACCATAACATAAAATAGTAAATGCCCAACAGATAATAGCTATTATTTAAATACTGGTGATTCATGATTTTCACAAAATTGTAGATCCTCAAAACTATACTGATGTGTGTATACACGCATCTCCCCCTCCCCCCCCCCTCCCTTTCTTTATACGAATGGGGAAAGAGAAAAAGAATCTCAAATAAGGCCCACTCTGCGGCTCACTTGGCTAATCCTCTGCCTGTAGCGCCAGCACCCTTGGTTCTAGTCCCAGTTGGGGCACCAGATTCTGTTGCAGTTGCTCCTCTTCCAGTCCAGCTCTCTGCTGTGGCCTGGGAGGGCAGTGGAGGATGGCCCAAGTGTTTGGGCCCTGCACCCGCATGGGAGACCAGGAGGAAGCACCTGGCTCCTGGCTTCGGATCGGCACAGCGCCGGCCAGCCGTGGCAGCCATTTTGGGGGTGAACCAAAGGAAAGGAAGACCTTTTTTTTTTTTTTTTTTTTTTGACAGGCAGAGTTAGACAGAGAGACAGAGCCAATCCGAAGCCACATATAAATTACCACAAATTTCATCAGTTTCTGGCAAAACTCTTACAATTTATTAGCAAGTAATTAGCACTAAATATTAGCAATGTTCTATCTTTCCTGAGGGACTTTTTATGTTTGCAAACTACTTGCTCTTAAGAAGATGGTACTAGGGCCAGCATTTGGCCTAGTGGTTAGATGCCAGGTAGGAGGCAGGCGTTTGGTCTAGCAAACCTATGACACCACTTGGGACACCCATATCTCATATTGGAGTGCTTGGATTTGAGTCTTGGCTCTACTCCTAATTCCTGCATCCTGCTAATGTGCGCCCTGGGATGCAACGGGTGATGGATCAAGTAGTTGTGAGTTCCTGCCACCAACATGGAAGACGTGGATTGAGTTGCCAGCTCCCGGCTTCAGCTTAGCCGTGCCCTGGCCCTAGTGGGCATGTGGGAGTAAACCAGAGGATGGGAGCTCTCCCCATTCGTCTGTCTCTCTGCCTCTCAAATTAAACAAATAAAGTTAAAATAGTACACCTATATAGATTTTAAAAATAGGACCTTTATCTCACATTGAAGTACTTAGGTTCAAATCCCAGCTCCACTCCCAATTCCTACATCCTGCTCATACAAACCCTGGGAGTTAGCAGATGATGGCTCAAGTAGTTGGGTTCTGTCACTCACGTGGAAGATCCAGACTGGATTGGGTTCCTGGCTTCAACCTGGGCCAGTCCTGGCCTTTGTGAGCATTTGAGGACTAAAGCAGTGAATGGAAGTTCTCTTACTCGCTCACACTTTCTCTCTTGTTTTAAACTAAATAAATATTTAAAAAGAAGAAAATGGTGTGAAAGACATTTAGTATCCACTGAATATCTGTGTGCCCCCACCCTTTACTTCTAGTCTCTCCTGCTTAAGCAAGGTTGTGTCATTCATTCTAACCAATAGGCTATGAGTGGAGCAATCATGTCATTCTAGGCCAAAGCATTTCAGAGCTGGTATGTGATCCTCCTGCCCCCTTTCCCCTGTTGGGACCATTTGGAAGTCTCATGTTAAGGTAGAAGATCACACAAATCACAGCAGCCTGGGTCCCTGAGTCTTTGCTTACAGAACGGCTGTGCTGGGGAATGGCCAGTGCACACTGACATTGTGTATGAGCAAGAAATCAATAGAGAGTTCAAGGTTAATTTGTTACTGCAGCAAAGACTACCCTCTCCTGACTAATAGAGAAAGTCTTATATCCCAGAATATGGAAAGAAACTATAATAATTGGTGATCATTCAGCTTGGGCAGTTTACCAGGATTGGGTGAATAAGCAGGGAAATTTTCTATACCTTCCTCAAACAGTTTTCTCTGCAACTCTGTTATTTTGAGTCTATCCTAGATTATCAGCAGATTTCCTTTATTTGAAGACAAGTATTTAAAACCACATCCTCTATGCCACTCAGCATCCTCTTTGTCCCTGGAGGGTGACACAGACACTGAGCAAAGGGACCCTGGCCAATACAAGAGCCTTCGCTGAGTAAGCCGTTCTCCCACATACCTCCTTTCCTGCTCTCTGACCTTTGAGCACACCTCCATGGAAAGACATGATGTGCAGTGCCCAGGGAAAACTGGCTCGGTTCTCCTTCATAAGCAGTCAACGAGTCTGCCATTAATTGGACCAGCTGATATCGGGGAAGCTGTGAACACAGAGAAACGCTATCTCCCCTGGCTGGCTATAAAAACACCCAGCCAGATAAGGACTCACACTGTGGCCTTCGGCACATTCCTGATTTAAAACCACTGGGAACTCTGGAGCTGGCAGGCAGCAAAGTACAAGCTTCCCCAACCCCAGTTTCAAATCTCAGCTCTGCGAACCGACCAACCAGGTGACTCGAGCCAGAGGAGGTGGCCTCTCTCAGCCTTGCCTCCCTTCCAGGGCAGGCATTTGTAAGGTTTACCAGAATTGACGGATTTGGAAGAACTCAATATATGTTGGATACTCGCTGCTGAAATGCTGTGGAAATTTTCTAAAAGTTAATGTGAAGCAATATTAACTTTATTACAAGCAAAACAACACTCTCTCTTATTCCACAGTGAAAAATATACCTCTGGCTTTACCCTTAGATTAAATGTTATCCAATGACAGTAACAAATAAATTCTGTTACCTAGCCTGATCATCTTCAAATGTGATCTGGCCTTGCCAAGAAAATATATCTAGACTTAATTTTCTGATCATCTTCCAGAAGCAGTTGAATTTTTAAAAATTCCTAAGAATTTTCTGCCATCTATATTCTGCCGATTTCCAATTCTGATGATGTATTTTTATAGACTAAGTAAGTTGCTCTGGTACTAAAAACCAATGCGATCACAGGGTATTTATGTTTTTAAAAATTTCAGACAAACCCAACCAAGGGGCATCCTGTAAATACACCTGACCACTATTCCTTAAAATTCAAAATCATCAAAAAAAATAAGGAAAATCTGAGGAATTCTCACAGCCGAAGGATCTTCAGAAGACATAGCAGTTACATGTAATGTGCTATACTAGATGAGACCCTGGAACAGCAAATGGAATGTAGGTAAAAATGAAGGAAATATGAATAAAATTAATAATAATGCACTATTGGCTCATTAATTATAACAAAATGTAGCACACTATGGAAGATGCTAACAACAGGGCAAACTGCCAGCAAGGGCATATGGGAACACTCCATGCTATGTGCTTAATTCTCCAAAACTGTTCTAAAGTACAAAGTTCATTAATACTGACAAAATGTAAACAATGCAAAACCACTTCACAACTAACAAGATATCCACAATTAAAAAGCCAGATAACCTTCCCGGATCTCTCTGAGTGAGATCCCAGTGGAAAGAAGGGGCCATCAAAGGAGGAGGTACTTTTCTCTGAAGGGAGGAGAGAACTTCCACTTTGCTTATGGCCCTGTCTAAATACTGACGGAGTTTGTGGCTCCCATAGCCTTGGCAGCTCATGACAAGAGCCTCGAGTGATCACTGACATCAGAAATAAGAGTGTCAATTGTTAAATCAACAACAGGAGTCACTATGCACTTACTCCCTATGTAGGACCTCAGTCCTTAGTGAGTTGTACTATGAGAATTAACAATAAAACTTGTCTTCAAACAGCACTTTATACTTTGTGTGTCTGTGTGGGTACAAACTGTTGAAATCTTTACATAGTATAGAGTTGATCTTCTGTGTATAAAGATAATTAAAAATGAATCTTGGGGCCGGCTCTGTGGTGTAGCTGGTAAAGCCACAGCCTGCAGTGCCAGCATCCCATATGCGCATCGGTTCAAGTCCCGGCTGCTCCACTTCCAATCCAGCTCTCTGCTATGGCCTGGGAAAGCAGTGAAAGTTGGCCCAAGTCCTTGGGTCCCTGCACCCATATGAGAGACCCAGAAGAAGCTCTTAGCTCCTAGTTTTGGATTGGTGTAGCTCCAGCCATTGTGGCCATTTGAGGAGTGAACCAGTGGATGGAAGCTTGCTCTCTCTTTCTCTTTCTCTCTCTCTCTCTCTCTCTGCTTCTCCTTCTCTCTCTGTGTAACTCTGACTTTCAAATAAATAAATCTTAAAAAAATGAATCTTAATGAAAAATAGGATGGGAGAGGGAGTAGGAGGTGGGATGGGAGTGGGGGTGGGAGGGTGGGTATGGGGGGAAGGTCTGCTATATTCCAAAAGTTGTACTTATGAAATTTATATTTATTAAATAAAAGCTTTCAAAAAAAAAAACATTCCCACATTGCTGGTAGGAATGTAAAATGCTGTAGCCACTTTGGAAAAGTTTGACAGTTCCTTGAAATGTTAAATGAATGTTACCATGTAACTCAGCAATCCCACTTCTAGGTACTGTACGTGCCCAACAAAAATGAAAACAAATGTCCCCCAAAAACTACTTCACAAATGTTCATAGCAGAGTTATTCATGATTTTTTAAAAAGAAACAACCTCAATGTCCATCAACTGATGAAAGGATAAATGGACTTTGTAAAATATGGTACACCTGCACAATGGAATATTAGTCACTAAGAACTGAAGTATTAATTCACGCTACCAAGTGGAGGGACCTTGAAAACATTATGCTAAATCAAATAAGCCAGTCACAGAAGGTTACTTATTCCATTTATATGAAATGTCAAGACTAGACAAATCTATAGAGACAGAAAGAAGATTTGTCCTTGCCTTGGTGAGAAGGAGACAGAGGTAGGCGAGCAGGAATGACTGCTAATGAACACAGCGTGATGAAAATGTTCTAAAACTGTGCACCATAAATAGGTGAACTGCACAGTACTGCATCTCAATAAGCTGTTAGTTCAATAAAAGAATGCCCACATTTGCATAGTGGTTAAGACACCACTTGGGACACACACAATTCATACTAGAGGGCCTGGGCTTGAGTTACGGCTCCACTCCCAATTTCTGCTTCTTGCTAATACTCACTTTGGGAGGCAACAGGTGAGAGCTAAAGTAATGGGATCCCTGCCACTCATCTGGGAAACTTGAACTGAGTTCCTGGCTCCTGGCTTTTGCCTGGCTTGACCTCTGCCATTGTGAACATTTGGGGCATGAACCAACAGATTTTCATCTTGCTAACACTCTCTCTCTCTCTCTCTCTCTCTCTCTCTCTCTCTCTCTCTCTCAAATACATAAAGAGGAAAAGAAAATTTAACAAAATGTAATGTGCACCAAGAACATTGAGGAAACACCACTGAGGCCTGTTCAGGTAAAGACTTTGACAGTGTCTGGATGACACAAAACCTTTACGACCCCTACAAGTTCTTGTGGCTTGAGTGTAATACCTTACAATAGCATTTAAGGATATAGCACAATGGAATCACTTGTGCATACAGAATCTTTGGATGAACCTTGCTATCCTTTCAAGATTAAATGAGCTACCTGTAAAAGGGCCCCCTTAAGTGTGCCTAGGATGTAAAATAGGATGGATGCAAACTATCTGCACTGATAATTAATAATAAACGAATTTGACAAATGGATTTCACTGTGTTCCCTTCTGTACACTGCTTCAGAGTATAGTTGTTTCCTTTGAATTACTACAAAATTACAATGTTTTCAGTTCTTCTGTTATTTTCCTAGTCACATGAGAAATATAATACTAAACTTGCAGAAATACTTCAGCTAAGGCTTAGTCTGCCACAGCAAGATTATGATAAAACTATCACATAAGGAAAATAAAACTCAGTAAAAGTTTTTTTATCCCATATATTTCAAATATACAGTGACAAGAAATATAATAGTTGCAAGAGCCAAACTTTTTTTAGAGATTTATTTTGGGGTCCAGCACTGTGGTGTAGCAGGTAAAGCTGCCACCTGCAGTGCCAGCATCCCATATGGGTGCCAGTTTGAGTCCCAGCTACTCCATTTCCGATCTAGCTCCCTGCTGATGTGCCTGGGAAAGCAATGGAAGATGGCCCAAGTCCTTGGACCCCTGCACTCACATGGGAGATCCAAAAGAAGCTCCAGGCTCCTGGCTTTGGATGGGTCCAGCTCCAGCCATTGTTGCCATTTGGGGAGTGAACCAGCAAATGAAAGACCTCTCACTATCTGCCTCTGCCGCTCTGTAACTCTGCCTTTCAAACAAATCTTTTTTTAAAAAAAGGATTTATTTTATTTACTCTAAAGGCAAAGTGACAGAGAGAAAGAGGGAGAGAGAGGGGAAAATCTTCTATCTACTGTTTCACTCCCCAAATGGCTGTGACATCCAGGCTGGGCCAGGCCAAAGGCAGGAGGCAGGAACCAGGAACTCCACCCAGATCTGCCACATGGGTGCAGGGGCCCAAGCACTGTGGTCATCATCCACTACTTTCCCAGGTGCACTAGCAGGAGCTGGATCAGAAGCAAAACAGCTGGATCTCAAACCAAGGCTTGGAAACGGGATGTTGGCATCACAGGCAGCAGGCAGTTTAACACACTGAGCCACAACACCAGCCACAAGAGCAAAACTATCTGTTCAAGATGGAAGAGATTATTTTTTTTCCCATGCTGATCAAGTCTTATTTCATGAATCAAGAACAGAATATTGTTAATAATAGAGACTCTCAGGTAGGATAAAGTAACTTATAGTTCTCCCTTAATTTAAGTGTAGGAAAATAGGTATCCGGCCGGCGCCACGGCTCAATAGGCTAATCCTCCGCCTGTGGCGCCAGCACACCGGGTTCTAGTCCCGGTCGGGGTGCCGGATTTTGTCCCGGTTGCCCCTCTTCCAGGCCAGCTCTCTGCTGTGGCCCAGGAAGGCAGTGGAGGATGGCCCAAGTCCTTGGGCCCTGCACCCACATGGGAGATCAGGAGAAGCACCTGGCTCCTGGCTTCGGATCAGCGCGATGCGCCGGCCGCAGCGGCCATTGGAGGGTGAACCAACAGCAAAGGAAGACCTTTCTCTCTGTCTCTCTCTCTCTCACACTGTCCACTCTGCCTGTCAAAAAAAAAAAAAAAAAGGTATCCAAACTTCTACTACATTAGTATATTTGGAAATTAGTATTTTTTTCATAATACAAATTTTCCATGAATTTTTGAAGACTCCTCATATACATGGATTTCAGAGTTTTTTGCACCAAAATAAACTTATGTTTTACTTCCATTTTTCCATGAATTTTTTGAAGTATGCACATGTACTTCTTTGAGCATCTCTGTAAACCATTTTCCTACCCATTCCCAATCTAATTTCTCTTAATAAAAAATAGTTTAACAGGAAAGTAATGCCAATATGTGTCAGTGTCAGTTTATTTTAGAAGTGAAACAAGTTTTTTTAATTAAGATTTATTTTATTTATTTTGAAAGACAGAGTTACAGAGAGAGGTAGATACAGAGAGAGAGAGGTCTTCCGTTCGCTGTTTTACTCCCCAAATGGCCTGAATGGCCAGAGCTGAGCTGATCCGAAGCCAGGAGCCAGGAGCTTCCTCTGGGTCTCCCATGGGGTGCAAGGGCCCAAGAATTTTGACCATCCTCCACTGCTTTCCCAGCCACATTAGCAGGGATCTGGATCGAAAGTGGAGCAGCTGAGTTTCAATCCAGTGCCCATACGGGATGCCAGCACTGCAGGTCAGGGCTGTAAAACCCACTGCTCCACAGCACTGGCCCCGTGAAACAAGTTTTATATGCAAGCATTATCTACATGTAAAGTATTATTACAACATATTATTTTGTGCATTCTAGAATTAGTTTAGAATGCATATGAATCTACAATAATTCTTTTTTTTAAGGTTTATTTATTTACTTGAAAGGCAGAATTACAGAGATAATGGGAGAGACAGAGAGAGAGATCTTCCGTCTGTTGGTTCACTTCCCAAATGGCCACAATGGCCAAGGCCGGGCCAGGCTAAAACTAGGAGCCTGCAGAATGTAGCTTTTTCCAGGTCTCCCACATGGGTGCAGGGGCCCAAACACAGGGCCATCTTCTGCTGCTTTCCCAGGCCATTAGCAGGGAGGTGGATCAGAAGTGGAGCAGCTGGGACATGAACCAGAGCCCATATGGGATGCCACCAGTGCATACGGCAGCTTTACCAACTAAGCCACAGTGCCTCTCTCTGTGTAACTCTGACTTTCAGATAAATAAATAAGTCTTAAAAAAAAAATGTTCTGCCGTTCTATTGCACAATAGGATTGACTATACATAATGAACCATATCTTTTTTTAAAAAAGACTATTTATTTGAAAGGCAGAGTTACAGAGAGGCAGAGGCAGAGGCAGAGGCAGAGAGAGAGAGAGAGAGAGAATGAGAAAGAGAGAGAGAGAGAGAAAGAATGAAAGAGAGAGAGAGAGAGAGGTCTTCCAACTGTTGATTTACTCCCCAGATGGCCACAACGGCCTGAGCTGTGCTAATCCGAAGCCAGAAGCCAAGAGCTTCTTCCAGGTCTCCTACACAGGTGCAGGGACCCAAAGACTTGGGCCATCTTCTACTGCTTTCCCAGGTCACAGCAGAGAGCTGGATCAGAAGTGGAGCATCCAGGACTCGAACCAGCGCCCACATGGGATCCTAGCACTGCAGGCAGCAGCTTCACCCACTAGGCCACAGCCTATATCAACTAAATCTTTTTTAGAAAGCTAAAAGGAAGGATATTGAATGTTTTCACCATAAAAAATGAGACATACTGGGGCAGGTGCTGTGGTGGAGTAGGTTAAGCCTCCACCGGCAGCACCAGCATCCCATATGGGCGTCGGTTCTAGTCCTAGCTACTCTACTTCCAATCCAGCTCTCTGTTTATGGCCTGGGAAAGCAGCAGAAGATGGCCCAAGAGCTTGGGCCCCTGCACCCACATAGGAGACCCAGAAGAAGCTCCTGGCTCCTGGCTCCTGGCTCTGGATCAGCCCAGCTTCAGCTGTGGTGGCCACTTAGCGAGTGAACCAGTGGATGGAAGACCTCTCTCTCTCTGCCTCTCCCTCTGTCTATAACTCTGCCTCTTATAAATAAATTTTAAAAATGAGAAATACTTTAGGAGAGAAGTATGTCTACCTTGATTTGAATATTATACAATATGTATGAGCATATGGATTAAAACACTACCTGGTATCTCATAAATATGTACAATGTTATTTGTCATTTAAAAATAAATTATTTCTTGAATTTTTCCATTTAATATCTTCAGACTTTGGGACTGAAACTGTAGAAAGAAAAATACTGCAGATAAGGGACTACTATAGTCTAAAAATAATGCAGGGGCCGGCGCTGTGGCACAGCGGGTTAAAGTCCCAGCCTGCAGTGCCGGCATCCCATATGGGCGCTGGTTTGGGTCCTGGCTGCTCCTCTTCCCATCCAGCTCTCTGCTATGGCCTGGGAAAGCAGCGGAAGACGATTCAACATCTCGGGGCCCTGTACCCACATGGGAGACCCAGAGGAAGCCCCTTGCTCCTGGCTTCAGATTGGCTCAGCTGTGGCCATTGGGGTCATTTGGGGAGTGAACCAGCGGAATGGAGGACCTCTTTCTCTCTCTCTCTCTGGCTCTACCTCTCTCTGTAACTCTTTCAAATAAATAAAATAATTATTTAAATAAATAAATAAAAATAGTGCAACGAGTATTTTAAGTCTCTACAAGCAAGCAGAAGCTAGAAAGTATTAGGTATGTGCATTAATTGGGAGTGGGTGTATACTCATCCACTCATTAAATCTTTTTATCCATTTGTTCAAAAACCTACCAAGTGCCTACTATCTATCAGGCAATGAGGGACAAAGTGAAAAAGATAACAATGCAAAATTCACTTACTACAGCCATAAGAAGTTAAATAGAATAAATGCTAGAATTAGAAGACTGTGACCTAGGCCAGCACCATGGCTCACTTTGCTAATCCTCCGCCTGCAGTGCCGGCACCCCGGGTTCTAGTCCTGGTTGCTCCTCTTCCAGTCCAGCTCTCTGCTGTGACCTGGGAGGGCATTGGAGGATGGCCCAGGTGCTTGGGTCCCTGTACCCGCATGGGAGTCAGGAGAGAAGCACCTGGCTCCTGGCTTCGGATCGGTGCAGTGCTGGCTGTGGTGGCCATTAGAGGAGTGAACCAACGGAAGGAAGACCTTTCTCTCTGTCTCTCTCTCACTGTCTATAACTCTCTAACTCTGCCTGTCCAAAAAAAAGACTGTGACCTGAACTGTGCATAATACCTTTCAATTTATGAATTTTTTTTACTTAATCCACACACACACACACAAAAAAAAAGAACAAAAAAGAAAGGAAAAACAAAAGCTGAGATAGGCAGAATGATTTGGTAATTCTCCCCTCCGCTGAACCTCTCGGCTGTTGGACTTTGTACAAGAGGGATGAGTGAGTGAGCTCAGACCCAGACACTAACTAAGCTGTCTCTTCTATCAGTGGGCATATGTATGGCAGCACCCTTTGTTCCTGTCACACAGTAGCTCTCAGCAAGGGTAGTTTTCCAGGGATATATAGGAAAGATTTTCAAAACCCAAATGAGACACAAGCGTCCTTCCAATCTGTGGATATTCCCCCCAAAAACGAACGGAAACAATTCTTCTCACCTTAATGCCCCTACTCCCCAGAGATAAGCTCTTCCAGTACTAAACCAGTAAACATCTCTCAATTTATAACCAAGGCGGGCGCCGTGGCTTAACAGGCTAATCCTCCGCCTTGCGGCGCTGGCACACCAGGTTCTAGTCCTGGTAGGGGCACCGGATTCTATCCCGGTTGCCCCTCTTCCAGGCCAGCTCTCTGCTATGGCCCGGGAGGGCAGTGGAGGATGGCCCAGGTCCTTGGGCCCTGCACCCGCATGGGAGACCAGGAGAAGCACCTGGCTCCTGGCTTTGGATCAGCGAGATGCACCGGCCACAGCGGCCATTGGAGGGTGAACCAACGGCAAAAAGGAAGACCTTCTCTCTCTCTCTCTCTCTCTCTCTCTCACTATCCACTCTGCCTGTCAAAAATAAATAAATAAATAAATACTAAAAAAAAAATTTATAACCAAAGCAATTCTAAAGAAATGCCACATTGCCATTCATTCTTGTTTTTCACCAATGGAATCCTTCAGCACCTAAAGTTTGATAGGGAACAACTGCTTAGGAAACTTATATCTATAACCTTACATTTTTTCTCAATTTTTTCTTATTTATTTGAAAGGCAGAGAGACAGAGAAGAAAAGAGAAACACAGAGAGAGATATCCCAAAGCTGGCCCACTTCCCCAAATGACAGCAGTGGCTGAGCCAGGTCAAAGCTAGGAGCCAAGAATTCAATCAGGGTCCCCACTTGTGTGACAAAAATCTAACTTCTTGAACCATCACCTGCTGGCTCCCAAGGTACACATCAGCAAGAAGAGGGAGTTGAGAGTAAAGCCAGGACTCAAACGCAGGCACTCCAGTGTGGCACACAGGTGTCTGTCCCAAATGATACCTTGATATAGCCAAAACCCACCCCTTCAGCCTTAACCGTAGAATGAGCTGGTCTTCCCAGAATAAATCACTACAATCAGTAGCTCTATAGGTTTCTTTTTGTCTCTATACCTTGCCTCTTGGAAACTGAAATTGGTTGGCCTTTCATATTTTACATCTTTCTGAAGGTCTTAGAAGGCTCTATAATGGATTCTTGCAGGCCTGGAAGATGTTTGATACATATCAAAACCAGAGCCAGAAACAGAAGCATTTTATGTCTTTTCAAAATGGGATTAAGTAAAGATCAATATGCACTGTCTGTGGCACCTGTGAATCTGGTGTTTTTGGGGTTTGATGGGGAGCCATCAGTCAGAATAAGCCTGAGATAACCTGTGCCCAAGTCACGGGCTATGCCTATGACTCACTGTTACCTACAGAATAAAGTCCAAGTCCCATAACTTTATACTGAAAGACGTTTCACAATGTGGACCTGTGACACATTTCCAGTCTCACCTCCCGGAACTTTCCAAAATGAACGCGGATTCTCACCGTTGGCTGACCCTGCAATTCCCCGTCCAGTCTCCATTCTGAGGTCCAGCTGCCCCTCTGACTGGAGCCCTCTCTTACTCACCTGCAGACTAAGTTGTTACCTGATGAGCATCTGCCCATCCTTCAAACGTCCCCTCCTCCATACTTTTTTTTTTTTTTTTTTTACAGGCAGAGTGGACAGTGAGAGAGAGAGAGACAGAGAGAAAGGTCTTCCTTTACCGCTGGTTCACCCTCCAATGGCTGCTGCGGCCTGCACACTGTGGCCGACGCATCACACTGATCCGAAGCCAGGAGCCAGGTGCTTCTCCTGGTCTCCCATGGGGTGCAGGGCCCAAGCACTTGGGCCATCCTTCACTGCACTCCCGGGCCACAGCAGAGAGCTGTCCTGGAAGAGGGGCAACCGGGACAGAATCTGGTGCCCCAACTGGGACTAGAACCTGGTGTGCTGGTGCCGCAGGCAGAGGATTAGCCTATTGAGCCACGGCGCCGGCCTCCTCCATACTTTTTTCTTCTGTGGACACAGGCTCCCTCATTTCAGACAGTTTTGTAAGCTGCATAAGATATCAGAAGAGCATAAACCAGCATAGCCCTGTAACTCTACGCTGCCTGCCCTGTTATATTGGTATCACAATTGCTGTCACAATTATTATATAGCTATCACATTGGTTTCATCACGTTCTAACCACACTTAGCATCAGCGGCCCTGTACTGGAGCCATGAACACATGCGTTTTAACCCTCCCACAATCTTGCAAACTTTCCAAGGGCGGAGCAGGAACTGTCTCCAGTTGTGTGACTGCTCTCTCTTAGCTCAGAGCTTGCAGGCTATTTCAAAAATGAATGAATGAAGTTGAATGAAGTTTCACATATCTAGAAGAACAAAATAAAATCCAAATACTCATCGTATACTAGTCATTTGTACGTGGTTTGGGCTAACTCCTAACATCTGGCTAACGTTGGCTGTTGAGCTTGCCAAAGGTGGAATATTGGCCGGAGAGCAGTCACTTTTATACATGGAAAGCAGAGAAAGGGCCGGGTTAGTGAGAGAATTGCCAGAACTGAGTAAGGAATTCCCAGAGGGCGGCAGGGGGCACAAGGCAGCAGCCACTTGGTAAACGGGACGAACTGAAAAAGCAAACCAACCAAAACCAAAATCTGCAATGTCAATTCTGTGGCAATAAAATGTCAAACAAGAACATTTTCTTTCTAGTTCATCCATTTCACACCCCATACTCTAATGAGCCCACTGGTTCTGAGACCATCGGCTTTACCAACACCTGAGACCTGATCAATGTAAATATACTCTAACCCCACCCCCGCCCTAAACAGTTAGAAACTTTGGAGTTGGGACCCAGTGATCTGCTGTTTAACAGACTCTCCAGGTGATTCTTATCCATGCTCAAGTGTTAGAGCACCCTAAGGTACCCACAGTTCCCTAAAGAGGCCAGCTCTTTCTGTCTCCGTGCTTTTACTTACACTGTCCCTCCCATGGAAAGCTTTCTCTTCTATCCTCAGCAAATTAAACTTCTGCTTTCCTTCGAGGCTCAATTTAAAACCTGCCTCTACCTTGAAGCCTTCCTTGACCCGCTGAACAGAATTTAACTGTTGCTGCGGCATAGCAGTTAAGTTAAGCCACTGCCTGCAATGCAGGCCTCCCATATGGGTGTCAATTCAGTCTGGCTGCCCCACTTCCAATCCAGGTCCCTGGGAAATGGCCTGGGAAAAAGCAGCGGAGGATGGCTCAAGTGCTTGGGCCCCTCCACCCACATAGGAGACCCAGAAGAAATTCCTGGCTCCTGGCTTTGACCTGGCCCAACCCCAGCCGATGCGGCCATTTGGAGAGTAAACCAGCAGATGGAAGATTTCTGTCTCTGTCTCTCCCTCTCTTTCTACATAACTCTTTCAAATAAACAGGCAGCAGTCCCTATGTCTGTCTCCTCCACCTGACTGACAACTCTTGAATACCATAGCCCTCATAGCTCTGCCCCCAGCCTAGCTCTCTTTATCTTCTGCAAGAAACCTCTGATTAACATGGAGGAGGCTGCAGACAGACACCTAAATCCTCTTTCCATAGTAGAGATTAATAAATACCATAGTCACTGAGATCCGCCATTTAGGGGGAAGTTGTTGAAGGCAAATTTGACAGCAGAGAAATCACTTAAAGAACTCCAGCCAAGGTTTAGCCACAAAGTACACCTAGGATTTTATTTAAAAAAAATCAAATACAAATTTCAAAGGGAAATCATTTCCTCTGGTCAATAAAAGAAGAAAATATAGAATGACTGGAAGCATACTAGGTTGAAGCAAGGCTGAAATTCCATCCTCATGGAGCTGGCTTGGCCATCACTGTGGTGCAAATGCTAAGTCTTAGCCAATTTTTCAAACATTAAAAGTAGATGACACTGATGGGGTTTGTGGATTCAAAAGGCTTCTATAACCTAGGCAGCTCATGTCAAGAGCCTCTGGTGATCACCATCATACATAAGAGTGTTAATTGTTAAATCAACAACAGGAGTCACTATGCAATAACTTCCCATGCAGGACCTCTGTCCTCAATGAGTTGTATTGTGAGAGTTAACAGTAAAACTCATTCTCAAAAAAAAAAAAAAAAAAAAAAAGAAATTAACTTTGAGATGTAATGACTTTGAACAGCCCTTGTGTTGACTGTTGAGGAACAGTTTTTGTGTGTGTGTGTGTGCAAATTGTTGAACTCTTAGTATAGAGTTGGTCTTTCATGGATAAAGTTAATTGAAAATGGATCTTAGTGGAGAATGGGACTGGGAATGGGAGACGGAGGAGGAGGAGGGGCGGGAGTGGGGATGGTAGGGCAGATATGGTAGGAATAATCAATATATTCCTCAAGTTGTACTTATGAAATGCATGAAGTTTGTGTTCTTTAAATAAAAGGTTTCTTTTGGGGGAAAAAAAAAAGTAGATGACACAGACACAAATTCAATCTCTGCCACTTCGAGGTGGATAATCACAAGCAGGCAGGTCACTCTCAAAGTCATGGTTGCTGACCACTGAAAGGCAGCAAAGTTGGAAAATGGCTATAGCTACCAATAAATACCTCCCTTCCTTATCTTACAGCTTACTAACCACTTCCACATTCGTTGTCTTGCTTAATCATTAAATCTGTGGCTGAAGAGCAGACTTCCCTTCTCATTGGGTCAGAAACAGAATCACAGACTTTGTCTGCCCATCCAGGCTCTGATCATATGCCAACTGATCCCAGGTATCTAGATTTTAAATTGCCATGAGGCTCATATGATGGATTAAATGTTCAGAAACTTTCAACGTACCTATTTCACTGATGATAATCTTGAGTGTAACTTGACCATTTGAGGTTAAGAGATTAATCAAGTTGCTATTATTGTTGTCTATCAAAAACAAATTCACTTGCATGACAACTTTTGCTTGAAAACATCATTGGGTTTTTATGAGTATATTTCACGGCTGGCACCTCATTGACCTGATTAACACTTGAAACTATGCAAGAACTGGGCCACTCTTGGAAACATTCCCTGGACCAAAAAAGGGTCTTCAAATGAGCTAAACCTAAGGAAAGGAAGGGAAAAGAAGACATGACGAAGACAGAGCTCTGAGAGAGCTCTCCAGTGAAGGAGTGCAGAAGTTTTGGTTTGTTCCAGAAGGTTTTAAACACTAACTTCATATTAAACTAAAGGTTTAATTATGTACTAACTCAACAATAGTCTTTCTACCAAATTGTCCATGAGTAGCATGAAAACCCTCAGCAGAGACCACTTATGAAACCTGAAAATTTTAGTTTGCATTGATTTTATTTTGTCTAAAAACAGTACTTGATAAGAATATATTTATCATCAAGGACAAAAAGAGAAATCAATATAGCCATAAAAAGATGGCACTTAAGATGACAAAGTGAAATGAGACAAAAAGTACTTGTGCCATTGATCATTCACCACAAATGAGTAGGTTCTGAACCTGCTTTTATTTCAATAATTTAATCTAGATTCTGAGCACTGGCTAAAGGAACAACGTGGGGATGCAGTCAGGCCCTTTTTTGCTTGTTTGTTTGAAATGCAGCAGATAGAGATCTCCCATCCCCAGATGCCGGCAGTGGTCCAGGATGGGCCCTGCCAAGCCAAAGCTGAGCACCAGGAACTCAGTTCCGGTCTCCCATGTGGCAGACAGGGACCCAACTACTTGAGCGATGACCTGCTGCCTCCCAGGATGTGCAATGGCTGGAAGCTGGAAACAGGAATAGAGACAGGACTCGAAGCCAGGCACTCAGATACCGGATGTCGGTGCACCAAGCAGCTCTTAACAGCTGTGGTAAATGCCTGCCTCAAGTCAGTACTTTCTAAGGCATTCAAATTGCTTTGCCAGGATCAGTTTAAGGCCACAGATCATCATGCATCCACTTTGGATTTTATAGTTGTGATCTGCGGGGATAGGTTTACTTTTTAAAACATTTATTTATTTAGTTAAAAGGAACAATGACATAGGAGAGGGGAGGGAGAGGGAGAGAGGGAGAGAAAGAGGGAGATCTTTCATCAGCTGATTCACTTCCCAAATGGCCACAAGAGCTAGGACTGACCCAGGCTGAACCCAGGAGATCCAAACCCCATCCCGGTCTCCCTTGTGGATGTCAGGGGCCCAACTACTTGGGCCAACTTCTGCTGCTTTCCCAGGCACATTAGCAGGGGAGCTGGATCAGAATTAGAGCAGCCAGGACTTGAACAAGCACTCTGATATGGGATGCAAACTTTGCAGGCAGTGGCTTAACCCACTGCACCACAACGTTTACTCTTATTTATGGGCATTCATTGTAGGTGGGAAGGTTTAGACAAGTAGACCTTATTCCAAGGCATAATTAACATAACTGATCTGTCTGCACATATACCAGTGTCTTGAGCTCAAATTTAATCCAAATTCTATGTTGGCAGCACTGCTAAAATCTCATTTCTAAATTCTCCAAAAAGTTGAAGTCATTTGTCATTTTTTTATTAAAAAGAAAACATATTTCATGGAACCAGGTCTTTGAACAAATACCATGTTACTCAATAATAGGGTAAAGCTGGTTTCCTCTAATATTTGGTGTCAATCATACGTCAAAACCTTTGGCTTTCTATGAAGAAACAGTCCCATCCCACACCTTCTTCTGCCTCACTAAGGTATCCGCCCACCTTACTGTTTGGGAAAGACAATTTCTCAGGATTTCTTTGTAGTCAGCTTGGCTATTTCAAAGGAAGAATATCTGTGTGTGGTAAGTTATCATCAAAATAATCTTATAGCTCTATAACTGAATTGCTCAAAAAAGTCAATCACAAAAATGCAGTTTATTATAAAGTCTAAAGTCCCCTTCCCAACTGGGCTTTATGAACAGAGCTATCTCCAATTCCCCTGGAAATATTTTCTGATGAAACAGTGTTCTAATAAGAGACAAAGTCTCCTAATCACCTCCCAACTCCTCGCCCTTTCTGTGCTCACAGCCCTCATACATAAAAGGCAAGTTGCTTTGACAGAAGCCATGTTGCACGTTTCTCTCTCACACACAAATGGCCAACAGGCACATTCGGACACAGGGGTGCTGAAAAGAAGTCAGCTGATCAAAGTTGGAACAGCCTGTATCTCACGTGATCTTACATGGCAGCAAAGTTTCGAGCAATAAAGCTGCCTGCAGCACAAAGCCCTCTTTCTCTTCCTGATTTTCATCACCAACCAGAGTGAAATGCTGATTCAGAATGGGATGATGTGATGAGCTCTTGGATGTTGAGATATGCAATGAATGAAGGACAGAAGCTGGCGCTGTCTTCCATATCCAGAGCAGGAGACCTGGAAACATGAACGGCTCAGGGGAAGGGGAAGCAGATCCAGGAAATGGAGAGAGAGCTCAGGCAGCAAAGGGAGAGCACGCTCAGCTGGGCTCCATTCTGAGACTCCCCGGAGAGAGTAAGCTCCCCGCGCAATTCGGCTGCACAAGAGGAGGAAGAGGAGCACATTTGCTTAGAGTGCAGATCTTTCCTGTGGCCAAATCCGCCAATCAGGCCACTGAGTTATTATCTAACCCAGTGCCTTCCCTGAGGTCTCTAAGCTCATCTCCAACTGGTCCACACTGACTTCAGGATTCCTTCCTCCGGAGGAACTGTGGGAAATGCGCTCAGATCTGGATTCTTTCTGGGGGGGGGGGGGGTGATGGCCACAGTTAAAAGGCTAGAGTTCAGAGTCAGGATCACTGATAGCCCAGGAGCTTCCATCTGGGAGTCCTGACACCCCAGGGAAACAACCCTTACCAGTAGAGTCACCCCAGAGTGAGTTTTCCCAGCCCTAGCTCCAGAAGCACCCACAACTAATGCACCCTCCACCCCAAGAGAGGGTGAGGGCAGAACCAAAATGGCTTCAATGTTGTATCCAGAGCAAACACTCTCTCTTGCGCTCACTTTCTCTCTCTCTCTCTCTCTGTCTCCATGAATGCTCCAAAGATAAAAGAGTTAAAGAACAAGTGGAATTTGAAAACCAGAAAAATTCATCACTGTTACGTTGGTTCTTAGATTGAGGCCTGGGTCACAGAACCATGGGAGTTTCACAGTTAAAACTGGAGGCCATTGAAAGCATCTGTTAGAGTTGCCAGAAACAAAACTTTGCATATTGTGAAGATATTTGATTATTTGAGCACTCAGTGCCTGAAGTCAGGCAGCCCTGGGATGAACTCTCAGCTCAGCCACTTGTCAGCTGTGTGGCTTCCAAGGATTTTCTCCCTCTCAGCCTCAGTTTTCCAGTCTACAAAGTGAGAGTAATAATTGCACCCACCTGAAAAGATGAATGGTAAAGAGTAAATGGCAGATGGGTTGTAAAATGTTTAGTATAGCATGTGATTCACGTAAATACTCTTGTTATTTGAGAAAGTTACATGATATGGTCATTTTACTATGGCCGATGGCAAATTCTAGTATCTAATATCTGGGCACTTTTTAAGTGTATGAGGCATTAATTTCAACATCCTGCCTGAGCAGAGATAACTGCTGGTGGAAAATGAAGATGGTCCCAGCCTCAGGGTGCCTGGCAAAGATATGCCACGCAGGAGCCCCCTCGACGCTGAGTGCAGCTCAATGGCAAGGCTGCATTTTGTTTTGCAAAGCAGCTATTCACAGCATCCGTTCCATATGGACAAATGCCACCGGGGCTCCACAATGTGAGTAGGGCGAAAAACTACCCAGACTTCAAAACTTTTTGGAACCAAAATAAACTTATCTTTTATCCCAATTTCCCATCACCTTTCTGAAGTGCACTGATACTGCAAACCCCCTTATGAACCAAGATTTAGCATGCAGAAGCATGCAGTGCCTTCTGTCTTGTTTTCCACAGAGTCAGATCACAATTCTGTCTCTCCCACTCTACCCTGCTGCTAATTCCTGGGTCATAAGACCACCTTTCAGTGCCAACCTCCCCAAGACCATGGCTCACCAGCTCCTGGCAGTGTAGAATGTCTTTTCCAAACACATTTAAACTGAGGACTTTGGCCCAGACTATGTTTTCTGCCTCTGACAAGCTAAGCTACCAATACTACTTCTTTTTTTTTTTTTTTTCTTACAGATTTTTTTTGAAAGGCAGAGAGATCAATCTACTGGTTTACTCCCCAAATGGCCACAACAGCCAGGGCTGCAACCAGGCTGAAGCCAGGAGGCCAAAACTTCATCCTGGTCTTCCATGTGGGTGGTAGGGGCCCAAACATTTGCATCATCTCTACTGCTTTCATAGGCACATTAGCAGGAAGCTGGGTCAGAAGCAGCACAGCCAGGATTCGAACCAGCGCTCTGATATGGGATGCCAGGGTCATAAGCTTAATCCACTGAACCCCTACAGCAGCCAAAAGCTACAAGGACTTCCTCAATTCCAGTAGGTACAGATTCCCAGGACCCAAGCCTGACCCCCTTCTCATTCTGTGTACTCAACCTTGAATTGGCCAATCATCCCTATGTCTCATCTCTTCAATGACACGGACATTCTCCAATCAGCTGTCAGATTTCTCCTCTTTAGATTGGTCTCTACAGGGCTTTCTATTCACAGAGTGTCCTACTGCCAACTCATTTTAAACCTAGGGCCAACAACTTCAAAAGTAAAAAATTAATGAAAGGAACTTGGATCTGGTAATGAGAAAATTTGAGCAGAACCTCTGGGTCTACCACTAACTAGCTTAGTTAAGCCTACTTCAGTTTTTCTTCTATATAACGAGAGGATGGCCTACATAAAATGCTATATTGTAGCTCCAAGATTCAAAATGGCCACCTCACCAAGCCAAAATACACATTGATTTATTCATTCAGTAACTTCGGAGTGCCTGATACTGCAAAGCAACGTGCTAGACATCGTCGTGACTTAAAAATCATCCTTCAAAGAGCTTAGCATCTAGAGGGAAATAAGAGAATCACATTGTAACTACTAGAAATAGAATATCCACATTGGAGGTACTTATTAACCTATCAAAATATCAAAATATGAGAATCAGAGTCACTCCAGCAGGTTGGTTTAGATGTGGGAAAACATAACAA
Source organism: Lepus europaeus (assembly GCF_033115175.1). Classification (NCBI taxonomy): domain Eukaryota; kingdom Metazoa; phylum Chordata; class Mammalia; order Lagomorpha; family Leporidae; genus Lepus; species Lepus europaeus. The sequence continues at coordinate 139,374,988 of NC_084828.1, forward strand.
ACAGTTCATGAGCTGGAGACCACACCTCCCCTGCCCCCACGTAATCCCACCTGGATCCACCCACCTGTCAATCAGACTATGTAATCACTCCCCCTTTTGGAAGTGAACAGGAAGCCTGGGGAAGAGGGGGGTGTCTTCTTTGCTGCACTCTCGCTTGCTCCCTCTCTCTCTCCTGCTGGACCCCAGGAAAGATGGGTACGGAGGTCCCACTTTCGCTTTCTGGCCCACTCTCCCTTAATAAAGCCCTCATGTTCTGAGGATTCTTCTCACTTTCTAAATAAACATCATCACACTGCACATCGTATTTGAGCCTAAGTAAAAGGGAAGAACCTGAAACAGGAGTTAGAGGCTAACCTGACCCACAAGTTTGACTTGGTCGCTGCGGTGCTACAGTTCCAAGACGACCTCCCCACATTACAGAACATCCAGGTGAAATCCTTTTACAAAACTACCCATGTCTCACTTCCTCCCCTCCCTTCCCTTCCTCCCTCCCACAAACAGTGGCTGAGAATAGACTTTGTGCTTAGTGCTTGGTAGGATGTTTGAGGCACAGATTTCAACCCCCAAGAGCTTACACAACATGACCATTTCCTGGTGAAGAGGTTGGGATGTGCAGTAAAATACAGTAATTCAGGATACTATGTACAAAGGATGTAACAGCAACACAGATAACAGCAGTAAATGCTAGAGTATTTAGATGGAGAGCTCCTTCTGGCTGTAGCAATCAAGGAAGGCTTCCAGAAAGCAGTCACACCTGAACTGTACCCTGCAGCATGGGCAGGACTTACCCAGGAGGGAGGCAAATGCATTCTGGGCCAAAGGCCCTGGGACTGAGGCAAGCAAGGAGGGTGGTTTCAGGACCAGTGAACGGCTAAGTGGGGCTGGAGTGAGAAGGCATTTTTTGAAAGGAATTTACAAGGTACTAGCAAGCTCCGTAACGGAGATGATTAAATTTTCTGCTTAAACCAGATGACACAGTATAAGAAAGTGGAAGAGAAAGTTTAATAATCTAAGCAAAGGATGCAAAAGGTATTAACAGGGAATGGTAAAAAGAAAAAAAGAGCCCTGAAAATCAGAAAACTTGGATCCCAGGCCCAGCTCCGCTGAGGAGGGGTTGGGGTGGCCACAGCAAGTCATGTAACCTCACTGATCTCAGTTTTCTCATTTGTAAACTGAAGCAGCTGAACTGGATGACCTCAAATGTCTCCACGGACCCAAACTAGACCAACTGTATATTATTCCTGCCATTAAAACATTCCTTATGGGGGAAGAGCGGAGGGAACCTGTATTCCCTTTCCATATAGGTTTCCCTTTCTGATCTTCAATTGTTTTGCCCCTGAACTCACCACCACTAGGCATAGACCTCCGGTATTCTCTACTAGAGAATTTTACTACAGAACTCCATTAAAGTCGGGAGAGCTGGTGCCGAAGCAAGGGGCGGGGGTGATAAAGCACCTTTTTCATCTTTGTGGACCTGAATAATTATGTGTTGCTTCTCTGAGCTGAAAAGCTGCTTCTTGATCATGTGAAATTGGTGCAGCACACCCTTAGCCTCATACAAGTTTATCTAATACCGCAGCTCCAGGGCAAGGCATCTCCGAATAAGCCATAGACCGTGACAGAGTAAAGGGAGAGGAGTGAAAACTCTTAGGTAAAAGACCCCGTCCACTTTACAGCACCAACTGAAGAGCCACGCTGAAAGGCAAAGAGGAAAATCATGCATTTTGTGAAGTCCCTACTTAACGCAGTTGGAATGCAGAAAGTTTTCTGGCATTGAAATTCGCTGACCATTGGCATTTTTTTTTTTTTTAAGACTGTAGCCAGAAGCCCCGAGGCAAGGCACCCGACCCGAAAGCGCGGATGCGATTTCACTGGTTCTATCGATCCTATGCACCAACAGGCCAAAGGCAAATAAACCAGGCACAGAATTCCAGCGAGTCAGGCTCAATGAGAAAGCAGCAAAGTTTCAACCAGAAAAGTTAACGAAATGCCTCGCTTCCTGCAGGGAGTCCTCATGCAGTCCTCGGGCTCATTGTTTCAGCAGTACAATATGCGACCGAACACCTGCGGCCACTACTCGCTGCCCCAACCTGCAGAAGCGCGCCCCGGAGGTCGGGAGACGCCTAGCGAGCGCGAGAACCTGGACAGCCTGGCCCCGTACAAGGACCGCTGTGCCTTCCATCTGTCCGTCTCCCTTCCCTCCTAGCGCCCAGTACCTGCGGCGGTCACCGGACCTCGAGTCCGAAGCTCCCACTCCGGATGCAGGTACCCGCAGGTCCGCTCTGCGGCTACCTCTGCGCGCCCGCCGAGCCGCTGCGCTCGCGCCACTGCGCATGCCCGGCCGGCATCCGGGCCCCGACGCTCGGAATCCACTTCCCGGGTTTTGGCTGCGACTCCCAGAGTTACGGACGCGAAACCGCAGGCTGGAGTTCAGGAGGAGGGTGAAAGGGCACTTGCAGGTGCTGGGAGAGGCGAGGGGCAGACGTGAACTGGCGCTGCGGCACGTTGTCCCTGCAGCCCGCAGTTACCCAAGCCTGAAGGTGACCGCCCACGCCGTCGGAATGCACCACGCTCCTCAAACTTGAGCGTGGGTCAGAATCGCCCGGAGGGCGTGTAACACAGACCCCACACCCAGAGCTCAGGAGTGAGGTGCTGCCGTTTGCATTTCTAATAGGTTTTTAGGGGAAGCTGGCCCCCACACTGTGAGAGCCACTGATCAAGAAGAAAGGTGTATGTTATTAAGAAAATTTTCTCCCCGGCCCGCCCCATGAGGGGATTTCACACACTACTTCCTCATCATTTCACAGCCACACCTGCTTAAAATAAATACATTACTAAAGCCCACACGCCAACAGAGGTGGGATATTTCCTCTAGCATGTGAGTCAAGTAAATGGAACGCAACCTCCAGGATCCTCACACACTTTGCCTGCAGCATAGCTCACAGGTGCTGTTGGTTACCCCAACTCAGTCCAGGGAACAGGACTAGCCCTGATTTTGCTGTCTAACTCAGAGCGCTGAGTGCGTAGTACATGATATAGAATAGGGACCAAGGCCAGCGGTTGTGGGAGTTGACACTTGCCTGGGGGAGCCTGGGTTCAAGTTTCAGCTACTTTGCTTCTGATCCAATTTCCTGCTAATGTGCCTGGAAAGGCAGAAAAGGAGGGCCCAAATGCTTGGGCCTCTGCTGTCCATGTGGGAGACCAGGATGGAGTTCCGGGCTCCCAGCTTTGGCTCTGCCCAGACCTGCTGTTGCAGCCATTTGGGGAGTAACCAACAGCACAAAGATTCACCCCCCAACATCCCTCTGCCTTTCAAATAAATTAATTTAATTTAATTAATTTTAAAATAAAAAATAGGGACCCAAGCAAGTTCAAGACGAGAGCAACAGGGATGGAAAAATGGGAAAGCAGATGAAATGAGTAAGAACCAAAGGAATTGGATGAGCAATTAAATATGGAGGGAGGTGGCCAAGGAGGGGAAGATAAGCATTTCTGTCTTCCATATAGAGAAATCTATCAATTTAGTGTCCTTAGCTGAGCCCAGATACACAGAAGTCATTGAATATGTAAGATTCACAAAATATGCCAGTGCCCTGGCTCACTAGGCTAATCCTCCACCTGTGGCGCCGGTATCCCAGGTTCTAGTCCCGGTCGGGGCGCCGGATTCTGTCCCGGTTGCTCCTCTTCCAGTCCAGCTCTCTGCTGTGGCCCGGGAAGGCAGTGGAGGATGGCCCAGGTCCTTGGGCCCTGCACTCGCATGGGAGACCAGGAGGAAGCACCTGGTCTACAGCGCCGGCTGTAGCGGCCATTGAGGGGTGAACCAACGGGAGGAAGACCTTTCTCTCTGTCTCTCTCACTGTCTCTGTCAAAAAAAAAAAAATTCACAAAATATAAGTATTTCTTTAAAAGTTAAACATACATCTATCAAATGACCCAGCCGGTCTATTCCTGGTATTACTGCAGAGAAATTAAAATGTATGCTCACAGAAATTACTTGAAATATGAATGTTCATAGCAGCTTTTTTCACAGTAGTCCAAACAAGGACGGACCCAATTGTACATCAAACGATGAATGGAAAAAAAGTGATTTAGCAATACAATAGGTTACTACTCAGCAATCAAAAAAGGGAATGACTCATACAGGCCCACATTAGGTAAGACTCAAAATCATTATACTGAGATGAGGAAGTCAGAGAGAAAATACGTATGTAAGGGCTGTATATGAAATCCAAACCTGTAGTCACATGAAGCAGATCAGTAATTGCTGGAAACCAGGAACAGACAAAAGGATGAACTGCAAAAGGAAAAAAATCTCTTGGGTTGGAGGTGATGGAAATGTTCTCTATTTTGATTATAGTGATGATTTCACAGGTGCATACAGCTGTCAAAACTAAGATGTACTGTAAAATGAAATTTATATTCCATAAATTAGTCTGGAAAAAAGAAAAATCAAATATACTTATGATCTGATTATTTATTGGAGATATTGACTAATGTAAGTTCATGAGGACAGGTAGACTCTAAATATGCTATAAACTGATTTGGAGACAAAGCAGATTTAAAACCCTGTAGCAGAAGCTAAAACTAATCAGTATAAAATGTCTACAACAATCATTGTAAAAGTAACAAATCCCAATTTATGATTTATAAATGTATTGTTAATCAAATAAAAGATGTTCCAAAAAGTCTCCAAATCTGAAGTGAGAGATAAAACGTCAATAGAAATGCACACCCGGAGGCCAGCGCTACAGCTCAATAAGATAATCCTCTGCCTGCGGTGCCGGCACACCGGGTTCTGTCCTGGTTGCTCCTCTTCCAGTCTAGCTCTCTGCTGTGGCCCGGGAGTGCAGTGGAGAATGGCCCAAGTGCTTGGGCCCTGCACCCCATGGGAGACCAGGAGAAGCACCTGGCTCCTGCCATCGGATCAGCGCAGTGTGCCGGCCGCAGTGTGCCGGCCGCAGTGCGCCGGCCGCAGCAGCCATTGTGGGGTGAACCAACGATAAAGGAAGACCTTTCTCTCTGTCTCTCTCTCTCTCTCTCTCTCTCACTATCCACTCTGCTTGTCAAAAAAAAAAAAAAAAAAAAAAAAAAAAAAAAAAAAAAAAGCACACCCAGGGGTAGGCATTTGGCACAGTGATGAAGCCACTAGTTGGGACTCTCACATTCTATATTGGAGTGCCTGGATTCAAGTCCTGGCTCTTCCCCCTATTCCGGCTTCTTGCTAATATACACCCTGGGAGGCCATAATGATGGCTCAAGTAGTTGGGTCCCTGCTACCTGCATGAGAGACCTAGATTGAGTTCCTGGTTCCTGGCTTCAGCCTGGCGCATCTTTAGCTATTACAGGCATTTGGGGAGTCAATTAGTGGGTGAGTGATCTCCACCCCACCAATCTTTCTGGCTTTTAAATAATAAGTAAATAAATAAGTAAACATTTTAAAAATAAAATAAGATAAAATTCTGTTGAAATAAAAAAAAACTAAACAAATGATCTGGGTTTCAAAATAGACATAGATTAGCAACAGGAAAATCAAGCTTAGCAATTATCCAAGAATTAAGTCAGCCTAACAAGCAGTAGCAGAAAAAACAATAAGGCTTTAGAGCCTAGAAAAGAGCTGTGGAATGTGGCAGAGACTGCTTATTGTCCCCAAATATCCTTTCATCTATGATGCATTTATGAAAATGATGGCCTTTCAAAATAATGGGAAAATGATGGACAGTAACATATCACAGAAATCCTGCATGGTTTGCCCAACTTGCTTCATGGGTACCTTCCTGGAAAGGCAAAAACAGTATTTCTGACAGTTATTTGTAACCAGGGTTGCAAACGTAATTTAGGTCCCACTAAGTGATATAAGCCTTTGGTTCGAATTTGGACTAGGGGAGAAAGCCAAGGCATGACCCCCGTTTGGGACATTCCTAATTCTGCAGCTTCTTGAACCTTTCAGAGGCATCGAGTACCTTGACAGGTAACCTGAGGAGTCTGTGAAAGCTCACATGGCAGGCTGTTTCTTTGACCCTGATATGCGTGCATCCATGTAGACACTATATATTACCTAAATCCCTTAACGAACTTCCTTTTTTCTTTAACTAGAAAAAGGGAAACTCCATCCTGACATACACAGTGTCTCTTTGGAAAACAAGTTTTCTTACTCAAAAATAATCTATAGGTAAAGGGAAAACCAATACCAGGAAATTGAAAAACAAAAATATTAGTAAAAAGTACAGAATAGTTTAACTTTGTGGTTAAGCATCCTAAGAAAGACTCAAATCCCAGTATCTATAAAGGGAAAGATGAACAGATTTGATATAATAAAAATTAAAACTTCTGTATGACAAAAGTGAAGTCACAGACTAAAAGACAATGGTCTTGGAATATAAATAAGGAATGAATAAACATTAATCAAATATTAATATTTTTATAAATCAATAAATTATATAAACAAAACATAAAACCTTATATGGATAATTTACAGAATAATAATAAAAAAGATTCCAAATGGTTAATAGATATACAAGGGTACTTGAAAAAGTTTGGGGAAAAATGTCAATAAATGAGAGTTTACTTTGGTGCAAAAAGTTTTTTTTCATGATGTGCTTTTTCCATGCCTTTTTTTTTTTAAGAATTAATTTTATTTTAAAGTCAGAGAGAGAGATCTTCCATCCACTGATGGCCACTCCTGAGATGGCCACAATGGCCAAGGCTAGGTCAGGCCAAAGCCAGGAGCCAGGAAGTTCATCTGGTCTCCCACGTGGGTAGCAGGGACCCAAGCACCTGGGCCATCTTCTGTGTTTTTCCCAGGCCATAAGCAGGGAGTTGGATCAGGATTGCAGCCATCAGGACGCAAACCACAAGCCCTTTTCCATGAATCCTTGCACATCCCACATATGCATGGATTTCAAAATGTCCTTGAACGAAAGTAAATTTATCTTTTTATTCCAATTTCCATGAACTCTGTAACATACTCTCAGGATACCAGAAGACATTGAACTTGCTTAAGTGGAGAAATGCACATAAATACATATAAGTGTCCTAACCCAAATCAATTGAAGCAGAATCTTTGGACAGCTTTTGAAGTTTTAAAAATTTTATGTTATTTATTTGAAAGGTAGAGAGTCAGAGAAGGAGAAATCTCCCATCTACTGGTTCACTTCCCAAAAGCCCACAAAGCTAGGGCTGGGCCAAGCTGAAGCCAGGAGCCAGGAACTCAATCCAGGTCTGCCCTGTGGGTGCTGCCCTGTGGACTGCAGAGACCAGAGTACTTGAGCCATCATCTGCTACCTCCCTGAGTGCACCTGAGCAGGAAGGTGAAATAGGGAATATAGCCAGGACCAAACCCTAGGCACTCCAATATGGGGTGCCAGCTGCATCTTAACTGCTACACCAAGCACCTCCTACCAGATACTTTTTTTAAAAAAAGATTTATTTATTTATTTATTTGAAAGTCAAAGTTACACAGAGAGAAGAAAGGCAGGAGAGAGAGATCGATCTTCCATCCTCCGGTTCACTCCCCAATTGGCTGCAACGATTCGTAGCTAGGAGCCAGGAGCCTCTTCCAGGTCTCCCATGTGGATGTAGGGGCCCAAGGACTTGGGCCATCTTTCACTGATTTCCCAGGCCACAGCAGAGAGCTGGATTGGAATTGGAGCAGCTGGGTCTCAAACCGGTGCCCATATGGGATGCCGACGCTTCAGGCCAGGGCGTTAACCCACTGCGCCACAGTGCCAGCCCACCAGATACTTTTTAAAAAATCTTCCCAACCACTCAATGTGAATGTGTAGCCATGGCTGAAAAACACTGCTCTGAAACAGTGCCAACTCCAAGTGTCTCAGGGAACAAACAGCAACAGCATCACCTAGGAGCTTGTTAAAAATACAAATTATTGATTTGCCTTTCAGAGCCACTGAAACAGACTCTCTGCACGTGGTTTTCAGGAATCTGTTTTAAGGAGCTCTTTGGGTGATTCTGATGCATGCTCAAATTTGAGGACCCTGAAACCACTCCATGTTTATTTACTGAACAGAGCTACTTGGAGGAGAGATAAAAGTATTCTGAGAGGCCGGTGTTATGGCATAGCAGCTTAAGCTGGTGCTTGCAATACCATCATCCCTTATGGGTGCTGGCTTGAGATCTGGCTGTTCCATCCCATTCAGCTCCCTACTAATGTGCCTGGGAAAGCAGCAGAAGATGGGCCAAGTACCTGTGCCCCAGCACCAACATGGGAGACCCAGAAGAAGCCTTGGACTCCTGGCTTTTGCCTGGCCCAGTTCCAACCATTGCAGCCATTTGTGGAGTAAACTAGCAGATGGAAGATTCTCTCTCTCTCTCTTTCTCTCTCTCTCTCTCTCCCTCTCTGTAACTCTGTATATCTGCCTTTGAAATAAAATAAAGCTTTTTAAAAAGTATTTTGAGAAAAATAAAAATAATGACTGCAAATGCAAATAATCATTACTATTCCAATAATTTAAATAATGCTAGAATCATCCTAAGAGCTTAGTGATGTAAATTGCAATAGTCTGTTACTAAGGTAGGTATCTAGACACATGGGAAAGTGATCTATGTCCTTATTTCTTAATTGCCTTCAAATACAGTGGTGACCTAGTTCTATAATATAATTTCAGCAGATGTGTAAAGACCACAGGGATAGGAAGGCAAAGGTTTTACTTTTTAAATTTTTTAAAAAATTTTTATTTATTTTTATTTTGTTTGAAAGGCAGAAGAGGTGGTAGGGAGAGAGAGAGATGTTTCATCAGCCTATTCACTCCACAAATGCCTGCAACAGCCAGGGCTGAGTCAGGCCAGAATTCAATCTGGGTCTTCCATGGGGGTGGCAGAGACTCAAATGCACATTAGCAGGAAGCTGGATTCAGAAGTGGAGGAACTGGAACTAAAATTCAGGCACTCATGGGATGTGGGCATCTGAAGTGGCACCTTTTTTTTTTAAGATTGATTTACTTATTTGAAAGTCAGAGTTACACAGAGAGAGGAAAGGTCTTCCATCCGATGGTTCACTCCCCAATTGGCAGCAACGGCCAGAGCTGCGCCGATCCAAAGCCAGGAGCCAGGAGCTTCTTCCAGTCTCCCATGCAGGTGCAGGGCCCCAAGGACTTGGGCCATCTTCTACTGCTCTTCCAGGCCATAGCAGAGAGCTGGATTGGAAGTGGAGCAGCCGGGTCTCAAACTGGCACCTGTATGGGATGCTGGCACTTCAGGCCAGGGCGTTAACCCACTGCACCACAGCGCCGGCCCCTGAAGTGCCATCTTAACAACTATGGCAATGCCCACCCTGGCTTTATTTATTTATTTGACAGGCAGAGTTAGACAGTGAGAGAGAGAGAGAGAGAAAGGTCTTCTTTTTCCATTGGTTCACCCCCCCACCCCAAGTGGCCGCTACGGCCAGTGCGTTGCTGGCTGGCACACTGTGCAGATCCAAAGCCAGGAGCCAGGTGCTTCCTCCTGGTCTCCCATGCGAGTGCAGGGCCCAAGGACCTGAGCCATCTTCCACTGCCTTCCCGGGCCACAGCAGAGAGCTGGACTGGAAGAGGAGCAACCGGGACAGAATCTGGCGCCCCGACCGGGACTAGAACCTGGGATACCGGCCAGCCCCTGGCTTTATTTTTAAGTTTGTCAAATACTATAACTTTATGAGAACTAAATGGGTTTCTTTTTTATTATAATGGGTTTTTGCAGCATTTCTATTAAATGGAGTAAGTCAATTAGTGCAGTTTGGCTATATTGGATCATTTATTCTGCTTTGTTAAGTTTCAGAATCCACTTGTGGTTATTAGGTCTATTATTTTTTAAAAGGTTTATTTGTTTATTTGAAAGGCAGAGTGACAGAGAGGCAGAGGCAGAGAGAGAGAAGTCTTCCATCCGCTGGTTCACTCCCCAAATGGCTGCAACTGCTTGAGCTGGGATGATCCGAAGCCAGGAGCCAGGAGCTTCTCCCAGGTCTCACACGTGGGTGCAGGGGCCCAAGTACTTGGGGGCCATCTTCTACTGCTTGCCCAGGCCACAGCAGGGAGATGGATTGGAAGTGGAGCATTCAGTACTCAAATCGGCGCCCATATGGGATGCTGGCACTGCAGGCAGTGGCTCCACCTGCTATACCACAGTGCTGGCACCTGCGTCTATTATTTGAGGCTTTACCCAATGAAAGCCAGCAGACACGTGCCGCCTTTTAACCTTTATATATAACAATATTCAAGATACAGCTAAGCTACTGAACAATGGGAATGGCAAAATCAAAATTGGATTTTGAAAAAGTTGCTCTGTCTGCTGTGCGTAACAATTCCAAATATCATCACTTGGAAACTTGTTTAAAGTGCAAAGGGTTAGGCACTTGACCTAGAGGTTAAGATGTCTCTGTCCCACAGTAGAGTACCTGGATTTGATACCCAGCTCTGGCTCCTAATTTCCTGCTAATGCAGACTGGGAGGCAGAGGTGATGGCTCAAGTAATTGGGTTACTACCACTATGTGGGAGATCTGAGCTGTGTTCCTGGCTCCCAGCTTCAGCCCTAGCCCAGTCCTGGCTGTTGAAGGCATTTGGGGAGTGAACTGGTGAATAGTAATGTTCCGTCTTCATACATCTGTGTCTCTACCTCTCAAATAAGTAGATAATTTTTAAAATGCAGATTACTGTATATACCAGGGAGCCATTTGTTGAATTCCATTTAAAGGTAGAAAATAGAGGCCAGCATTGTGGTTAAACTGCTGCCTGTAACACCGGCAATCCATATGGGCACAAGTTCCAATCCCAGGTGCTCTACTTCTGGTACAGCTTCCTACTAATGCACCTGGGAAAACAGGTGGAAGTTTGTGGAAGATGGCCCTACTACTTGGGCCCTTGCACTTATGGGAGAGACCCAGATGGGGTTCCAGGCTTCTGATTTTAGCCTGGCCCAGGTCTGGCTCTTGCAGCCATTTGGAGAGTGAACCAACAAATGGAAGTTCTTTCTCTCGCTCTCTCTTTCCATTTCTCTCTGTAATTCTGCCTTTCAAATAAATAAATCTTTTTAAAATACAAAGTAACTAATTTTCTGTATTAATATATACTTTGAGATGTATTATACAGTAAAATCCTGACATAATACCACAAATGGAGCAAAGACAAATCCAATGCTTTATGATGCATTAGCCAGGAATTTGGGCATCTTGCTGAGAACCCAGGATGTTGGTCTCAACTGGATTCTAGTGCCATCTGGTGGTCACTTTCTAGTAGTTCCATTGTCAGTGAGGACTTTTTTTTTTTTTTTAAGATTTATCTGTTTATTTGAAAGGCAGAGTTAGAAAGGGGGAGGCAGAGGGGCGGGGGAGATCTTTCATCCACCAGTTAACTCCCCAAATGGCTGCAACAGTTAGGGCTACACCAGGCTGAAGCCTAGTAGCTGGAGCTCGTAGCTTCTTCTGAGTCTCTCCCACATGGGCTCAGGGGCCCAACAACTTGGCCATCTTCCAATTGTTTCCCAGGGGCAGTGTCAGGGAGCTGGATTGAAAGTGGGAGCTGGGACACGAACCAGCGCCTACGTGGAATGCTGAGCCTCTCAACTCACTATGCCACAACACCAGCCTGAGGGACAATTCTATACATAGGTGGCTCACTGGAATTATTAGTTAGTGACCCTTTGTGGACTTGATCTGGGACACTGGCTGTAGGAAATACTAGGGGCGCTACAATTCAGCCACATTAAATTCTCCATCTGCTTCATCCTCTCGTCCATGCTCCATCACCACAAACAATAAAAGGAGACCAGGAGAAATGCAGTAACCAACATTTGTATTATGTCCACATTTACATTATCATGACTTATGAATATTAGAATGAGGTGCTGAAAATACAGTTAATAAAAAATATTCACAATATATGCATCTGACACTGGACCACTTAATTATATGAAGCAACCATTATCAGATCGAACAAGAGACACAGACTCTAATATAATGACTGTTGGGAATTCACCCCATTTTCATCAATGGGCAGACCATCTAGACAAAAAAAAAAAAAAAAACGAAGCTAAACTACACTGTAAGGCTGGCGCTGTGGCATAGTGGGTAAAACCATCACCTGCAGCACCAGAATCCCTTGTGGGCGCCGGTTTGAGTCCTGACTGCTCCATTTCCGATCTAGCTCTCTGCTACGGTCTGGGAAAGCCATAGAAGATGGCCCAAGTCCTCAAGGCCCTGAACCCACGTGGGAGACCTGGAAGAAGTTCCTGGCGTCAGATCAGCCCAGCTCTGGTCATTGTGGCCATTTGGGGAGTGAACCAGCAGATGGAAGACTTCTCTTTCTGTCTCTCTCTTTCTGCCTCTGCCTCTCTGTAACTCTACCTTTCAAATAAATCTTTTTTTAAAAAATGCAAGGAATCATCAAAGGCTATTATGAAAAACTACAACTAATATGAAAAACTACTAGAAGAAATGGATAAATTGTTGGACACATATAACCTTTCAAAACTGAACCATGAGGACATAGAGAACTGACCAGCGGGGCAGGCATTTGGCACGGTAGTTATGACGCTGCTTGGGATGCTTGCATAGGTTCGAGTCCCAGCTGCGCTCCCTATTCCAGCTTGCTACTATGGTGCATCCCGAGAGGAAGCAGGTGATGGGTCAAGTGGCTGAGTACCTTTCACCTGGAAGACCCAGATTCAATTCTAGGCTCCTGGCTTAAGCCCGGCCTGGCCTTGGCTGTTTGCGGGCATTTAGGGAGTGAGACAGCAGTACATTCAACCCAACTTCCGTTTTAAATATTACAGGCTGCTAGGATCTTCCACCTGAAAAAACTGCACAAAAAAACCACAACAAGCCATTCACCTTTTGCCCTTTTATCTCTCGAAGGAGGAGAAGAGTGGTAGGAAAATGAGCAACGTTGAAAACGAGAGGGGTTTACGCCTTCGGAAATCTTGGCACTGACTCGCGGAATTCAGTTTTTGGATCTGTGAAGCCGGGGATTCTGGGCTGGGGCAGTCAAGTTCCTCTCCTCCTCAGATCCGGTGATCTTGCGTCTCTGCGTCGCGGACAGCCCGAAAGTTCAGCTGCCGAGCGCCCCCCTCACACCCCAGTTTTACCGCGAGCGTCGCCCGCGCACAGCGGGGAGCGCCCTCAGCAGCCGCCCCGGGAAGCTCGACCTCCGCGCGCTCCGCCGGCTTCCCCCGGGTCCTGCGCGCCAAGGCAGGGGGCGTGGCGAGCTGCTGCAGCCGCGGCTTCCGGGAGCAGTTTTGGACCCTGCGAGGCTCCGTCGGCCGCCGCGCCTCCCCACCCGGGATAGCGGTGGCGAAGCGGGGAACTCGAGTTGGCGTGGCTGGCGAGCACCTCGCAGCCTCAGCATGGGCGAGCATGGCCTGGAACTGGCCTCCATGATCCCCGCCCTGCGGGAGCTGGGCAGGTAGGGCCAGATCCCGCAGTCCTGGGTGTTGCGTCTTTCTCCGCCCGGCCCGGCCGGCGGCTCTTCCCTGGCGCGCGTTGGCTCCGACCCTCTCAGTCCCCGCGGTGCTTACGGGGAGATGCTGTGTGTGCTGGGTGGTTCGCCGTCGCAGTGGCGGTTGATCAGAAGCGGGGGCGTCGTCAGCGATCTTTCGATCCGAGGGGAGGGGGCATCTGCTGGCGCCGCTTTACCTCAGGGTTGCCCGGGAGCTCGCCCGGATCCAGAGGTTTGCATTCTGGCCTTGGAGGACAGAGTCCCGTCTGATCTCTTTCTGGTCACTTTTGTACACTCTTTTTTCAAGATTTTATTTTTATTTATTTGAAGTACAGAGTTATATATAGAGAGAGAGCTTCCATGCGCTGGTTCACCCCCCCAAGTGACCACAACGGCCGGAGCTGAGCCTGTTGGAAGTAAGGAATCAGGCCCAAGTGCAGGGGCCCAGGCACTTGGGCCATCCTCTACTGCTTTCCCAGGCCATAGCAGGGAGCTGGACGGAAAAGGAGCAGCTGGGACTAGAACCGGCATCCCTAAGGGATGCTGGCGTTTCAGGCTTTGGTTTTAACCACTGCACCACAGCGCCGGCCCCATCTACACTCATTTGCTTCCTTGAAGACCTCTCTCCTTAGATGAGTGACATGAACCCATCAACCCCCTCCAAGCTCCTATTCTTTATGTTCGCTCTTGGAGGAACTAGTTTATGTGTTGTCCCCAAACTGCCCTTAAAAGAAAAATCTCCTCTCTGGTTTTCTGCACAGAGGTCAGTTGCTGGACAAGGCAGCTGGTTTCTTTCTTTTGAGGGACATCATAGTCCATTCTGAAGATATGATCCTGTGCGTATGGATTGGCGGATACCTGGCCTGTTAGTTTAGTGAGAAATCCAAGAGATTGGCCACAGGGTCCACAAAAATGTACAAAAGTGTTGCCAAAACTTGAAGATAACAATATTACTTCATGTGCAAGTGCTTGTTTTCTGTAAACCCCAAGAGTAAGCCAGTATGTTAGGGAGAGAGGGGAAGACTGTTGGTGGTTGCTACCCCTTCAGCACACACAGGGTAACTACATCCATATCTATGTCTATGTCTATGTCCACATAAGTGTATATTAGCAGTTTTGCTGGATGTCCTGTGTCCTATACAAATTCTTCGCTTATCATATATAAAGTATATGTTAGGTTCCCTACTCACCTTTCATACTGGGAAATGCAAATTAACATATCCCAAGTCGTAGAACTCCTGGTTAAACTCTCCCTTCTCCCATGTTATTGTAAATGTACCATCCAAAAGCTTGGGAATCATCCTTGCTTCTTCTGTCCCTTGATAATCCACAAGCTAATTCTGTCAATCATACTTTTGAAAAACATCTAGAATCTGACACTTCTCACCAACTTCACTGCTACCACCATAATTTCTATTCTGAACCATTATGGTAAGCTCTCAAGTGAACTCTCATTTCCACTTTTCGTCACTTGATAATGGATTTCCCACTCAGCGGTCAATAAGTGATTTCACAACTATTCATCATATTGTAAATTATATAGCACTATTGCCCTGCGTAAAGCTTTCCTTTGGCCTTCCACCACATTTATTATAAAATCCAGACTCTCACCAAGCCTCTAAGGATCTATCTGGTCTCAACTTGTTTCTCATCTCATAGTCTTCTGTCTTTGTCTTGTTTATTTCAGTGACATTGACCTGGTTTCTCCATGGCACCAAGATCATTCCTGCCTTTAACCCTTTGCATTTATTGTTCATTCCATCAGAACTGACTGGTTCCTTTCATAAGTCATTTCAGAAGGTCTGATCTTCCTGTTTAAAACGTGCTGTCTTAAGATATGTTCATATGGTGGGGCCGACATTGTGGTGCAAATGGTTAAGCTCCCGCTTGTGATGTTAGCATCCCATATCAGAGTGCTGGCTAGAGTGCTACTCTGCTTTTTTATTTTTTTAAAGATTTATTTTTTATTTATTTGAAAGACAGAGTTACAGAGAGAGGTAGAGACAGAGAGAGAGGTCTTCCATCTGCTGGTTCACTCCCCAGATGGTTGCAACGGCCGGAGCTGCGCCGATCAGGAGCCAGGAGCTTCCTTCAGGTCTCCCACGTGGGTGCAGGGACCCAAGGACTTGGGCCATCTTCTACTGCTTTCCTAGGCCATAGCAGAGAGCTGGATTGGAAGAGGAGCAGCCGGGACTAGAACTGGAGCCCATATGGCCAGTGCTTTAACCCACGGCACCACAACGCCAGCCCCCTGCTCTGCTTTCAATATGGTTTCCTGCTAATGCATCTGGGAAGACAGTGGAAGATGGCCCAAGTACTGGGAACCCAGCCACCCATATGTGAGACCCAGGAGAAGCTCCTGGCTCCTGACTTTGCCCAGGCCCAGACTTTTGTGGCCATTTGGGGAGTGAACCAGCAGATGGAATATCTATCACTCTGCCTTTCAAATAAATAAATAGTTTTTTTGAAAGGTATGTTCAGATGGTGATCATTGCTATTAAGATATGAATAGTAGCCATAACAGGAGATTTGGATGGTGAAAAGAAGCCAGTCATGTGAAGCTGGGAAGGTAGTATCTGAGATGGAATAGGAAGATACAGAAATCCAGAGAATGAGCCTGTTTTTAACTTAGTTATTTTTAAATTTAAATTAAAAAAATTTACTTGAGTGGCAGCAGAGAAGAGAGAGTACTCCCATTTGTGGGTTCACTCCTGAAATGCTTGCAATGGCCAGGAAGAGGCTGGGTCTAAGCTGGAGGCTGGGAACTTAATCCAGGTCTCCCACTTGAATGTCATTAAAGCTGGGTACTCCAGTGTGGGATGTGGGCTTCATAACCAGGGTCTTAATTACGAGACAAAACACCTGCCCCAAGTTACTTTTTAAAGAATAGGAAGAAGCTGAGCATAGGGAACAAATGTAGTAATTTTATGAGTTAGGGATGGAAAGGTAGGCAGGGGCCAAAACTTTCAGCACCTTATAGGCAAGAATAAGATGTTAGATTTGATTCTAAATGTAATGGGACACCATTAGAATGTTTTATTTAGGAAAATGGCGATTGAATTTATGTTTTAAAACATGGTTATTCTTCAGTCCCCTGTTTAAAATTACTCAATGCCTACTCATTGACTTTAGTACAAAATCCAAACTCCTTAGCCATTCTTTTGAACTTTGAGCTTACCTTTCCAGCCTTGACCTTATCTTCACATTTCAGCTTCATTTTTCATTACTGCCTCCCCTTTAACCATAGAGAGCCTCTTACTAGGGCAGGCCGTGTTCTTGTTCCTAATCCTTTGCATGTACTGATTCCTCTGCTTAAAGCACTGTCCCTTTTTTTATGTGATCTGCCTTTTAGGAATTCAGCTTTGTATCAAAGATGTGCTGTAATTGTAAGATACACAGTGGGTTTCAAGGACTTCCTACTAGAAAAATTCATTAAAAGTTCTGATTATTTTTATATTGATTACATATTCAAACAATTTTTAGGTCAGTTTTTTAAAGTCAAACAAGTTGTGGTCAATTTTGCCCCCCTTTTATTTTGCATTCTCTTTAAAACTTTTTTTTTTTTTAATTTGAAAGGCAAAATGAGAGAGAGAAAGACAGAGATCTCCCATTCGCTGGGTCGTTCCCCCAAATCGCTCAACATTTGGGATTGGGACAAGCCAAAGCCAAGATCTAGGAACACAGGCTGGGTCTTCCTTGTGGCTGGCGGAGAGCCAACTACCTGAGCTTCCCAGCATGTGCTTAGCAGGAAACTGGAATCAGAAGTGGAGAAGCTTCCAAGCACTCCAAGATGGGATGTGAGTGTCCTAAGTGGTGGCTTAATGACTGTCCAAGCACCCTCCCCTTTTTTACATTCTTATGTGGCTACTAGAAAATTATACATGTGGCTTGCATTCTTATTTCTGTTGGCCAGTGTTTATTTAGATACTAAGATCTATAGCACCAGGGTTGTTTTTATGTTCTTTCACATACAAATGTAAGTACTTATTTTTTAATTCTCTATACCTACTTCTAAGCATTTGTTCATTTTGGTAATGTAGTAATTTTTTCTGTTAAGTTCTTTTTTTTAAAAAAAAAAAACATTTATTTATTTATTTGAAAGGCAGAGTTACAGAGAGGCAGAGAGAGAGAGAGGTCTTCTCCTCAAATGGCTGCAATGGCCAGAGCTGGGGCGATCTGAAGCCAGGAACCAGGAGCTTCTTCTGGATCTCCCATGTGGGTGTAGGGGCCCAAGCACTTGGGCCATCTTCTACTGCTTTCCCAGGCCATAGCAGAGAGCTGGATCTGAAGTGGAGCAACTAGGACTAGAACTGGTGCCAATAAGGGATGCTGGTGCTACAGGTGGTGGTTTTACCCACTACACCACAGCACCAGGCCCTGAACAAGTTCTAGATGGTGTAGGGGATGCAAAGAGAAATAAAATGCTTTTGCTGTAGTAGGAACTTATGCCCTAGTGATGCTGCAGAGGATATGTAGAGAAATAAAGCAGTCTCCTACCTCAATGAGCTTATGCTTTAGGGACAAAGAAAAAGTAAATACTTGTCAGACTCCTTAAATTATACATTAAGGATTAAGGAGCCACAAACTTCAGGAAAATTCTTAGGATGCACTCATCCATTCTTTCAAGAACAAAATTTTTTTAATTTTTTAATTTTTTGATAGGCAGAGTGGACAGTGAGAGAGAGAGAGACAGAGAGAAAGGTCTTCCTTCCCTTGGTTCACTCCCCAAATGGCCACTACGGCCGGCACACTGCGCCGATCCGAAGCCAGGAGCCAGGTACTTCCTCCTGGTCTCCCAGGTGGGTGCAGGTCCCAAGCACTTGGGCCATCCTCCACTGCACTCCGGGCCATAGCAGAGAGCTGGCCTGGAAGAGGAGCAACCGGGACAGAATCCGGCGCCCCGACCGGGACTAGAACCCAGGGTGCTGGCACCACAGGCAGAGGATTAGCCTAGTGAGCCGCGGCGCCGGCCCAAAAACAAAAAACTTTTAACGTCTGCTCTGTGTACCAGAATCTCTTCCTTCATGGCACTTACTAGCTGTAAATGCCATGGATTCTGTATAAAATCAGTTAGAACTGCAGTTTGTGATTAAACAATCAGGAAAGCAATCTTCATTTTTATGTTAGCACTATTTGAGATAATGGGTGTGAAAATATATGTGTATTTTACAGTGCTAAACAGATATTGTAAATTGTGACTTACATGAAACATACATTATGCCTTATAAATAACCAACTTATCTACCACATACTAAGCTGTTTTGTCATTTGAAGGAATGGATTTTGCTAGTCATTTATACAGAGCCTTCCATGAATCTTCTAGGTATAGTCAGTCATTCCCTGCTTTAGTTGTACTTGATTGTGATCATTTATGTGCATTCTGACCCTATCCCCAGCAACAATTCTTACTTTCTTGAAGCAGTCTGTTTTATTTTCCTTTTGAATTAAGTTATCCAATTAAGTGTTTGAATTGATTGAGTTATTAGCATCTGTACCCATCTTTTCATATATTGATGAAAGAAGTACCCCTTCTGTCCAGGGATTATCTTTTCACTTGTATCTGGTTTAAGAAAAAGGGCTTTTCATCTTGAGAATATATTTGACTCCAAATATTCCTCTGGTTACTACTATAATTCTTCTCTATCCAAGCTTTAGAAAGGCTATACTATTCTCAGTGTTCACATTTACCTGCTTTTCAGCCCTTGCAATCTGGTTTCTGCCTTAACTTCTACATTCAAACGCTAAAACCCCAAAAGAGAGGCTGCAATTGTGGCATTGTTGTGCAGGGAGTTAGGCTATTACACTAACATCTCTTATGGTTGCAAATTCAAGTCCTGGATGCCCCACTTCCATTCCAGTACACTGCTAAGGGGCTTAGGAATGCAATGGAAGATGGCCCAGCTAACTAGGTGATTGCCATCCATATGGGAGACCAGCAAGGCATTCCAGGCTCCTGGCTTCTGCCTACCCGGCCCTGGCCATTGTGGCCATTTAGGGAGAGAGCCAGTGGATGATAAATTCCTTCCTCCTCTTCCTCCTCCTCCGCTCCCTCCCTCCATGTCTCTGTCTCTGTCTTTGTCTCTCGCCCTCTTTCAGGAACTGGGTTTCAAATAAGTAAAATAAATCTTTAATCCAAAAAGAAGATACAGAAGTTAGTTCCACATGAGTCAAAGACCTAAACATAAAAGCTTAAACTCTAAAATATCTCAGAAAAGAACATAGAGGCATAGCATTATGACATTGGATTTGGCAGTTATTTCTTGGCTATGGCACAAAAAACACAGGCAATAAAAAGAAAATTAGATAAATTGAAATTCATTGAGTTAAAAGACTTTTGTGCACCAAAGAACAAGATCAGCAGAGTGAAATGGCAACCCATAGAATAGGAGAACATATTTGTAAATCATATATTTGATAAGGAGTTTAATATCTAGAATATATTAAGAAGCCCTAGACTTCAACAAAAACAAACACAACCTCATTGAAAATGAACAAAGAACTTGAATAGACTTTTTTGCAAAGAAAATATACAGATGACCAATAAGCACATTCTTAAGATCACAGAGCTGCAAATCAAAACCACAGGGGTAGCATTTAACCTAGTGAGTTAGACACTTTTGTCCCACTTTGGAATACCTGGGTTCAATTCCCAGTGCCTGTTTTTTTTTTAATTATTTATTTTTTTTTGACAGGCAGAGTAGATAGTGAGAGAGACAGAGAGAAAGGTCTTCCTTTTCTAGCCGTTGGTTCACCCTCTAATGGCCGCTGCGGCCGGCGCATCTCGCTGATCCGAAGCGAGGAGCCAGGTGCTTCTCCTGGTCTCCCATGTGGGTGCAGGGCCCAAGGACTTGGGCCATCCTGCACTGCCTTCCCGGGCCATAGCAGAGAGCTGGCCTGGAAGAGGGGCAACCGGGATAGAATCCGGCGCCCCAACCGGGACTAGAACCCGGTGTGCCGGCGCTGCAAGGCGGAGGATTAGCCTGTTAAGCCACGCCAGTGCCTGTTCTTGACTCTGGCTCTCTGCTATTGCAGATCTTGGGAAGCAGCAGTGATCCCTCAAACGACTGGATTTCTGCCATTCATAAGGGAGACCTGGATTGAGTTTCCAGCTTTGATCTGGCCGAGCCTGGCCACTGCAGACATTTGGGGAGTGAGCCAACATATGGGAGCTCCCTATATCTTTCTGTCTCTCTGTCTCTTTCAAATAAATAATTTATAAGAACCCACAATAAGATACTATTTCATACTCATGTTAATAGCTATGATCAAAGCCTTCCAAAATAACAAGTGTTAGGATATGAAGACATTGGAACCCTTGTGCATTGCTTGTGTGGGGGTACCACAAAGAGTTAAACATAGAATTACCATGTAATCCAGCACTTCTGGGTATACACTCAAAAGAACTGAAAGCAGCGTCATGAACAGGTGTTTTTGTACCCATGTTCATAGCATTCATTAGTCACAGAAACTAGAAGGTAGGGGCAGCAGATTAATGGGTTAATAAAATGTGGCATATAGATAGACAATAGAACATTATTTAGCCTTTAAAGAAAGGGAGTTCTGACATGTGCTGTAACCTGGATGAACCTTGAAGACATGCTAAGCAAAATAAAGTCAGTCATTAAGAGACAAATACTGTAAGATTCACTTATATATGAGGTACCTAGATTAGTTAAGTTTATGGAGACAGAAAAGTAGATGTTGTTTATTTGGGTTAGGTGTAAATGGTATGTTATTGATTGTGGGTAGATTACAGTTTGAGAAGATGAAAATATTCTGGAGGTGGATGATGGTAATGGTTGCAAGACAATGTGAGTGTACTTAATATTGTAGAACTATATACTTAAAAATGGTAAATTTCATGCTACATTTTCAAAAGCTAATTTGATCTTGTTAACTGCACCCTCCTTGAAGTTCTAATTTCCTTGGTTTTAGAATAAACCGGTGTTTTTTTGTTTTGTTTTGTTTTTCTGTTTCTCTAGCCATCTTTCCCTTTCTCCTTTATGACTTCTGTAACTTGAACTTAGGGGTCTTTCTTTGACTTTGTTTTTACTTAATTATGTTTGTATTTGTATCCCAGGCTTTCACTACTACTAGCTGTATGATTTTAGGCAGGTTTTGTAATCTCTATGTGTATAGTCTTCTCAAATACAACTTAAAATTTAATATCACTATCTTGTTGCTTGTGTGCATTAAATGAAATAACATGGACAATGTGTTTTGGCTTGTTTGCTAGGTGAAATATAATGATAACTTGACCTATATCTCTAGGCTAGATATTTCTTGAGGTCCAGAACTAATTGCTGTCTTTTGGACATCCCACTTAGTTGTTTCTTTGAGGCTTTAACTCAGTATTTCTAAAACTGGTTTTGTTTTTTCTCTCCAGTTCTGTGATTCTCCCTGTGACAGCTGCTTTGGTGAATGGCCTCACAATATACCTTGAATAGAAGTCTAGGTTTACTTACTAAGTCTTCCCCAGGGAACTGCTTCTTTGACCTTCCCAATAGTAGCTTCTGGCGTGTTGTCTGCCACATTATAGGTGCTCAGTAAATGTTTGTCGGCTTGGAGAATGACTGTATGGTTCCTTATCTTATGCAGTGAAACACAGACTTCCTACTAAATTCTTACATTCTATTCTATAATGATTTAAACCAAGTCATAGAGCTCAGGTTGAATTTACTCAGGATTCTAGGGTGCAAGTCTTCTGTTTGTGATATGTACCCTCTTTTTTTTTTTTTATCTTGATTGGTACTAAAAACAAAGAATATGTCTTTTTTCTTAACATTAAAAAGCTTTTTTATTATGGAAAATTCCCAACAACAAAAGAAGAGAAAAAAGAACATATATTAATTCTCCATGTACTCATCACCCAGTAAGATCAATTCATGACCCTCTTTCTAACAAAGATTACTTTGAAGTAAATTCCAGGCATCATTTCATACATGAATATATTTATCTCTAAAGGGTAAAGATTTCTTCTTCTTCTTCTTCTTCTTCTTCTTTCTTCTTTCTTCTTTCTTCTTCTTTCTTCTTCTTCTTTTTCTTTGACAGGCAGAGTAGATAGTGAGAGAGAGAGAAACAGAGAGAAAGGTCTTCCTTTTTGCCATTGGTTCACCCTCCAATGGCCGCTGCTGCCGGCGCATCTCACTGATCCGAAGCCAGGAGCCAGGTGCTTCTCCTGGTCTCCCATGCGTGTGCAGGGCCCAAGCACTTGGGCCATCCTCCACTGCCTTCCTGGGCTATAGCCGAGAGCTGGCCTGGAAGAGGGGCCACCGGGATAGAATCCGGCGCCCCGACCAGGACTAGAACCCGGTGTGCCGGTGCCGCAAGGTGGAGGATTAGCCTGTTAAGCCACGGCACCGGCCAAGGGTAAAGATTTTTAAAGCATAACTACAGTACTATTTTCATACCTAAAACTGATAATTCCTTAGTAATACCAAATATCTGTTCTGTTCACTTTTTCCCATGTCATAGTATTTATTTGGAATCTGAATCCTGTTTGGATCATGAATTGCACTTGGTTGATATGTTTCTTAAGCCTTAGTTACAGATTTCTTCTCTCTTTTCTCTGTTGAAATTTATTTGCTAAAGAAACTGTTTTGGAGATTTTTCAAAAGTCAAGGTCCACGCTGTTCAATAGGAATATATGTAAACCACATATGTACTTTAAATTTGTCCAGCAGGCACGTTAAAAAAAATAAAAAGGAAATAGGTGAAATTAATTTTAATAGTGTACTTTATTTACCTCAGGATATCCAAATATTTCAGCATGTTATTAATAGGATACTGTACTTTTTGATTCTAAGTATTAGAAATTCAATGTATATTTTATGCTTTCAGCACACTTCAATTTGGATGAACAATCTTTCAGCTGCTGCATGTGGCTAATAGGTATCATGTTGAACAGGGAAGGTCTAGATTTTGCAGATTGGATTCTTCACAGTGTCATCAGTATGCTTTTTTCTCCCATGTAAATCAGTAGCGTATATTTTAGATATTTTTGTCATTTTTTAAAGTGGAATACTGGGAATGTTAACAGTGAAACCAAACATATTTGGTAAGTTTAACTTCAAAGAAATTTTTGCAAGTACAATTGTGCATCCTTTTAAGGATTAAAAATTTTTTATTGTATTTTAGTGCCACTCCAGAAGAATATAATACAGTTGTACAGAAGCCAAGACAAATTCTATGTCAGTTCATTGACAGAATACTTACAGATGTAAATGTTGGTAAGAAACCAATTATTTCTTACGTAAACTATAAATTGGATTGTTTTCTTTGCCATGTATTCAACATTACCCTTGTGTTTTTCTTAATGTACTTTTAGGTGCAGAGTTATTATGTATGATTGTATTTTCAAGCAGGTTGTTATTCCATATTGCTTGTTGCCTCGTACATAATATGATTCAGGTGCTTAAAATAATTCTGTTTTCCTACTATCTAGATTTTCTTTGCTTGTTATGGGCTATTCTTTGGTAGCAGATATTACACATAAAAAGCATTTGACCAACTCTAAACATATGGACCCTCTTCTAGCTAGTTGTAGAGATACAGCAAATACCACAAATTTCTATGAATAACAGTTGATGCCTTAGTCTGTAGGAAGTAGTAGGTTCTGTGAGTCGCTGAATCAATGACTGCCTGTTTGTGGCTATATAAAAATATTGCTGGGGCTGGCATTGTGTAGTGGGTGAAGCCGCCGCCTGCAACTCCAGTATCCCATTTGGGTGCTGGTTCATGTCCTGGCTGCTCCATTTCTGATCTGACTCCCTCCTGATGGCCTAGGAAAAGCAGTAGAAGATAGCCCAAGTGCTTTGAGCCCCTGTTACCCATATGGGGGACCAAGAAGAAACTTCTGGCTCCTGGCTTCTACCTGGCTCAGCCCTGACCATTGTGGCCATTTGGGGAGTGAACCAGTGGATGGATGATCTTTTTCTCTCTGTCTCTCCTTCTCTCTTTATAACTCTGACTTTCAAATAAATAAATAATCTTTAAAAAAATATTGCCAACTTGGCAAGTTAGTGTCATGTTATATTGAAGTTACCTAGAAGGGATAATACAGAGTGGCATTTGGCTTAGGATTTTAACTTTTTAAAAAGATTTATTTATTTGAAAGGCAGAGTGACACAGATAGAGAGATTGAACTGTCTTCCATCTACTGGCTTACTCCCCAAATGCCCTTAACAGCTGGTATTGGCCCAGGCTGAAGCCAGGAGCTTGGAACTCTTTCCTGATCTCCCATATGGGAGGCAGGAACCATTATCCACTGCCTCCAAGGAATATTACCAGGGAACTGGATTGTAAGCTGAGTAGCCAGGACTTAATCAGGCACTCTGAAATCGGATATAGGCATCCCAAGCATTGGCTTAACCTGCTACTCCAAAGTTTATCATTTTGATTACGTATTTGACACAGATTTTATGACTTATGACAACCATTTAGCCTTTCTTTTTTAAATCAGAATTATGGGTTGCTGGGACAGGGTTATGCTAGAGTTTAAGAAGCCTGTGTCCCATATTGGAGTACCTGGGTTCTATATCTGGCTCCAGCTCCTGACTCCAGCTTCCTGCTAATGCACATCTTGGGTGGCAGCAGTGGTGGCTCAAGTGATTTGTTTCCTGCCACCCACGTGGAGACCTGGATTGAATTCCCAGCTCCTAGCTTCCGCCTGGGCCAAGTCCCAGCCATTGCAGGCCTGTGAGGAATGAACCAGCAGATGGGAGTTCTCTCTCTCTGTGTCTCTGTCTCTCTCTGCTTTTCAAATAAATAAAACAAATGTTTAAAGCTGAAATTGTGGGTTGCTGAAAACTTCCAAAGGACTACTGAACACTTGCAAGAAGTATTTTCATACGGTGCCCTTTCTGTTTAGACTACTTGCCCTTTCTTACCCTCTCAGTTAGACCAATTCTTCATAGAGGAATCAGTTCCTTCACAGTATCTTCTTTATCCTTATTCTGGATTAGTGCAGTTGCCATGTTTAAAAGTTATTAGTTGATTGTTTCACTGCCTCACCAGATTGTGATTTTTTAAAAAAATAAGTATTTATTTATTTATTTGAAAGAGTTACACAGAAAGAGAAGGAGAGGCAGAGAGAGAGAGAGGTCTTCCATCTGTTGGTTCACTCCCCAGATGGCCTCAACTGCCAAAGCTGTACCAATCCGAAGCCAGGAGCTTCTTGCAGGCCTCCCACATGGGTGCAGGAGCCCAAGGACCTGGGCCATCTTCTGCTGCTTTCCCAGGCCATAGCAGAGAGCTGGATAGGAAGTGGAGCATCCGGGTCTTGAACCGGTGCCCATATGAGATGCTGGCACTGCAGGCGGCGGCTTAACACACTATGCCACAGTGCTGGCCCCCAGATTGTGATTTTTTAAAAAATATCTTCAGATTTTATAATACAGTGCCTGACATGATTATTAAACATTTAAAATTAGATAATAGTGTAGTGTTTAACCTCATCAATTTAGTGTGAGTACTGTGCTAGACATAATTCTGGTCACCAAGGTCATTCTTAACAAAAGGACTGCTGTTAATTTGTTATGACTCTAAAATGAATATTTTATTGTTTTAGTTGCTGTGGAACTTATAAAGAAAACTGACTCTCAGCCAACCTCTGTGATGTTACTTGATTTTATCCAGCATATCATGAAATCTTCCCCACTTATGTTTGTAAATGTGAATGGAAGCCACGGACAAAATGAAGCCAAAGGCAACTGTATTGGTAAGTACTGCTATTTATACATTTATCTGCAATCTATTGTTAGTGTTGCTGGCGTTGTATTGCAGGTGGCAGCTTAACCTGCTACGCCACAACTCTGGCCCCCGTTGTAGTGGTTATTAAACTGTATTGTAGGGGCTGGCGCTGTGGTGTAGCAGGTAAAGCCGCCACCTGCAGTGCCGGCATCCCATCTGGGCGTGGGTTTGAGACCCAGCTGCTCCACTTCTGATCCAGCTCTTTGCTATGGCCTGGGGAAGCAGCAGAAGATGGCCCAAGTCCTTGGGCCCCTGCACCTGTGTGGGAGACCTGGAAGAAACTCTTGGCTCCTGGCTTCGGATCGGTGCAGCTTCGGCTGTTGCAGCCATCTGGGGAGTGAACCAGCAAATGGAAGACCTCTCTCTCTCTCTGCCTCTCCCTCTCTCTCTGTGTAGCTGTGACTTTCAAGTAAAATAAATAAATCTTTATTAAAAAAATAAGTTGTATTGTAGTCACCTGTTTATATTGTATTCTTGACTACAGTTTTTTTGTTTTTTATTTTTTAGTTTCTTTTAGATTTATTTATTTGAAAGGCAGAGTAACAGAGAGGGAGAGATAGAGAGATATCTTCCATCCACGGGTTCATTCCCCAAATGCCTGCAACGGGACAAAGCCAGGAGCCAAGAACTCTGTCAGGATCTCCCATGTCAGTGGCAGGAACCCAAGTGCCCGGGCCATCATTCCTGCCTCCCAGGCTCCTCAGCAAGAAGCTGGATCAGAAGCACAGAGTAGCCAGGACTTGATTCAGGCACTCTGACATGGGATGCAGGCATCCCAAGCAATGGTCCAACTTACTGTGCCACAACGCCCACCCAATGGCTACAGGGGTTTTTCAATTACAAGTCATAAGCCACTAATGAATTATGAGGTTACTTTATGGCATCATTAGCATTTAAAATAAGAAGAAATAGACTAGAAAATATCATGGTATATTGTTTGTAATATGAATTAGTACTCTCTTATGAAACTTTTAAAAATATTTTATTTATCTGAAAGGTAGAAAAAGAGAGAGAGGGAGGGAGGTAGAGAAAGAAAGACCTTCCATCCATTTTCTGGTTCACTCCCCAGATGCCTGTAATAGCCAGGTCTGGGCCAGGCCAAAGCCTGGCTGCTAGGAACTCAGTCCTAGTCTGCCATATGAATGACAAGACTCCAACTACTTAAACCAGCGCCTGGTGCCTCCCAGAGTGCACAGTAGTGGGAAGCTGGAATAAACAGCAGACCCAGGACCCTAACCCAGGCATTCCAACTGGGGATGCGGGCATCTAGGGTGGCATCCTAACTGCTGTGCTGAATGCCCACCCCTGTTTTGTGAAACTTTTGGTTCATATTTTTGAATAAAATAAATATGCCTACGTATACTGGGTTTTGATATAAGATAGACTTCTGGGCTGGCGCTGTGGCTCAACAGGCTAATCCTCCACCTAGTGGCGCCGGCACACCGGGTTCTAGTCCTGGTCGGGGTGCTGGATTCTGTCCCGGTTGCCCCTCTTCCAGGCCAGCTCTCTGCTATGGCCCGGGAGTGCAGTGGAGGATGGCCCAAGTCCTTGGGCCCTGCACCCCGTGGAAGACCAGGATAAGCACCTGGCTCATGCCTTTGGATCAGTGCAATGCACCGGCCGCAGCACGCCGGCCGTGGTGGCCATTGGGGAGTGAACCAACAGCAAAAGGAAGACCTTTCTCTCTCTCTCTCTCTCTCTCTCTCTCTCTCACTGTCCACTCTGCCTGTCAAAAAAAAAAAAAAAAAAAAAAAGGGAAAAAAAAAAGATAGACTTCTGAATCATAGTCAAAGAGTTTAAGAGGCCATATGTAGAATTTATAGGGAAAGAATTAGTTATTTAGGTTTATTTACCTGGGGTAGAGCATCACTCAATAAATTTTTGTCATAGGAGTGATAATTGCTGCCATTTACTGAACACCTATTATACTTTGAAAGCTATGCTAATTGTTTACATATTTTATATTTATTCTCATGGTAACCCATAACATAGATATCATAGATGAAGTTTCAGAGGTTCAGAGAAATGTAAAGTTCCTAAAACTAATACATGGGAGGCTAGGACCTTGTCTAACCCTAGAGTTGGTATTCTAAACTAGAATGCATTGTGTAAGAAGTGTTTTAGTCTAGTGAAGTTTACACCTCAAAATCAATCATCAAGCATTTTGCATATTAATTAGTGCTTCTGACATACTTGTTTATTTAATACCTTTTTTGTTTATTATTTTCAAAGAATTCAGTAATTGGATCATAACAAGACTTCTGCGGATTGCAGCAACTCCATCCTGTCACATGTTGCACAAGAAAATCTGTGAAGTCATCTGCTCATTATTATTTCTTTTTAAAAGCAAGAGTCCTGCTATTTTTGGAGTACTCACAAAGGAATTATTGGATCTTTTCGAAGATTTGATTTGCCTCCACAGAAAACACGCAGCGGGACATGTTGTGGAATGGCCAGTGGTTGTTAGCCACTTTTTAAGTCAATTAGATGAACACATGGGTTATTTACAACCAGCTCCTTTGCAGTTCATGAGCATGCAACATCTAGAATTTATTGAAGCCACTTTATTAATGGTTCTTATTCGTATTGTTGCAATTGTGTTTTTTAGAAGGCAAGAGCTCGTACTTTGGCATATAGGTTGTGTTCTGCTAGAGTGTGGTAGTCCAAAAATTAAATCTTTAGCAATCAGCCTTTTAACTGAACTCTTTGAGCTTGGAGGGCTACCAGCACAACCAGCCAGCACTTTTTTTAGCTCCTTTTTGGAGTTATTAAAACATCTTGTAGAAATGGATGCTGACCAATTAAAACTCTATGAAAAGCCACTGTCAAAGCTGATAAAGACGTTGTTCCCCTTTGATGCAGAAGCCTACAGAAATATTGAACCTGTCTATTTAAATATGCTGCTGGAAAAACTCTGTGTCATGTTTGAAGATGGTGTGCTTATGCGGCTTAAGTCTGATTTGCTAAAAGCAGCTTTGTGCCATTTACTGCAGTATTTCCTTAAATTTGTGCCAGCTGGATATGAAACTGCTTTACAAGTCAGAAAAGTCTATGTAAGAAATATTTGTAGAGCTCTTGTGGATGTGCTTGGAGTTCAGGTAGATGCAGGGGTAAGTCATATTCAGTGTGTTGCTTGTTAAGGTTGTGTTTTTCATCATTTAAGTATGTACAAATGTACAAGATATGATAAAGAGAAAATAGAATATCTTTAATAACGCATACTCAAGACATAATGATTTTCGTATTCTAATCTGGCTCCTTATTATGGATTTTTACTTTGATTTCAGAAGAATTTATTCACGAAGTTGGTATTCAACTGCCTGGGAGTAGAATGCTTTAAAGTAGAATTTGTAAAGTTTGAACAATGCTTTTTGCATTGTTTTTTCCCATCGAAAGGGAGTCTGTTATTAACTTACATGCAGAAACTTTGATTATTTTATCTTGGACAAGTTATTATCAATCACTCTTAGGAAACCTCTGATTAATCAGTTATGCCCTCTTTCCTATTTGGATTCTGGGAGACAGGCAAAACAATAAAGTAGTCAGGTTTTATTAACTTGATTAAACAGTTTATCTGTAAATCTTGCTGGATTAACAAAACAGTAATTCTCTTACAGAATTTTTTTTTTTTTTAGCATTTTGATAGAGGGAAAAATAGGTTAGAGAGAGAAAGATTTGTCTTAAGCTTTCTGAGACTATGTATAGAGCCATAATTGATATATGAACTGTGAAATAATATTGGCTAATTTAGCTGTTTGTTTTGCATTATGAGACTTTGAAAATAGTGTACTGGAAAACAAATGATTGACACTCAATATATTATTTGCTGTCTATGAATAATATAAACATTTTCTAATAGATTATTTTTGTTTTCTCAGTACTTGTTGGGACCACTGTATGCAGCCTTGAAGATGGAAACTATGGAAATCCTTGAGGAGATTCAATGTCAAACCCCACAGGAGATCCTCAGCAGTGCTAGTGATGGAATATCACCCAAAAGGCGTCGACTCAGCTCATCTCTGAACTCTTCCAAAAGAACGTCCAAAGTGACTGAGGAGTATGAACTTCATTCAGTTTGTATTTAGTTGTTTAATAAAACTTTGTTTTCTTTCAAAACTTAACATTAGTTAAGTGCTTTGATTTAAATACACCACTTGCAGTCTCTTCTAGTATAAAATTCTTAATGGCTAACTAAAGTTGCTTTGCATATTTTTAAATGCCTAACTTTTTACCATGTGAAAAATCTGTGAGATTATTCATCTGTCATCAATTTTTGTGTTAACAAGTAAACTATCTTTTGTATTGTAGTCAAAGAACTGCCATATTTCAGTTAGCCCTGAATATTGTTTTTATTGTTGTTTTAAATCTATCCTCATATAAATTTCAATAGTTGATATGACATGGTATATTTTGTTTTAAATATGTTTTGTCTTTGAACTAAATTTATATTGATCATTAATTTCTACTATGATTATAATTAATTTTAGAGTTAAACATGTGGATATGAACAAAGAGAGCATTTTGTGGAGTGCACTGAAACAGAAAGCTGAATTCCTTCAGATTTCCCTCGAATATAATAATCTAAAGAATCCTGTTATTGAGACTTTAGAAGGAATCACTGTTGTCTTACAACTGACAGCTCTGTGTACTGTTCACTGTTCTCAGCAAAACATGGACTGGTAAAACAACTTCTTGTATTTTCTGGGTGGGTTTCCTATATGAATTTGGATTTACTGTTTTATGAGATGTCATTTTTCATTTGATTTGTGTAACCTCAGAACACAAACTTTTCAATGAGTAGATAAGAAATTTATTTTCTGTTGAGCGCTTTTTTTTCTTTTTTCAAATATTTATTTATTTGAAAGTCAGAGTTATACAGAGAGAGGAGAGGCAGACAGACAGGTCTTCCATCCACTGGTTCCCTCCCCAATTGGCCACAATGGCCAGAGCTGCGCCGATCCGAAGCCGGGAGCCAGGAGCTTCTTCTGGGTCTCCCATGTGGGTGCAGGGGCCCAAGGACTTGGGCCGTCTTCCACTGCTTTCCCAGGCCATAGCAGAGAGCTGGATTGGAAGAGGAGCAGCCGAGACTAGAACTGGTGCCCATATAGGAGGCCGGTGCTTCAAGTAAGGGCGTTAAACCCGCTGTACCACATCGCCGGACCTATAGACAAATTTTTTTTTTTAAAAAGCTTATTTTGATATAAAAATATTTGAAATCCATCATAGTATTTTAATATACTTTTTCCATGAACTTTTGAAAATGTCTCATACATATCTTATTTAACGTTTATGACAGTCCTGTGAGGGAACTACTTTTATGCCCATTTTACAAATAAGAAATTGAGACAAGTTGAGGCCCTTTTTGTCTGAAACTTCAACTTTTCTGAGGACATGTAACTAGAAAATAGCAAAAGCCAGTGTTCTTTTGACTCTTTCATTTCTACCTTTGATAGTAAGAATTTAGAATGCGCTAGAAGTATATTTCAGTTCGGAATCCTTAATATTTAGTTTTATGTTTCTATCAGAAGAGACAAAATAGAAACTCTGACAATTTAGTTGTATTTGTTCTGCAATGTTTTAGACATAAGCATTCCTTATTTTTTATCATCATTTAATCTCTTTTCTGACTCACTCTTTTCCTAGTCTGTACAAAGTTATAAAAGATACTGTAGGGAGGCGCCAGCGCTGTGGTGCAGTAGGTTAATCTTCCACCTGTGTGGCGCCGCATCCCACATACGCATTGAAAGAAGCTCCTGGCTCCTGGCTTCTGGCTTTGGATTGGCGCAGCTCTGGTTGTTGTAGCCATCTGGGGAGTGAACCAACAGAAGGAGACTTCTCTCTCTCTCTCTCTCTCTCTCTCTACCTCTTACTGTCTGTAACTCTACCTCTCAAATAAATAAACAAAATCTTTTAAAAAAAAGATATTGTAGGGAAACAATTTTAGTTCAGATTATATTAATTTAGAATTTGAAATAATTTAAAGGAATGGATGGTTAGGCTGATGTGTGCCCTTGCTTGCCTTGTTACTATGAAAGGGTTTATTGGGGCCGGCATTACAGCAAAGTAGATAAAGCAACCTCCTGCAACTCTGGCATCCTGGCTGCCTCACATTTAATCCAGCTCCCTGCTATTGGCCTGCGAAAGCCATGAAAGATGGCCCAAGTGTTTGGACCCCTGCCATTCATGCAGATCAGAAAGAAGCTCCTGGTCCTGGCTTTGGCCTGGCCCAACCCTGGTCGTTGTGGCCATCTGGGGAGTGAACCAGTGGATGAGAAATCTTTCTCCCTCTCCCTGTCTCTCCCTCTCTCTCTCTAATACTGACTTTCAAATAAATAAATAAATCTTTTAAAAAGGAGGAAGTTAATAAGCAGACCTTCTGTTATTTTAAGCCTGGTGACACATTAGTATTCTAAATTAATTTTATTTATTTTTAAAGATTTATTTATTTGAGAGGTGGAGTTACAGACAGTGGTAGGGAGAAAGGTCTTCTATCCATTGGTTCATTCCCCAAATGGCCACAAAGGCCAGAGCTGAGCCAATCAGGAGCCAGGAGCTTCTTCTGGGTCTCCCACACGTGGGCCATCATTCAGTGCTTTCCCAGGCTGTAGCAGAGCTGGATCAGAAGAAGAGAAGCTGGGACTAGAATTGGCATCCCCTATGCTGGCGCCACAGGAGGAGGATTAACTTGTGCCACAGCACCTCTAGATTAATTTTAATTCCCAAGTCCTAAGAATGATTAAAACCAACATAAAGAGATTAAAATAGCGACATATTAATTGAATTGCATATTTACTTTAAATTGATTTAAGTTATACAATTTATTTTGGCTTTATTAGAGTATCAGGTTTGACTATAACAAAATTCATCTTAATTCTAATATTACAGCCAGAATTTCACGGACTGTCAACACAAATGTAAGAAGAAACCTTCTGTAGTGATAACTTGGATGTCTTTGGATTTTTTCACAAAAGTGCTTAAGAGCTGTAGGAGTTTATTAGAATCTGTTCAGAAACCTGACCTAGAGGCAGTCATTGATAACGTGGTGAAAATTTATGATGCTTTGGTTTATATGCAAGGTGAGTACAAATAAATAGTAGATCAAAATAGCCTTCAAAGATGATCAGTATGGAAATAGTCATTCTTTTTCGCCTGAAGCCTAAATGCACAAGTATTTGGAATACTTAGATGTTTTTTCTCTTTTCAGTATATCCTTATTTATTATTATTTATCAATTAAAATTATTTATAACTTAAGTTTTCTGATTTGAGAATCTGTTGATACAATGATCCTTTTGAAAAAAATTTTAATATAGTGACATCTAATGTCTTTGAATTCACAGACTTCAGAACATTCATGGATTTCTATATTAAGAGTCCCTTTTTCCTGCTTGTACATTATAATTCCATTTAATATTTCAAATGTCTGTTTTTACTTAAAATGGAGACAGGGTTTAAATGAAAGATGTAACTTACAGCACCTGTTGTGTGTCTCAGTAGTAAAAAGTTCATTTGAAGATCATATCCTGGAAGATTTATGTGGAATGCTTTCACTTCCGTGGATTTATCCTCATTGTGATGATGGCTCTTTGAAGTTGACCACATTTGCCACTAATCTTCTAGCATTAAGTGAGAGGATTTCAGATAGCTACTGTAAGTAGTCACAAAATTTTGTCTAATGTGTGTGATCTATTTTAACTTTATTTAGCATTTCTAATTCTTATAATTTATATTTTTCAATAATTAAAAGAGATAGTACTTTTTTTTTCAAAGATTTATTTATTTATTTGAAAGTCAGAGTTACACAGAGAGAGAAGTACAGACAGAGAGACAGAGAGGTCTTCCATCTACTGGTTCACTCCCCAGTTGGCCACAACGGCTTTAGCTGGGCTGATCTGAAGCCAGAAGCCAGGAGCCTCTTCTCGGTCTCCCATGCGGGTACCGGGGCCCAAGGACTTGGGCCATCTTCTGCTGCTTTCCCAGGCCATAGCAGAGAGCTGGATTGGAAGTGGAGCAGCCAGGACACGAACTGGTGTCCATATGGGCTGCTGGCACTGCAGGTGGTGGCTTTGCCCACTATGCCATAGCACCGGCTCCAAGATGGTACATTTTTAATAATTCAAAAAAGAGTTACATGTGTATAAAGTAAAAAATGAAAGTCTACCCCAAGATATCCCATTTCCTTTCTTTCTATAAAAGTTTGAAATATATTTTTACATATCTTTATCTTCACTTAATAAAATTATGAAATATTTGACAAAAAAAAAAAAAAAAGGAAAGCAATACACCAAATACTTTTACCAACTTCCCAGTTTAAGAAATAAAATGTTGGGGCCAGTGCTGTGGCGTAGTAGGCTAAGCCTCCACCTGTGCTGCCGGCATCCCATATGGGCACTGGTTCTTTCCTGGCTACTTCTCCTCTTCCCATCCAGCTCTCTGCTATGGCCTGGGAAAGCAGTAGAAGATGGCCCAAGTACCTGGGCCCCTTACCTTGTGGGAGACCCTGAAGAAACTCCTGGCTCCTGGCTTCAGATCGGCTCAGCTTCGGCCGTTGTGGCCATTTGGGGAATGAACCGTGGATAGAAGACATAACCTTTCTCTCTGACTCTTGCTCTCTCTGTGGCTCTACCTCTTAAATAAATAAATAAAATCTTAAAAAGAAAGAAATTGTTAAGGAGGTAGTGGGTATTTGACCTACTGGTTGTCAGCAGTTAAGACAACTACTTAGATGCCTGGGCCCCATATTGAACTACCTCAGTGTGGTAACTGGCTCCAGCTCTAGACTTCAGCTTCCTGCTGTTGCAGACCCTGCAGGGTAACAGTGATTGCTGACATCACTGGCTGCCTACCACCCGTGGAGGACATTGAGTTTCTGCTTCTGGCTTTGGCCCAGCCCAGTCTCGGCCATTTCTGGCATTCAGAGAGTGAGAATGAGAGTTCCCTATTTGTCTCTCTCTGTGTCTCTTAAAAATTCTTTGTTTTTATTTTTAAAAAGTAAAATAAAATGTTAGAGATATAGTGGAACCCCTTTGTTCCTCCCATAGTTTTTCTTCATTCTCTCCGCAGAGATAACTACTGTTCTGAATTTGGTATTTATTATTCTCATGAATATTTGATTACTTTTACTATATATGTTTATCTCTAAATAATACACAGAATTATATTTCCTTTATAACTTCCATTTTGTTGGTCAACATTATCTTTATGAGACTTACCCATAGTGATACATGTAACTCTGCTATTTTGTTTAAACTTCTTGATAGTATTCAAGTGTGTGGATAAACACTATTTATCTAGCCACCTAGTGGCAGGCCATCAGATTGTTTCCAGTTTTTTTATAAATACAAGCAAAATTTCCAAGGATATTTTAATAAGTGACCATGTGGTTATTCCAAAGCCTTGCTATTTGAAAAGTGTGGTCCCTGGAGCATTAAGTGGTGATATCACCGTTTGGGAACTTGTTAAAGTGGAGAATCTTGTGCTCCCTGGAGACCTTCAGAATCAGAAACTGTTTTAACAAGACCTCAGGTGATTCATATGCATATTAAAGCTTGAGAAGCAGTATTTTTTTTTTTTATTTATTCATTTGAAAGAGTTAGAGAAAGGGAGAGACAGATTTTCCATATACTGGTTCACTTCCCAGATGGCCACCATGGCCAGGGCTGGGCCAGCCTGAAGCCAGGAGCCAGGAAATTCATCCAGGTCTCCCACATGGGTGGCAATAGTCCAAACACTTGAGCCATCCTCCAGTGCTTTTCCCAGGCCATTAGCAGGGAGCTTGATCGGAAATGAAGCAGCTAAGGACATGAACCAGCACCCATATGAGCTGCCAGCCTTGAAGATAGCAGCTTTACCTGCTGTGCCACAACGTGGCTCCCTAAGAAGTAGTATTTCAGACTAAAAATGGAATTGTTGGATTGTAGAGTTTGCTTATCCTCAGCTCTGTTCTACTATATTCTCCAGTGATGTGCCTGCCAATTTATATTTCTGTTAATAGAATATGAGAGTACCTATTGTTCCACATCCTCTCTGCTACATAACCTTATTAGGCTTTGAAATTTTTTGTTACATAAAAAAAAGAAAAAAAGAAGTCATAGTGATAACTATCTTAATTTTTATTTTTCTATCTGATGTATGTGATTTTCAATTTTTATTTCCCTGATTACTTAATAAGGCTGTGCACAGACCTTTTTCACTGCACCTGTTTTATTTTCTGAAAAGGAGCTTTTGTTTAGATATTATATGTATTTTAAGTGTTACTTGACGTTATAGCACATATGTGTGTGTTTAATGGATTTAATTTTTTTCAGCACCACAGGCACAGTCACGATGTGTGTTTCTTCTAACTCTGTTTCCAAGAAGAATATTCCTTGAATGGAGAACAGCAGTTTACAACTGGGCCCTGCAAAGCTGCCATGAAGTAATTCGGGCTAGTTGTATTAGTGGATTTTTTATCTTATTACAGCAGCAGAATTCTTGCAACAGAGTTCCCAAGATCCTTATGTATGTATTAAGATTTTAATTTGAATATGTCACTAGATTAGAAAGATCATAATTCTCTGGCTGTACATAGGATGTTAATGTTTATTGCTGAATATATAGAGCAAATGTTGCTTTTGTGTTAGAATTAAACATGTTTTCCTGATAAGCTTTGTCTTACCAGAATTTTGTCCCAAAAAATTAAGCAAGAAGGTTTAATTTTTTTTCTTTATTTTTCCCCAGAGATAAAGTCAAAGATGATTCTGACATTGTCAAGAGAGAATTTGCCTCTGTACTTGGTCAGCTTGTCTGTAGCCTTCATGGCATGTTTCATTTGACAAGTTCTTTAACAGAACCATTCTCTGAACATGGACATATGGATCTGTTCTGTAAGAACCTGAAAGCCACTTCTCCACACGAATGTTCATCTTCTCAACTAAAAGCTTCTGTTTGCAAGCCATTCCTTTTCCTATTGAAAAAAAAAATACCTAGCCCAGTAAAACTTGGTGAGTCATTATGATTTACTTAATATTTTAAAACCTATTTGAAAAACTGTTTTTCAAATCAGTGCTAGAACTAGCCTAAGGCCTTAAAAGATATCAAGTGACATTGTTGATAGATTCAATGCTTAGTAGTGATTATTTTATAAATGGGATGAATGGTATTAGAATGTGTCACAGAGTCAGTAAAAGAAGTGATTTTTAGGTTTTTTTTTTTTTTTTTTAAGATTTATTTATTTATTTGAAAGAGTTACAGAGAGAAAGGGAAAGATGGAGATCTATCCACTGGTTCACTTCCCAGAAGGCTGCAACAGCTAAGGCTGGGCCAGGCAGAAGCCAGGAGCTTAATCTGTGTCTCCCATGTGGGTGACAGGGGCTCAAGCACTTGGGTCATCTTCTGTTGCTTTTCCCAGGCTATTAGCAGGAAGCTGAGGTGAAGCAGTTGGGACTGGAACCCATGCCCATATGGGATGATGGTGTTGCAGGTGTTGGCTTTACCCACTGAGCCACAACACTAGATTTTTGTGATTTAACAGGCGGACAGAGAATACCTGATGGTTGGTTAATATCATGAGGTTCAATATTCTGTATTTTCTTTGATGATACTAGAGACCTTCTTAATGTTTACCCAGTCATCACCTTGGACCTTCAGAACTTCTTTTTTTTTTATTTTTGACAGACAGAGTTAGACAGTGAGAGAGACAGACAAAGAGAAAGGTCTCCCTTCTGTTGGTTCACCCCTCAAATGGCTGCTACGGCTGGCCCGCTGCACCGATCTGAAGCCAGGAGCCAGGTGCTTCTCCTGGTCTCTCATGCGGGTGCAGGGCCCAAGCACTTGGGCCATCCTCCACTGCCTTCCTGGGCCACAGCAGAGAGCTGGACTAGAAGAGGAGCAACTGGGACAGAATCCGGCGCCCCAACCGGGACTAGAACCCAGGGTGCTGGCGCTGCAGGCGGAGGATTAGCCTAGTGAGCCACGGCGCCGGCTCAGAACTTCTTTTTTTTTTATTTTATTTTTTTTTGACAGGCAGAGTGGACAGTGAGAGAGAGAGAGACAGAGAGAAAGGTCTTCCTTTTGCCGTTGGTTCACCCTCCAATGGCTGCCGCGGCCGGCGCGCTGCGGCTGGCACACCACGCTGATCCGATGGCAGGAGCCAGGTGCTTATCCTGGTCTCCCATGGGGTGCAGGGCCCAAGGACTTGGGCCATCCTCCACTGCACTCCCTGGCCACAGCAGAGAGCTAGCCTGGAAGAGGGGCAACCGGGACAGAATCCGGCGCCCCGACCGGGACTAGAACCCGGTGTGCTGGCGCCGCAAGGCGGAGGATTAGCCTATTGAGCTGCGGCGCCGGCCCCAGAACTTCTTATAGTTAGATTATCTTACCCAACTGAGGACTACAGATTTATTTTATTTGGCCTTTCCATTGGTAATAGAATATGAGTTTGTTGGGAGCATGAGATTTACACAAGCATTTGGAAGATCCATTTGTTTAGGTTGTAAGTTGCCACTTACTCTCAAGTTTTCAAAGTAATAGATGCTAGGTAGTTTCTAGGACTCCCTAAATCTTTACTGTAAGGTTTACAGTATGACTGTGATCCCCTTCGTTTAAGGTTCTTTGGATTAGTGAAATATGCTTTTAAGTCTGTGTTAGTAACAAATAATGAGCTTCAAAATCTAAAATGGATTACTCATTTTATAGCCTAAAAAGTTCTGGAATTTATTTAAATTTTAAAATTTATTTATTTTAAATTTATTAATATAATGTTATTTTTAAGACTTAATTCCTTAAAATTTAAATTTATGACATTTACTAAGCATAAATTAAAATTTTTAAGTATTTTAATCCTCTAAAATTCTGTGTGCCCTACATATTTCAAGTATTAAATACTAACATTATTAGGCAACCTAGGATTCTTTGTGATATAGTATTTGTTGGCAATATTTTCATAGCACAACTTTGATATTTAATTTGTTAAATTAGGTGTTATATACTCTCTCCCTTTAGCTTTCATAGATAATCTACATCATCTTTGTAAGCATCTTGATTTTAAAGAAGATGAAACAGAAGTAAAAGCAGTTCTTGGAACTTTATTAAATTTAATGGAAGATCCAGACAAGGATGTCAGAGTGGCTTTTAGTGGAAATATCAAGTATATATTGGAATGCTTGAACTCTGAAGATGGATTTATAAAAGAGGTTATTGATTTTTATTTTTAGTAATTGGGTTTTCTTTCAAAAACCTAGCTCTAAAAATTTCTTTAACCAGTAAATTTTGTTTTTCTAGCTTTTTGTCTTAAGAATGAAGGAAGCATACACACATGCTCAGATATCAAGAAATAATGAGTTGAAGGATACTTTGATTCTTACAACAGGGGATATTGGAAGGTATATTTGGCAGCACTTGTATGTTTCCGTATTTGTTTTGACCATCCTCCTTTTTTGTGTGTCTCACATTAGAAATGGTGATATGAGATATGTGCTATTATAGAAAATAATTCAGCATATGCTTATTTGTATCTTTCCATTTGCTCCTGGGGCATTGGTTTTATATTTATTTGTTTGCTTTTTAATTTTAGGGCCGCAAAAGGAGATTTGGTACCTTTTGCACTCTTGCACTTGTTGCACTGTTTATTATCCAAGTCAGCATCTGTCTCTGGAGCAGCGTACACGGAAATTAGAGCTCTGGTTGCAGCCAAAAGTGTTAAATTGCAAAACTTTTTCAGCCAGTATAAGAAACCCATCTGTCAGGTGAGAGTCAGCTTTCATCTTGATTATTAGCAATAGCAGTTCTTTGTAAAAGTTAAACAAACAAAAAAAAAAAAACAAGTAGCACGTATATATGTTTATTTGGCTTACTTTAAAATACTATCTTAAAATAATGTATTGGTTTATGTAAGAGAACCATTTATGTAAGAAAAACCTTGCCAGTTGTTTCTTTTTAGCATATTTGTCTGAAGATGTAGATTATAAATGGAAAAGATAATTTTATATATTGAATTATTACATTCTGATTCATCCTCGGGGAGATACCTTTCCTTTTTAGCTTTTTTCTTGGAGATAAACTCTTTTGCCTTGGAATTATGAGTATGGCAACTTCAGATAAAGTTGTTTTAAAAAAGATGTAGTCATGGGACTGGCGCTGTGACCCAGCAGATAAAGCCAGCATCCCGTATAGGTACCGGTTCTAGTCCTGGCTGCTCCACTTTGGATCCAGCTCTCTACTATGGCTTGGGAAAGCAGTAGAAGATGGTCCAAGTGCTTAGGCACCTGCACCTGCACCTGCGTGGGAGACCTAGAAGAAGCTCCTGGCTCCTGGCTCCTGGCTTCGGATCGGTGTAGCTCCAGCCATTGCAGCCATCTGGGGAGTGAACAAGTGGATAGAAGACTTCTATCTCTCTCTCCCTTCTCTCTGCCTTTGCCTCTCTGTAAATCTGCCTTAAAAATTTTCAGATAAATAAATCTTAAAAAAAATGATGTAATCATGCTGAAAATTAGGCTATGTTAAAATACTGATCTTGGGGCCAGCGCTGTGGCATAGTGGGCTAAATCTCTGCCGGTG
Organism: Lepus europaeus; assembly: GCF_033115175.1. Taxonomy (NCBI): domain Eukaryota; kingdom Metazoa; phylum Chordata; class Mammalia; order Lagomorpha; family Leporidae; genus Lepus; species Lepus europaeus. The sequence goes on from NC_084828.1 coordinate 139,415,691, forward strand.
GCACCAGCATCCCATGTGGGTGCTGGTTGTATTCCCAGCTGCTCCTCCTCCAATACAGCTCTCTTCTGTGGCCTGAGAAAGCAGTAGAAGATGGCCCAAGTGCTTGGGCCCCTGCACCCACATGGAGATCCAGAAGAAGCTCCTGGCTCCTGGCTTTGGAGCGGCCCAGCTCCAGCCACGGCGGCCATTTGAGGACTGAACCAGCTGATAGAAAACCTTCCTCTCTGTCTCTTCCTCTCTCTCTCTGTAACTCTCTCTTAAATAAATTTTTAAAAATACTGATTTTATCTTTTATTAGTGGTGTAATCTTTAGATGATATTCAAGTTTCTTAGTTAACTCTGTTTACTTCATCTTTAAAAGGGAATTTATGACATGATCTATTGTTATAAAAAGTAGATGAGCCAATTCAGATTATTTTGAACACTATTTGGTACTGTCCTTTATGTTAGCTTAAAAAATGTTAGTGAAAATTTCTCCCATCTGAAAACTAACAAATTTTTTTTCTCTAGTTTTTGGTGGAATCCCTCCACTCTAGTCAGATGACAGCACTGCCTAATACTCCATGCCAAAATGTCGAGATGAGGAAACAAGATGTAGCTCACCAGAGAGAAATGGCCTTAAATACTTTATCTGAAGTTGCCAATGTTTTTGACTTTCCTGATCTTAATCGTTTCCTTACTGTAAGTAGCAATGTACATATAGTTGACTTAATTGAGGCTTTCCAATTAAATGTTCATTCTATTCTAGATTTTTCTTTCTCTGCCTTATTTTTAGAGAAAGTCTGACAAGTACATTGAGGAACATATAGACTTCTCAAATTTATGTTTTCTTTTGACTTTGATGTGAGATTATTAATTGTTTTATAAGACTTAAATTCTTATTGACTTCAATCATTGTTCTGTATGATTAGCTCTGCAAATTAACTTAGTTAACTATTTGGACCCATAGTGCTGTGATTGGATCAATTGGTAACTCAGTGATTAGAAACATGATCATTTCTACCCTTACGGAATTGGGTAATAAAGTACAAAACTAGTGGTGTAGATGAAACGCTATAAAGTCAAATGACAGACTTTGTTTCAGGAACTTTTGAAAATTCATTAGGGGGCTAGGCACTTGACATAGCAGTTAAGTTGCTGCTTGGGATGCCTGTAGCCACATCATAGAGCCTGGATTTGAGTACTGTCTCTGCCCTATATTCCAGCTTCCTGCTCATGCACACCCTGGGAACCAGCAGACAATGGCTCAGGTACTTGGTCCCTACCACCCACGTGGGAGACCTCTGTTGAGTTCCAGGCTCCTGGCTTTGGTCTGGCCTAGACTTAGCTGTTGTGGACAGATGGAAGTTCTTTCTCCATTTCTTTTTCTCTCTCTCTGCCTTTCACATAAATAAGAAGTAAAGAAGTTAAAAAGTCATTGGGCTGAGGTTTACAAGATAATAGAGTAATATCTTCTTACCTTTTCTATGAAGCAAAATTTATCATTACTCTTAATTAATAAATTATAATAGCAATTCATACAGAATTTTCCCCTGCAGCATTACTATATTTTAACAAACTTACATTGCTTGTAAATTGGTCATATACCCAAAGGCAATATAATAATGTTTGGTAAAGATTACAGAGCTATACATAACTTTCATTCAGTAATTCTACTCTGGAAACCAAAAGACACAGATATTTATTGCATTGTTATTCAAGTAGTAAAACAAAGCTAAAAACTCTGAGAAGAGTCTGAATTTCTGATTTTAGGTTATAGAATATTATGTAGCTATTTTAACATAATAAGATGACTTTGTAGGAACTACCTTATAATACTATAACAGTCTTATGGTATTAATGTTAAGTTGTAAAGCATAATACTAGTAAGGTGTAAGTGCCTCTGAAGATAGTCTCGTTCACTATCATATCTCCCAGACTTGGAAAAGTGTATGACATGTACTAAGTGTTAATTAGGTACATGTAGAATAAATGGATGAAAGGCCAACGATTTTATCTTTGGATCTTGTGTGTGTTTTTTGAACAAGATCCTAGAAGAAACAGACCAAAATGAAAATGGATTTGTTGCAGTACTAGGGTGGTAGATGTGTTAAATGATTTTCTTATATTGCAACACATCAACTCTTTAATTAAAAAATAACTTCTTAAAAATTGCGTTTATGATTACTCTTGCTTATTCTCTAAATGTGTTAGTTCAAATAATATATCAGACTTGGGACTTCTACCTAGAGCTTGAGTATATTTTAACACATTTGAGTACTTGTAAGAAAATGTTTTGTATTTGCTTATTTATGGTGTATCTCTCTATCTCACAAATAGGCACCTTGCTAGTTTTGTTCGCTACTGTATCTGCAGTGCCTGAATCATTCTGGATGCTTAGTAATTATCTGTTTAGTGAGTAAATGGTAAATCTGAATTCAGAATCTTGTATGGACTCAAAATTTGTACAATGTTAAAGTTTTAAAAAAATATTATTATTCCTAATTTTTTATTTGAGAGCTGCAGCGAGAGGGAGAGAGGGGAAGAGCAAGCAAGAGTTCCCTTTTACTAGTTTTCTACCCAAATGGCCACACTGACGCCTGGCTAAGTCTATATAGTCAGGTGGCAGGGACCCAATTACTTGAGCCATTATGCTGTTTCTGAGAATCTCCATTAGCAGGAAGCTGAAGTCAGGAGCTAGAGATGGGAATTGCATCAATATACCCAGGTATCTTAACTGCTAGGCTAAACACTTGCCTCTCAAAATACTTTTGCAACAAAGCTTATATGTTTTGTCACCCAGACAAATGACTTTTGGTAATTGTTGTGCTCTTTTTCAGAGGACATTACAAGTTTTGTTACCTGACCTTGCTGCCAAAGCAAGCCCTGCGGCTTCTGCTATTATTCGAACTCTTGGAAAACAATTAAATGTCAATCGTAGAGAAATTTTAATAAATAACTTCAAATACATTTTTTCTCATTTGGTCTGTTCCTGTTCCAAAGATGAATTAGAACGTGCCCTTCATTATCTGAAGGTAGTTGAATATTTGCATATATTTTACTATTTTGTTTAAATGAGTATTATAGGAAAGCTGCTATGAGATTCTTATAAGAAGGAGGGTAAGTAATTTACAGCCTATCTTAGAAGAATAAAAGTTTTAACAACGTTACATTAAATGACCCTTGTCCCGGGAGGATGTTAAAATAGAATTCTTTTATTATTTTATTTGATCATTTCACCATCATGATATGATAACCATCCTTTCATTGATGAGGATATCAGCTAACATCATTTTCGTAGTTTTTTGGTTGATTGGCACTGTAAGTTGACTGATAACATACAAGTAATTTTATCTGCAGGAAGAGACTACCTTCTTCAACTGTAGTATAATATCTGTGTTGTGTTTAGTTACTTAGTGCTCCAATTATAGTTTGATCTGGTATCTTGCTAGTTTTCACATTAAAAATTATACCTTGTGCTTCTTTTTTGGTATCATACTAAAAATATCTTTGAGGAATATGAGACTACATGGGAATAGGAAAACTTACTAGAAATATGCATATATTATTTTCTCTGATGTTCATTTATTTCATTTTTTCATAATATGCCAATAGCAGATCTCTTTCCACATGAGTTATTGAATATTAAATGTTTCTTCCATCTTGAGAAAGTAAATCTGTATATTATGGAGGTAGAATTAAAATAATATTTACTATATATAAGAATGCATTATTTTACTTCATCCTCACAGGCACCCAATAGGATAGAAGTATTATAAATTGAATATCCCTTAATGAAAATGCTTGGGATCAGAAATGTTTCAGCTTTCAGATTTTTTTTAAATTTTGAAATATATGTATGTGTGTATATACATGTATACGTGTGTGTATATATATATGTATCCATGTATGTATATATACAGGTATATATGAGTATCTTGGAGATGAGACCCCAAGTCTAAACACAAAATTCATTTATATTTCATATACATAATGATACACATAGCCTGAAGATAATTTTATCCAGCATTTTGAGTACAACTTGCCATGTGAGATGAGATGTGAAATTTTTCACTTAGGGAATCATTTTTCACTTGTGGAGCTCAGAAAGTTTTGAGTTTTGGAGTTTGGAGCATTTTGGATTTCAGATTATGGATTAGAGTTACCCAACCTACATTATTTTTCATTTTATAGATGAGGAAAGTAAAGCAGCAAGAGGTTAGATTGGATAGTTTGTCCAAGTTATAGCACAACTAATAAATTGACTGCTAGAATTCTAACCAGAAAAACTGCTCTAAGACACTATATTAAGTTTCCTCTCAGGGATTATAAATATTGAGTTGATGATATTATAAACTCTTACAGGAAACCAGGGCCTTCTTTTAAAATTTTATTTGAAAATAAAGTCTAGGGGCCAGTGCTGTGGCGTAGAAGGTTAAGCTGCTGCCTATGGCACCAGCACCCCATGTGGGTGCCCATTTGATTCCCAGCTGCTCCACTTCAATCCACCTCCCTGCCACCAACGTGGGAGACTCTGAAGAAGCCCCTGGCTCCTGGCTTTGGTCTAGCCCAGCTCCAGCTGTTGCAGCCATTTGGGGAGTAAACCAACAGATGGAATATCTCTCTCTGTCTCTCCTGCGCTCTCTGTAACTCTGCCTTTCAAATAAAATCTTAAAAAAAAAAAGTCTGATCTCTACTCTTCATTATCTATATGTAACCCACGAGAGATCTACCAAAAAAAGAGAGAACAAGATTAGAATCCTTTTCCAATGCTTTTTAATACCATTAGTAAATTCTGTTACCTAATTTAGAGATCCTGATTTACAAATAACACATTAAGATCAATGTACTTATTTGGGAATAAAGAAAAAAATAACCATTTTTTTTCTTTTAATTGTGTGTTTGGTTTAGAATGAAACAGAAATTGAACTGGGGAGCCTGTTGAGACAGGATTTCCAAGGATTGCATAATGAATTACTGCTGCGCATTGGAGAGCACTATCAACAGGTCTTCAATGGTTTGTCAATACTGGCCTCATTTGCATCTAGTGATGATCCATACCAGGGACCAAGAGATATCACCTCTCCTGAGCTGATGGTAAGGAACATGTTATAAGGAGTTGTTTTTGTTTTTTCTCCTTTTAAAACTGTTTTTATTCACTCATTTTGAAAGAGTAACAGAGATAGAACAATCTTTTATCTGCTGGTTCACTCCCCAGATGTCTGCAGCAGCCGTGGCTAGATCATACCAAAACTGGGAGCCAAGAACTCTATCCACATCTCCCATGTTGGTGGCAGGAACCCAAGTACTTGGGCCATCATCCCTTGTCTCCAGGTGCATTAGCAGGAGGTCAGATTAAAATCAGATTAGCTGGAGCCCAAATCAGGCACTCCAAATAAGAGACTCTGGCATCGCAAGCAGTAGCTTAACCCACTACACTACAGCACCTGCCCCTTTTCTGTTTCTTCACTATCTACCCATACTTAGTTTTTTTTTTAAAGACTCTTTCTTTCTTTTTATTCTTTCCCTCCTTCCTTCCCCCCTCCTTCCCCCCTTTCATTCCCTTCCTTTCTTTCTCTCTTCCTCCCTCTCTCTCTTTCTTTTTTTCTTTCACAGAGTGATAGGGGAAGAGAGAGAGTGAGCTTGTATCTCCTGTTTTACTCCCTAAATGCCCACAACAGCTGTGTAGAACCAAGTAGACCAGGACCCCAGAACTGAATCTGAATTTCCCACATGGATAGCAGGGACCTAAGTGCTTGACCATCACCTACTACCTCCCAAGGTGCACATAAACAGGAAGCTGTAATTAAGGTAGAGCTAGGGCTTGAACCCAGGCATCGCAGTATGGGATATCGGTATCACAAGTGGCAGCTTAACCCGCTGCCCCACAATGCCAACTCCTCTTAGTCTTTTTTATTCTCTGTTTTCATTATCTACATTATCTATAGAGTGATTTAGTACTGTGTAACTTGACTGGCTTTCTCTATCATAATTTTTCCTTAAATGCTGTCGTTTGATCCTTTGCCTTAATATGATTTATATTTCATTGAATTCAAACTTTAAATTTCAGTTTTAGACTTACCTTAAGCCTGGACTTGTAGATTTTTTTTAAGATTTATTTTGGGGCTGGTGCTGTGGCATAGCAGGTAAAGCCACCGCCTACAGTGCTGGCATCTCATATGGGCGCCAGTTCGAGTCCCAGCTGCTCCACTTCTGATTCAGCTCTCTGCTATAGCCTGGGAAAGCTATAGAATATGGCCCAAATCATTGGCTCTTGGCTTCAGATCAGCACAGCTCCAACCATTGCAGCCAACTGGGGAGTGTAACAGTGAAGGGAAGACCTCTCTCTCTCTCTGCCTCTCCTTCTCTCTTTGTGTAACTCTGACTTTTAAATAAAATAAATAAATCTTAAAAAAAAAAAAAAAAAGAATAAGGAAGTTGCTTGTCTTTCCCTAACCTCCTTCTCTCTAATCTGGATCCTGGTTTGAATCCAATCCTGAGGATTCCACTGTAGCTCACTCAAGGTTTTCTCACTATAATTTACTGTTTGTCATGGCAATTAATGAGTCAGTTTCACTAATTTCTTAAAATATTAATGTAAACATATATGCATTGGAGAAACTTTTTTTTAAAAATGCATATTCTGGGGCTGGCACTGCGGCACAGAGGGTTAAGACCCTGGCCTGAAGTGCCAGCATCCCATATGGGTGCTGGCCCTAGTCCTGGCTGCTCCTCTTCCGATCCAGCTCTCTGCTATGGCCTGCAGTAGAAGATGGCCCAAGTCCTTGGGCCCCTGCACCCATGTGGGAGACCCGGAAGAAACTCCTAGCTCCTGGCTTCAGATCGCGCATCTCCAGCCATTGCAACCATCTGGGGAGTGAACCATCGGATGGAAGACCTCTCTCTGTCTCTTCCTCTCTCTATATCTCTTTCAAATAAATAAAATAAATCTAAAAACAAATGCATATTCAGCCTAGAGCAGGGCCCTGGGAATCTGCATTTCATTAAAAAAATTAAAATTTTTTGAATGGAAGAGAGACGGTGAGAGATCTTCCATCTTTTGGTTCACTCCCTAAATGTTTGTAATAGCTGGGGCTGGCATAGGCCAAGGCCAAGAACCAGTTATTAAAACCAGGTCTCCTACATGAGTGGCAGCAACTCAACTTCTTGAGCCATCACTGGTGCCTTCTATGGTCTGCATTAGTAGGAAACATTAGTGGAGTTGAGATAGAACCCAAGTATTCTGATATGGGATGCAGGCAACCCAAATGACATCTTAACCACTGTGCCAAGCACCCACCTCAAGAAACTTAACTCACTAACAGCTTTCCAGTGGTCTAATCTAGTTGGGTGGTATGGGCATTGTGGCACAGCAGGTTAAACCATGGCCTGCGATACCTGTGTCCCATGTTGGAGTACCTGATTCAAGTCCCTTCTACTCTGCACTTCCAATCCATCTTCCTGCTCGTATAACTGGGAGGCATCAGATGATGGCCCAAATGCTTAGCTTCCTTCCTGGTACTCAAGTGGAAGAAAGATCCTAATGGAGTTCCTGACTGGCCTGGCCTAGTCCCAGCTGTTGCAAGCGATTAGGGAGTGAACCAGCAAATGGAAGATCTCTTTCTTTCTGTGTCTCTACCTATCAAATAAATAAGTAAACAACTAAATAAAACCAATAATCTAGTTGGGTAAGGTATAAATGATGTTATTTAAGTAATAAACTGTCTTAAAGAATTTGATCTGTATAAAATGTACATATCTGTTTTTCCTTAGGCTGATTATTTGCAACCTAAGTTGTTGGGCATTTTGGCCTTTTTTAATATGCAATTATTGAGCTCCAGTGTTGGCATTGAAGATAAGAAAATGGTAAGTAGTGATGATTGACTTAGAAAGTGCTAGAATAGAAGTCATTTAGAATACGCAGGCTATTAGGTTTCTCCTTGCTGCAAGCACTGAAAGGTAAGCAGTGATCAAATGTGACATTTTGTATTTTTGAACGAAGTATAAAGCTTCTCAGGAGTCTAAAAATAGCAATTGTATCCTTTACAGTTACTTAGCTGGTGAGGGATGGAAAACTCAAGCTGACTAAAAGGAATTTATTAGCTCTGTGCTTAAACATGTAAGGATAATGTAGCTTTGGCATAACTTGCTTCTGGACTCAAAAATGTTCTCAGAATTTTTCTCTTGGCTCAGATTCACCTGTGTTGGATCTGTATGTCAGTGCCAGGTTATGACTTCAGTGGCTTCCCGCTCTCATCATTATAATGTCTAGAGTCTAATAATCGCTGATGGCTCAAACAAAACTTGCGTAGTTGAATCTTATTAGCCCAGATGGGTCTGAGGTAGGTCATGGCTCATTGTTTTTTTTTATTTGTTTGTTTGTTATTCATTTTAGAAGCAGAATACAGGAGGTGGGGGAGAGTGAGCTTCCACCTGCTGGTTTGCTCTCTAAATGCCCACACTGGCCGGGAGTGGGCTGCTTGAAGCCAGGATCTGGGACTCAATCCAGATCTTCCATGTGAATGAAACACAAACACGGGAGCCATCACCTGGTGCCTCCCAGAGTGTACATTAGTAGGAAGCTGGAATTGGGAGCAGAGCTGGGACTTGAACCCAGGCACTCCAGTATAGAATGCACTTGTACCAAGTTGCATATTAACAGCTACACCAAACATTTTTTAAAAAAATATTTTCTATTTATTTGAATGGCAGTAACAGGAAAAGAAAGAGAGGTATCTTCCCTCTGCTGGTTTACTCTTTAAGTGACTGCTGGGCCAAGGGATTGGGCCAAGCCAAAGCCAAGGGCCAGGAACTCCATCTGAGTCTCCCTGTGGGTGATAAGGACCCAAATACTTGAGCCATGTTCTGTTGACTTCCCAGGTGCATTAGCAGAGAGAGAGATCAGAAGCAAAACAGCCAGGACTCAAACCCACGTTCTAATATTGGATGAAGCTTTATCCACTGCATATCACAATGCTGGCCACCAGATGTTATTTTTCAATAGAAAATGTTAGATTTATATAAAGTAAGGCAACTCTGGTATTTGTATGTTTATATTTAAATTCTTGTGGCATGATGATGTTTCATTATGATTGCTGCGACAAATTCTAAATTTTCCTCTTAAAGATCGAGATAAAATTTTGGATATTGATAAAATTTCCCTTTTTGTTGCTTTCCATGACTGTAGTCACTAAGATTAGAGTAAATCTACAAATGAAAATTTTTTTTTATTTTAGGCTATACTACCTTTTTTTTTTTTTAAGATTTATTTATTTACTTGAAAGAGTTACAGAAAGCGAGAGACAGACAGACAGAGATCGTCTGTCTTCTAGTTTACTCCTTGAATGGCTGCAATGGTCAGGGCTGAGCCAGGTCAAAGCCAGAAGCCAGAGATTCATCCTGGTCTCTCTCTTGGGTTGCAGGGGCCCAAGGACATTAGCAGGGAGCTGGATTGGAAGTGAAGCAGCCAGGACTCGAACCAATGCCCATATAGGATGTCAGTGTCGCAGACAGCAGCTTTTAACCACTATGCCACAACACCAGCACCAACTCTCTTTTTTTAAAATAACCTTGAGACAGGAAAGTCTTATGGTAAAATATTAAAGTCTACAAATTCCAGTAATTGATGCCTTTTCTTTTGGTGTCAACTAATAAATTTAACACCCCTAAAACTTTAATTGCAGTTAAACAGCTTCTATCTTACTGTTATCTCAAGTGAGTGAATCTAAGAAAACTAGAGTTTGTAGCCTGTGCCGTGGCTTAACAGGCTAATCCTCCGCCTTGCGGCGCCGGCACACCGGGTTCTAGTCCCGGTCGGGGCACCGATCCTGTCCCGGTTGCCCCTCTTCCAGGCCAGCTCTCTGCTGTGGCCAGGGAGTGCAGTGGAGGATGGCCCAAGTGCTTGGGCCCTGCACCCCATGGGAGACCAGGATAAGCATCTGGCTCCTGCCATCGGAACGGCGCGGTGCCTACCGCGGTGGCCATTGGAGGGTGAACCAACGGCAAAAAGGAAGACCTTTCTCTCTGTCTCCCTCTACTGTCCACTCTGCCTGTCAAAAATAAAAAAAATAACAACAACAACAAAAACTAGAGTTTGTGTTGTAAACATAAAGAGCATACATGTTTTGGCACATAGTTAAAAGCTGACCAGAGTTGTTGATAGATCAACTGTGTTTCTCTGTTTCACATGTTTTCCTTCTGGGTTTATCATCAGTTGTTTGCTTTACTAAATTCAGGACATCTTGAATTTATTATCATTAGGACAAAAATTTCTTTTAACTATGGACACTATTAGGCATTTCATTCAGTTCACAATTTTTACAAGGCTCTCAAGTTCAAATTATTTTAATTCAATTTATATTTAAGCTGCTTTGTTTAGTTTGGAATAAACATGAAGAAAATTAAATAATATGCATGACTGTGTTAACAAATCAGAAAATTTACTCTGCTAGAAGGCCACTGGACCAAAATAACAAACCACCTTCAAGGAGGGAAAAACATCTCAACTTGTGTTTTTCAAATTCTTAATTCCCATATAAGAAGTTGCACAAAATGAACTTTTGTTGTCTGAGAGTAGATGACTCCTGAGATTTGAGTGAAAAGCTCTTGTCCTTAAGACTTGCCTGTTTTAATAAGCTTTATTTTAAAGCATTACTTACTTTTTAGGCCTTGAACAGCTTGATGTCTTTGATGAAGTTGATGGGACCCAAACATGTTAGCTCTGTGAGGGTGAAGATGATGACCACTCTGAGAACTGGTCTTCGGTTCAAGGATGATTTTCCTGAATTGTGTTGCAGGTAAATAACTGCCTTAGTTCATTCACTTTTTTATATTTCCTAGTGACACTAGCTTCAATTCTTAAGTCTTTTCGGGAAACTGGTTTCAAATTGTAAATAATTAAGGTAGAAAGACTATTTGTGTTGAAAAGGGACTGTATTTACTTTTTTTTTTTTTTTAAGATTTATTTATTTACTTGAAAGAGTTAGACAGAGAGGGAGGGAGGGAGGGAGGGAGGGAGAGAGAGAGAAGAGAGAGAGAGAGAGAGAGGGAGAAAGAGAAAGTAGAAGTCCTCCAACTGCTAGTTCACTTCCCAAATGGCTGCAACGGCCAGAGCTGAGCCGATCTGAAGCCAGGAGCCAGGAGCTTCTTCAGGGTCTCTCACATGGGTGCAGGGGCCCAAGGGCTTTTGCCATTTTCCACTGCTTTCCCAGGCCATATTAGAGAGCAGGATCAGAAGTGGAGCAGGACCGGCGCTGTGGCGCAGTGGGTTAACGCCCTGGCCTGAAGCGCCGGCATCCCATATGGGTGCTGGTTCTAGTCCTGGCTGCTCCTCTTCCGATCCAGCTCTCTGTTATGGCCTGGGATAGCAGTAGAAGATGGCCCAAGTCCTTGGGCTCCTGCACCCACATGGGAGACCCAGAAGAAGCACCTGGTTTCGGATCAGTGCAGTTCTGGCCATTTCGGCCATCTGGGGAGTGAACCAGCAGATGGAAGACGTGTCTCCCTGTCTCTACCTCTCTCTGTATCTCTGTCTTTCAAATAAATAAAAATAAATCTTTAAAAAAAAAAAAAGAAGTGGAGCAGCCAGGACTGGAACCAGCCCCATGGGGGATGCAGGTACCACAGGCGGTGGCTTTACCTGCTATGTCACAGCACTGGTCCCTGTATTTACCCTTTAAATAATATTTTACTATGGAAATCTTAACATCCTGGAAAATAAAAGAGTTATAACTTTTTAGCTTATTTGTTTATTTGAAAAATAGATTGATAGGGAAAAACAAAGAGGGAAAAACAGATCATTTGCTGGTTCAGTCCCTGGCTACAACAGCCAAGGCTGGGGCCAGGCTGAAACCAGGAGCCAGGAACTTTATCCTGGTCTCCCAGATCGGTGGCAAAGACCCAAATACTCCCATATAGGATTCCAGCGTCATGGCTTAAGCCACTGTACCACCATGCTGGTCCCAATAGAAGAGTTATTAATGAACTCCTACGAATCTATTATGAGGCCCCAGAAGTTGACAACATAGCTGATCTTATTGAAATTATCCCCTTGTACCTTTTTTAGTGTCAGAGTATTTTAAAGAAAATCTCAGAATCACATCATTGTACTTGTCAGTATTTCAGATATGACTAATGGATAAGAGTTTTAAAAAAACACATGTTGGCTGGCGCCGTGGCTTAACAGGCTAATCCTCCACCTTGCGGCGCCAGCACACCGGGTTCTAGTCCCGGTTGGGGCGCCGGATTCTATCCCGGTTGCCCCTCTTCCAGGCCAGCTCTCTGCTATGGCCCGGGAAGGCAGTGGAGGATGGCCCAAGTCCTTGGGCCCTGCACCCGCATGGGAGACCAGGAGAAGCACCTGCCTCCTGGCTTCGGATCAGCGAGATGCACCGGCAGCAGCGGCCATTGGAGGGTGAACCAATGGCAAAAAGCAAGACCTTTCTCTCTGTCTCTCTCTCTCACTATCCACTCTGCCTGTCCAAAAAAAAAAAAAAAAAAAAAAGTTATATTAAAATTAATAGTAATTCCTAATATCATCTAAAATTCAGTTAATACTTGGAATTCCTCCAATTGCCTCTGAGATATTTTTCTCAAATATGTTGGTTTGTTTGAATCAGGCTCTAAACAAGGTTTACATATTAGACACTTGGTTGTTTGGCTCCTTATGTATCTCTTAGAAATAGCCTCACCCTGTTAAGTCCTCTTCCCACATATTTTACTTTTTTCAGGCCATTAAGATACTGATGTGTAGGCCTTGGCTGTTTGCTGATTTAACTTTTCCCTGTGTATCTTATTTCCTCCTTGTTTTTCTACATAAACTAGTAACTAGATGTAGATTCTCAGTTAGGTTTAGGTGCAACTTGTTTCAAAAGCATGCTTCAAAGGAAGATTTTGTGCTTCTCGTGTGCTACAACATTAACTACACATTATCTGGTTGCCTGTTTTTTAGTGATGCTAAGTTAATCACTAGGTTGTGGTTTTATCAAACTGAATTCCTCTATTACAATTTTTCATGTAAGGGTTTTATCATTGCCTAAGTTAATTATTTGATTACAAATATTAAAATACTAATTTTTCTAATTTTGTTATTCTACCTATATTTTTTAGGTGGGATTTTTCTTCTTTTTAATGGTGACCATATCTCTTTTTAAAAGATCTGTTTATTCGAAAGGGAGGGTTGGAGAGAGATTCTTCATCCACCATTTCACTTCCCAATGGCTGCAATGCCCAGGCTGAAGCCTAGAGCCTATAACTGAGTCCAGGTCCTCTGTGTTGGATGCAAAGGCCTAAGCACTTACGCCATCTTCCAGTGTTCTCCCAGGTGCAGGGAGCTATATCGGAAGCTGAGCAGTCAGGCTCAAACCAGTGCCCATATGGAATGCTGACGTTTCGGGCCGGAGCCCAACCCAGTGTGCCATGATTCCACCCCCAGGATTCTTCTTAAATAAAACAAAACTCCTCATAAAGAATATCATACTGCATATTGTTAGCCTAGGAAAAGACCAAACTTCAAAATTTGAAGTACAATTTCTACTAAACGCATACAAATTTACAAAAGTTGAAAAACTGGACGGTGAGCTGTCATGAGTCAGGGACCATCTGTATAAACAACTGCACACATACAACGTCTATTTCTTAGGATTAATCTTGTCCCAAAACACCGTTTTTCACTTTGCTTCTTTGTTGTTTGGTTAATTTCATTCAAGAGACAGAAAGAGAAGCAGATACAGAGAGCTCTCCTCCACTGGTTCAATCCCCAAATACGCACATAACCAGGGCTCGATCAGGCTGCAACTGATGGGAACTCAATCCAGGTCTCTCATGTGGGTGGCAGGGACCTATGTACTTGAGCCATCACCTGCTGCCTCCTTGGGTGTGCCTTTACCAGGAAGCTGGAATCAGGCATGGTGCCAGGAATAGAACTTGGGCACTCCACGGTGGGATGTGAGTGTTCCAAGCCTCAGCACAATTGCTGGGTCAAATGCCCCCTACCCCCCCTTTTTCATTTGACTTAATAGAATATGGAGATCACTTTATTTAGAACTTATAATATTAATCCTATTTTTAAAGCTACATATTGTTTGCAGGCATTGTTTGTTCAACTAATAACTCATGATGCTGTACAAATAATATAAATAATTGAAACTGATTTTCATTTGTTTTTTGCATAGAGCTTGGGACTGCTTCGTTCATTGCCTGGATCATGCTTATCTCGGCCCGCTTCTGAGTCACGTAATAGTAGCTTTGTTACCTCTCATACACATCCAGCCTAAGGAAACTGCAGCTATCTTTCACTACCTTATAATTGAGAACAGGTAATGTGGAGCTGCTCATGTTTTAATTTTAGAGTCTGTCTATAAACAATAGTCACTGACATGTGTTTACATATAGAACTGAGGCTATTTCAGTTGTGGCGTTTCTTCTACTATAATTGTATTTAAAAATTACTTTTCATTAATTCTGAAGCAACAAAACTAAATTTACCTTTCTTCTCGTGGTGAAAAGGAGATGGTTGAAAAGCACAAGAAAGGTTATGGGGGATATTCACCTGCTTTCTGCAGTTTACCTTACCTGAAACCCTTATTGGTTTATTGCATTAACCTTTGAAACAGCCTCCCTTCCTTTAAGCTTTTATCATGTTTATTCATATTGTTGCCAGATGCTCTTTTAAAAGCATTTCTTGGCCGGCGCCGTGGCTTAACAGGCTAATCCTCCACCTTGCGGCGCCGGCACACCGGGTTCTAGTCCCGGTTGGGGCGCCAGACTCTATCCCGGTTGCCTCTCTTCCAGGCCAGCTCTCTGCTATGGCCCGGGAAGGCAGTGGAGGATGGCCCAAGTGCTTGGGCCCTGCACCCGCAAGGGAGACCAGGAGAAGCACCTGGCTCCTGGCTTCGGATTAGCGAGATACGCCGTCCGTAGCGGCCATTGGAGGGTGAACCAACGGCAAAAAGGAAGACCTTTCTCTCTGTCTCTCTCTCTCACTGTCCACTCTGCCTGTCAAAAAAAAAAAAAAAAAAAAAAAGCATTTCTTTTTCTATACCACTCTAGCATACTCTCTAGGTCTGTTTCCAAACTGATGAATTCCAAATTGCTTAAATTGACATTCAAGGCTTTCCAAAATCAGGCCACTTCTTTTATCCTAACATCTTTTCCCTTCATTTTCCAAAACAGGCATGGCACTGTAGCCAATGTGGAACATATATTACTGCATCCCATTTGTATTCTTGCCTCTTGGCTGCTTTTCAGCTTAGAATGTGTTCCTTCACATTAAACAAATATGGTTTTTTGTATTATTTTTGTATTATTTCACTTACTGTTGTATGTCATAGTTCTGTTGTTTTTAAAGTCAGGGTTTAAGTAGTACTTATTTAACTTCTCACTCATACAGTATCGCAGTTCCTCCTAATCAGTTCCAATGACTGTCCTATCAGGTAGGAAAGTCCAGAAGAAAGAAGTTGATGTATTTTTATTCACTTAAAATACTTTTATTTCTAGCACATTGATATTTTAAACATAATAGAACAAAAAATCATAATTTAGGTCAGTTTTCAAATATTTCTTTAATTGCTATGTTAAGAGTCATATCTTTGCTCTTTGTTGTGGAGGAATTATTTTTCTCCTTTTTTCATTCCATAAGAAAAATCTTCTTTGACCATGTGCTAGATGAAAGGCCTTACACTCCCTGAATACAGGAATAACTTTTGCTAGGTTTATTGTTCCATATCAGTGCTTGGTATATTATAGCTCACAGAAGTTAACTTACTACATGGTTTTTTGCATGGGTAAGGCTAGAATTTAAAAACACTTTTTTTTTTTTTTTTTTTTTTTGCACAGGCAGAGTGGACAGTGAGAGAGAGAGAGACAGAGAGAAAGGTCTTCCTTTTGCCATTGGTTCACCCTCCAATGGCCACTGCTGCCAGTGCGCTGCAGCCGGCGCACTGCGCTGCAGCCGGCGCACCGCGCTGATCCGAAGCCAGGAGCCAAGTGCTTCTCCTGGTCTCCCATGCGGGTGCAGGGTCCAAGCACTTGGGCCATCTTCCACTGCACTCCTGGGCCACAGCAGAGAGCTGGCCTGGAAGAGGCGCAACCAGGACAGAATCTGGCGCCCCGACCGGGACTAGAACCTGGTGTGCAGGCGCTGCAGGCAGAGGATTAGCCTGTTGAGCCGCGGCACCAGCCAACACTTATATTCAGACACAGAAAAGATTATATATTATATTGGAAGGAAATTAAAAATTATAGCCATGATAAGGACTATTTGTATCTTTTTCTCTAAAATGCTTGATGAGAATTTATGTTTTGGACTTGGCTTGATTTGCTCATGATTTTTCGATCTGGGGTAGGTTCAACTGAATATTTCTCTCCCTGGTTTTGCCTGTGATTACTAGTATGGCAGCATTCAACTGCCAGGTAGACTGGGCTAGGCATCTTCCTCTTTCCATGTAGTGTCAGGGCCTTTCTCTGTCTCTCTGTGGCCCATCTATGTTGATGATCAGACTTCTCAAGTGGTGACTCAAGGCTCTCCAGAGTACAAAAACAGATGTCTGGGGCTGATGCTATGGCACAGCGGGTTAAAGCTCTGGCCTACAGTGCTGGCATCTAATATAGGCGCCTGTTCAAATACCGGCTGTTCCACTTCTGATGCAGCTCTCTGCTGATGCCCCTGGGAAAGCAGCAGAGGATGGCCCAGGTCCTTGGGCCCCTGTGCCCTTGTGGGAGACCTGGAGGAGGCTCCTTGCTCCTGGCTTCGAGTTGGCTCAGCTCCAGCTGTTGTGGCCATTTGAGGAGTGAACAGGTGGATGGAAGACCTCTCTTCTCTGTAACTCTGTCTTTCAAATAAGTAGAAGAAATCTTAAAAAAAAAAAAAAAAAAAAAAGATGCTGCCTGGCTTTTTTTTTTTTTTTTTTTTTTGACAGGCAGAGTGGACAGTGAGAGAGAGAGAGAGAGAGAGAGAAAGGTCTTCCTTTTTGCCGTTGGTTCACCCTCCAATGGCTGCCGTGGCCGGCGCGCTGCGGCCGGCGCACCGCACTGATCTGAAGGCAGGAGCCAAGTGCTTCTCCTGGTCTCCCGTGGGGTGCAGGGCCCAAGCACTTGGGCCATCCTCCACTGCACTCCCAGGCCATAGCAGAGATCTGGCCTGGAAGAGGGGCAACCGGGACAGAATCTGGTGCCCTGATCGGGACTAGAACCCAGTGTGCCGGTGGAGGATTAGCCTGTTGAGCCACGGCGCCAGCCAACTTTTTTTTTTTTTAACACCAAGCTCCAAATTAACACAACTTATCTCTGCCACAGTCTTATTTGCTAAAGCAAGCCACACACCCAGCCCAGATTCAAGAGGAAGGTGTTACATATTTGACATGCTTTTATGGAGGGCCACCAATATAACAAGACTATCATTAAGTTGCTTCCCTTAATTGTTACTATTAATTTTCCTGAGCATATGAACATGGTTAAGAAGAATATTTTGCATTACAGTAATCAACTAGCACTTTTTTATTTTGAAAAATGTATTTTATTTATTTGAAAGAGTTACTGAGAGAGGTAGAGACAGAGAGAGAGGTCATCTATCTGTTGTTTCGCTCCCCATATGGCTGAAACAGCCGAAGCTGAGCTGATCTGAAGCCAGGAGCTAGGCGCTTCTTCCAGGTCTCCCACTTGAGAGGGCCCAAGGACCCAGGCCATCCTCTGCTGCTTTCCCAGGCCACAGCAGAGAGCTGGATTAGAAGTGGAACAGTTAGAACTTGAACTGGCGCCCATGTGGATTGCTGGCACTGCAGACGGCAGCTTTACCCCTTATGCCACAGTGCCGTCCCCTTCAACTAGCAATTTTAAGTGTGAATTAAGCTGGTCTTAGTTTCAACTTCTGCTTATGTATTTTTTAGTATTCATATTCTTGGCAAATAATGCTTTTTCATTCTAACTATTAGGGATGCTGTCCAGGATTTTCTTCATGAAATATATTTTTTACCTGATCATCCAGAATTAAAAAAGATAAAAGCAGTTCTCCAGGAATATAGAAAGGTAATTTTTTTTTAATTGGTGGTTTAGGAGATTGCTGACCCAAAGCTAATCCCAAATTCTAATACACTGAATAATGATCCTTTGGAATAAAATCTGGGGATAATATGAGTTTAGCTATACTCTGATAGCTAATTCCTAGTGACTACATAGTGCTGCTATGAATCCACAACTTTTGCAGTGAGTTTATTGTTTAGCCCAAAGCTACAATAGCATTAGCTAGAATGGAGGACAAAGAATACAGTTCTTATGCTTTATTTACAATCCCCAAAAGAAGCAGCTGCCACAACTCAGTGTCCTGAGAGAAGGAAGAAAGCTGTGGAATTACTTTAGTTTGGTTGTCCTACAGACAGGGTGTATAGAAATGCCAGATCTGTGTGGTTCTTGAGCTGTAGAAGGGGAATAACCTGTAATTCCAGCATACTGAAGTTCAGTGAGTTCTCTGAAATTTTGGAAGCAGCAGTGGTGATTTCAAAGCACTTCAGGGCAGAAAGTGGGGTACCTGACTTAGGTATTACCTTGGGCAGTGAAAGGATGGAGTGAATTATCTACATAGTAAACCTGGTTCAGGGCCACTATGTAACCCTCTACAAATGAGGGAAAACTTCTACTTCTTGTTAAGAAGCATCTATTTTATACAAGTATAGTCTCATGTTGTTATAGTAAACTTTTTCTTAAGAAATCATTCTAAAGATTTTAGAATGGAATTCTTTCCCTGAGAATTACTAAAAATTACATATAATGTACAAGGGAAAGGATGGAAGTTTTATTATTTTTTAAACTGATTTAATTGTAGTATAGTTTTACTATTAATTATATAGGGAATTCAGACCTTTGGAAATGACTGTCAACATGGTTAATAAAATGGGTCTTGCTGTGCTGTTTATATAGGAGACCTCTGAAAGTACTGATCTTCAAACAACGCTTCAGCTATCCATGAAAGCAGTTCAGCATGAAAATGTAGATGTTCGTATTCATGCTCTTACTAGCTTAAAGGAAACCTTATATAAAAACCAGGTATGCTAAGATAATGTATTTGCAGAGTTACAGGAAATAAAAGTTGTAGATTTAAAGAAATATGATGGATTAGCATTTCTGCTTGAAATTCAGTAGATTCAAATAAGGAAGTAATTTTTATTTTACTTAGAATATCAGATCTGGCTGAGAATCACTAACCCATGAAATGCCGTTTGAGCTGAGTTCCAGAGATTTGCAAAGTTTTCTGTTGGTTTTAGAGTGTTATGATCTGTGATTGTATGTGGATTACTGCAGCTTTCTAGGTAAAAATGTATATGCAACACATTATGTTAGTCTTACATAATTTCCTATAAAAATGTGTCATATAAAATGTCAGAAATTTTGACTGAATTATGTCTTCATTTTAATTAAACTAATTTTTTAAAGTTATTTATTTATTCGAGAACTAGAGATAATCTATTGCCCTAGAACTCATTTTTCCATATTTGTTTCCCTCTTTTACTGGTTTTTATGTAATTTTCAATATTCTTATTTAATAGTTGTTCTTTTTCACTCACCTACTGAAATATTTGTCTACCATCCTTGAAAAATTACTGTTCTTTTTAACTGTTTTCAATATTTCTCTACTTTGTAAATATCATATTGTATTTTAATTATATGTCTACATGTCTGTTTTTCCTATTAGACTGAATTTATTAGGATAAGACTATATCTTACTCATTTTTGTATGCTGATATAATAAAATGCAATAACTATTTAATGGATTAATGATTGAAATTTTCAAACACATTTAATCATTATAATCATACAGAACATATTATGAACTATTATTATGTGAACTCACCAAAGACTAATTGGAAATATTACAAATATAGAAATTTAAATTTGTCAATGTTTATATTACATGTTCCTTAATATTTTTAATCTTTCTGGTTTAGAAGAATATATTAGCTTTCAAAAGTTATGTATAAACTTTTTTTTATTTTAGGAAAAACTGATAAAATATGCAACAGATAGTGAAACAGTAGAACCTGTTATCTCGCAGTTGGTGACAGTGCTTTTGAAAGGTTGTCAAGATGCAAACTCTCAAGCTCGGTTACTCTGTGGTGAATGTTTAGGGGAATTGGGGGCAATAGATCCAGGACGGTTAGATTTCTCAACAACTGAAACTCAAGGAAAAGATTTCACATTTGTGGTAAGTTATGTTCATTTGGGATGACAAGAAGAATTCTCTTTTCTGTTGAGGTTTATATTTTCCATTTACAAAGAAATATTGAAATTATCCTTAGTGGAGACTTGACCTAAATCATACAATTTAAGTAACTTCTGAGATCATTTCACGTTACTATTGCAGAGGCTTTTAGCCACAAGAAATAAAGTTTGGATTCAATCTCATGTGTTGTCCTTGTAAAAAAGGCTTCCTAATTATGGCAATACTTAAAACACTAGTTAATTATTTAAATATTATTCTCTAAACACTATTGCTGCTGTTTCCATGGAAAACTTGTTTCCCAGAATAATCTGACTATATAAATATATCTGTATGTATATATAGATAACAGATATAAAGATTGTTGTCGTTAAATGGGTTTGGGAAATTCATGTAAAAACAACTAAACAGAACTTTTAATGTGTCAGTGTGTGTTGTGAATCTTTAAGTATGTAGCAGTCAGTGCTGTGGCATAGCAGGTAAAGCTGCTGCCTGCTGTGCCAGCATACCACATGGGCACAGATTTGAGTCCCAGCTGCTCCACTTCCTATCTAGCTCTCTGCTAATGTGCCTGGGATAGCAGCAGATGATGGCCTGGGTCCTTGGGTCCTTGGGCCTCTACACTGATGTAGGAGACCCGGAAGAAGCTCCAGGCTGCTGGCTTTGGATTTTCTCAGCCTCAGCCATTGCAGCCATTTGGGGAGTGAACCAGCAGATGAAGGATCTCTTTCTCTCTCTCCCTCTCTCTCTCCCGCCTGCCCTCCCTCTCCCTCCTTCTCTCTGTAACTGCCTTTCAAATAAAATAAATAAATAAATCTTAAAAAAAAAAAGCGGAGGGTATGTTAAAATCATTTCTTGGAATGTCTCAAGTGACTCAGTCTGAACAGAATGCAATTTAGCAAATGCTATAATATACAATGTGCTTTTTTTTTTTTTTTTTTTTAATTTATTTGAAAGGCAGAGTTAGAAAGAGAAAGCTCTTCCGCTAACTGGTTTACTCCCCAAATGGCTGCAAACTACCAGGACTGGGCCACATGGAAGCCAGGAGCCAGGAACTCAATCTGGGTACCCTATTTTTTAGGTGTGGGTGGCAGGGGCTCAGGTACTTAGGAAATCTTCTGCCTTTCCAGGTACATTAGCAGAACCTGGATTGAAAGTGGAGCAGCAGGGGCCAGCACCATGGCTCACTTGGTTAATCCTCACCTGCGGCACCGGCATCCCATATGGGTGCCGGGTTCTAGTCCCAGTTGCAGCTCTTCCAGTCCAGCTCTCTGCTGTGGCCCCGGAAGGCAATGGAGGATGGCTCAAGTGCTGAGGCCCATGCACCTGCATGGGAGACCAGGAGGAAGCACCTGGCTCCTGGCTTTGGATCGGCGCAGCGCCGGCCGTGGCAGCCATTTGGGGGTGAACCAATGGAAGGAAGACCTTTCTCTCTGTCTCTCTCTCTAACTCTTATCTGTCAAACAAACAAAAAAAAGTGGAGCAGCAGCTGCAACTCAAACAAGCACTTATATGGGAAGCCAGCATTTCAGGTGACAGCCTTACCCGCTGTGCCAAAACACTGGCCCCTACATAATTTGTCTGTTTTTCCACCAATATACAGTAAATTTTAAGGTAATCACAGATTGTAAAACTATAATAGTATAACTTTTTTAAAAAAGATTTATGTATTTATTTGAGAGGTAGAGTTACAGAGAGAGAGAGAATGAGATCTTCCATCACTGGTTCACTCCCAAATGGCCGCAATGGTCGGAGCTGGGCAAATCTGAAGCAAGGAGCCAGGAGCTTCTTCTGGGTCTCCCATGTGGGAGTAGAGGCCCAAGCACTTGGACCATCTTCTACTGCTTTCTCGGGCCATTAACAGGTAGCTGGATTGGAATTGGAGCAGTCAGTACTAGAACTGGCACCTATCAGGCAGAGGCTCAACCTACTATGCCGTAGCACTAGCCCTGTATAACTTTCTTTTTTTTTTTTTATTTTATTTTTTTTTTATTTTTTTGACAGGCAGAGTGGACAGTGAGAGAGAGAGACAGAGAGAAAGGTCTTCCTTTTCCGTTGGTTCACCCTCCAATGGCCGCCGCGGTTGGCACGCTGCGGCCGGTGCATCGCGCTGATCCGATGGCAGGAGCCAGGGGCTTATCCTGGTCTCCCATGGGGTGCAGGACCCAAGCACTTGGGCCATCCTCCTCTGCACTCCCTGGCCACAGCAGAGATCTGGCCTGGAAGAGGGGCAACTGGGACAGAATCCGGTGCCCCGACCGGGACTAGAACCCGGTGTGCCAGCGCCGCAAGGTGGAGGATTAGCCTAGTGAGCTGCTGCGCCGGCTAACTTTCTTTTTTTTTTTAAGATTCATTTTTATTTATTTGAAAGTCAGAGTACACAGAGAGAGGAAGAGACAAAGACATAGAGAGAGAGATCTTCCATCCACTGGTTTATTTCTCAAATGACTACAACAGGCAGAGCTGGGCCAGTCTGTAGCTGGGAGCCCAGAACTTCTTCCTGGTCTCCCACATGGGTGCGGGGGCCCAAATTCTTGGGCCATCTCCCGCTGCTTTTCCAGGCACATCAGCAGAGATGTGAGTTACAAGTAGAGCAGCCAGGACTTGAATTGGCGCCTATATGAGATACTACAGATGGCAGCTTAACCCACTACAGCACAGCACCAGCCCAGTATAACTTTATTTTCTTTTTTTGAAGATTTTATTTATCTGAGAGGTAGAGTTATAGACAGAGGAAGAGATGGAGAGGGAGGGCTTCCATTTGCCGGTTCACTCCCTAAATATCCACAACGTCAGTGCTGAGCTGATCTGAACCTAGGAACCAGGATCCTCCTCCAGGTCTCCCATGTGGATGCAGAGGCCCAAGGACTTGGGCCATCTTCCACTGCTTTCCAAGGCCATAAGCAGAGAGCTGGATTGGAAGAAGAGCAGCCAGGACACTAACCAGCACCCAAATGGGATGCTGGCACTGCAGGCAGAGGCTTAGCCCATGTTATCACAGTGCCAGCCCCATCCCCATAACTTTCTTAACCATTTGTTTGACAAAGTTATAAAACAAAGTTTTATAAAACTGTGTTTCTAGTAATACTGATACAGGCAATTCTTTTTTGTTTGCCTTTGTTTTCATTCAGTTTACTTTTTAAGAATTAAAAAAAAATACAAATTATCAGAACAATGTGAGAGTCAAATTATTCTGATACACTTTAAAAATAGCCTAAAAAGCTTTAAATTTTGGCTTCTTAGCTACAGATTGTATTTTAGCCTTGGCACCAAACTTAGTTTGAACCTCTCTATCCTTGTTCTAAATTCATTCAGACAATTAAGATAGATTCACAATGTAAGGCATAAAACACCTTAAAAGATTTGTGTACCAATTTTTACTGAATTGTTTCTTGTTTTTGTTAAGACTAATGTAGAAGACCCAAACTTTGCTTATGGTTTATTGATGGAGCTAACAAGAGCTTACCTTGCATATGCCGATAACAGCCGAGCTCAAGATTCAGCTGCTTATGCCATTCAGGTAAGAAAATACTTAGTAATTACTGGCTTTACCTCCCGTAAATGTAATGACTATGAAACTTGTCTATGAAACTCTTTATTTCTTATTATCAAAATAATATTAGTGGTAAACATTTTAGAGAGTATGAAAGTATAACCTGTAGGTACTTGCAGTTTTGTATGTATACACAAATATGGGGAATCTTTCAAACTTTATGGAAGAGTTCATTATATGAACAAACTGTACATGGATTTCAAAAACTTTTTGCACTAAAATCATCTTTTAATCTCATCGTTCTACAAACTTTTTGAAGTATATTTCTCTTCCTTCAAAGAAAGATCATGTTTATGATTTGTAATTTGATTTTCTTTTGTGTTTAGCAGTTTATTGTGGGTAATTTCACATGTCAGTACATTTATCTCTAATTCATTCCTTTCAGTGATTGAATAATATTAAATATCTGTGTGCCATATTTTTTTAATAAACTTATTTAAGCAATTAGATTATATTCAGTGTTTTGCTAAGGCACCATAAGCACATTTCTGAGCACTTATTGACTATAGTAATTGTGTAGATATCTAGAAGTTAAAGTGTCTCAGAACAAATACAGAATTTATATTTGATAGATGTTTGTCAAAAAGTTTCATTGATTTATAACTTTTTTTTAAAGATTTATTTTTTTATTTTCAGCTGGCGCCGCGGCTCACTAGGCTAATCCTCCGCCTGCTGCGCCAGCACCCCGGGTTCTAGTCCCAGTTGGGGTGCCGGTTCTGTCCTGGTTGCTCCTCTTCCAGTCCAGCTCTCTGCTGTGGCCCGGGAGTGCAGTGGAGGATGGCCCAGGTCCTTGGGCCCTGCACCTGCATGGAAGACCAGGAGGAGGCACCTGGCTCCTGGCTTCAGATCAGCGCAGCATGCTGGCCGCAACGCACCAGCCGTGGCGGCCACTTAGGGAGTGAACCAATGGAAAAAGGAAGACCTTTCTGTCTTTCTCTCTCTCACTGTCTAACTCTGCCTGTAAAAAAAAAAAAAAAAAAGATTTATTTTTTTATTTTGAAAGTCAGAATTACAGAGAGAGAGGGAGAGACAGAGATCTTCCATCTGCTGATTCTCTCCCCAGATGGCCATAACAGCCAGTGCTGGGATAGGCTGAAACCAGAAGCCAGGAACTTCATCCGGGTCTCCCATGTGGGTGGCAGGGGCCCAGACACTTGGGCCATTCTCTGCTGCTTTTCACAGGCCCTTAGCAGGGAACTGGATTGGAAATAGAGTTGACTGCACATTAACCAGCACCCATTTGGGATGCTGGTCTTGCAGGCAGCGGTCTTACCTGCTACACAACACTGGCCCTAGTTTATACTCTTTTGACAATCCTGCCTTTCACAAAAATGTTTAATCTTCCCTTATGTGACAAGTGAAAAATGATATCTTAATTTGATTCATTTAATTATAAGAGTGTTATAGCATCTTTTATGTACTTTCTGCTGTTTGAAACTTTTTCTAAATGATCTTTTCCCATTTTTCTCTTGATGTTGATCTTTTTTTTATTAATATTTAAGACCTAGTTAGATATAATAGAAATTAACTTTTTGTTTATCATGCATGTGATAAATATTTCTTTGATGATTTACATGTTACTTTTTTCTTTAAAAGTTTCTGTTACATATTCAGGTTTGGATTTTGTTGGAAAGTCTAGGTTATAGATATAAATATTTGAGGATTTTATTGTAGAGAATTTTTTTAAAAGTTTATTTATTTTTCTGAAAGGCAGAGTGACAGAGAGGAAGAGAGATTTCCAATCTGCTGGCTCACTTCTGAAATGGCCACAGTGGCCAGGGCTGGCATTACAACTGGGTCTTCCCCGTGGGTGGCAGGATCCAAGTACTGAGTCACCTTCTGCTGCTTTCCCAGGCACATTAGTAGGAGCTGGGTCTTAAGTAGAGCAGCCAGGCACTCTGACATGGAATGTCAGTGTTGCAAGTGACAGTTTAGCCCACTGTGCCACAACACTGACCCCTAGAGATATTATTTAAAACTGTGAGTCTAGATGAGATGATCATGGGAGTGAAAGTGTTCCAGTAATTGAGCCTGGACAGTGAAAGGTTGGTGAGGATATGAGGGAATAAGAAAACTGAGAAGGAGCTGCCAATGAGATAAGATCATATGGTCTTCCAGAAGACAAGAAAGTGTTTCAAAAAGGATGGAGTGACCTGTATTAAATGCTAATTATAGGTACAATAATTTAAGAATTGAGAATTGATTATTGGTTTCATAATAACATAGAGGACAGTGGTCATCTTGATAAGAGCAATTTAAGTGCAATTCATTTATTTTTGTTTTAAAGAATTATTTTATTTAGTTGAAAGAGAGGTAGAGACAGAGAGAGTCTTCCATCCGTTCATTCACTCCTTAGATGGCCGCAACGGCTGGAGCTGTGCCGATCCGAAGCCAGGAGCCAGGAGTTTCTTCCGGGTTTCCCACATGGGTACAGGGGCCCATGGACTTGGGCCATCTTCTACTGCTTTCCCAAGCCATAGTAGAGAGCTGGATTGAAGTGGAACAGCCAGGACCTGAACTGGCGTCCATATGGGATGCCGGCGCTTCAGGCTAGGGCTTTAACCTGCTGTGCCACAGCACCAGCCTCGTACACTCTATCTTTTAAATACATAAGCAAATAAAAAAATTTTAAAAGGACATTCACATCTTCCACCCTCACATCCATCTAAGGCTAGCAATATCAGTAATTAATACTCTACTGTTACTACAGATGAACTGTCATTTCTAGTTACTGCTACCTTTTCTACTTGTATACAACATTACAAATCTCTTTGCCTATTTAAAATATTATTATATTGTTTCTATATTGCTTTCTCCTTTAATGAACTGTTCCCAAGCAACATAAACAGTTATTTTTCCCATGCTTACTCCTCTTTTCTCCCCAGCTATCTCATTCTTCTGCTGTCCTTGAAACTACCACTCCTAAAAGAGTTTATTTAATTTCTCTAAGTCGTCTTTTCACAAACATTCCTGAAAATTCTGTGACTGGCTTCACTACACAGTTGATTACACCCCAACCGTGACTCTGGAATCCCATATAAGCACTGGTTTGAGTTCTGGCTGTTCTACTTCTGATCCAGTTTCCTGATATTGTGCCTGGGAGAAAGGCAGAAGATGTCCCAAGTCCTTGGGCCCCTGACACCTATATAGGAGACTTGGACAGAGTTCCAATTTCTGGCTTTGGCCTGGCCCAACCCTGGCCAGTTATAACCATTTGGGGAGTGAACCAGAAAATAGAAGATCTCTTTCTGTCTCTGTCTCTACCTCTGTCTATAACTCTGTCTTTCAAATAAATAAAATAAATTTTTAAAACAAAAAAAAGGAATTACGCAATTACACTGAAATTGCTCTTAACAAGGTGACCAATGTCCTCCAGGTTATTATGAAACCAGTAATCTATTCTCAATTCTTAAATTATTATACCTATAATTAGCATTTAATACAGGTCATTCCAGAAGAAAAAAAAAGAGTGTCAGGGAATGGGGGAGAGATGGAGACATAAATTCCATCTTCTGGATTACTCCCCGAATAGGTGAAATAGCCATGTCTGGGCTAAGCCGAAGCCAGGAGCTAGGAACTCCATCCTGCTCTCCCACATGAGGCAGGGGCACAAGTGCTTGAACCATCCTCAGCTGCCTTCCCAGGTGCATTAGCGAGAAGCTGAATCCAAAGTGGAGTAACTAGTATTCCAGCTGGCATTCTGATGTGCGCTCCCAGCATCTGCAGTGGTGTCTTACCCCGCTACACCACAATGCCAGCTCCTGAAGGTCTCTTCTGGGTGTTTATTTTCTCAATGAAATAAGAAGCAATGTCTACAACCGTAGGGATATTACAGCTTTAAAGAGTGTAAACGTACTGAAACAAAACAAAACAAAAAAATCACCGGAATACTAAGTTACTGGTGATTAAGAGGGCTTCTGTTAGAGAAACTTTGCCAAAAATCAGAAAAATAAAAACAGCTAAATGAAAATGGAATTTGGGTATTCCTTGTTAAATGGTTTGTATATTTGCTTACTTTTATTAAAAATACTCAGCATAACTCTGGCCTCAGAATCAGCCCTTAAGGCATTTGGATCTGGCTGAAGAGCCTATGAGAGTATTTTAGGCATGGAAAGCCAAGACACGCTGGGGGAAAAAAAAAAAAAAGATGAAGAAGAAGAAGAAGACCTAAATGAAGGATCTCAGCGAGTGTGATCCCAGTGGAAAGAACGGGGCCATCAAAGTAGGAGGTACCTTTCTCTGAGGGGAGGAGAGAACTTCCACTTTGACTATGGCCTTGTCGGAATAGGATCGAAGTCGGCGAACCCTAAAGGCTTCCATAGCCTCGGCAACTCATGGCTAGAGCCTAGGGAGATTACTGACGCCATAAACAAGAGTGTTAAATTGTTAAATCAACATCAGGAGTCACTGTGTACTTACATCCCATGTAGGATCTGTCCTTAATAGGTTGTCGAAGGTGAAGTAATGATATAGCTAGTACTGAAACAGTATTTTTACACTTTGTGGTTATGTGTGGGTACAAACTGAAGAAATCTTTACTTAGTATATACTAAAGTGATCTTCTGTATATAAAGATAATTGAAAATTAAAAAAAAAAAAACCCTTGGTTTTAAATTGGAAATTACATAGAAAAATAATCAATCTTTTTTTAAAAAAAAATCTTGCAGAATCTCTGTCATTAATGTGATATACACTGTTATTTAATGCTATAACTAGTACTCCAACAGTATTTTTTCACTTTGTGTTGCTATGTGAGGGCAAACTGTTGAAATCTTTATATATACTAAACTGATTTTCTGTATATAAAGAGAATTGAAAATGAATCTTGATGGGAATGGAAGGGGAGAGCGAGTGGGAAAGGGGAGGGTTGCAGGTGTGGGGGGAAGTTGTGTGGGGGGAAGCCTTTGTAATCCATAAGCTGTACTTTGGAAATTTATATTCACTAAATTAAAAAAAAAAAGTTTGAAGCATAAAAAAAAAATACTCAGCATAGGTGTATAAAGTACAGCTTTTGCCAGACAGTGCTTATGTTTTATGAACACTAGAAAATTACTGGGTTTTTTTTTAGGACTCCACATTTCCCCCATTACTTTATTATGTATTTTATATAGCACTTTTAGATGTTTAAGAGTGAGATTTAAACTAGTCATTTTCCTTTTTTTATAAGATTTTATTTATTTAAGAAGTACAGTTATAGACAAAGAGAAGGAGAGACAGAGAGAAATGGCTTCTATCCACTGGTTCACTCCCCTGGTAGCTGCAACAGCTGGAGCCAAACATATCCAAAGCCAGGAACCAGGAGCTTCTTCTGGGTCTCCCATGTAGGTGCAGGGGCCCAAGGACTTGGGCCATCTTCTACTGCTTTCCCAGGCCATAGCAGAGAGTTGGATCAAAAGTGGAGCAGCTGGGACTGGAATCCAGGGCCCATATGGGATTCTGGCACCATAGGCAAAGGCTTAGCCCACTACGCCACAGCACTGGCCCTAAACTAGTCATTTTTAGAATGTTGAAAGATACTAACAGCATAATGTATTTGTCCTATTTTGAAGATCGATATTAAAGACAAAGCTTTTTCCCTTCATCTATAGAACCCCATTTTTTTAGGTGCTGTGGTGTAGTGGGTAAAGCTGCCACCTGCATTGCCGGCATCCCATATGGGCACCGGTTCAAATCCTGACTGTTCCACTTCTGATCCAGCTCTCTGCTATGACCTGGGAAAGCAGTAGAAGATGACCCAAGTCCTTGGGCCTCTGCACCTGCATGGGAGACCTGGAAGAAGCTCCTGGGTCCTGGCTTCTGGCTCCTGGCTTTGGATCAGCCCAGATCCGGCCGTTGCAGCCATTTGGGAAATTAACCAACGGATGGAAGACCTGTCTCTCTCTCTGCCTCTGCCTCTCTGTAACTCTGTCTTTTGAATAAATAAATATCTTTAATTAAAAGAAAGTAAAATTATTTTCATTTTATTTGAAAAAGAGGGAGAGGTTAGGAGGGAGATGGGCAGGGGGTGGGGAGACAGAGAGATTTTCCATCCAATGATTCACTCCCCAAATGCCCACAATTTCTGGGACTGGAACAGGCCAAAGCTGAGAACCCAGTACTCCATCCAGGTCTGCCACGTGGGTGGCAGGGACCTAAGTACTTAAAGATCTTCTGTTGCCTCTCAGGGTGCCCAATAGCAGGAAGCTGCATTGGAAGTGAAGTAGCTAGCACTTGAACCCAGGCACTATGATAAGGGATGTAGGCATCTTGTCAAGCAGCGACTTAACTACTGAAGGAAATACTCATACCCTATTTGTTTTATTTTAGGGGAAGTAACATATAACTATATAATCTCTAGCCTAAGTCAGTCTTTAACATTTGTATTATATTTTCAGTATTTTAAGCTCAATATTTTATGTCTAGAATTTGAGATAATTTCAAGGCAGTTTAAGCTGTTTAAACAGTTTAAACTGTTGTAGATTTTTAAAATTTTTGTTGTTGTTGTTCAAGATTTATTTATTTATTTGAAAGTAGACTTAAAGAGAGAAAGAAGTAGAGGCAGAGAGAGGTATTCCATCCGCTGGTTCTCTCGCAATTGGCTGCAACAGCTGTGGCTGGGACAGGTGGAAGCCAGGAATTTCATCCAGGTCTCCCACGTGGGTGCAGGTGCCCAAGCACTTGGTCCATCCTCTGCTACTTTCCCAGGTGCATTAGCAAGGAGCGGAATCGGAAGTGGAGCATCCAGGACTCAAACCGGCCCCCATATGGAATGCGGGCACTGAAGGCTGTGGCTTTAACCCACTGAGCCACAGCATTCACCCCCAAACTGTTGTTGGTTTATAGTTCTTTTCATTATAATTCAAAAAGATCAAATTCTATTAATCAAAGTCTGCAGATTTGGAAATTTCAGTTTTTTCTCCATATAACTCTTAATCTTATATTTCAATATATATTATCCATGGAAAATAAACTGGCTTCATATTTCAACTACTGCCTCAGCTTTGTGGCCCTAAATAAGTTTCCTAAATGGTTCCAAGCATTGGAATAAATGTGTGAAGGACATAAATGGACCCAAAATCTATTTTTATTACTATAACATTTGAAATATTCAAGAATAAAAATGGACTGGCAGTGTGGGCTAGCAGGCAAAGCTACAGCCTGTGATGCCAGCATCCCGTATGAGTATTGATTCTAGACCTGGCTGTTCCACTTCTAATCCAGCTCCCTGTTGATGGCCTGGAAAAATCAGTGGAAGGTGGCTGAAGTGCTTGGGCCCCTGCACCGATGTGGGAGACTTAGAGTAAGTTCATGGCTCCTGGCTTTGGCCTGGCTCAGCCCAGCTTGGACGTTGTGACCATCTGGGGAGTAAACCAGTGGATGGAAGATCTCTCTCTCTCTCTCCCTCTCTCTCTGTCTCTCTAACTCTGACTGTCAATAAATAAATAAATCATAAAAAAAATTATCTGATTGCTATGGACTTATAAATTAAAGTATGTATTTGTAGGAGCTGCTTGCTATTTATGACTGTAGAGAAATGCAGACTGATGGCCCAGGTCACCAGTTATGGAGAAGATTTCCTGAGCATGTTCGGGAAATACTGGAACCTCATCTAAATACTAGGTATGTAGACTCATTTAAACTATTTTTATAAAATTATTTTTAGCTTTGTAAAAGTTAATGTTGCTTTTGAGATAGCTTTTAAACACTAAAGGTATTTTTAGTATATTCATATACTATGGTATATAGTATATTCATTCACTGTGAATTTAGGCTTATAATCTTATCAAAATATCCCTCATTTCATCCACACAAGATTCCTGTTTTTCTTTTTCAGCCCCTCTAACGCATATAGACTAATGTCTAATATCCTACCTATCAATCCCCCCGTCAAGAGATGTAACCCATAACCATGCAGAGATAGAATGGGTAAAGGTCTGTCCTTAGTAGCTTCTTTGAGCTGGTATATGAGTGCAGAGTTACTTCAAAGTATTCTCTTGCTGATTGTCCTATGGTGTTTGGTGATGGCCTGGAAAAAAACTGTCCTTGACAGTCTAGAGAACTGATCACATCATCTAACTGGATAGGCTGGAAACCCTGCCTCATGACCTTCTGGAGCTGGATGGCTTGCATTCTGTTTAGATAAAACAAATGAGGGAATTAAAGACACATGGTCCAAAGAGAAGTAATCTGAGCATGGGAGTTCTAGGAGAAGAGAGATGCAACAGCCAGGATTTCCATAACCCAGTGTTGGGCTAGAAATTCCAATCCTGTTTGACCTGGACCTGGAGTTGTCTGGCCTTATCCAAGAAATATTGAGTATGATTTTGTGCCTGTCCAATTTTATTGACCCAAAAAGGCTCTTCATGGAGCAAGGTATAGACACCCTGTTGGACAGCTCTTAGCATGTCTAAGGTCTGAATATTTTGAAGGATGGATGCACCCAAAGAATTGATCTGATTTTTTTTTGGAGGATGAAGAGGTGGGCCATGATCCAAGTGTTAAATTCAACTAATTCAGTGGAGAGGTTAATAGAAATCTTATTTTCTGAAACACTTGCAGTTGTTCCTGCAGTGACATCCTTGCCTTTCAGTGACATATAGCTGATAAGGTTTATCTGAGTTTGGCAGCCTTTAACTGGACAACGGCTATGTTTCCTTCTATTTCCCAAAGGGGGGATTCCTGTTATGGCTTACTCTTGAGAGCTTGATATAGGAGTTTTACTATTTCGCCATACCTAGGGTTCTATAACCTGTTATTCCAAGAAATGCCCCGAGCTGTCTTAAGGTTGTAGGAGTACAGATTTGCTGCATGTCCTGTATCCTCTTTGCTGCTTGTTCCCCACAGGTGAGAATGAGCTCTAAATAGTTTGCCTCCCAAATGATCAGTTGTGCTTTTTCCTTGGACCTCTGGTAGCCATATTCTGTTAGGAAGTTAAGGTGCTAGTCAGATGCCCAAAACTGGAGTCTTGGGTGGTGGAACAGACTAGCAAATCATTTACATTTTAAGTTATCTTGCTGCATCCCTCAAGAGATTGGTTCTTTATGTCTTTTGCAAGGGCCTGGCCAAATAGGTGAGGGATGACTATAAATCCTTGTGGTAGCAGAACTGTTACTTTACACTATGTTTGTTAAACCATTTAAAGGCAAATAGGAATTGACAGGAGGAGTTTTTATGTTTAATTATAATCAGGTGGGCTTTTAATGCCCAGCCAAGTACATGTGAGGCCCAGACTTGTGAGTTGACCTGAAGATTTGTCTCTTCACATGAGAATCTGAAAAGTCTGGGGTGACGTACAGCAAGGGTATGAATTTGGCTTTCTTCAATTGTACAGAAGATTACTCAGGTCCCTAATTTACTTGGACTGTCCCTCTCTGTTAGGGCTGTGAGACATTCATCCATTAACAAGAACTGGTGGGACAATAGGGACTGGACCAGAGACAATATAATGGGACTGTGAATCTCTTCAGTGAAGGCACCCTGTTGACTCCCATTCCCTTTATTTTTTAAAAAAAACTATTTACTGGGGCTGGTGCTGTGGCATAGCGAGTAGCAGGTAAAGCTACTATCTGCAGTGCTGGCATCCCATATGGGCACCGAATGGAGTCCTGGCTTCTCCATTCCTATTCAGCTCCCTGCCAATGCAGCTAGGAAAGCAGTGGAAGATGGCCTAAGTGCTTGGGCCCCTGCACCCACAAGGGAGACCCAGAAGAAGCCCATGGCTCCTAGTTTTGGTTCAGTTAAGCTGCAGCCATTGTGGCCATTTGGGGGAATGAACCAGTGGATGGAAGATTCTCTCTCTGTCTCTCTCTCTGACGCTGCCTCTGACTCTCTGTGATTCTGCCTTTCAAATTAATAAATCTTAAAAATAGAACTATTTTATAATGTTTTTCAATTGATTAAACTTCATAGAATTAGAGGCTGGTGTTGTGGCATAGTGAGTTAAGCTGCCACCCGTGATGCTGGCATTCTGTATCAGAGCACCAGCTCAAGTCTTGGCTGCTCCACTTCTGAACCAGCTCCCTGCTGATGCACTTGAGAAATAAGCTGAAGATAGCACAAGTATGCGAGCTCCTGCCACCTACTTGGGAGATCTGGATAGAGTTTCAAGCTCCTGTCTTTGTCTTGCCCAGCCCCAGCCATTGTGGCTATTTGGGGAGTAAATCAGCAGGTGAAAGATCTCTCTCCTACCCACTTTCTGTGTCACTCTACCTGTCATATAAATGAATTAATCTTTACCAAAAAAGAATTTTAAATTATTTTTAGTTAGAAACTATAATATAGGTAAATCGGGTCATATGTTTATTAGATACACGACCTTAGGTAAATTAACTTCTTTGAATCACAGTAAAATGCCCAGACTTAAATTCCTTATGAAAGTCCTGAGATATGCATGTCTACTTGCTAGATAATTTTTTATCTTGTGACTAGCATTATTAATTATGAGATTCATTTATTAATATCAATGTTCATTATGGATTGATATAAATATAAATATAAATTAATATAAATTTATTAATATAAAATAAAACTTAACAACTGACAACCTTCATACGAAGAGTTAGGGAAGTATCTGTATATTTTTTATAGAAAAGCCTTTATTTCAACAATGTTTTGCCTTCTAGATAACAAGAATCTGGAATGAGAATTAAAAATCAAAATGGGAAGAAGAAATAACTGAACTAATTTACCCTTTATATTTCTACCAAATGTTGGTAACAGAATCTTTAGCTTAATTGTGAAAACAGCTAAATGTTAATCATTTAATAAATGTTTCTCTGTATAGAAAAAAATAGTTCAAATTTTGGGTTTTTTAAATTCCTTTTTCAGTACTGTACACTTCCCTTTTTTCTTTATTCTGTGTTTTATATAGCACTTTTAGATGCTTGAGAGTATGTGATCAACTGGAAAGGTAATGACCTTTTAAGTTGTATAAACATAGGTTTGAATCTTGGCTCTGTAATTTGCTAACTTTGAAGTCCTAGGCAAGTTAATTAACATTATTAAGTCTCTATGTTTTCTTTTCTTTCTTTCTTTTTTTTTTTTTTTAAGATTTGTTTATTTAAAAGGCAGAGAGAGAGAGAGAGAAAGAGAGACCTTCCTTCTGCTGGTTTACTCTTCAAATGGCTACAATGGTCAGGGCTGGGCCAGGCCGAAGCCAGGAGCCTTAAACTTCTTCTGGGTCTCCTATGTGAGTGCAGGGGCCCAAGCACTAGGATTATTTTCTGCTGCTTTCCCAGGCTTATTAGCAGGGAGCTGACTCGGAACTGGAGCAGCCCAGACTTGAACTGACACTCATATGGGATGCTTGTGTCACAGTGGCAACTTAAACCAATATGCCACATGCAAGCCCCAAGTCTCTGAATTTTCATCATGAAATAATGTATTATTTTACTAATCATTTATGATCATTGTTAGGAATAATATTTTAAAATATCTAGCAGAATGCCTGGATTTTAGCTGACCATAACAAATGCCTATTCAGTCCCGCCTTATTGAATAAATTCCTTGGTTTGGGGGAGAGTTTGTGGGGGTAGATATTGTCTACTTTGTAAATGTAAGTGAATATTTTACCCTACTTATTATTCAATTTAATATTTCATAAGGAGTCAACATATTCTGCTTGCTTGTTATTCATGAAAAGCAAATTTTATGTGGTTTTATACAAGTGTGATTTTAGCAAAGCAATGAGAATTCCTATAATCTGCTTTTATATCTGAGATATCAGAGGAGCCTCTCAACTGGTTCCTCATTGGTGGAAATTAGGAGATTTATTTAGCTGAGATCTGCTGATTGGAACTGCTGCTGGCTCACAGAAATAAGAGGCCAGGATGGAGGCTTAGCCTAGCTATTAAGATGTTGGTTGGGATACCCATATCCTCTGTTGGAGTGCTGAGCTAGAGTCCTGGCTCCTCTTCCAATTTCAGCTTCCTGCTAAGTTTGTGATATACAGCAAGAGGTGGCTCAGATGGGTGAGTCCCTGCTATCCGCATGGGAGACCTGGAATGTGTTCCTGGCTCTTGGTCATTGCAGGCATATGGGGAGTGGACTGTTGGATCGGAGTGCTTGTTCTCTGTCCCCCTCCCTCCATCCCTCTCTCTGTATTTGCCTCTCAAATAAGTAAAATAAAAATTAAAAAGAAAGTAAGAGGTTGATAAAGGACAGTTTCAATGGAATTAATCCCGTTTTGTATGAAACGCTGAGTTATGAGGTTTGCTAATGATTTTATGTCTTGGACTCCTTGATTTGTACAGCAAAGGGCCTGCAGAAATACAGAATTTCTTAAAAGTATATCCATGTTTTTTCTACTTTGAAGTTATACTCTATACTCTCCTTTAAATTTTTATAATTCAGGTATTTATTTACAATCCTTAAACTTAGTTTAAAGGATGGCTATATTTGGGAGATTGAATTTTTAAATTTTTTTATTTTTTAAAGATTTATTTATTTATTTGAAAGGCAGAGAGTTAGAGAGACGCAGAGGCAGAGAGAGAGAGAGAGAGAGAGAAAGGTCTTTCATCCACTGGTTCACTCCCCAGATGGCTGCAACAGCTGGAGCTGGGCAGATCCAAAGCCAGGAGCCAGGAGCTTCCTCCAGGTCTCCCAAACAGGCACAGGGTCCTATGGACTTGGGCCATCTTCCACTGCTTTCCCAGGCCATAGTAGACAAGTGTGTTGGAGGTGGGGCATCTGGGACTGGAACCAGAGCCCATATGGGATGCCAGCACTGCAGGCGGTGGCTTTACCCACTGTGCCACAGTGCCAGCCCTGAGATTGAATTTTTAGAACTCAATTAACTACAGTTCAAAATTTGCTATAGTAATAACTAAAAGAGAAAACACCAGGATGTGGCTAGGCAGAACCTGGTTTATCCCCTAATATTGTCTAAATTCACTATTAAACGTCATATAATCATCTCAAGTTTTGTATTTGTGATGACTTACAATAGAGATTTAGATTTTTTCCCCTGGTTTAATGTGATGGTTAGTTACTTACAATGTAGTGAAGTGTATAATTTGGGGATATAGAGTATTTATTATATTTGTCATTTCCATAATCTCATTTCAAAGAACTCATTTTCTGAAAAAATTCTATACACCTGTAGTTTTAAGATGAGAACTATTTGAACATGTTTACTTAAACGTTAATGCAGAGGAGTAAATGGAAAATTTCATGTTGAAGTTGTAGGAGAGAGAAGCAATAATCGATATAATAAGAACCCTAAGGAGCACCCAGAATGGGAGAGCCATGGATTTGATGGGGAATTAGATCTAGAGGGAGTGGTATCTCTTTCTTTGTAATGGAGAAAAGATAAAATGATGAGTGGAATCCAACTAAGTTTACAGATTTGATTGTGGGGAAAATGGTTTCTTTTTTTCCCTGAGGTGGGCTATATCATTGGAGGTGGTATTATTGACTGAAAATAGCAGTGGAGTTGATTTAGACGATTTGAGGAGAATGATGATTTGAAATAGGCCCTGTGGAAAACAAAAGAGAAGTAATAAGGAAAACTTAGCAAGATTTCTAGGCAACATAGAGGCCCACTGATGTTACAGATTAAGAGTATTTAGTAGCACTAACCTCATAAGGAGGTTAGTGAGTTTCATCTACCAGTACTGTAGTGTGAGTATCATTTCAGTAAAGTCAGACATTTAGATTCTGCAAGGTTGGGATACTGGAGATGAGGGAACATAGAGACTAAGCTGGTTAGGGAAAGAGGTCAAGAAAGGATAGTATCATATGTCAATAGAGTTGAGCATTGTCAGGGGACAGAAGATCTCAGTGAGAGAAGGCAGGTGTGTTGGAGTAACTGGGTGAAAGAACTGGAGATTTCAAAAATTAAGGCCTTACAATAAAATGTGTAAATAGTTGATTTAGGAAGTGAAGAAATTCTTTGGATTAGTACGGAAGCCCTGATAATTGAGTTAGGAAAAATTCATTGCATTTTTTTTTAAAGATTTTATTTATTTGAAAGTCAGAGTTACATAGAGAAGGAGAGGCAGGGAGAGAGAGGTCTTCCATCTGCTGGTTCACTCCCAAATTGGCTACAATGGCCAGAACTGCGCTGATCTGCAGCCAGGAGCTTCTTGCAGGTCTCCCACATGTGTGCAGGAGCCCAAGGATTTGTGCCTTCTTCCACTGCTTTCCCAAGCTATAGCAGAGAGTTGGACCTGAACCAGTGCCCATATGGGATACCAGCACTGCAGGCGTGACTTTACCCACTATGCCACAGCATGGGCCCCAACATTTTTTTTTTTTTTAGTTTGATTGGTGCAGCTAGCTATTGAAGTCTCTCAGGATGATAGTAATACTGGAGGAAGAAAGAAAAACATAGAGGAATGTACTACCGTTACTTTCATTGGTAATGAGTTTATAAATGCCTACAATGAGGAGTGGTGGAGTGTACCTGGTTGCTTGAATTTCAAAGGAACCTATCTTTCTTATACAAGAATGGAATTGGAAGGGTCTGAGGAAGAGGAGGCAGGCTTACATCCTCAGAAGTAGCTGGAGTATGCAAGAATGACTTCCAACCATAGCCTTTAGAAGGAAATTGGAAAAGTGTGTCTTTAACCAGATTACAATAAAAGCAAAGCAGTAATAGGGTACTTAATGAAGGAATTGACATACTTTTTATATTCTTTTTGCTAATGTCAAAGTTCTAAGCAGATATATGTGTTTATATAAATTTATAACTTTTTAATAATTTTTTTAAATTACAGATACAAGAGTTCTCAAAAGTCAACAGATTGGTCTGGAGTAAAGAAACCAATTTACTTAAGCAAATTAGGTAATAACTTTGCAGAATGGTCCGCATCTTGGGCAGGTTATCTTATAACAAAGGTAAGAAAATCCTATTTAGAATTTGTTAACTGACCCCAAAATTCTAGAGGAAATTAAAACATTTGAATGTATTGTACCCACAGCAGGCACTAAATTATTTGTGCTGATAATGGTGGAAATTTTTGAAAAAATGTTTACTATTAATAGTAATATCTCTGCTGTAGTTTTTAGGTGAAAAGGTAGTAATTGTTTTACTGAGGAAATTGTTATGTTCTTAATGTGTTAGTAAAGGGGGAAGTGTCTGGTCTATTAGTTGCTATTTAGGTTGTCTACTTTCCATGTAAAAGTATGTGGTTTTGAGACTGGCTCTGCTCCCAATTCCTGTTGCCTGCTCTTGCACACCCTGGAGGCAGAAAGTGATAGCTCAAGTAATTGTGTCCCTGCCACCCAGTGGAAGACCTAGATTGAATTCCTTTGTCTTAGCTCCTGCTTGACCCAGCCTCATCTGTTGTAGGTATTTGGAGCGTAAACTAGCAGATGAGAGATCTGTCTCTGTATCTCTTCTAAATGCCTATTACATGATGTTTGTTCATTTTACATTTTAAAGTAATACTATTTTAAAGAATATAAATGCTGTATCAGGGGTTCTTATTTTGCAAAATAAGATTATTTACATCATAAAAATATTTTCATTTAATGAGATTTCTAAAAGAAGACATGTCATCTTAATTTAAAAGTCAAAAATCAAATTTCTTTTGAGAGGGGGAGCGGGCATTGTGGCACAGTGGATTAAGCTTCTGAGTGGGACATCCATACAACCATACCCCATATTAGAGTGCCTGATTTGAATCCCAGCTACTCAGTGTTTCTGATCCAGCTTCCTACTGATGTACCTGAGAGGCAGCAGATTATGGCTCAAGTGTTTTTAAGTTCCTGCCACCTATGTACAGGCTTCTGGGTTTCTGGTCTCTGAATTCTACCTGGCCTAGCCCTGGCTGTTGCAGGCATTTGGGCAATGAACCAGAAATGGAAAGTTCTCGCTCAACTATGTGTCTCTCCCTCTCTGTCATTCTGCCTTTCAAATAAATAAATAAATCTTTTTAAAAAATCAAGTTTCATGGAAAAGCAGATTTATTTCTGATGTTTTTCTAATGTGAAATTTTTACATGTCTGATGGACAAAAAAGATACTCTGTTTTCTTTTTTAGAAGACTTTTATTTAATAAATATAAATTTCAAAAGTACAACTTTTGGATTATAGCAGTTTTTCCCCCCCATAACCACTCTCCCACTCACAAACCATCCCATCTCCTATTCCCTCTCCCATCCCATTCTTCATTAAGATTCATTTTTAATTATCTTTATATACAGAAGATAAACTTAGTATATACTAAGTAAAGATTTCAACAGAATGTACCCACTCTGCCATGACACATTATCTCGTGTGATACTTTTTGATATTCAATCAATAGAATAATATGTATAAAACAACATATTCTTCCCAAACCATTTGAGTTTACAGGTTCGGGATGACCTTGCTAGTAAAATTTTCACCTGCTGTAGCATAATGATGAAGCATGATTTCAAGGTGACCATCTATCTTCTTCCACATATTCTAGTGTATGTCTTGTTGGGTTGTAATGAAGAAGATCAACAGGAGGTGAGAGATTGATTTTGCTTAGTTTCTGGACATAAAAAATTTTACTGTCTAATACGTTTTAGAAAGACTACATTTTAGGAAATACAAATCTATGTTTGAAATATGTATGTTCTTGTACATGTTTAAAAACATATAAAATCCTTTCTAAGCTTCTGTTTATCAAAAATTTATGCAATGTTTGCTGGAGAAACTTATAAAGTAAATATTACATTTGCCCAAGTATACCAGCAAACATTAGGAGACAGATATATAATAAACTATTGATAGTAATTTTTCCTGGGTAATTTTAAGTCCTGAGGATTTAAGTAGGGAAGTGGAAATATTTTACTTTTAATTTTATAATGTTTTGTGGAATTTATTTTAACCACATACATAAGTTTCCTTTAAATATATTTTAATAGTGTAAGTAGCATATTATGTTCTTAAGGTAAAAATCCAAATTATACAAATAAATCAAAATGTACCCTTTGACTACCAATCCTGACCCTACATCCCCAGGAGTCTCACTATTAATGTGATACGTTGTGATACGTGTTTTTTCCAGAATTTTTTTTCTTGACGCAATTGGTTCTGTTTTTTTTTTTTTTTCTTATGATAGTATCCTATTGAAGGGATTGTTCTGTAACTCACTTTTATTCTTTTTTCTTTTTAACATTATGTTGAGCTCACATCTTTTTAACAACTACACAATATTATCCTTCCATTGTGTAGTTGTACCATAGTTTATTTAACTAATACTATAGTTATAATTTAGATTCTAATTCTATTTTTTAATAAATGATATTATGATGGCATGATAACAGTACTTTTACAAATATCTGTGAATGCATGTTTAGGGTAGGTACTGAAAAGTAGCACTGTTAGGGTTCATGGTGCATGCATTTAAAATTTTAATTATTAGAGACTGCACATTTGTTTGTACTGATTTATGATAACCCCTACAATTCATGAGTATATCCATTCTCCACACACTTGCCAGTGCTTGATATTTTCCAACATTTAAATTTTAGGTAACACGATGGATTAAAAAAGACATTATTTAATTTGCATTTTCATTATCACCACTAAAGTTATGTTCTTCAGCTATTTGCGCTTGTTTTCTATGAACTGTCTGTTTATATCCTTTGTCTCTTTGAGGTGTGTATGTGTATGTGTATGTGAGCTTTTAATGAATTGGTAGCAGTTCTGTATATATTCTGGATGGCAATTTGCCAGACATATTCTGCAAAAATCTTTCCAA
Organism: Lepus europaeus; assembly: GCF_033115175.1. Taxonomy (NCBI): domain Eukaryota; kingdom Metazoa; phylum Chordata; class Mammalia; order Lagomorpha; family Leporidae; genus Lepus; species Lepus europaeus. The sequence continues at coordinate 139,457,085 of NC_084828.1, forward strand.
GTTAGTGGCTTTTTTTCTAGCCTTTGTTTATGCTTTTTGCTGTGTAAAAATTTTAAATGTAAGTGCCAAATTTGAAAATATTCTCTGGATTATTAATTTTATAACTCTTTTATGTAATTCCTTTTCTTATCCAATGTCATAGACATAGTTCCCTAAATTTTCTTGAATCCTCTTGTTTTTACATTTAGCCTATCAGTTACTCTGAAATTAGCTTTTATGGTTTGAGATATTACTATGTTTTAGTATCATTTAGCAGATAATTTTATTGTCATTTAATTAATAACCTGGAAAGCTTTTAGTACTTATCTTTATATTTTCTTTAGTGACTAACAGGTTGGTTTAATTGTGGATAAGAAAATTTATGAATCTGTCATATTATTTTCTTTTGAAAATTGTTGCCTTAGAATGGTTAGTCTTGTTTGTTAGGTCATCATAAAATTACAATACATAGACATATTATTAACCATAAAATGGGTTCTCTTAGGTTTATGCAGAAATTATGGCAGTTCTAAAGCATGACGATCAGCAGACCATCAGTACCCAAGACAGTGCATCTGATCTGTGTCAGCTCAGTACACAGACTGTGTTCTCCATGCTTGATCATCTTGCACAATGGGCAAGGCACAAATTTCAAGTAATGAATGCTGACAAATGTTCACAGGGCAAATCAGACAGTGATAATGTAGAGTCAATGGGTGAGTTATAACTTCTGTTTATTTTCTTTTTTTAATTATTTACCAATTCATTCCTTTCTGTATTAATTCTGTAATTTAGGCATTAGTTTTTTAAAAACCTGCTTTTTGTACATTTTTAAATGAATAATAAGATTTTCACTGAGAAAAAGAATTTATAGTCATAGGATCTTTAAGTTTTGTTTGTTTTTTTAAAGATCTCTATGTTTAAAAGGCAGAGTTACAGAGCGGGAGAGACAGAAAGAGGGAGATCCTCCATCCACTGGTTCACTCCCCAAGTGACCACAACTGCTGGGGCTGGTCTGGACTGAAGTCAGGAGCCAGGAGCTTCTTCCTGGACTCCCACTTGGGTAGCAGGCGCCCAAGCACTTGGGCCTTCTCTCACTGCTTTTCCAGTCACATTAGAAGGGAGCTAGATGGGAAGTGGAGCAGCCAGGTCTCAAACCAATGTCCATATAGAATGCCAGCATCAAAGGCAGTAGCTCGACCCACTATGCCACAGTGTTGGCCCTTCTTTAAGTTCCTAAAAGAAAATTTAACCTTCCTTAGTTTTTAAAAAACTTCAGTTGTGTTTATTTATTTATTTATTTGGCTGAGAGAAAGCTAGCTAGCCAGTCAGCCAGCCAGTCAGCCAGCCAGCCAGATCTCCAGTCTACTAGTTTACTCCCCAAATTCCCACAACAGCTGGGGTTAGGCCAGGCTGAAGCCACAACCAAGATCTCAATAGTTGTGTATGTATATAAATTTTGTATATGTGTGTTTGAATGTGTGTATAGATAGTCTATTCTTTGTCTTTTTTTCATTTGTGAAATATTCTTTGAAATATTTTAACATTTAAATTTTAAATTTCAAAGGGGTTTTAATTTTATGGCTTTTTTTTTTTTTTTTTAAGATTTGCTTATTTATTTGAAAGGAAGAGTTGCAGAGAGAGAAGGAATCTTCCACCTATCGGTTCACTTCCCAAGTGACCGCAATGGCCAAGACTGGTCAGGCTGAAGCCAGGAGCTTTATCCAGGTCTCCTATGTTGGGCCCAACTACTTGGGCCATCTTGCGCTGCTTTCCCAGACGCGTTAGCAAGGAACTAGGTGGGAAGTGGAGCAGCCCATATGGGATGCCGTCACAAGTGGCAGTTTAATTTACTGTGCCACACACCAACCCCTATTTTTATTCATTTATATTTTCAGTCTGTTTGAAATCCAGCAGGTTCTCCATACATGCTTGCTACACTTTATACACTTCACTTTCCTATGCCTATTGTTGTGCTATGTTTTTCATGTGATATTACAACTTCCAGTGACATGACTAAAAAAAGAATCTTATTAAAGTTAAAAATAACACCTGATCATTTAATTTGCCCCTATGGTATAAGCATTTGGTCAAAAGAATGGTATTCATCACACAGCAATGGATACTCGTAGTGTCTTTGAGCCTTTTTTATTTTTATCTTTTTTTGCAGTAAATGGTGGTTATAATCCTTCTGCTTCTTAATACCTTACCATTTTCAGAGATATTATGTTTGTCCCATTTTTGTGGAACTAATTGAAAAAACTGACAATGTTACAGTCCTTAAAGAGGCCTTCATTTACTGAGTTCTCAGTTTGTGAGCATCTCTTTTTGTCCATGTACCTGTGAAGGCACGTAGATTCCTGTTGTTAAACATAGTAGTTTATTATTTTTCTAAAATTTTCTAGAATTACAGATAATTATCTGTTTAGGGGAATATTTTCCTGGAATATGGCTAATTATGAATATATTTTCCATTTATTAATAATTAAGTATTTGTTCCCATTTCTGCATATGAAAATTATACTATAAAACCAAACAATAATTCTGTTATCTCCATTTTCACTAGCACTGCAGTTATAATTCTGGCTTTTAACAATGACATTTGTAACAGTTCAAAAGCAAAATACCTTTTACCTATCTTATAATTTGAAATTGTTTACAAATTTTAATGGCAGTAAGGAATTTATATGTAATTTATTTTTAAGTATACTAGCTTAATTATTTAAATTTTGGAGAAGTTTGGTTCCTATTTTCTATATTCTGGTATGAATCATTATGAACATTTAAAAGTTTTAAATAAGAATTCAGGCCGGCGCTGTGGCTCAACAGGCTAATCCTCCGCCTTGCGGCGCCGGCACACCGGGTTCTAGTCCCGGTCGGGGCACCGATCCTGTCCCGGTTGCCCCTCTTCCAGGCCAGCTCTCTGCTGTGGCCAGGGAGTGCAGTGGAGGATGGCCCAAGTTCTTGGGTCCTGCACCCCATGGGAGACCAGGATAAGCCCCTGGCTCCTGCCATCGGATCAGCGCGGTGCGCCGGCCGCAGCGCGCTACCGCGGCGGCCATTGGAGGGTGAACCAACGGCAAAAGGAAGACCTTTCTCTCTGTCTCTCTCTCACTGTCCACTCTGCCTGTCAAAAATAAAAAAAAAAATAAAAAAAAAATAAGAATTCATATGCTGGACTGTATTCATTTAGAAGTTTTCAATTTGTTTCTTAACACTCTTGAAAAATTATCCTAAAGTACTTGGAGTTTTACTTAAGGTACTTTGACTTTGAATTTGCATTTTTTGTGTGGCAGCACAGGTAAAAAATAGGTTGGTAGCAAAGAATTTAATTTTTTTTAAAAAGGTTTATGTATTTTTTATTTGAAAGGCAGAGTCACAGAGAGGGAGAGAGAATAACAGAGGGAGAGATGTCTTCCATCTGCTGGTTCTCTCCCCTGATGGCCACAATAGCCAGCACTGGACCAGGCTGAAGCCAGCAGTAAGGAGCTTCTCCTGCAGGGAGCTAGATCAGAAGTGGAGCAGTCAGGATACAAACTGGCACCCAAATGGGATGCCAGCATCACAAACAGTGGCTTTATCTGCTATGCCACAGCATCCACCCCAGAATTTGAAACTTTTTAAAGTAGAAGAAGGCTTTCTCCATAATTCTACTAAGTAACTACTCATCAATATTTTTTTTATTTTTATTTTTTATTAAACTTTTATTTAATGAATATAAATTTCCAAAGTATAGCTTATGGGTTACAATGGCCTCCCCCCTCCCATAACTTCCCTCCCGCCCGCAACCCTCCCCTTTCCCGCTACTCATCAGTATTTTTATAATCATCAACAATGAGTGATAACTTATGTTGTATCTTTATATCATCTTTGTATCTTTTAAACACTTAATAATAGATTCCCATTTAATTCTCACAACATTGTAAGGAAGGCAAGAAAGGTACTAATATTTCCATTTTATAGATGAAGAAACAGAAGCTCAGTAAGTTAAATGAATGTCCAAAGTAAGATAAGAAATAATTGTAGAATTGGAACAGAACCGTCTGAGCAATTATCCTATTGCTAATTATATCCTAAATATGATCCTCTAATACATTTAGAATTAATTTATATAGTGAACTAAATTGAACTTAAATACTTCAGTTTATTCTTTTAAAGTTTCATCTTGTAAGTCTTTAATTAGTCTTTTTCTTTTTTATAATCTCGGAATTCCTGTGGGTTATGAAGACTATCGAAGTGTTACTCGCTTTCTAGACCTCATACCTCAAGATACTCTGGCAGTAGCATCCTTTCGCTCCAAAGCATACACAAGAGCCGTTATGCATTTTGAATCATTTATTACAGAAAAGAAGCAAAATATTCAAGAGCATCTTGGATTTTTACAGGTTTGATATTAATATAGTGAATGTGGTAGTGAAAATTAATATTACCAGTCCTTTATTATTATGTTGTTCATTTTACAGAGTGTTTTTGATGCTATGCTAGACACTAGATATTTGCAAGTACTTTACACACTTGATCTTAGCCAAAAGGCTGAGAAGCGATTACAAGTACTTTAGAAGATTATACATTAGTGGAGAGAGAAACATGTATTTCATATAGTATCTTAGGTATAGAAATATAGATATGTCCTAAAGGACAGTTAACTCACCCTCTGTGTGGTTTGGGGTGGGGTGGGAAATGATGCAGGTGAGCCAGGGGTCAAGAGAGGCTTTCTAGGAGATGATGTCTTAAATATGTATGATAGTTACAAAGAAAAGACATTCCCAAAAATATTTTTAGAGATTTATTTATTTATTTGAAAATCAGAATTACAGAGATAGGGTAAGAAGGAGAGAGATCTTCCGTCCACTGGTTCACTTGCCAATTGTCTGCAATGGCAAGGGCTAGGTTAGGCCGAAGCCAACAGCTTCATCCCATTCTCCCACGTGGGTGCAGGAATCCAAGGACTTGGACCATCCTCTGCTGCTTTCCCAGGCACACCAGCAGGGAGCTGGATTGGAAGTAGAGCACCTGGGACTCAAACCAGTGCCCATATGGGATGCTAGTACTGCAGTTGATGATTTAATCCACTATTCCACACTGCCGGCCCCAGGAAAGACATTTTAAACAGAGGCATCTTAATGGACTTAGGAAGGAGTATGGTATATACTAAGAGTAAATTATCAGTTTTTTCAGTTATAGAGGAAAGATTACAAGGAAAATTACAAATCATAGAAGAGCTTTCAATTTGCCGTTAGGGGATGTGAACTGCAGAAGTCCCAACGCATTTTAACTAAAAGCCTGTGGCAGTTATGGAGGAAGAACTTGAAAAGGCTAAGATTTGAGGCATTACTGTTTTCCTTGTGAGAAGCGTGGGCCTGAATTTTGGACTGGATAAGTAGGGAGATACACTGGTTATATATTATATAACCTAATATGTTATATAACCTAATATTATATATTAGGCTTTAGAGTGCTGGTGAAATTCAGGGGTGGGGAACCCTTTTCTGCTAAGGGCCATTTGGGTATTTATAACATCATTCAAGGGCCATAAAAATTAGCCTGCTATGGATTGATTGAATTTCCAGTCTCACCTGCACTTGTATTGGCAACAAATACTTTTGTTGGCTTTATGTAGCCCACAAGCCGGATGTTCCCCAGAACTGGAAGTGGTGATATTGTGACTGTGTTAAGCAGAAAAGAAAGCAAGCTCACATGGGGCTAATACACTGAGATTAAAGAGAGGACCAAAACTGATGGGCTTGCAGATAAAAAAAAATGAAGCGTGGTAACAGAATGGGAAAATTAGTAGCTTGGTGTCTCAGGATGACTATTTGCCTTTTCCTGTCTTTGTGTTCCTTCTTCTCTAGATTTGCATCTGTGGTTCATGGTTAAAATCTTTCCCTTACAAAAATTCTCTGCTCCTTGTCCTTTTCCCATTGAGTTGGACTCATTTTTATAAAATTCCAAACCTGGATAAAGTTAGCCTTCTGCTTCCCCAGTGTCTATATAGGAAAAACTGAACGTTGCTTTAGAAGAATCACACAGTGGAATTTACGTTGCTGTTACTTTAAGTTCATAATCTCAGACATCTTTAATGCTACAGGAAATTTTAGCACTGCATTCAGCTCGTCTTTCTCTAGAAAGCCTACTTTCCCACTCTTCAAGGTGACAGTTTACTTTCATTCCCCTATTTCTACATCAGCCTCAAACGATGATCTCACTTCCTCTTTCATTAGGAAAATAGAAGCTGAATGTCTACCACATCTGCAAATACATGGCATCTACACCCAGTTCTGTTGTTTCTCATGAAGGAATCCTTCCAGTCAAAATTCAGTCCTGCTGCTTGGGTTCTCAATTTCAGTCCTTCAAATATTCCCTCTTTGCCTACTATCTAATTTATTTTCCTGAACCAGAGTATGTAATGCATTTAGATTTGCTCTCAATTTCTTATCTGAGTTTTTTCCAGTTTCCTTGCTTTTACATTATGCTTCAGGTACTTCCCATCTCACTGCTTCTCTTCAAAGCCAGTTTTGAAAGAATTGTCTGCCTTCCCTATATTCTCTACATTGCTTCCCATTCACTCTTAACTCATTTTTACAAGATTTTTCTGTCTTTTTTTCTTTTGGTGCAACTTTTGTTAAGAAAATCAGTAGCCTCCATGTTACCAAATCAAATAGATGTTTCCCAATCCCAATTTGAGTCTGTGGTTCATTGACTTGTTGTTTTATAGTTTTGTTTTTAATTGTGTTTTTTCCCTGATATGATTTTTTTTAATTGTTGAACAAAGAAATTGTATGCTGCTATGGATGAACCAGATGGAGTGGCTGGAGTCAGCGCAATTCGAAAGGCAGAGCCATCTCTAAAAGAGCAAATCCTTGAACATGAAAGCCTTGGTTTGCTGAGGGATGCTACTGCTTGCTATGACAGGGCTATTCAGCTAGAACCAGACCAGGTAAAGCAGTAATCAGAGAACAATGTAATGAAAAGAGCCTTGAATAGGACTCTGAAAACCTTAGTTTCAGTACTGTCTTTATCAGTGTCACAGTGTGTCCAGAAAATGTTTGATTCTCTCTGTGCTTGAGTTTACTGACTGAAAAATTAAGACATGTGCTAGATAATCTTAAAAGTTTTTTCCAGTGCCAAATTTCTGTGACCTTAGAAGTCCCTCAAATGAATGAGATTTTGGTGTGTATTTATATTAGGATATGCATTTTGGATAACTCCAAAATTTATATTATTTAATTTGTTATTAAAAATATAAGCTATGAATCAGTTTTTTAGTAATAGTGATTCTCTGAAGTGTGAGAAATTTTTTCATATCTCACACACACTTGCACTTTGCACTCACCCACCTGCAGATCTCTGCAGTAATCCCTTGGAATCACTGAGCTGCTGTAATGACTAATGAGAGTATATTGTTGAGCTAGGAAAGGGGTTTAGAATGACTAATTTGTAATTTTACATTAGATTCTCTTGGAATATTGCTTTTTGTCATACTTGCAATGTTATTTTTGGCAATTTTATATTCAATTTTTTGAAAAATCACATAATCTTTTTAGTTAAAGCCTCAAGTCTAGTAATATTATGACCTTTGAATGTTAATGTTTATGTGAGAAATATGACATATAATCTTTAAGCATATTAAAGTTTACTAGATTGTTATACTCATTAATTGTTATACTCACTAACTTTATATTTGATTTGAACCAAAAATTAGACCAACTCTGGAAAAATACATTAAGTTCAACCTGAGATTTTCTAGGATGTCTGTTTTTTCTGTTACTTTAAATGTGTTAGGACATTGATGGGGGTCCTGCCATGTAGTCAAGAAAGTCACTTGTTAAATAAAGAAAAGTAGGCATAGTGAGGTATTTTTTTTTTTTGATGACTATCAGTTAAACTGTTTTTGGTTGCCAGCATATATTTGAAGTGATAATTGCTATTTTAAATTTTTAGATCGTTCATTATCATGGTGTAGTGAAGTCTATGTTAGGTCTTGGTCAACTGTCTACTGTAATCACTCAGGTGAATGGAGTGCATGCTAACAGGTAATATTTTTCATAAAACTGATTTTATTTCATATTCTATCTGATAGGAAAATTTTTTAATAAAATGGATAACTATGTTTACTAAAGTAATGAACTGTTTTCATGATGTTGGAATGAAACAATAAATTTTTTTTTCTTTCATAAGCTTATCTACCTCTAACAGCTTATCTTATGTCTAACAAGTAATCTTTGAATTACATTTGCTTTAAGATAGGAACCTTCCAGAGCTCACTTGCTGGGCCTTAAAAGGCATCCAATCCAAGCTCTGCCTATAGGATTAGTACCAGTCATTTTCTGTGATGGTGGAAAAAGAGAAAACTTTGTGACTAATTTATGATATACCACTGTAGACTGTGTAGGTGGATTTTTACTTCAAAAATTGATAATTATGAAAGCAGGTTTCCTTTCCCAAAGAAAATGGATTTGTTATAGCAAACCAAATTATACAAATGCTACTTATGTGTGGCATATGATTAAGGCCAAATTGTCCTTCTACTTTGGAGATTGTCGAGTTCGGCTCTGCTCTTGAAACTACTTTGTGTGACATCTAAAAGCCTTTTTCTTTAATCTATTCACCAGACTCCAGCTGATTATGCCGGGTGGTTGAGATCTAGTCAAAAGAGAATGGGAGGCCAGCACCGTGGCTCACTAGGCTAATCCTCCGCCTGCGGTGCCAGTACCCCGGGTTCTAGTCCTGGTTGGGGCGCCGGATTCTGTCCCAGTTGCTCCTCTTCCAGTCCAGCTCTCTGCTGTGGCCCGGGGAAGGCAGTGGAGGATGGCCCAAGTCCTTGGGCCCTTGCACCCACATGGAAGACCAGGAGGAAGCAACTGCTCTTGGTTTTGGATCGGCGCAGTACGCCGGCTGTAGCAGCCATTTGGGGGGTGAACCAACGGAAGGAAGACTTTTTTCTCTGTCTCTCTTTCTCTCTAACTCTGCCTGTCAAAAAAAAAAAAAAAAAAAAAAGAGAGAGAGAGAGAATGGGAATCTCAGATAAGCAAAGAATACACAGCCTGCTGCTTTATTAGAAAACATTGAGGCCGGCGCCGTGGCTTAACAGGCTAATCCTCTGCCTTGCGGCGCCAGCACACCAGGTTCTAGTCCCGGTCAGAGTGCCGGATTCTATCCCAGTTGCCCCTCTTCCAGGCCAGCTCTTTGCTATGGCCCGGGAAGGCAGTGGAGGATGGCCCAAGTGCTTGGGCCCTGCACCCGCATGGGAGACCTGGCTCCTAGCTTCGGATCAGCATGATGCGCTGGCCGCAGCGGCCACTGGAGGGTGAACCAACGACAAAAAGGAAGACCTTTCTCTCTCTCTCTCTCACTATCCACTGTGCCTGTCCAAAAAAAAAAAAAAAAAGAAAGAAAGAAAGAAAACATTGAACGCAGCTTCTTCTAAAGGTTTCTATAAGCTTGAAAAACAATGATTCATAAACACTACTGTTCTATAATGTCCATGAGCAGAGAAGGTTAGTGTTGGTCAGATGGTGTCACTGTAGTTCAACTGAGGAAATTATGAAGGAAACATTGTAGAGGTAGGGAAAGGGTGAATATATGTGGTAGATGTGTTTCTTTGGGTTAGTTGAGAGATTTTAATTATATAAATTTGGGAAAATTTATCATGACTCATGTTGGAGTGTCAAGTTTCCATGTGACATACACTGCACTGTTAGACTCCCCTTGTCTCATATTTGGGCCTATGATATACAAAGCCTGTTGATATTTGGATTGTGAAAAGTGTGTGTCAATATTCAATGAGGCCAGTGCCGTGGCTCAACAGGCTAATCCTCCGCCTAGCAGCGCCGGCACACCGGGTTCTAGTCCCAGTCGGGGTGCCGGATTCTGTCCCGGTTGCCCCTCTTCCAGGCTAGCTCTCTGCTGTGGCCCTGGAGTGCAGTGGAGGATGGCCCAAGTGCTTGGGCCCTGCACCTGCATGGAAGACCAGGAGAAGCACCTGGCTCCTGCCTTTGGATCAGCGTGGTGCGCTGGCCGTAGCGCGCCAGCTGCGGTGGCCATTGGAGGGTAAACCAACGGCAAAAAGGAAGACCTTTCTCTCTGTCTCTCTCTCTCTCACTGTCCACTCTGCCTGTCAAAAATAAAATAAATAAAATAAATAAATTCAATGAAGGGATGTTATAGTGAAGGAAATGGTCATTGACGGTCATATTTTCCTTAGGGAAAATCTCTATTTGCATTTAAACAAATATTTCTCTCATTTATTTATTTATTATTTATTTATTTATTTTATTTGAGATGTAGAGATACAGACAGTGAGAGAGAGAGGCAGAGAGAAAGGTCTTCCATCCGTTGGTTCACTCCCCAAATGGCCGCAATGGTCAAAGCTGTGCTGATCCAAAGCCAGAAGCCAGGTGCCTCTTCCTGGTCTCCCATGCAGGTGCAAGGGCCCAAGGACTTGGGCCATCCTCCACTGCTTGCTCAGGCCACAGCAGAGAGCTGGATTGGAAGAGGATCAGTCAGGATTAGAACCGGCGCCCATATGGGATGCTGGCACTGCAAGCGGAGGATTAACCTACTGCGCCACAGCACCGGCCCCAAATATTTCTCTTAAAATACTGACTATACTTCACCTGGTATTCTTTTTTTTTTTTTTCTTTTTTTTTTATTGTAAGGGAAAGGTACAGGAACAGATAGAGAGGGAGAGGTCTTCCATCCGTTGGTTCACTCCCCAGCTGGCCACAACGGCCAGAGCTACATCAATCCGAAGCCAGGAGCCTCCTCCAGGTCTCCCATGTGTGTGCAAGAGCCCAAGTACTTGGGCCATCCTCCACTGCTATCCCAGCCATAGCAGAGACTGGATTGGAAGTGAAGCAGCTGGGACTTGAACTGGCGCCCATGTGGGATGCCAGCACTGCGGGCAGCAGTCCTACCCATTACACCACAGTGCCAGCCCCACCTGTTACTCTTTTTAATGTACTCCATTTATGTGGATAAGTTCTCCCACCCTGATCCTCATTGCCATTTGGTACTTTTTGGTTTAAGACTTAGTATTATACACTCCTGTGGATAGTAAATAACAGGTTAAGTATACATTGTCCAAAATATCTGGGACCTGAAGTGGTTTTAGAATTCAGATTTTTGGAGGCGGGTGTTGTGGTGTAGCAGATAAAGCCACTGCCTGGGATGCTGGCATCCTGTATGTGCACTTTCAAGTCCCAACTGCTTTTCTTCCGATCCGTTGCCTACTAGTGGTCTGGGAAAAGCAGCAGATGGCCCAAGTGTTACCTATGTAGGAGACTAGGAAGAAGCTCTTGGCTTCCAGGTTTGGCCTGGTGCAGCCTTGGCTGTTGGGGCCATCCAGGAAGTGAACCAGTGGATGAAGATGTCTCTCTCTGTCTCTCCTCTGTAACTCTTTCAAATAAAGTAAATCTTAAAAGAACAAAAAAGACATTGAAAAAAATTCAGATTTTTTTCAGATTTTGGAATGTTTACATATATAATGAGATCTTAGGAATGTGAACCAAATCTAACCACAAAATTCATTTATGTTTCATATATACTTTATAGGTGTACTCTGAAGGTATTTTTACACAGTATTTCTAGTGCATCTACATTATGACTGTGGCCTGACAAATGAGGCTATATCAGGAATGTTCCACTTGTAGCATCATTTTGATGCTGAAAATCAGATTTTGGATTTTCTCGTTAGGGATACTCAGCTTGTATTGCCAATTCTACTCAGATTTTTATCTTGAAATTTTCATATTTTGGTGTCTGATGGTAAAAGTTTGAAAGTCATTCAAAGTTGAACTTTTGAAAATTAAATTGCTGTTGTTTTTATTTTAGCCTGTCCTAAATTGTTTTTGGTAGTTTCATATTTAGAAATTGAAGCATATGCAATACTTATGTTGCTATTTTTAGATTTTAAAAAAATATGTAATTGTCATTTGTTTAATTTTCTTGATGTTTCTACTACAGAAAGCAAGGAGGGCTTTTAAGGATATTGAGTGTAGTCCTTATGAATCTGTTTTCTTTTTTATAATATATATACAAAGAGACTTCAAAAATTTTTGGAAAAAATGAAATGAAAAATTATTTTGATACTAAATTTTTTTCCATAATATGTATTTTCCATGAATTTTTTGAAGATACTTCATTCTGTGCTATATGTAGTATATTAGATCATTAAATGGAAAAATATGCCTACCCCAGGAACCAGTATATAATAAGTATTCAAATAGTATGATTAATAAAAAAAAAGGGAGGAAAGTCTAGCTGCTTTTATGTAGTCATCATTCAAAATATCACTGGTCATTCTAGTGTCACCTAAATAGAATGCTTAGAAAAAAATTATCAGCCTATATCATGCCTTTTTTCCCCAAGATTGATTGATTGACTTGAAAGCCAGCGTTACAGAGAGAGGGAGAGAAAGAGAGATCCATTTGCTGGTTCACTCCCAAAATGGCCTAAATGGGGCAGGGCTAGGCTAAAGCCAGGAACTAGGAGCTTCTTCCAGGTTTCCCACATGGGTGTAGGGGTCCAAGCGTTTGGGCCATCCTCCTCTGCTTTCCCAGGCACATTAGCAGAGAAAAAGTGGAGCAGCTGGGACTTGAACTAGTGCCCTTATGAAATGAAGCTGTAGCTTAACCCACTGTGCCACCACACACGACCCATCATACTTGCTTTAAAGTAACTGACGATAGTTTAAGTATGGATGTATGTGTTAAGTAGTAGGCTTTGTATACTTTGTTACGCCATTGACACATCATTTATAATTTTATTATGCTTTTATGTTGAAAGTCCTATGCAACTCTCAACTCTCCAGTCCATACCACCAGCCCCTATATTTGTATCTTAAATTTAATTAAAAATCTGAAATTATTAGAATTGTTTGTCTCTGAATTCATGTGCATTCGGTGGCTCTTCTTGCTTGCAGTTTGTTCAAGTTAAGCATGTAGCTAATTTTGTAACAGGCTGTGTTATTATCCAAGAATTTGTTCTGCTCTAACATATGCAAAATCACTTTGCTGAAGAATGGCATTTGTAAATGTCTCTACCAGAAATAGTGTGACAAAATGTTTTTGAAGAATGTAAAGGCTAAAATTTTCTGGGTTGGGATAGGAATTTTGCCTAGTGGTAGATGCTGCTTGAGATGCCCACATATTAGAGTACCTGACGCTACTCTCCAGCTTCCTACTAATGTACACCCTGAAGGCAGCAGGTGATTAGCTGGTCACTACTACCCAGGTGGAAGACTCAGATGGAGGTCCTGGCTTTGGCCTGGCTCAGCCCCTGGCTGTTGTGGGCATTTGGGGAGTAAACCAGCAGACGGGAGATTCTGCATCTTCTTGTCTATCTCTGTCTCTCTCTCTACATTTCAAATAAATAAAAAATGAAGGTTAAAAGTTTTTCTGGGTTATTTCTGATTAGAGATTATTTTATATTTTAAGTACAAAATGCAATCAAATGCAGCAAGACAAACAATATAGCATCTAAACCAGTAAACTATCTCTAAATGCCTTTGTAAACTTAAATAAAGTTTGGTTGATATGGATTTCTTTCAATAGGTCTGAATGGACAGATGAATTAAACACATACAGAGTGGAAGCAGCTTGGAAATTGTCACAGTGGGATTTGGTGGAAAACTATTTGGCAGAAGGTAAAATTACTTCTTGAAATATAAGCGGTTTTAATATATTACTCATAAATATTTAGACTTCAGTAGCTTAGAAGCATTCATAGTTAATCACTTTGACTGTTTTATAATTATCTTGTTTAGTTCAAAGTAGGCTGACCATTTTTCAGTATTTCATTATCCACTGTTAGAAAACCGGCTCTTTGACCTAGTACTATGGCATTTTTTGACTCTTCACTTGTTTTTCAGATGGGAAATCTACATCGTGGAGTGTCAGACTGGGACAATTGTTATTATCAGCCAAAAAAAAAGATATCACAACTTTTTATGACACATTGAAACTAGTGAGAGCAGAACAAATTGTACCTCTTTCCGCTGCAAGCTTTGAAAGAGGCTCTTACCAACGAGGATATGAGTTTATTGTGAGGTATTCTGGAAGTTTGCATTTTTATATTCCTAATCTGTTATCCTCAAATAGGTATACAAATATAACCAGTATAAACAAATGTACAGTTTGAGATTATCTTGGTATTCAGTTAAATGTATTTTAATTCAGTAAATATGTAAATTCATGGTTTTTATTTAAGATAGTAATGAAACAGTCTCTTAAGTGTAGTGGCTACACAATAAAAATATTTAATAATAAAAAATGTGACCTGATAGGATTGGAATTTTTGATGAGTAAATAATTCTGATAGTAAGTTTGGTGTTACACATAGCTACACAAAATTACTCTTTCATACTTTTACCTCACAGTCTTCTTGTAGGTTTTTTTAAAAAAATCCTAACGTACATCCTTTTAATTAAAAAGGCAATTATGAGGCTAATAAAATACGTTATATTTATCCTCTTGTAATGGCATATTCCATATAACTAACCTAAATAATCTAGACATCTGTATCTAACACATTGATGATTATTGCTTGTTAAAACTCTCTTCCCTTCTTGTTGATGAATGCATTTGACATTTCTCTCTCAACATATAATGCACTACATTATCAGAAAGAATGTTAACTTTTAGAGGATTGGAAAAAATGATAAAAATATTTTTGGTCTAATGATTCACCTGCAGAAAAATGATAAAGGAAGTGTTGTGATTAAACAATAACAACTTTTTAAAGTTATACAAATTCACTATGTTTTGTGTCAGCCACTATGGTAATGTCTTAATAAAAACAAATACTGGACTACTGAGTTTAATTCTTTGTCTACTCATCTATATCCTTGTGAATTGAACACTGAGTCATAGACACAAGCTGTTATATAAAGGGGAAGAAGCTATGTGAATGTATCAGCTATGTGTCAGTTTCTTACACTCCTAGGAAGAGAAATTAAAAATGTATTTGTTCCATAATTTTTTATTAGTATATACTAGGCCAAGCCCTCTTACAAGTAGCAATATCCATTTGCAAATATTTTATATTGATTTATAATGGATCCATATTTTCTTTTATCTTCATGTAAGTGGTAAAGTTTGATTCTCAAACATTTGAATTTGGGGTGGTATACCTTTCTTCAGTTCATAGGAATTTGGAGATCACAACAAAGCCCTAAATATTTTAACCAGCA
Organism: Lepus europaeus; assembly: GCF_033115175.1. Taxonomy (NCBI): domain Eukaryota; kingdom Metazoa; phylum Chordata; class Mammalia; order Lagomorpha; family Leporidae; genus Lepus; species Lepus europaeus. The sequence continues at coordinate 139,472,254 of NC_084828.1, forward strand.
TAAAGTGGTGTTTATACCCACTTTGAAAAGACATAAATGTTGCTGTTTCTGTACAAAGAATATATATTAATGTTCTGCAAAAGAAAACTATATTTTAGATTTGTGGCAGATTTAAAGTAGTGCTTTATGAAACTAATAAAACTGAATGTGATAAAATTTTTTAAAAACATTTATTTATTTATTTATTTGAAAGGCAGAGTTACCAAGAGGCAGAGAGAGAGAGAGAGAGAGATGTCTTCCATCCTCTGGTTCCACTCCCCAAATGGCCACAATGGCCAGAGCTTGGCTGATCCAAAGCCTGGAGCCAGGAGCTTATTCTGGGTCGGTTCAGGAGCCCAAGGACTTTTGCCATCTTTCACTGTTTTCCCAGACCAGAGCTGGATTGGAAGTGAAGCAGCCGGGGTCTTGAACTGGCTCTCATATTGGATGCCGGCACTGTAGGCGACGGCTTTACCCTCTATGCCACAGGGCTGGCCCCATAATAGCATTTTAACATTGGTTCTGTCTATCTTCAGATTGCACATGTTGTGTGAATTGGAGCATAGCACCAAATCACTTTTTCACCAGTCTCCAGAAGACAGTTCTCAAGAGGATTCTCTAAACTGGGTAGCTCGACTAGAAATGACTCAGAATTCTTACAGAGCCAAGGAGCCTATTCTGGCTCTCCGGAGGGCTTTATTAAGTCTCAACAAAAGGTTTGCAGACTACTTTTTTTTTTTTTTACATTTGAATCATCTTATATTTGGTATTATTTTTGTATACGTATTTCCTAATCTTCTAACTGAATTTGCATTTTTCTATATTCATTTAACAAGGCTACACTATATAGTTGAAATGCACTTAGGATTTAAGAATCAATTTTATATACCATAAATTTTTATAAGCATATTTGTTGGGGGTACTGATTTAAATCAAGAATAAAATCTTCATAGACTTATAAGAAATAAAAATGAAGCATTGTAAGAAGACTTAAGTCAAGGATTTTTAACAAATTAATCAGTGATTCCCTGAAATAGTATATTGAAGAGATTGTATGTTGGAAAGAGATATTTTAGTTAAATTATTGGATACACTTACAAATACTCTTTTTCTCCCTCTCCCCCCTATTTTATCACATTTATTTAGACCTGACTACGATGAAATGGTTGGGGAATGCTGGCTACAGAGTGCCAGAGTGGCCAGAAAGGCTGGTCACCACCAGACAGCCTACAATGCTCTCCTTAACGCAGGAGAATCACGGCTTGCTGAACTGTATGTGGAGAGGGCTAAGTGGCTGTGGTCCAAGGTAATGACCAAGGGAATGTCCTCAGATATTTATCCTGTTGGGGATTATGTATTTTTTGCAGAGGCCCAACTGAGAGAAGATCCCTAATCCATTTTAAAACCTTTTTCTGTCCGTCTTCTTCATTATTTACCTGCTATAATTCAAAAAAAGCTATTCAGTTATGTTGCTTCTTCAAAATTATTAAATCATTAAAAGTAGCCTTTATACCTTTAGGATTAACTCTGAACTTTAGAAAGGTCCTTTTTGATCTAGTCCCAGACCAGCTCTATAGATTCATTCATTTCTTCTTTTTTTTTTTTTTTTTTTGACAGGCAGAGTGGACAGTGAGAGAGACAGAGAGAAAGGTCTTCCTTTTTTGCCGTTGGTTCACCCTCCAATGGCCGCCGCAATAAGCGCACTGCGGCCGGCGCACTGCGCTGTTCCGATGGCAGGAGCCAGGTGCTTCTCCTGGTCTCCCATGGGGTGCAGGGCCCAAGTACTTGGGCCATCCTCCACTGCACTCCCTGGCCACAGCAGAGAGCTGGCCTGGAAGAGGGGCAACCGGGACGGAATCCGGCACCCCGACCGGGACTAGAACCCGGTGTGTCAGCACCATAAGGTGGAGGATTAGCCTATTGAGCTGTGGCGCTGGCCTAGGTTCATTCATTTCTGTCTCACAAAACCCTTTGGGCTTCAACTAAAACCAGACTACAGATAGTCCTTGATTCATGATAGTATTATATCCTGATAAACCTATTATAAGTTGAAATATCATAAATTAAAAATGCACTTAATACTCTTAACCTATGAAGCATCATAACTTAGAAACACAGTATTACAGTAGTCTTCCCTTATCCACAGTTCCAGGTACCTGACCACAAATAAGCAGAAATAAATAATTCACAAGTTTTAAATAACTATTTTTTAAGTTTATTTTATTTGTTTGAAAGGCACAGTGACAGAGAGAAGAGGAAAGACATGGAGAGATTTTCCATCCACTAGTTTTTTGTTTTTTGTTTTTTAAGATTTATTTATTTATTTGAAAGTCTGAGTTACACAGAAAGAGGAGAGGCAGAGAGAGAGAGGTCTTCCATCCGATGGTTCACTCCCCAATTGGCCACAACAGCTGAAGCTGCACCGATCCGAAGCCAGGAGCCAGGAGTTTCTTCTGGGTCTCCCAAGTGGTGCAAGTCTTCTACTGCTATCCCAGGCCATAGCAGAGAGCTCAATTGGAAGTGGAGCAGCTCATATGGGATGCCAGTGCTTCAGGCCAGGGCGTTAACCCACTGAGCCACAGCACCAGCCCCCATCCACTGGTTTACTCCCTAAAAAACCACAATGGCTAGGGCTGGGACAGGCCAAAGCTAGGAGTCTGGAACTCCATCCCAGTATCTCATGTAGATGGCAGGGTCCCAAGTACTTGGGCCATCTTCCACTGCTTTATGAGGTGCATTAGCAGGGTGTTGGATCAGAAGAGGAGCAGTCAGGACTTGAACTGGCTCTCATATGGCATACTAGCATTGCAGGTGACAGCTTAACATTCTATGCCACAATGCTGACCCCATTAAACAACATTTATTATAGTATATTATTATAGTTGTTTTAATAGTTATTGCTAAATTAAGCTTTATCATAGGGATGTATATATAGGAAAAAACATGACATGCGAAGATACTTCAGAAAGTTTGTGGAGAAATGGAATTAAAGAATGAGTTTATTTTTGTACAAAAGAATTTGAAACCCATGAATTATTTATAATATGCATTTTCCAAATATGAACAAATAAACTCATATTTTTAATCTCCTTTTTCTGAGAACTTTTTGAAATACCCTTGTATTTAGGTTTCAGTACTGTATATAGTTTCATCATTCCCCTGGGATCTTTTTCTTTTTCTTTCTTTTTTTTTATTAGACAGGCAGAGTGAGACAGTGAGAGAGACAGAGAGAAAGGTCTTCCTTCCGTTGGTTCACCCCTCAAATTGCTGTTATGGACGGCGCGCTGCACCGATCCGAAGCCAGGAGCCAGGTGCTTCCTCCTGGTCTCCCACGCGGGTGCAGGGGCCCAAGCACTGGGGCCATCCTCCCCTGCCTTCCCGGGCCACAGCAGAGAGCTGGACTGGCAGAGGAGCAACCGGGACTAGAATGCGGCACCCATATGGAAGCCAGCGCCGCAGGCAGAAGATTAGCCTAGTGAGCCACGGCGCCAGCCATCCCCTGGGATCTTGACATATACAGAGGAAGACACTATATACTGCAGAATTGAATGTTTACTCTCATGGTCACGTGGCTGACTGGAAACTGTGACTCACTGCCACCCAGCATCACAAGCGCGAGTATCATGTTGCATATTGCCAGCCCAAGAAAAGATCGAAGTTCAAAGTATGGTTTCTATTGAATGTGTATGTCTTTCACATCATTGTAAAGTCAAAAAATTGTAAGTGGAACCATGATAAGCCAGTGACCATATATACTTGCTTTCTCCCAGTTAAAATTATTATTCTTCCTACATAGAATGTTCTTAACCAGCTTCTATGCCACAAAAAGCAGTATCCATCGTTTTCAGAACAAATTCAAATTTTTTCATTGGTAGTTTTTTTCCAAGATTTTCATTTATTTAATTCTAATTGATAAATTTTCACTTATGTCTTAAATAAGTCATTATTTTAAAAAAATGATAATGAGGTAGATTTTATTCTGATGTAACAACACTGTAATTATGTGACTAGAAGCAATTCTTTCTTATTTCTAGCCATTGATAGTTTTCCTGAAACTGCTTCCCTTCATTTTCTTGTATGTGCAGGCAGATATAGAGGACTCCTTTCTTTATCCTCTAAAATACTCATGTATATTCCAGTGTTATGGCATTTGGTACAATATGTTATTATTTTGGTCTTTTTCTTCACTTGACTAATGACCTTTTTTGAAGCAGAGATTTTGATTTATCCATTACTGCTATCTCCAGTTCCCTGCACCTGGATTAGTTGTAAAATGAGTGAGTTACTGCATATGAGATCTACATTAGATAGAACATTGCTTCTTTTTTAGAATTTAAAAAGAGGGAAATGAGAGATAAGCATGAGATTACAAATGGATTTATACATAAACATATATAATTAATTTTAAACACTACTAATTTAGTTTTTGAGAAAATAGAAATTCTTTTCCTTAATTAAAAGGGTTGTTGTTGCCTTTTTTCTCTTAGGGTGATGTTCACCAGGCACTTATTGTTCTTCAAAAGGGTGTTGAACTATGTTTTCCTGAAAATAAAACCCCAGCTGAGAGTAAGAACGTATTGATTCATGGTCGAGCTACACTATTAGTGGGCCGATTTATGGAAGAAACAGCTAATTTTGAAAGCAATGCAATTATGAAAAAATATAAGGCAAGTATATATTCTAATTTCATTTAGAAACTCAGTGTGTACATTTTGACTTTGAAACTGGATAAAATGGTTTTAAAGTCCAATTGGAAGGACACATGTATAATAAAATATGAAACTTTTTTTGACATTTTAGTGAGAGTATAATATAAATATATGAAATTATCACAGAGTAAATATACTCTTGAAACCATCACTGAGGTCATAACATGGAGGATTATTAATACTCCATAACTGTCCCCACTTCATTTTTACCTCAATAATCATTATCCTTGTCCTCCTTTTCAAAGTTAACTATATCCTAGCCTGAAATAGTTGTGCAAAAGCAATATATAATTCCCTTACTAGCTTATTAAACTTCACATAGAGGATGTTCTAAGGCTTAATGCCTATCATTAAGCCATATATCGTAAGAAAATTGCAATGGAAATTTTGAAATACTTTGAACTGAGTGATCATAAAAATGTGACATATCAAAACCTCTAGGATACAGCTAAAGCAATTCTTAAAAGGAATTTAAAATTTCATTTACATATATCAGAAGAAAGTAAAGGAGAAAAATTAATGAGTGATGTATTTATCTCCAGCTAAAAAGGAACTGAAAAGGGGGAATAAAAGAAAGTAGAAGAAAGGAAATAATAAGGTTAAGAATAATCATTAGGTTTGTGGGGCAAACTAACTGAAAGAAACAGAAGAAGAGTTCGTGTAGGCATTGGAATAACCTGAGTCATTTAATACCAAGCTGCACATGAATAACTCAAAATTCTATGAACCCAGGCAAGGAATAACTGCTAGGGAAAGAACAATCATAGAGAACCTATAAGAAGAACAATTTTCAGAACTCACACAAGATTGAGAGTCATTCAAACCACCAGGCAAATGGAGACACGTCACTACATACTTGGAGTGTTCAGTAGAGACCATGAAATGGCCACACCTAATTTAGCCCAAGGCTAAAAGCTGCTCTATGTCCACCCTAGAATAACATTAAAATAAGCTTTAAAAGAATCTAGCTTATTTTCAAGTAACCTTACTGCCTGCCAGTTCAAAATCTAACAAAATCTAAACTATCTTCTGCTGGGACTAGAACTAGCGCTCATATGGGATGCAGGTACCACAGGTGGGAGATTAACCCACTGTGCTACAGTGCCAACCCCATACCACCAATTTTATTAAATAATTACTGGAGATTGTAGCCAGTATAATAGGGAAGAAAAAGAAGTAAAAATTACAAGGATCAGGAAAAAAAATAAAACATTAATTGCAGATAATAAGATTGTGGATATTAGAAAGTCAAAAAGTTACAGATATATTGATAGAAATATTGAATGAATTTAACATAATTGCTTGACACAATATAATATATAAAATAAATTTTATTTCTATGTCTCAGCAATAAAATTATTTAAAACATATGACAAGCAACTGATACTTAAACGGCTGAATGACTTTGTGAAGAAAGAAAAAAATCTTTTTACCTATGGACAAGATTTATTCCAAAGTGAGCTATAGATCTAAGCTGAAAAGCTAAAATTACAAACTTCTAGATTAAAAAATGAAGAAAATATTTACAACCTTAGAGTAGGCAAGATTTCTTAAGGAAAAAAAGCATTAATCTTAAAAGAGAAGTTAATAAATTAATTAACATCAGAGTTAAAACCTACTGTAGAAAAGATACTGTTAAGAAAATGGAAGGGGAAGCCATAGACTGGGAGAAAATACTTATAATATATATCTGACAGATGACTTATATCCAAATTATAAAGAACTTATAAATAATAATTATAAAGTAAGAATTCAATTTAAAGATCTTTCAAAGTCTTCACAATAATAGGGACTTGGTAAAGAATACATACAAATTGCTAAAAACTACCTGAAAATATGTTTAATATAATTAGTCATCAGAAAGATGCAAATAGCATTTCACAAGTTAAAATCTAAAAGACTAGCACGGCCTATTGTGATTATGTGAATATATAAAAATGTTAACATATACCTACAATATGACCTAGCCATGCTAGTCTTAGATGTTTATCCAAGAAAAATAATTACACATCCCACAAAAAGACTTGCATATAATTGTTTATAGGAGCTTTATTAATAAAGACTGGAATTAACCCAGGTGACCATCCATAGCAGAATGGATATACTGTGGTTCAATCATATACTGGACTACTATTCCACAATAACAAGAAATTAACTACTGCTATATGTAACACCATATAAGTTAATGTTATAGACTTGTTGAATAAATGGAGAACATAACAGTATATACTTGTGTGCTTTCATTTCTATCAAATTTAAAATAGGTAAAATATTGTTTATTTATAAAAATTGTATCCATAGTTGCCTTGGTAGTGAGTAGGAGATTGATGGCAAAGATGATGCTCACAGAAACTCTTGGGGGAGTTAAAAGTATTTATTATCTTGATTGGAATGGTGGTTCTATGTATATGTATGTGTGTGTGTGTGTGTGTATAAATGTCATCAAACTAGGGCCAGAATTGTGGTGCAGTGGGTTAAGCTGCCAACTGCAATGCCACCCCATATTAGAGTGCCACTTTGAGTCCCTGCTGCTCTGCTTCCCATCCAGCTCGATTATAATGCATCTGGGGAAGCAGCAGAAAATGGCCCTCGTACTTGGGCCCCTGCCACCTGCATGGGGGACCAGCATGGAGTTTCTGGCTCCTGGTTTTAGCCTGGCCCAGCCCTGGCCATTGTGGCTATTTGAGAAGTGATTCACTGGATGGAACATCAATCAATCTCCCCTCCTTCCTCTCTCTCTCTCTCTCTGTCACTTTCCCTCTTAAATAAATGAAATAAATCTTTAAAAAATAGTCATCAAGTGTACCTAAAATATTTACATTTTATTATATGGCCAGCGCTGCGGCTCACTTGGCTAATCCTCCGCCTGCGGCGCCAGCACACCAGGTTCTAGTCCCAGTCAGGGCACTGGATTCTGTCCCAGTTGCTCCTCTTCCTGTCCAGCTCTCTGCTGTGGCCCGGGAGTGCAGTGGAGGACGGCCCAAGTGCTTGGGCCCTGCACCCCATGGGAGACCAAGAGAAGGACCTGGCTCCTGGCTTCGGATCAGCGCGGTGCGCCAGCCGCAGCATGCCGGCCACGGCGGCCATTGGGGGGTGAACCAACGGCAAAAGGAAGACCTTTCTCTCTGTCTCTCTCTCTCACTGTCCACTCTGCCTGTCAAAAACAAAAGAAAAAAAATTTACATTTTATTATATGAAAATTGTACCTCAAAAAAATATTTTTCATGATGCCTTTTAGAATAAATATAAGGAAGTAGCATTTAACCTAGCAATGAAGATACCAGTTAAGATGTCCGTGTATCATATCAGAGTGCCTGGGTTCAGTTCCCAGCTCTGGCTTCTGATTCCAGTTTCCTGCCATTGTAGACTCTGAGAGATAACAGGTAATGTCAGGTAGTTGGGATCCTGCCACCAATGTGGGAGAACTGGATTGAATTCCTAGCTCCTGGCTTTGGCCTACCCAGTCCTTGCTGTTGTAGGCACTGGAGAAGTGCATCAGCAAATGGGATCCCACTGTGTCTTTCTTGTGTTTCTCTCTCTCTCTCTCTCTCTCTCTATATATATATATATATATATGTGTGTGTGTGTGTGTGTGTGTGTGTGTGTATATATATATATATATATATATATATATATATACCCCCATATGTGTGTGTGTATGTGTATGAACATATTAACCAGGGGCCATCCCACCAGAACAAATTAGCCATCCTGATTCCTTACCCAAATCAAAGACCAAGTCTGCTTTTATACTTACTTCCTAGATGAGGATTTCACACTTTTGATCCATAATCATCTGTGGAGTGTTCATGATTACTTCCCAGTACAGTGTGAGATTTTATTAGGTGAAAATCTTGTGTTCTTTTATAGGATGTGACCATGATACTGCCAGAGTGGGAGGATGCGCATTTCTACCTTGCCAAGTACTATGACAAATTGATGCCTATGGTCACAGACAACAAAATGGAAAAGCAGGGTGATCTTATCCGGTATATAGTCCTTCATTTTGGAAAGTGAGTGTGAAAACCACATGTTTGCAGCTTAAATGTGTATGACTGTTAATATTGAACTGCTATCATATTTGTCTTATCATATTCAGGATATTTTCTGTTTTACTGCTGACTCAACCTGTCACCTTAGATGAGGTATAAATTTGTCTTTACACAACTTTTCTTCACTTTTAAAAGTATCTTTTATAATGTAAAAGCAATATATACATACTTTTTAAAAATTCAACTATACTGATATACAATGAAAATTAAGTGTTTTTTTCATTCCAGACCCTCTTCCCCTGAATCCCCATCCACAGAATTTCAGATCTTAAACCTGGTATATTTAATGGTTACATTTAATTGCAATGGCATGTTTCTTTCCAGTTCATTTTTAAGTAGTATATATAAAAATAGTTTTTACTTTAAGCTATAAAGAGCTTCTTAAAGTAGTTAACAGGTATAAATGATTTATTTGTAGCCCAAATAATGTATTGTCTCATGGCTCCTTTTTATGTTTTTACAAATTAAATATTTTAAAATTTTATTTTGGAAGCAGAGGCAGAGGGAGAAAGAGAAAAAGAGAGACACGGACAGACACAAAGAGAGCACCCATTTACTGTTTCACTCACCAGATACCTGCAATGGTTAGGGCTGGGCCAGGGCCAAAGCCGGGACCCAGAAATGTACTCCAGACTCTCACAGGAGACAGGAACTCAATTACTTTAGCCACAACTGCTGCTCCTAAGGTCGGCATTGGGGAGAAGCTGGAGTAAATACCTAGAGCCAGGAATGGAAAAAAGGCACTCCAAGGTGGAAAGCAGACACCTTAATTGCTAGGCTAACTGCCTGCTCCTATTTTCACAAATTATTATTTCTTAAAATGGTGAGATTTCATATATTCTGCTTACCGTATTAATGTATGGTATGCTGAAGTGTATCTGGTTTAAAAACCATTAGCCTATTAAAATGACCTATTATCACATATTGTGACTTCTCAAGTGCATTTTAGAAATTAAAGCACTATCTGTCCATCCATCAGTGGTGTTAGAATAACCAGATTTAGAGGCTGACATTGTAACATAACGGATAAAGCTGCCACCTGTGACACCAGCATCTCATGTGGACACTGGTTCAAGACCTGATATTGCTCCACTTCCTATCCAGCTTCCTGCTGATGTGCCTGGGAAAGCAGTGGAAGATGGCCCAGGTGCTTGGGCCTCTGCACCCACATAGGAGACCCAGAAGAAGCTTCAGGCTCCTGGCTTCAGCTTGGTCCAGCCCTGGCAGATGTGGCCATTTAGGGAGTGAATCAGTCAATAGAAAGCCTGACACACACACACACACACACACTCTCTCTCTCTCTCTCTTTCTTCCCTACCTCCCTCCCTTCCACCTTCCCTTCCCCTACCCTCTGTCTCTTTAACTCTGCCTTTCAAATAAATAAGTCTTTTTATTAAAAAGAATAACAAGATTTAGCCAAGTTGTTTTTCCCAAAATGAAGTTCAAGTTTTATAAAATTCAAGCCTTATTTTATTTTAATAAATGATTATTAATTATTTATTAATAGCTTGTTATTAAAGGAGAATTCCTGCACTGTTGGCATTTGGGGAGAGAATCATAAGCAAAGGAAATATTAAGTGCTTTGTTTTTCTTTCTAAAATGACCAATGAATTTCTGTCATTTTTTCTTTTGAGTCTTGTACCTTAGTATAAGATTTATTTAATGTGTTTATTCTAAAACAAGAAGCTATTTAAAGTTCTTTATATGTATAAATCTATTAGTTATAGGGTGAGATTTATAGCAATACATTTCAAGAAAATAAGACTTTTATGATTAGAATGTATTTCTCTCCATATTAGTTAAATAAAATATTTGCATACTTAAAGAAGTAAAACTTAGCTATAAAGCTGTGTTTATCCCCTGATAGATTGAATAACTGTCTCACTACTGATTCTGTTTCACTTTTTACTCTTGAGGAGGTACAGTCCTATAATGGAGAAAAACCTTAAGTATTTAAAACATTTAAGTAATGTTTTTTATAGAATGTGTTATCAATTGTTAAAGAAATGGTATAAATTCAGAAATAGCTTTCTAGTATTCTGCAAGATACCAAGAGTAGCACATTTTTTATTTATTTGAAAGTCAGAGTTACACAGAAAAAGGAGAGAGAGAGGTCTTCTATCAGTTGGTTCACTCCCCAATTGGCTGCAATGGCCGGAGCTGTGCCGATCCGAAGCCAGGAGCCTCCTCCGGGTTTCCCATGTGGGTGCAGGAGCCCAAGGACTTGGGCCATCTTCTATTGCTTTCCCAGGCCATAGCAGAGAGCTGGATCAGAAGTGGAGCAGCCAGGTCTCAAACCAGCACTCATATGGGATGCCGGTACTTGAGGCCAGGACGTTAACCCACTGCACCACAGTGCTAGCCCCTCAACATCCTTTTATAATAAAAACTCTCAAAACAGAGATAGAGTGTTCCTCAATACAATAAAAACCATATGTAGCAAACCCGTATCTAATAGCCTATGCAATATTGACAAGTTCAAAGCTCCTCTAAGTTTAGTAATAAGGCTAGGGTGCCCACTTTCTCCATTTCTGGTCAACATAGTACTAGAAGCACTATCCAGAGCAATTAGGCAAGAAAACAAAGTAAAAGACTTCCAAACTGAAAAAGAGTTAAGCTGTCCCTGTTCACAGATGATATGATCTTTTTTTTTTTTTTTTTAACAGGCAGAGTGGACAGTGAGAGAGAGAGAGAGAAAGGTCTTCTTTTGCCGTTGGTTCACCCTCCAATGGCCGCCGTGACCGGTGCGCTGTGGCTGGCGTACCGCGCTGATCCGAAGCCAGGAGCCAGGTGCTTCTCCTGATCTCCCATGCGGGTGAAGGGCCCAAGCACTTGGGCCATCCTCCACTGCACTCCCGGGCCACAGCAGAGAGCTGGCCTGAAACAGGGGCAACTGGGACTAGAACACGGTGTGCCGGTGCTGCAGGCGGAGGATTAGCCTATTGAGCCGCGGTGCCAGCAGATGATATGATCTTATACATTGAAGAGCCTTTACCAAAAAATTGTTAGAATAAATGATTTCAGTAAAGTTGCAGAATATAAAATCAACATATACTATAAACTGTCCAAAATAATACCAAAGAAGTAAAATACTTATGAATAAATCTAGCCAAGAAGATGAAAGACTGTAAGCTATAAAGACAGTGATCAATAAACTTAAAGATACAATAGAACAATAATCTATGATACGGAAGAATTAATGTGTTCAAGTATCTATACTACCCAAAGCAATCTATAAATTCAGTGCAATTCCTATCAAAATTCCAGTGGATTTTCCCACAGAAATAGAAACAAAAATCATAAAATTCATATGAAACCACGAAAGATCCTAACCAAAGCAATCTTGAGTAAAAAGGACATTAACTGGAGGTGTCATACTACCTCAGTACTTCAAATATACTGCAAAGCTCTAGTAATCAAAACAGCATTGGGCCGGCGCCATGGCTTAACAGGCTAATCCTCCGCCTTGCGGCGCCGGCACATCAGGTTCTAGTCCCGGTCGGGGTGCCGGATTCTATCCCAGTTGCCCCTCTTCCAGGCCAGCTCTCTGCTATGGCCCGGGAAGGTAGTGGAGGATGGCCCAAGTGCTTGGGCCCTGCACCCGCATGGGAGACCAGGAGAAGCACCTGGCTCCTGCCTTCGGATCAGCGAGATGCGCCGGCCGCAGCGGCCATTGGAGGGTAAACCAACGGCAAAAAGGAAGACCTTTCTCTCTGTCTCTCTCTCTCACTATCCACTCTGCCTGTAAAAAACAAAACAAAAACAAAAACAAAACAAAACAAAAAAAACAGCATTGAAACATACAGTAGACCAATGGAACAGAATAGAGAGCCCAGAAATAAACTCACATTTATGGTCCATTGATTTCAGCAAAGGCACCAAGAATGTACAGTGGGGCAGGACACTCTTCAATAAATCGTGTTGGAATAACTGGATATCTATGTGCATAAGAATAAAGTTGAAGCCTTATCTGCTACCATACAAAAACCAACTCAAAATGTATGAAAGACTTAAGCTACAAGAAAGATTTTTAGTCTATCTTTATACTGGCAGCCCTAATGTACCTCTGGTTATTGCTGTTTGCCTGGAAGTAAATTAAGGTGATATTTTCCATTTTGCCCATCTCTAATTAAGGAGTGCACATCCTGCTGCTGGCAAAACTGATATACCATTATCTATTGCTAAAGCCTCATTCTTTGATGATGCGTCTTCTGTCACTTCTGGCTTGAAAAAAATCGTCTCTTACTACTTTGTTCTGATCAGAGAGAAACTGCTAGGAAGGGTGGTTACAGGGAGCAAGGGACAGAAATATAAAGGAAAAATGTACATTAGACACTGAATGTGAGTTAACACGTCACTATTTTGAAACGTTTCATCTTGTTGTTCTTCCTTCAAATTTCTTCTAGAATCAGCCAGCATTTTAGAACATAATTCTATCTTATAAAATACAGGTATTTTTCATCTGCAACATGAGTCCATTCCTAAAAGAAAATAAAACCTTATAAATAATAATACTGTATCTTAGATAAAATTGAATTGAATTATGTAATGCTCTAAAGTGATGCTGCAAGGAACAATACAGATATTTGGAATTGATCTTTAAATGAAAAACTAAAATATATTAGGTGTGATGAGTCTAAGTTAAAAAAAAAAAAATTATTAGAGGGGGCCAGTGCTGAAGTGAAGAGGGTTAACGCCCTGGCCTGAAGCGCCAGCATCCCATATGGACACCAGTTCGAGACCTGGCTGCTCCACTTCTGCTTATGGCCCAAGTCCCTGGGCCCCTGCACCCACGTGGGAGACTCAGAGGAGGATCCTGGCTCCTGGCTTCGGATCGGCGCAGCTCCGGCCATTGTGGCCAATTGGGGAGTGAACCCATGGATGAAAGACCTCTCTCTCTCTCTCTGCCTCTCTTCTCTCTGTGTAACTCTGACTTTCAAGTAAATAAATAAATCTTAAAAAAAAAAAAAAACTATTAGAAAACATAGGGGGAAAGCATCCATGTCCTTGGTCTGGGTAATGATTTTTTGGGTCTGAACTAAAAAGCCCAGACAACAAAAGCTAAAATAGACAAACAGTATTAACATCATAGCAAAAAGCTTCTGCATACTTGAGGAAACATTGAACAGAGTAAAGAGATAACCTATGGAATCAGGGAAAATATTTGTAAATCATACATATGAATAGGGGTTTATAGCCAAATATGTAGAGAACTCAAACAAGAAAACAAATAACCCAATTGAAAAATGGCTTTATGAATAGATATTACTGAAAAGTAGACATCAAATATCTTACAGAGGTATGTGGAAAAAATATTCCACATATTAACCATCAGAGATATTTAAAGTAAAACCACATGAGATACCACATCACATATATTAGAATGGCTATTATGAAAAAAAATTTGTCACTATAAAATATTTTAAAAACATAATGTTGTATACCTTATAAATAATAAAACCTGTCTGCTGTCCTGATTTCTGATTAAATAAATCTAGACAAAATAAGGAGGGGAAAATCCCCTTTCTCTTAACAGCTACTGAAAAACAAATAGACTTGTGTCATAAAACTGTCCCTATGGGACTCAAAAAGATATCTGTACATTTTATATCAATATTATTCAATGTAGCTAACAGCTGGAAGCAACCCAAGTGTCTATCAAGAGATAAGTGGAGTATTAATCAGCCTTAAAAGGGAAGGAATTCCTGGAACATGTCATAAAACATGGATGAACCTTGAAGATATGTTAAGTGTAATAAGCCAGTCAAAAAAAGATATTGTGTGATTCCATTTAAATGAGGTACCTAGAGTTGTCAGATTCACAGAGACAGAAAGCAGAGTGATGCTTTTCGGGGGCTATACTGAGAAGGGAGTGAGCAGAGTTCCTCCAGCTCAAAAAGATCTGAAAGTTCTGAAGATGCATGGTAGTAACGGTTGCACAGCTGTGAATGTACAACGGTGTCAATGTTCAGCTGAGCATACACTTGGAGGGTGAACCAACGGCAAAGGAAGACCTTTCTCTCTGTCTCTCTCTCACTGTCCACTCTGCCTGTCAAAAATAAAATAAATAAATGAATAAAAATAAAATAAAATAAAAATTAAAAAAAGATGGTAATTTTCTGTTATGTGTATTTTACTTAAAATATCCATGGCTCAAAAAGTTTCCAAGGAGAGGAGATTACTATGTGGATTTATTGAGAAACAAATTTGAGTGATGTATTCACATGGTGAGGGACTTGATAAAATGTATATAGTGGTAATCAGTGAGAAAAAAAACCATGGAAATTATAAAGGAACAAGATTATGAATATTTGAATCCCAGACAGAGACATTCATGTAGTCTTAATCTACAGGTAGCTGATTTCTGGTTTTAGTAAGGAGAAGAATATGATAAACCCATAATTTCAATAGCATTAGTCTTGAAATTATTCAAAGGAACAAACATGGAATTGAAGTAACTAGGTACAGTAATTTCACAGAAATGACCTAGATTTATGGTCATAGAATGTAAATGAAGGCACAGATCCTAAGAACAATTTGAAAGAAGTATTGATTAAAAACTCTAACTATATCAGAACTTGGATGATTTTTGTTATAGAAAGTACAGAGCTAAGTAAGGAATATGGTAAGAAAAAAGGAAGAAATAGTGATACCACAATTTTTGTCAGAAGGGTGTATATATCCGATGTGATCGTTAACTCTTTAAATTTTAATACATGTAACATAAAAGTGAGCACTATGCTAATAATATTTTTGTCTGTACAATTGCAGATCTCTACAGTATGGAAATCAATTCATATATCAGTCAATGCCACGAATGTTGACATTATGGCTTGATTATGGTGCGAAGGCATATGAATGGGAAAAAGGTATAATTTCATGTAAAAGTTGTAAGGGACACTGCAGAATTATTACTCTGGTATAAGTTCAGATTTGGCTTGACAATCTAGTTTACTAAAATAGGAATGAATTTGATAATTAAAATGTTATACAAGTGTGAGCAAGAAACTAAATATGAAAAAGAGAAAGTCAAATTCATAACTTCTTAAATATTTGAAGTTCAGGGTCTGCAAGTGAAAAATATATTCATTTCTTGATGAATTGAATATACTGAAAGGTATTTGGTTAAATCAAATAATTTACCCTAAAATTTACAGTGCGTAATGAAAATGAATGGCCCTTAAGTTTTTCAGAGTTTTTTACACTCTTAGAGAATTGTTCAATTGGCAAATTATCTAGCTTTGAGCATGGGAATAATATATGTAAAAGCTTTAAAAATTTTTATTTTCTTCTGTGAAATAAATGGATATACAATTTTTTAAACTGATTTTTTCCCCCAGCTGGCCGCTCTGATCGTGTACAAATGAGAAATGATTTAAGCAAAATAAATAGCGTTATCACAGAACACACAGATTATTTAGCTCCCTATCAATTTTTGACTGCTTTTTCACAATTGATCTCTCGGATTTGCCATTCTCATGATGAAGTTTTTGTTGTCTTAATGGAAATAATAGCCAAGGTATTTCTGGCCTACCCTCAACAAGCAATGTGGATGATGACTGCTGTGTCAAAGGTACGTATTAATCACCCTAGTATCTTTTATCATTTTATATGGCAGTGGTTATTTAATGCTAATATTTAATTATTTAATATTATTTAATATTTAGTATTTAATTATTATTTAATGCTAATAGAGTTCCAGGTTTCTATATTAGATGCTGTATCCTTTTTTAAGAAGAGAAAAATTATAGCATTATATCTCATTTCAATGTTTGGAGATATTTACCATTCAAATGAAAGGATTACAGTGTTTAAGATTTCAGCATGTGTTTTCTTTATGATGTCCTGTAAACTGTTAGTGCTTGGTGTAAAATGCTAACCTGTTTTTTTTCTAAATATTTTTGTTTAAACCAAACTATATTATTAATGGGAATTTATAAGTTAGCCAATATATTTTAGAAGTAAATATTGTTAATAAGTAACAAAATACACAGACTTGATAAAACAAAAATTAAAATTATGCCTTCTATTCATTAATATTTTGATGCAATTATTATGTTTTAACATTGGAATTGGATTACAGTAATGTGCAAGTTCATGTTTTTTACTTGATTGTTCCCATCTTATAAAGAAGTCTTTGAAGACACATTTATGAAGTTCTAAAATAGCTTTCGTTAGTTTATTTAAGTATTTGGTTGATCATTGTGTTTACTTCAATTATTGTCATTTTAGGTTATTGTTATTTCTTCAGGGTAGTTCCCAAGAAGGAATTTACCAGGTCATAGAAGAATAACATTTTTATGGCTTTTTATAATATTACAAGTTGACTTCTAGGAGATTTGTACCAGTCTGAACTCTCATCATGAATACTTTTTGATTTTTTGTCAATCAAATGTTTTGTTACTTTTTGAAACTTTTATAAAATTTAATCTATTTCTTTTTTATGACAGTCTTCTTATCCTATGCGTGTGAACAGATGCAAAGAAATCCTAAATAAGGCTATCCTAATGAAAAAGTCCTTAGAAAAGTTTGTTGGAGATGCAACTCGCCTCACAGATAAGCTTCTAGAATTGTGCAATAAACCGGTACTATGATAAATCTTATTGCTTGTAAAATCCAAGTTATTGTTTTATAAAATCCAAGTTTATAGTTTTATAAAATACAGATAAAATCATCCCTTGGTGTCCATGGAGGAATGGTTCTAGGACCCCTGAGTATACCAAAATCTGCAGATGCTTAAACCCCTTATATAAAATGGTATGGTGTTCTTTAAATCACCTCTTGGTTATTTATAATACATAATATGATATAACTGCTATGTAAACAGTTGTTTGTATGTATTATTCATGGAATATAACAAAAAAGTGTACATGTTCAGTATAGATCTAAGTTTTTTGTGTGAATATTTTTGATACACAGTTTGTTGCACCCACAGACGTGCTCACACAGATATGGAGAGCCAACTGTATATATTTGAGCTGGTTTTCTTTTCCTTTTTTACGAAGTTATTTTAATTTATTTACTTATTTTCATTTTAGTTAAAAGAGAACTTCCATCCCCTGCTTTAGTCAAAATGCCCACAACAGCCAGGGTAGAACTAGGAGCCAAGAACTCAATCTTGATCTTTCATCCGTGTGGCAAGGTCCCAGCTACTTGAGCCACTATTTCTGCTTCCTAAAGTGCTCATTAGCAGGAAACTGGAATCAGAGGTGAAGCTGAGACTATAACCCAGGCACTCCGATATGGGATGCAGTTGTCTCAAGCAGCAATGCAACTGCTGTGCCAAATGCTTGCCCCTCTCTTCATTTGATTAATTAAATTAAAATTCTAAGATACATGGGTATATACATATATCAAAATTTACCAAATTATATACATTATATATGTATTATTTATTTTAAAAAGCTGCTTTTAAAATTTTTTATTGGGCCGGTGCCGTGGCTCAACAGGCTAATCCTCTACCTTGCAGCACTGGCACACCGGGTTCTAGTCCTGGCCGGGGCTGTCCCAGTTGCCCCTCTTCCAGTCCAGCTTTCTGCTGTGGCCTGGGAGTGCAGTGGAGGATGGCCCAAGTGCTTGGGCCCTGCACCCGCATGGGAGACCAGGAGAAGCACCTGGCTCTTGGCTTCAGATCAGCGCGGTGCACCGGCCATGGCAGCCATTGGAGGGTGAACCAACGGCAAAGGAAGACCTTTCTCTCTGTCTCTCTCTCTCTCACTGTCCACTCTGCCTGTCAAAAATAAAAAATAAAAAAAATAAAATTTTTTATTGTCCTTCTAAATTTTTTTCTACATTTTCAAAAATTCTTAATGTGAATTTTCTGAGAGCAGATTAACTATATTGTTCAGAAAGTTTTAAGTAGAGAATATGAAATAAGTCATACAAACATGAGTATACAAAGTAGTAAATCTTATTTAAAGTAGTCTCTAAGATTAGAGAAAACTTCAAAAACTCATATACATTAACCTACATGAGTACTAGGAAAGCAGATTGGGATTTTGATGGTCATCTTTTAGTTTCTATTTCAGTGCTTATGGCATTGTGCTAAGGGGGCTGGTGGTGGGCATAATGGGTGAAGCTGCCTTCTGTGAGGATGACATCACATATGGGTACCGGTTCATGTACTAGTTTGCTCCACTTCCAATCCATCTTCATGCTAATGGCCTGGGAAAAGCAGCAGACTATGGCCCATGGGTCTGGGCCCCTGCCACTCACTTGGGAGACCCGGATGAAGTTTGTGGTTCCTGATTTCTGGCTGGCATCTGGGTAGTGAATCAGCAGATGGAAGATCGCTCTCTTTCCTCTCCCCAACTCTGTCAAGTAAATAAATCTCTAAAAACAACAGCACTGTGCTGAGATGATACAGACATATTCTGCTTTGAGATGCTCATAGTTTTATTTGGAACTTAGCAGATGGTTATCATCTAGAATATTAAATACTTCTTTCAGTAGACTTGTGACTAAAGTAGGAATATGGTTAGAGGAATGACCCTCTACTCTTCCTAAAGAATTGGAGAAAAAAATTCTAAAGAATGTGTTAGAAAAGTAAAAGTGGGAGATGGGGGTGGTTTAAGGAGAGGGAGAAAGAGAGCGAGATTCTTTATAAGCTAAATTTCAGTTGACAGTATTCAGTTCGTTAGCTATTAACTGTTTGTACACGCAAAGATATAATTGGGGCCGGCATTGTGGCATAGTGGGTAAAGCTGCTGCCTACAGTGCCGGCATCCCATATGGGCCCCGGTTAGAATCCTGGCTGCTCCACTTCCAATCCAGCTCTCTGCTATGTCTGGGAAAGCAGTAGAAGATGGCCCATGTCCTTGGGCCCTTGCACCCATGTGAGAGACCTAGACTAAGCTCTTGACTCCTGGCTTTGGATCCACCCAGCTCCAGCCGTTGTGGCCATCTAGGAAGTGAACCAGTGGATGGAAGACCTCTTTCTCTGTCTCTCTCTCTCTCTCTCTCTTTCTCTCTCTGCCTCTTCCTTTCTGTAGCTGTCTGCCTTTCAAATAAATATTTTTTAAAAAAATAAATAAAAATATAATAAACATATTTCTCACCTTCCCTTCATAAATAAACATCTCAGAGGGTAGTCCAGCTCTGGTCCCTGACTCCAGTTTCTTGCTAATGCAGACTCTGGAAGGCAGCAGCTATGGCTTAAATAAATAAGTTCCTACCACCCCTGTTGGAGGCTGGATTGAGTTTGTGGTTCCTGGCTTTGGTCCAGTCCTAGCTATTGCAGATGTTTGGGGAGTGAACTAGTGGATGAGAGCTCACTCTGTCTCTCTGTTTCTCAAATAAATAAAATTAAAAACAGAAAAGTATTATGAAGGTGGCCAATATTTATTAAACACTGATATTGTTCCAAGTACATTACATGTGCAGGTTTCCACTTCTTTAACTGAAATCTTTCTGATAAGCTATACTTAGGAATTCAGAATTTTTCCCAATTCTTAGAGGTGCATATACTTTAATATCACCACTGAGAATAATTGCTACAGTATCCCGTAATCAAATACATAACTGTTGCTATAATAAGGTGTATTAGTCTTTACACTGAATGAGAAGTTCAGGTATCATGTTTCTGCCAAATGAGATTTGGTACCAAAAAAACAACCAGTTTAAATAACAGAGCCCTTTGTATTTTCTAATGTCTAATGATAGATTATAGACCTCTGTTATTGCCTTTAGTCACTAAACAGTCCTGTTATGTAGGTTCAATTTTTTTTTATTATTATTGATTTTCATTTTGTTTTAAAGGCAGAGAGACAGAGACAGATACCTATAAAAGCCATGGCTGGGCCAGGCCAAAGTCAGGAGCCCAGAACTCATTTGGCCAAAGCCAAGATCCAGAAGCTTCATCTGGGTCTCCCATGCAAGTAGCAGGGGCCCAAAAATTTGGGCCATCCTCCAATGTTTTTCCCAGTTTGTTAGCAGGGAGCTGGACCAGAAGTAGTGCAGCCAGGACACAATCCGGCACCCATGTGGGATGCCAGCGTCACAGGCAGCAGCTTTACCTGCTATGCCACATTGCTAGCCCCATGAGACACTTTTTAAAAATAGTTAGAAAACTACAGATTACTGAGCTGTTTAATTAAGATATTGTAAAAGTGAAATTTTTGTTGTGGTTGAAGTTAAGTGTTCTGTATTTCAGCATAAACAGAAATTTAACATATTACTTTTTTTTTTCCAGGTTGATGGAAATAATTCCACATTAAGCATGAGCACACATTTTAAAATGATTAAAAAGCTGGTACAAGAAGCAACATTTAGTGAAATCCTCATTCCTTTGCAGTCAGTCATGATACCTACCCTTCCATCCGTTTTGGGTGCCCATGCTAACCACGAGCCATTTCCTGGGCATTGGGCCTATATTTCAGGCTTTGATGATATGGTAAATTTCCATTTTGTGGGACTGTAATTATGATTTTAAAATTCAGTTAAGTTTAAAACTTCTTGTTAAACTAAAACGTATTTCAGAACCTAAGTGAATTTTATTTACTAAGAAAAAAATAACTGGGAATACAGAAAAGTACAGTTATCTTTACTGATAGTATAAAATTCAGTGATTAAAAATCCCATGTTCAGAGGCCAGGAGAAGCACCTGGCTCCTGGCTTCAGATGGGTGAGATGCGCCGGCTGCAGCGGCCATTGGAGGGTGAACCAATGGCAGAAAGGAAGACCTTTCTCTCTGTCTCTCTCTCTCTCTCACTATCCACTCTGCCTGTCAAAAAAAAAAAAAAAAAAAAAAAAATCCCATGTTCAGCCTAATATTTTGATTTTTCAGATGTTCTTCATTTTAATATAACCATAATATTTTTTTTTCACAATTCGATTGTGAAATGCAAGTTTTATTTATTTGGTTTTTAGAGTAAAGCAAAGTTCAGCTAGTTAGAGTTTCATTTGTTTGTAAAACATATAGGATCATTTTAAAGAAATAGTACTACAGTACTTCTAAATAAATACTTTTTAAATTCTATAGTTGTCTCAATATTTCTAAGACTCAAAAGATTTATTAACTTCTTTCAGAGACAGTTTACAAAACAGTGTGATGAAATCATTCTTTTCACTTATAGTCAGTATTCTGAAAGGGTGGTTTTTAACTTAAACAGTATTATTTACTTATTTACCCATCTCATTAGGTAGACTAAATTTTGGAGAAGTTTCTTTTCTCAAAAATCAAATTACCACTAAAAATAGTCTCAGGCTCTGAAGAAAGGTCTCCAAAAGATATTTCAAAGAAGTCTCTTAAACATATGGCTTCTGTGAAGGAGACTGCCTAAATTTGAATATGTAAGAACTGGCAAAGTTGAGTAAGTAATCCTTACTTCGTACCATTCTTGATGGGTGAAAATGTGTCTCTCTGAATAGGCAATCATCTTTTTCCTAGATAATCAAGATAAATACTAAAATACAAATTTAATACACAATATAGGTTATTATATTCTCTTTTTATTATGTTAAGTAACTCAGTATTTGTAATATATAGACATTTAAACCAAGACTTTTGGTCTTAATTTATATAAAAGTCTTCATCTTTTAGGTGGAAGTTCTTCCTTCTCTTCAGAAACCAAAGAAGATCTCTTTAAAAGGGTCAGATGGAAAATTCTACATAATGATGTGTAAACCAAAAGATGACCTCAGAAAGGACTGTAGACTAATGGAATTCAATTCCTTGATTAATAAGGTTTGGCGATAATATGTTTTTATTTTAGAATTACCATGATTACTATCAATGTGATATAAGCTTTTCAGTATGCAAATAGATCATTCTTAAAAAGAAAAAATAAAATGCATTTTTCTTTTTTATTTTTTATTGTATTCAGATGACATAACATACAAATTTACCATTTTTAAATATATTTTGGCAGCATTAAGTACCTTGACATCATATATACAACCATCATCACCACCATCCATCTTCAGAACTCTTTTCGTCTTCCAAAATTGAAACTCGATATTGATTCAACAGTAACTCCTCCTTGCCCTTCCCACAAGTCTCTAGCTACCACTACTCTGTCTTTTGTCTCCAGGAATTTAACCATCCTAGGCATTTGGGATGAGTGGAATTACACGCTTGCCTTTTTGACTGCTTTATTTCACTTGACATCATGTCTTCAAGATCCATCTACTTTGTGTAGCATGTGTTAGGACTTCCTTCCTTTTAAAGTTGAATATAGTATTCCATTGTATGAATATATCATATTTTGCTAATCCATGTATCCATTGATGGACTTTTGATTGCTTCTACTTTTTGGTTGTTGTGAACAGTGCTGCTGTAAACATGGTTCCTGGCCTCCTCTGGCCCACTCCTGACCGTTCTGAGCATTTGGAAAGTGAACCAGTGGTGGAAGATACCTTTCTCTGCTTTTTAAATATGTTAAATAATTAATTAACTAATTAATGTTTAAATGATGAACAATACTTAGATATATTTAACATGACATTGAAAAATTATGAGTTGTATTCTGTTTTTAAATGTACATTTTTTTTAATAGTGCTTAAGAAAAGATGCAGAATCTCGTAGAAGAGAACTTCATATCCGAACCTATGCCGTTATTCCACTGAATGATGAATGTGGAATTATTGAATGGGTGAACAACACTGCTGGCTTGAGACCTATTCTGACCAAATTATATAAGGAAAGGGGTACTGAAAATTCTTATGATATAAATATAAATATATGTATATAATAGCTTACCAGTGCAACATGGATATAATTGTTTTTTAATGTATGTCAGTCTGTATTTTCCTGCCATAAGTCATAATGAAATTTCTACATTCTACATACAGAAGCACTTAAGTGTTTTCCTTCCTTGTGTTTCAATTACTTCCTTATTTTCATCCCAGAGGGATTTGAGGTAGTTTACAAAAATGCATATGAAAATTTGTTTTTCACAGACACTGGCTAGGAATTATCAAACTGCTTTATGTGTATACTAGCCTTCAGCAGCAAATAAGTAAATATATTGTGGGTTCTGAGAGCTGGTTTTCTCACTATCAGAGAAAGAAATCAAGTGTTAGGTTGAAAGTAAGAGCCCACTGTCCAAAACTGGGGTAATTTGAGGAACAAAATACTGATAGTAATCAATTGTAAAACATATAGACAACAGTGCATACTGATGTAACAGATGGTTGAGTGAATGAGTAAATAAGGAAGTAGGAACAGTTCATCCTTGCAATAGAATTGCAATTAATAAATGGAGGTGGAATGATAGGAATAGAAATTCATCAGCTAACAAACAGCACAGTAATATTTGTTGTGGGCAACGGTCAGTGGATGCAAAATTAATAGGCAGAAATATTATGAGAAACAGGTTATTTGTAGTCTTAAATTATCTCCCCATAAGATACTTAAAGGGGAAATGTAAGTTAACAGTAGAGAAACAAAAAGATCACTGGTCAGAACTTTTAAAATATATCAAAGTGTAGGGGCCAGCTGGTTAAAGCCCCAGCCTGCAGTACTGGCATCCCATATGGGTGCCAGTTCAAGCCCCGGCTGCTCCACTTCTGATCCAGCTCCCTGGTAATGTGCCTGGGAAAACAGCAGAGGATGGCCTAAGTCCTTGGGCTCCTGCACCCATGTAAGAGATTGGGAAGAAGCTCGTGGTTTCTGGCTTCAAATCATCTCAGCTCTGGCCATTGTGGTCATTTGGGGAGTAAACCAGCTGATGGAAGCTTGCCTTCTCTCTCCCTGCCTCTGCCTCTCTGTAACTCTGTCTTTAAAATATATTAAATAAATCTTTTAAAAATATATATATCAAAGTAATGAAAGTCTGAAGTTTTTTCAATTTGATAACATTAAGGAGACATGATATCTGAATGTAATGTGGACTCCTAATTTGGTTCCTGGCCCTCTGGCCCAGCAAAAGAGTACTAATGGGGCAATTGGTGAAATTTCAATGTAGTCTGAAGGTTAGTTAATAATGTAGTAATAGTAGGAATTTCCTGTTTCAATAATTATACTGTTGTTATGAAAGATGTGAACATTAAGGGAAGTTGAGTGAAGAATAATATAAAGGAGCTCTTGGTATCATTTATGCAAATGATACCTTGGCTTATAGATGTGTCATACTACTCTGCCTCTGTGATCACATGTCTCTATTTCTGTTTTCTCTTCTTATAAGACACCAGTCATTGGTTATTAAATTGGGGCTTATTTTAATGATTTTGTCTTAACCTGATTGCATCTACAAAGATCCTACTTTTTTTTTAAATTTTTTTATTTATTTATTTTTTTATTTTTGACAGGCAGAGTGGACAGTGAGAGAGAGAGAGAAAGGTCTTAATTTTGCCGTTGGTTCACCCTCCAATGGCCGCCGCGGTAGGCGCGCTGCAGCCGGCGCACCGCGCTGACCCGATGGCAGGAGCCAGGTGCTTATCCTGGTCTCCCATGGGGTGCAGGACCCAAGGGCTTGGGCCATCCTCCACTGCATTCCTTGGCCACAGCAGAGAGCTGGCCTGGAAGAGGGGCAACCGGGACAGGATCGGTGCCCCAACCTGGACTAGAACCCGGTGTGCCGGCGCCGCAAGGCGGAGGATTAGCCTAGTGAGCTGCGGCGCCGGCCCAAAGATCACATTCTCAGAAACCAAGGGTTAGGATATATTTTTTGATAGACACAATTCAATCCACATAGTAAGTAATATTGATAAAATACTTTATTATGAGTATTATGGTAAGTCCATTATATAAATTATTAACAAGTATAATTCTTTTCTATTTTATGGACAGTGCCACAGAAGTTAAGTAACTTGCCCCAGTTCAATGACTAACACTCTTATATTGCAGAACCAAAACTCAAACACAATCAAGTCGTATTTCAAAGAACATGCTGTTGACTATTTTACTTATGAGGATGAAATTTATATAAGTTTTGGTTATTGCTATTGGATTTTTAAAAAATAGTTTCCAATTTAGGAACACATTCGAGCTGTGTGAGCTTGTCCATAAAACTTTAGCTTCTCCAGATGATTTGGATTCTTCTAGAGTAGCTTAAAAATCAGTTACACTATGACTGTTATGGGATAGGGATAGCTTTCGCATAAAATAGATGATTTCAGGGTTCCAGTGTGGTTTATTAGTATGGTTCAATTTGGACCTATACTACATCCTGATAAAAGAGAGATCAGTATAATTTTCGTGTGGGCTGCAGCATTTTCACAATTCCAGGGGCACCTTCTATTGGAATTCTTTCCGAGCCTATATTCGGGAATTATTTGGTTCTATAACATTGATTTTAGTTGATATTAATGTTTATCAATAAGGGGCTTCACTTTGGATAAGTATTAAAATAATTTATACATAGTATCACATAATAAGTTTATATATTGATAAGTGAAAATTTTTCATTTATTCTTATTTTTGAATAGCAGTTTAAATAAAAGTATACACTTCCTGTTTGATCTTAAGAACAAAAAAAATGTTGTCTCTTTTCTCATTTGGTTTGCATGATTAATGGGAATCACTCTGCATTGCAGGAATGTATATGACAGGAAAGGAACTTCGCCAGTGTATGCTACCAAAGGCAGCAGCTTTGTCTGAAAAACTCAAAATATTCCAAGAATTTCTACTACCTAGACATCCTCCTGTTTTCCATGAGTGGTTTCTGAGAACATTCCCTGATCCGACATCATGGTAAGTTTCTACAAAGTAATACATTGTTATGGTTAAATGTTTATTTTTTATTTTAGATTTATATTGCTTCATATGGCATAAGGATATTTGATAGCTTTTTTTTTTTTTTTTTTTTTTTAAGGTATAGTAGCAGATCAGCATACTGCCGTTCTACTGCCGTAATGTCAATGGTTGGTTATATCCTGGGACTTGGAGACCGTCATGGTGAAAACATTCTCTTTGATTCTTTGACGGGTGAATGTGTACATGTGGATTTCAACTGTCTTTTTAATAAGGTATGTGATATGACATACTCTAGTTAATTGTAGGTTAATTGTCCCCCAGTGTCCTTTCCTTAAAAATTATTCTTCCTAGACAAATATATATTAGTAGCAATTATATTCACAGTTGTATCAAATTCAGAGTTTGTTGACTAGCTTTAAAACAATGGATCCCATAGTCAAGCAGCTTGAGATGAAGAGAACCTAGAAGAATTACACAGTAGAACTAGAACTGAACTTGAAGTCCAAAAGCACAGAAGCAAGTTCTGACTCATGTATTAATTACATGAACATGAACAGATAAATTCATTTTACTTGTGCTCAGTTTTAAGAGAAACAGAATAATGTAATATGATGGTTTCCAAATTTGGCAGCTAGATAATTCTAAATATTAAAAGTGCTCAATGGCTGGTGCTGCGGCTCGATAGGCTAATCCTCTGCCTGCGGCACTGGCACACCGGGTTCTAGTCCCGGTCGGGGGAACCAGATTCTGTCCCGGTTGCTCCTCTTCCAGTCCAGCTCTCTGCTGTGGCCGGGAGTGCAGTGGAGGATGGCCCAGGTCCTTGGGCCCTGCACCCGCATGGGAGATCAGGAGAAGCACCTGGCTCCTGGCTTCGGATTGGTGCAGTGTGCGGGCCGCAGCACACCGGCCACGGCGGCCATTGGTGGATGAACCAACGGCAAAAAGAAGACCTTTCTCTCTGTCTCTCTCTCTCTCTCTCACTGTCCACTCTGCCTGTCCAAAAAAAAAAAAAAAAAAAAAAAGTGCTTCAAGAGTTTAAAAAAAGATACCCAGGAAATTCAGATTCTGTAGGTTCACAGTGGGCCTGGGAATAAATTGAGGCAATTGGACTCATCTCC
The DNA here is from genome assembly GCF_033115175.1 of Lepus europaeus. Classification (NCBI taxonomy): domain Eukaryota; kingdom Metazoa; phylum Chordata; class Mammalia; order Lagomorpha; family Leporidae; genus Lepus; species Lepus europaeus. The sequence goes on from NC_084828.1 coordinate 139,499,747, forward strand.
AAAGCTTTCTACAGTCTTCCAATGTTGAGATTCTAGACAGCAGTTTGGTAGGTGAGCCCATTATTTTGTTCATCTCCATCTTTGGTTGCCTTGTGCTGTCACAGGAAACCAAGAATGGTAATAGAGCCAACTAAGAACAAATCAGAGATAAACAACTGGTTTAGATTAAATCATGCAAGAGAGGAATTTAGGTAATTGGAGAGCGGAAAAACAGGTTAAAGAATAGCAGAAAATGAACACCTGGTTGACATTATTCAAGAAGGTCATTAGGAAGTTAATGAGACTGTTAAATGCATAACATTTCTCTATAATAGTATTCAGTATACTTCAATATACTAAATTCACTGAGTCCATCCATCTTCTAGATTTTATCCAATATCAACCTGTAGTTTTAGTTCCCAAAAAGCAAAGGCAGTTCATTTGGCTCTTTCACGATATAGCCTCTAATATGCTTACATACATAAATTTTTTAAAAAAGATTTATTTATTTATTTGAAAAGCAGCGATAGAAAAGGAGAGACAGAAAGGGAGAGCACGCTTCACTCCACAAAATGGCCGCAACAGTGGGGCTGGCCAGGACAAAGTCAGGAGCCTGGAACTCCAACTATGTCTCCCATGTGGGTGGCAGGGGCCCAAGCACTTGAGTTGCTTTCCCAGGCACATTAACAGGGAGCTGGATTGGAAGTGGAGCAGTTCGGACTCAAACCAGTGTACATGTGGGATGCTGACATTGGAGGTGGTGGCTTAACATGCTGGGCTACAATGCTGGGCTCACAAACAAATATTTTGAGGGTACTCTTGCTCTTACTAAAGCAGTATAGACATAAAGCTCTAAAATATTTGAGTAAAAATTTTAAAATTCTAACATATTTGTTTTTAAGGGAGAAACTTTTGAAGTTCCTGAAATTGTGCCATTTCGCCTTACTCATAACATGGTTTATGGAATGGGTCCTATGGGCACAGAGGGTCTTTTTCGAAGAGCATGTGAAGTTACACTAAGGCTGATGCGAGACCAGAGAGAACCTTTAATGAGGTAATCATTACACTTTCTAAGTAACATAACAGTAATCTTCAATGTAATTTTTGGTCCCTAAGTATGTTTTCTTAATATAGAAACTGCTTTGCACTGACTGAAATGGGTTTTTTAAAATTTATTTACTTTTTAAGATTTTTTTGAAAGGCAGAGTGACAGAAAGAGTCAAAGAAAGAGAAAGAGAGGCGGGGGGGGGGGGGGATCTCTTCCATCCACTGGTATATTCCTGAGATGGTCACAATGGCTAGGGCTGGGCCAGACTCAAGCCAGGAGCCAGAAGCGTCAGCTGGTCTCCCACATGGGTGGTAGGGGCTCAGACATTTGGGCCATCTTCCAGTGCTTTCCCAGCCATTTAGCAGGGAAATGGATCAGAAGTGGACTAACTGGGACATGATCCATTGTCCCCAATGCCAGCTTCCTCTAATGCATACCTTGGGAGGCAACACATGATATCTCAAGTGATGGGGTCGCTTCCACCACTTGGGAGACCTGGATTGAGTACCTAGCTCCCAGCTTTGGCCTGACCCAGCTCCAGCTATTGGAGGCTCTGGCTCTGGCTCTCTCTGTAACTCTGTCTTTCAAATAAATAAAATAAATCTTTTTTTTTTTTTAAAAAAAAAGACTATTACCATTAATTTCTCATCCTTCACCTAGTCCTTAGATTTTAACAAGATTTCTTTTTGCAAGATAACATTGTATTAGTACCATGCTATTTGTTTTAATTGTAGTGTCTTGAAGACTTTTCTGCATGATCCTCTTGTGGAGTGGAGTAAACCCGTGAAAGGGCATTCCAAAGCATCACTGAACGAAACTGGGGAAGTCCTCAATGAAAAGGTCAGTAGAAATACGTCTAGCTTAATATGAGCTGACACTGTACATCTCTACAAATGAGAACTGATTCTCAAACCTGTTGGTGATTATTAACTTCTCTGAAACCTAGTTGTCTAGTTTGAGAATACCTTACGTTTTATTGTCATTACTAATGTTAGCATTTAACCAGAGAATTTACAGCTAACGAGACAGATTGGAGAAAAGTGAGCATAAATTACCCTCATTTACAGAGCAGTTTCAGTATGATACCAGTGTGCCAAAATCCATCTTGACAAATGTAGCGACTCAGTCCTTATTAAAATTAGTTGAGGGTCCAGTGCTATGGCCTAACGGGTAAAACCCACCACCTGTAGCACCAGCATCCCATTTGGGTGCTGGTTGTGTCCTGGCTGTTCCATTTCTGATCCAGCTCCCTGCTAATGGGCCTGGGAAAGCAGCAGAAGATGACCCAAGTCCTTGGGCCCCTGCAGCAACGTGGGAGACCCAGAAGAAGCTCTTGGCTTCTAGCTTTGGCCTGGCTCAGTCCTGGCTGTTGTGGCCATTTGGGGAGTGAACCAGCAGATGGAAGATTCTCTCTCTCTGTCTCTCTCTGCCTCTCTCTAACTCAGCCTTTCAAATAAATAAATCTTTTATAAAATTCATTGAATCTTCAAGTTTACAGATAGTTGTTTTTATAAGTTAGAATAGATTGAGGACCTTTTTCCTAATAACATCATTCTTTCTTTTGTAATCTGATATGCCTTCTTTATAGACTTGTAGAATTCCAAATAGCTCACTTAGAACTCTATTTTCATTTACTAACGTTGCCTAAATATTAGGCTTTAGAACATTGTTGCTGTTATTAGAATATCAGTCAAATGTTTAAGTCTTAAACAGTTTCAAAGCAGATTTTTTAAAAGATTTATTTATTTATTTGAAAGGCAGATTTAGAGAGAGATCAGTCTCCCATCCCAAATGGCCACAACAGCTAGGGCTGGGCCAGCCCAAAGCCAGGAGCCAGGAACTTCATCCAGGCCCCCCAGGGAGGTGGCAGAGCCTTTAGCACTCAGGCCATCTTATTCTGCTTACCCAGGCACATTAGCAGGGAGCTCGATCAGAAGTGGAGTAGCTGGGACTCAAACCTGCACTCACATGGAATGCTAGCATTGTAGGCCATGGCTCAACCTACTATGCAACCATGCCAACCCCTGAAACCAGATTTATTTTAATTTTCATTTTTCAAGACAGGCATCTGGTACAGTGGTTAACGCTGCATCTTGGGATGCCTGCTTTATATATCAGAGTGCCTGGGTTCAAGTTCCAGCCCCTTACTGCATTCCAGCTGCCTGCTAACGTGCACTCTGAGAGGTAGCGGGTGATGGCCCAAGTAATTGGGTGCCTACTGCCCACATGGGAGACCTAAACTGAGTTTCAGCTCTTGGCTTCAGTCTAACCCAACCTTGGCTGTTAGAGGCAGTTGAGGAGTAAGACCAGGATGGGAATTCTCTCTCTCTCTCTCTCTTTCTCTCTCTCTCTCTCTTCCCTTCCCTTCCTCTCTGCCTTTCAAATTAAAAGTTTTAAAAATAGTTTTCTAGAAATATAATGTTCAAAGAATTCCCTGACATTTCATGTAATACAGAAATATGTCCAAGCCATTCATTTTGAATTAAGATTGACATCCTCAAAAATTCGTATAAAAAATTTACTTTTTTCCACATCAGCCCCTGTAAAAGAGGTATCGATCAGCAAAACAGTGTCAGCATTTATAAATATCAAGAAATTATCAACATCCTCATATTCTGAATTCTTTTCTCTAATGATCTTGTTTCCTCTTTTTAGGCTAAGACTCATGTTCTTGACATCGAGCAGCGATTACAGGGTGTAATCAAGACCCGAAACAGAGTGACAGGGCTGCCACTATCTATTGAAGGACATGTGCATTACCTTATACAAGAGGCTACTGATGCGAACTTACTCTGCCAAATGTACCTTGGTTGGACCCCATATATGTGAAATGAAATTATTTCAAACGTTAAACCTGACTTTAATGCATTTGATATTCATCTGTGGCTGTATCCCATTCTAAAGTACCGCATGTTTCTTTGTCTTAGAGCAACTGGTATTATTTCTGCCCAATTGTGAATAGTATTTTAAATAATATATGTTGTTATTAAGAAATAAAACTTATTTCTTAACATGTGTATTTGATTACGTGGAGAAATGTGTCAAATGGTCAAAAACACGTATTTGCAAGAAACAGGCTAGCCTAATTTCGTTTCACAACTTTTATCAATTTCTCTTTAAAAGTATTAGTTAGCATAGGAATTCACTTGAACAACAAAATCCTATGAAATAAATACAGTGAGCACGGTACTGTGCTTGTAAGAGAACTATAAATAGGCTATCATTATGTTCACCTAATAAAACTCTGGTATGTTTTCCCTATGACACACGGGAAAAAAATCTTAAAACTAAAGAAACATTTTGTAATTTAAACGTGCTTCCGTGTCGTGGGCATAAAGAATGTACAAACCCGTGGTCATGGAAAACAGCTGTACTTAAAATTCTACGGAGTCTTAAAAATCACCTCCACCCCCCAGCACGACTGGCCTTTCCTGACACGCGGAAGGCTGCCCTCGGAACTTCCCAGGCCCTCGCCACGGCCCCGCCGCTAGGAGCACTGTGACGCCAAGGCGCCAGCGGCGGCCAGGGATAGGCGGGGCTGAGTCCCGCCCCGGGCCCAGCCTCGAATCCGGCCGCTCTAGGCCCGCCGGGCGCTCTCTATGGTCGCGCGGCCGGTGTGTTGTCATCGGCGGAGCGACGTCCGGAGGCGGCGGCGTAGGCCCCGGCGGGGCGTTTGGTTTCGGTTTGGCCCTGCCTAGAATTAGTGTTGACGGTCGAAATGGGAGTCCCCAAATTTTACCGATGGATCTCGGAGCGGTATCCCTGCCTCAGCGAAGTGGTGAAGGAGCATCAGGTGGGTGAGCGATGCGCGGCAGCTCGGCAGGCTGAGCACCGGGGGCTGCGCGGCCCTCCCTCCGCTCCGAGACCCGGGCTTTCTAGCCTTTCTGCTTGTCGTCGGCCCGACGAGTGGCGAGGGCAGCCCGAGAAGGTGTGAAGACCCCGGGATGATCTGAATTGGGGGCGGACGCGCGGGGCTTCGGGCTGTTCTGACAGCTCTCCCGCCTCGGCGGGGCCTTCCGCGCCTTGGAGATGAAGTCCGGGGAGGGAACGATATTGATGGGGGCTCCCCGCCCCTCCCCGGGGGGGCTTCAGGGTGCTGTTCCCTGGGTCGGGGCTGCGAAGCCGGTGTGGCCGTCCCCCTTCCCACCTGAAGCCACAGTGTCTGCGAACAATAACAGCCGCCTCGGCGGTTGAATCACCTTGTTTACTTTTCCTTGCCGGGAGCTGCATCCCACCCCGCCCCCACGCCTGGACTTTTTCGACGTGCCCGAAGGGTCTCGTTCATGATGCCGTTTGTTACTCTCTGTCTGGTATCCCAAGAGGAGACAAATCAATTCCGCTGTTGCCAGAGCCGCACTTGGACGTGCGGCGGGCGCTATTTTGAGACTTTGGGGAGGAGAGAGGGATTGTTTGAGCGTTGGTCCTACTACGAATATTTGGCATGTATTGAAACCGGGGCGATGTAGATTCCAGCAATGTAGTTTGTATTTTGCAACTGTGGGAAGAGAAGAAAAAGCAGTCGTCCGATAGATAAGCTAGACTTTGGATGAAACTTTAATGTCGGCCCCATTCGGTGAATTTGAGAGCTCTTTTTGTTTGTATTGTGTTTTACAAGGGGAAAAAAAGCAGTTTCAAAATGTATGTGGCTGATTCGGTTAGTTGCCATGAGTAGCGCTGTGTTAATAATAGGGGGTGGGAAGTAACTCCGTGAATGCCATCATGCTGTAAAATAATGGTTTGATCTTTTGAAAATATTTATAAACTTGGAGGAAGACTTAAACTTCTGCAAAGGAGTGTTTGTTGTTGACTTCCAATCAGATTTGGTACATGAGAAAAGGCTTTCAAAAATACCAAAACACTGGCTTGTGATTAATTTATTTGAAACAGTGCATTGAGTTAGATTTAGGAATGCATTTATTTCCTGAAAAGAGAGTTCAAAAAGGACAACAGTACACTGAAGACATTTGACTTTTCCTGGATCCTTCCATCAAACGTTTGAGAACCTGCCACACATCAGTCACTTTAGCTCTAAAATGAACATGTAAGGTGATTGCCAGAGTGACCTAATAATGCATGATTTGTTCAGTAATATTTTATTTACTTATTCATTTATTTTAAGTTTTATTTGAAGGAGAAGGCAGAGAGGAGACAAATCAAAAGATCTCCCACTCTCTGGTTCACTTCCCAAATGCCTCTAACAGGCAAGGCTGGACCAGGCAAAAGCTGGGAGCCAGGAACTCAATCTGGGGCTCCCATATAGGTGACAGGGACCCAACTACTTGAGCCATCACCCGTTCCCTCCCAGGGCACAGCATTTGCAGGATGCTGGAATGGGGAGGAGAGTTAGGACTCAAACCAGGAACTTGGATAAGGGATGCATATGTCCCAAGAAGTGCTTTAACTACTGTGCCAAATGCCCACCCCTGTTCAGTACTATTTTTATTCAGCACTCTTTGGCACAGAGCTTGGTTTAATGAAAATATCTTGGATTCTCTCCATCCTGAGGACTTTTTTTTTGTTACTGAAGAACAAAAATAGCCTCTTTAAGACAGTTTATGACATGAGCATTAAGGGTAGGTTTTCTGAAAACTTTAGATAGAAACTGAGAGTAAAATTGTTTTTTAATTCCATGTTAAGTAAAATTGTTTTTAAATTCCACTTTAAGTAAACTTTAAAACTTCATTCATCACAGTGATGTCTTTGAAAAGTGTTTGCTTAAAAAGGGACAGAAGAGCTACCAGGCTACCCTCTGTCAAGCAGTGCTTATAGAAAAGATGATCATGCTTAAGTAAGTCCCGGTGGTTCAAAAGCTAGTCCTGGGTAGAAGGGATTGCGAGGGAGAGTGTGTTCTGTGAAGATGGCAGTGGTAGTAGCAGCATCCTTTTCTTAGTCCTGATTCCTCAGGTAAAAACAGAAAGTGAAACTAGATAGCAATATTTAAGACCCATAAAACAATTATAACAATCCACGGGGCATAGTATCCCTACGCACCTCAAAATACAGCCAGGGAAGACAAACTCTAAACAGTATAGTCACCGTTGGCGTCTGCATGAAGAAGGAAGCAGTAGGGCTTCATCTGGTGGACCGAGAACAGAACTCCAGAAGAGCCAAGAGGTATTCACTAAGACTGCTGGCCAGCTAGAGGGCAGTGCCTGAGTCCAAGGGGTTTTACTGACTAGTGAAAGGTCTACAGTAAGAAAGAGCAAAGGGCAGGAGCAGTGTATATCCTGGGAACCTTTGAAACCAACTTGTCACGGTGCCATTCCAGAGCGCATCCCACCCTCTGGAGAAGCTGCTTGGACTGGAATAAGATTTTTTCATGAAAGAAGCATTAGAGACAAAACAGATGATCCAGATAAAAATGAGGGAGGCTACACAAAGTTAAGAGATCTTAGAAAACCAACAAGCAAGCCATCAAGTTTTTATACTACCCAAAAACAGCAGAAAAGGGAGTTTGTGAAATTAAGGCTTTCGGGCCAGCGCCGCGGCTCACTTGGCTAATCCTCCGCCTGTGGCGCCAGCACCCCATATGGGGCGCCGGATTCTGTCCCAGTTGCTCCTTTTCCAGTCCAGCTCTCTGCTGTGGCCTGGGAAGGCAGTGGAGGATGGCCCAAGTGTTTGGGCTCTGCACCTGCATGGGAGACCAGGAGGAAGCACCTGGCTCCTGGCTTTGGATCGGCACAGCGCCGGCCATAGTGGCCATTTAGTGGGTGAACCAACAGAAGGAAGACCTTTCTCTCTCTCTCTCTCTCTCTCTCTCTCACTCTCTCTCACCGTCTAACTCTGCCTTTCAAAAAAAAAAAAAAAAAGAAAAAGAAAGAAAGAAAGAAAGAAAAGAAAAATAAATTAAGGCTTTCCTGAACCTTTATTTATTCTAAAAGTTCAGTGGGGCCCAGCGCTGTGGCATAGCAGGTAAAGCCACTGCCTGCAGTACTGGCATCCCATATGGGTGCTGGTTCGAGACCTGGCTGCTCTGCTTCTGATCCAGCTCTTTGCTATGGCCTGGGAAAGCAGTAGAAAATGGCCCAAGTCCTTGGGCCCTTGCACCCACATGGGAAGACCCAGAGAAGGCTCCTGGCTTCAGATAGGTACAGATCCAGTGGTTGAGGCCAATTGGGGAGTGAACCAGCAGATGGAAGACCTCTCTCTCTCTCTGCTTCTCCTTCTGTCTCTGTGTAACTCTTTCAAATAAATAAATAAATCTTTAAAAAAATAAAGAAAAAAGTTTGACAAAGTTCTATAAAAATAAACAGAAAGGTAGTAATATCAAATTATATACAAAATTATAAAGAAAAAAGAACAAAATAATATCCTTACAGACATTATAAGCTTATAATAAAACACACAGGGAAAACACTCAAAAACTGTAACCTATTTCTGAAGGAAAATGCACTAAGAAAGTGATACAAAACATGAAAAAAACATATATATATATATATATATAAAAACTGAAAACTTAGGAATGAAATGACAGAACCTAAAGAAAATTAGAAGTAAATGGAAAAAAAATCATTTTAGAAATGAAGCCTTAAGTTTAAAAAAAAAAAAAAAGCAAGAATAAATGATATAATGGGTGGGGGGAAGGGTGGAAAGAAAAGGACATTTTTAAAAATTAAAAAGATAAAAAGCATTCAAGAAAAAGACCAAATAATAATAGGCAAAGAAAACGTATAATGCTACTTAAAAACAAAAGCCAAAGCAACATAAATACTAAAACTATAATTGAAACTTTCCTGACATTAAAAAAAAAAAAAAAAACCCTATTGAAAGAAATACTGTGTACCTGAGAATACGATTCAGATGACCAAACCAAGACATATTCTGGAAAATTACTAGACTTTAAAGAAAAAGAAAAGGACTAGCGAATTCACCTAAGAGTCCCTTTATTAGGAACAGGTTTCCCCTAACAGTTGAAGAGAAAAGACAAAGTGAAAATAGCTTTTTACAAATCTGGAACTTCTAACCAGATTGTTTGATTTTGTTGAAGATTGGTGAGTGGTTTTATGTTAGCATTGATAGTACCACCGCTGAAGAAGGAAGGAGAGAACAATTCTGGAGACATTTTGTTCAAATAATCATTTCTAGTTTAGCACCAGGTCATCCTTTATGTGTCTTCAGAACGTGGAGCTTATAGCTTATAAGGATCGGTGACGTTGTACAGCAGTTCCAGCTTCTGATGTAGTACTCTGGGTTTGTTACAGACCACCATGCTTTATCAATAAAATCCATTTACTCTCATAGAAATGTGTGATTGTCCAGTTCCTCCCGTTCTCAGGCTTTGGTATGAAATCCTTTATTGTCATCGAGTTTTGGGAAAGAAGAGAAGCTGAATGCATCCATCATCTGTGTCCTTTACAAAATAAGTCATACAACTGAAACTATAAACTGTTAGAGTATATGCACTTCTCTTTTATGTGATAATTCAGCACAGTGCCAAAGCCAAAATTTGTTAAGCACTTTCCATGTTTCAGACACTGTTTTAAATGCTTTACATACATTGAGTTTTTAAATCACTAGTAAAGTAAATACTGGCACTGAATTTGAAATCAAGTTGAATTGCTCTAGCACTGTGGTTTATTATTGTTTTCATTATTATTACCCCTTTATTTATTATTGTTATTATTAACCCTCTTTAGGAATCTCTTTAGACTTGTTTTTTTTCCTAATCACTCCCACTGTTCCATAGAATTTTAATGTCACAGATGTACTGCATATCTGTTTATGTATGAACACCAATTTTGGCACTTTGGGGAGTGATGTTTTTAATAATTAATAATGTATGCTGTAGATCCTGCATTATTTTCTTCAGTACGATAAAATATACACTACAGTTTTACAGTCTTAATCATTTTCAAGTGTACAGTTTAGTGCATTCAGATTATTATACTATACCCATGCTTCTAAAACTGATCTTCAGTGCATTATGCTAAAAGATGTTTATTGCTTAGGAAAATCTAAAATTTCAAATTATAGGGAACACATGCTGGCATCTCTATTTTAATGTATTTGCTGTTGTATAGAGATCTTATCAGTCATATTCTTTATTGTGCTACTCTATTCACTGTTTTTCTCAGCCCCCAACATGATGTGTGGCACATAATGAGTACTCAATAAATATTTACTGAGTGAATTTATCAACTATAGCACATTATATAATATGTAAAGCATAACCCTTGGAAACTATAAATTGAAATATGCATAAAATATTAGTAGGTTATAAAACTTCCTTTTTTGCAAATGAATTGAAGCAGCAAAGTCTTGAGATTGCTTAAAATGAATAAGATTAAAGGACTGAAAGGAAAGTTGTTGACAGCTCTTTTAGTCAGCCAAAACAACATTGTTTGGCTTTATGTAACAAGAATTTTGCAACAATACTAAGTAGGATACAAAGTTAGACTAACAAAAAGAAACTAATGTTTTAAGATTAGATACTATGATGTTAATACTTAATCACAATTTGAAGCAGTATAAATACATATTCCAAGGGATTGCTATAAACTACATGTGATGGCACCTCCCATGAAGGGAAGCTTTACTTTTTATTGATTAAATATTTTTGATTTGCTGCTTTGTGTTTTGCAGTGTGCTAAGGATTCTTTTTTTTTTTTTTTATTCATTTGAAAGACAGAGTTACAGAGAGAGGTAGAGACAGAGAGAGAGAGATCTCCATTCTCTGGTCCACTTCCCAGATGGCTGCAATGACCGGAGCTGCAGTGATCCAAAGCCAGGGGTCAGGAGTTTCTTCCAGGTCTCCCATGCGGTGCGGGGGCCTAAGGACTTGGGCCATCTTCTACTGCTTTGCCAGGCCATAGCAGAGAGCTGGATCAGAAGAGGAGCAGCCGAGACTAGAACCAGAGTCCATGTGGGATGCTGGTGTTTCAGGCCAGGGCTTTAACCCACTGTGCCACAGTGCTGGCCCCCCGCTAAGGATTTTAAACACAGACAAACCAGAGGCACTGGTTTGCTTTGAGGATCTCATAGTTCAGTAGTGGAGAACTGTTAAATACATTAAGCATCTGATTAACTGTATTGAGTATCTGGTAATGTGCCAAGCATTCTTTTACATATTGGAAACCCAAAAATAAGATTTTGCTATCAAGATGCAAATCTGAGGACAGATTTGAAAAGCAGGAATACCAAAAGCTATTCAGTGAATGCCTAATTGCCTTATTAAGGAAAGTGCGAGAGGCACATATGAGATACTGCTAAATAGAGTGTGGTCTCTTTAATGAGTAAAGGAAAGCTTCCAGCCAAAAAGCTTGAGCTGGATGTTGAAGGATGAGTCCAAATCCTGAAAGCCAGTGGAAGGAAGAGCAGAAGAGAAGAGCATTTTAGGAAAAGCATCTGTGAAACCAGGTTTGAAATAGCCCAGGACATTCAGGGCCGTCCGAGTAATTTACTGTAGTCATTTTTTAAAGTATACGTGGAAACAGGAAAGAACATGGGATCGGTGGAAAAAGATAGCTGTCAAATCATGCAGGATTTTTTATAGTATTAAGATTTGTAGTTTCCTATATGATTCAAGTAAGGAAGTGACATGATTAGATTATGTGTTAGGGAAATGGCTGAGCTGTGATGAGAGAGAAAACTGGAAGCAAGCTAGTCCAGTGCAGGAAATCTGGGAAAAACAAAAATATGAGATTTCCTAAGGCAATGGGAATGGATAAGATGGTGAAATTCTAAAAACATTTTGGGCATTAATTTTAAAATCATAGGAGAGCACTGGATGACTAATAGAGTTGCAAAGGGAGAGAGTATAAAGTAATTTTGACATTTCTTAACTTGCAGATATAATAGCTCTGGGAAAAGAAACTGCATTATCAGTATTACTCTTTTGTGAAAGAGCAAAATTTGGCATGTTCTTTCTTCACTGCAGTGGCTAACGATTACTTAATTATTATGTTTCTTGCTTACTAATCTGAAATCCAAGAGAATATGTATAGTTCTTTTCTAGAAAGAACATTTTAGTATTTTATTTTCAGAGTTTAAGGAATATGTGCTCATTATAAACAAATTCAAATACAGAAAAATGTAAAAGTTATAGAGATTGAAAATGAAAAGCAATTTTTAGAAATTCCAACATCCAGGTTATCTACTAGTAAGATCTTGTTTCTATATACTTCCTAACTTTTCTGTGTTGTTACACATGTAAATATGTTCTGTATATGGATGTACAATCATCACGTTTAGACATTTGGATTGTTTTCACTCTTTATCTTTTCTGAGCAATACTGTTGAGTATTTTTATTCTTGTATATTTGTAACTTAATAATTTCTGATTATTTTTCAGGATAAATTTTTAGTGGTTGAAATCCTGGATTAAACATATACATGTTCCAGATTTTTTTTTTTTTTTTTGTCAGGCAGAGTGGACAGTGAGAGAGAGACAGAGAGAAAGGTCTTCCTTTTCCGTTGGTTCACCCTCCAGTGCTTGCGGCGGCCAGCGCACCACGCTGATCCAAAGCCAGGAGCCAGGTGCTTATCCTGGTCTCCCACGTGGGTGCAGGGCCCAAAGACTTGTGCCATCCTGCACTGCACTCCTGGGCCACAGCAGAGAGCAGGAATGGAAGAGGAGCGACCGGGACAGAATCCAGCGCCCCGACCGGGACTAGAACCTGGTGTGCCGGCGCCCCAGGCAGAGGATTATCTAGTGAGCCGCAGCGCCGGCCAATATTCCAGATCTTATTACAAATTTTCAGATTAGTTGTACCAATTTATATTCCCTTCCCAGAGAAAATCCCATTTCTCTTTTCTAGCTCTGTGACTTTCCTCTTCTCTAAAATGAGAATGCTGGGGTTGATGTTTAGGTTTAGCCTGGCAATTAAGACACTGGTCTAGACTCCTTTCAACTCCAGCTCCTAAATCCAGCTTCTTACTAATGTTGAACTCTGGGAGGCAGAGTGACGGCTCAAGTAATTGGATTCCAGTCACCCATTTGGGAGACCTAGATTGAATTCCTGGCCAGATTTCTACCTAGCCAGCCCTGGTCCTTGTGGACATTTGGGGAGTGATCCAATGTTTGGGAGCTCTCTCTTTCTCTGCTTCTCAAATAAGTAAAAAACTTCTTAAAATGCTAAGTACTGAATACAAGGTTGTTATAATCAAAATAACATATCTAGCCCACTTTTTAAAAAGAATTTCATTTTTTAAAAGTTTATTTATTTATTTGAAAGGCAGAGTAACAGAGAGAGAGAGAGAGACAGAGATAACAGAGACAGAGAAATATCTTCCATCCATTAGTTCACTCCCCTAATGCCTGCATTTGCATTTGAATCAGGCCACCAAATGCCTGCAATAGTCAGATTTGAGTCAGGCCAAGGCCAAGAGTCAGGAACTCCATACAGGTCTCCCACATGAGTGACAGGAAACCATGGTTGGATGCCTCCCAGGAGCATCAGCAGAAAACTGGGTCAGAAGGGAGTATGCAGGACTCAAACCATTACTCCAATATGCGATCTAAGCGTCCCAAGCAGCAGCTTGCCCATTGCACCATGAACACCTGCCTCCAGACCAGTGTTTGACACATACTAAGTGCCTAACAGTTTTCAGTTATTGGTTTTTTTAAAAAAGATTTTTATTTTATTTGACAGGCAGAGTTACAGAGAGAGGGGGAAGAGACAGAGAGAGCTCCCATCTGCTGGTTCACCCCCCAAATGGCTGCAATGGTTGGGTCTGGGCTATTTGGAACCAGTGCTTGGTTGGCAGGAACCCAAAAGCTTCATCTGCTGCTTTCCCAGGTATCATTAGCAGGGAACTGGATCTGGAATGGAGCAGCCTGGATCCAAACCTGTGCTCATATGGAATCCTGGCATCACAGATGGTGGCTTAACCCATCGTACCACAATGGCGGCCCCAGTCATAACATATGATATGCATTTCCCCCAAACCAAAACCTGGCCAATACTGGATAACATCAGTCTCTTAAATCTTTGCTAACTTAATTTGAAATTTTTGGATGGTAACATCTTTTCAAAAGCTTATTAGACTTTTATGTTTTTCTTTAGAATTACTTTCCAGTTTCTATTTTTTTTTTAAGATTTATTTATTTATTTGCAATTCAGAGTTACAGAGAGAGGAGAGGTGGAGAGAGAGAAAGGCCTTCCATCCTATGCTTCACTCCCCAATTGAACGCAATGGCCGGAGCTGCGCCCATCCGAAGCCAGGAGCCAGGAGCCAGGAGCTTATTCCAGGTCTCCCATGTGGGTGCAGGGGCCCAAAGACTTGGGCCATCTTCTACTGTTTTCCCAGGCCAAAGCAGAGAGCTGCATTGGAAGTGGAGCAGCCGGGACTCGAACTGGTGCCCATGTAGGATGCCAGCGCTTCAGGCCAGGGCATTAACCCGCTGTGCCACAGCGCTGGCCTTCTATGATTATCTTTAAGATTTGCTCTTTTTTTCAGAATCTTTTGTGTTGTAGGAATGTTGACTCTCAGTTTGCAAACACTTTCCTGAATCTTCATTTTGAATCAAGTTTGTTATGACCCTTTTTTTTTAACCCTGAAGAGTTAAAATGATACTTTTCTATATGGCCAATTCCACCGTTTGTTTGCTTTATGAAACCTGGCTTTCTCCACTCTAATATGAGCAAGATATGTACATAATTTTTAGATTTCTCATAGCTAATTTTTAATCCTTCTGGAATTTATTTTGTTGTGAGATGCAGTTTTGTTTTATTTCATGTAATGAGGTAGATTCCCTATCTCTTTCCCTTCACTGATTTGAAATGCCTCTTAGTTTCCTTATGCACTTCTATTATTCCAAACTGTTTTATCATTTTTATTCATCTATGGCAAATTTTATTTCATTGCTCTTCTTATTAGTACTTTTTTTTTACTTCCCAGGTTTTAATATTTCTTGAAATAAATAGTAAATAAAAATAGTAAAAAAGTAATAAAAATTTCACAATCACAATTATCATTTTAGTTGAGCCTGTTACTCAATAACAATATTTAAAATTTCTTACTGCAACACTATATAAATTAAGTTTTTATGGTGTTCACTGATTCACACTGTTCACCTTCAAAGCTCTAAGGTGTGCCATTTTCTCAATAAGAAAGTGTATTGTTACCTGCATGTGTTGTAAAAGTTGAATTATCATTTCAGAAGTTGTTTTCATTGGCTGGCACTGTGGCTTAACAGGCTAATCCTCCGCCTTGCGGCGCCGGCACACCGGGTTCTAGTCCCGGTTGGGGCGCCGGATTCTATCCCACTTGCTCCTCTTCCAGGCCAGCTCTCTGCTATGGCCCGGGAAGGCAGTGGAGGATGGCCCAAGTGCTTGGGCCCTGCACCCCATGGGAGACCAGGAGAAGCATCTGGCTCCTGGCTTCGGATCAGCGCGATGCGCCGGCTGCAGCGGCCATTGGAGGGTGAACCAACAGCAAAAAGGAAGACCTTTCTCTCTGTCTCTCTCTCTCTCACTATCCACTCTGCCTGTCAAAAAAAAAAAAAAAAAAAAAAAAAGTTGTTTTCATTACATTTTTACAAGAAAAACCTATTATGTCTTTATATTTGAAAATTAAAGGTATTTTATTTAATTAGTAAAGCAGACTAATCTAAAATTCATTGATTATACTAAATATTATAATTTTTTAGTTGCATCCATTTCAGTTCTTTGTTGGTGTATATTTGTTTCTATAGTATTCCTCTTTCTCAGAAAAGTCAATGTAATCAAATCAATGACTCTTTCATTGAAACAATATATAATGTGGCTTTCAATAACTTGTAAAACCTTTTTATAACCATGTACAAACATCTTTTTGATATAAATAGGGATTATGTTGACCCATTCATAGAGGAAATTGAGGCTTTGAGAATTTAACACACATAGTAGCAAAAAAGGAAATTAACATTTCAAGTTATCTCTTGAACCAAGTACTTTACTTGGTGTTTTCCTGAGTACCTAATTTTGAATAAGTAAATTATTTTCTGACAATAAATTTAAATCAAGCCATTGGTGCATTATACTTTTATAACCATATGTATGTCTCTGTGTTATTAATTCCTCCTTTATTCAGTTGGAATTGTTTACTCAGTTCTTATGTAATAAGAATGCCCTTATTTCTGTTTTTTTAAATTATTATTACTGAATAATTATTTTCCCCAGCTGTTAAAAATATCTGTTTTTGATGGCCGACACTGTGGCATAGTAGGCTAAGCCAGCATCCCATATGGGCACCGGTTCAAGTCCCGGCTGCTCCTCTTCTGATCCAGCTTATGGCCTGGGGAAGCAGTGGAGGATGGCCGAAGTGCTTGGGTTCCTGCACCTGTGTGGGAGACCTGGAAGAGACCCCTGACTCCTGGCTTCAGATCTCTCAGCTCCAGCCATTGTGGCCATTTGGGCAGTGAACCAATGGATGGAGGACCTTTCTCTCTGAATCTCCTTCTCTCTGTAACTCTACCTTTCAAATAAATAAATAATATGTTTTAAAAAAAAGATATCTATGCCTGATTAAAGTTAACATTCATAGCATTTTTCTTTGTTTTTTAGATTCCTGAATTTGACAACTTGTATCTGGATATGAATGGAATTATACATCAGTGTTCCCATCCTAATGATGATGATGTTCACTTCAGAATTTCAGAAGATAAAATCTTTACTGATATTTTTCACTACCTGGAGGTGTTGTTTCGCATTATTAAACCTAGGAAAGTGTTCTTTATGGCTGTTGATGGTGTGGCTCCTCGAGCGAAAATGAACCAGCAGCGTGGGAGGCGTTTTAGGTAAAATATTGATGGTTGATTTTAAAATAATATTTAGATTAATAAAACACTATTTTAAAGATAATTGATTTAACACAATGCATCTTCTGTTCATGATTGTTTCCTACTTAATTCCCCCCAGAAATGGTAATATTTCATACTTTATATTAGCAGCCAAGAGTTAGTAATTCCAATTAGCATCATTTCCCATAGCATATGTTGGGTTTTATTTAAAGTCACTCTGTCATGTTCTGTTACAAGTTTTCAGACTTCTCGGGGAAGATTTGAAAAAGTTACTAGTAGAGAAAAGCTCCTGTAGTAGTCTGTCCTGGGATGATAACTGCAGAGTGAACTGAGAATAATGTTCTAATGACAACATGGTTGACATTTGATTTAACTCAACAATCGTGTGTTACATCGCAGACTTTGTGGAGCATGGGTGTGAATTAGGCAGAAAAGCAAGTGAGATCGGAAGGAAGTTGATGGACTGTGGGAAGATAGGTGAATTAGGATACTCAGGGAATTACCATCACCGCTGCGTGAGTCAGGTAGTAGAAGTAAAAGGATGAGAAGAACTTTTACACACAAAGAGGATTTTAAAGTCAAAATAGGGACTGTGGCAAACCTTTGAGCCCTAGCTGTGCTGCTTTTGGTCCAGGTCCCTGCACCTGGGAAAGCGGCAGAAGGTGGCCTAAGTGCCACCCATGTGGGAGACCAGGATGGAGACCTGGCTCCTGGCTTTGTCTCAGCTAGCCCTGGCTGTTACAGCCATTTGGGGAGTAAACCCATGGATGGAGCAGCTCTCTCTCTCTTTCTTTGTGTCTTTCCTTCACTCTCTGTCACTCTGCTTTTCAGATAAATAAACAAATCTTTTTTAAAAATAAGGTCAAAGTGTTAGACATGTGGAATATTTCCAAGTTAACAAGGAGATCAGGCTGTGTCCCTGTTTATGAGTAGCCAAAGTTAAGAAAGTTGTTAGAATTGTAGGCAAGGCCGGCGCCGCGGCTCAGTAGGCTAATCCTCCGCCTTGCGGCGCCGGCACACCGGGTTCTAGTCCCGGTCGGGGCACCGGATTCTGTCCCGGTTGCCCCTCTTCCAGGCCAGCTCTCTGCTGTGGCCCGGGAAGGCAGTGGAGGATGGCCCAAGTGCTTGGGCCCTGCACCGCATGGGAGACCAGGAGAAGCACCTGGCTCCAGCCATCGGATCAGCGCGGTGCGCCGGCCGCAGCGTGCCAACCGCGGCGGCCACTGGAGGGTGAACCAACGGCAGAAAGGAAGACCTTTCTCTCTGTCTCTCTCTCTCACTATCCACTCTGCCTGTCAAAAAAAAAAAAAAAAGAATTGTAGGCAAGAAACTCTGAGTCTCAAATGTTGGGTCATTAGCTTAATGAATCCTTTAATCATACTTGCAAGTAAGAATACCTATGTATGACATACGAAAGTCATCAAAGAAGGTGGCAGAGTGCCTTGGAGAGAACTACCAGTGAGAATAGGAAGAGAATGGGGAAAAATACTGATTTAAGTTTTGGAAGGATGTTAGATAAAGGCAGGACTGTCTCTTACCAAAATTTAGATTCTCATGTACTACCAAAGATTTTTTAATCTTAACCTCTAGAAGTTGGGAGACTTCTGGAGCCATTTTTATTGGGCTCCCCTAGTATTTGTTAAACTAAGTTTGGGGAGCCACTAGGCTAGAAAATTTAGTGTTAGGGAAGCTTCGCTTACAGGTAACAGAAAAGAAATGCAATACTTGCTTCACAGCATCTGCAAAGATACTGAATACTGGGATCTTCTCTACCACTTCTGAAATATACACCCCAAGCCCCAGTGCCTCAACTGTCATGCTGACATATACAGCTTCCAAAGCTTTTTTGGAGGTATCTAGTTGATAAAAATCTGAGTCATACCCACAAAACTATCTGCAGGCAAGCCTGAAAATTTTATTTCTTGAGCTTCCTAATGTCCAGTATCAGAAGGCAAACTAAAAGAATGGAATAGAGGTTAAGACCAATCTGCCATACCCACTTCAAGCACTTAATAAATACTGTGTTAGCCTGAAGTCCTTTGTATTCCAGAAATCTCTCAGTTGCTTTCTGACATTCTCCCCAACCGCCTAGGCTGGGCTAAGCCAAAGCCAGGAGCTTCTTCCTGGTATGCCACATGGTGCAGGGGCCCAAGCACTTGAACCATCTACCACTGCTTTCCTAGGCACATCTGGATTGGAAGTGAAGCAGCTGGGACTCCATCTGGAGCCCACATGGGATGCCTGTATTGCAGGTCCAGCTTTACCTGCTATGCCACCCTCCAGTCTCTAGAGTGTAACCTTTAAGAAGAGGAATCATTGGTTGTCACACAGTAATATTGAGTAATCATTTGTTAAGTCAAAGAAGGGGAGAAAAGAAGGAATACAGTACAGACATTACAAATTTGAGAGGCAATTTGGCTTTACTCCTGATTCCAGCTTCCTGCTGATGTGTACCCTGGTAGGCAGCAGAAGATGGCTCACGTAGTTGGGTTGCTGTCACCCTTAAGGGAGACCCAGATAGAGTTCCTGACTTGGCTTCAACTTGATCCAGCCCTGACTGTTGTAGGCATTTGAGGAGTGAAATACCAGATGGGAGATTATCTGTGTCTTTCTCTTCCTCTCATATACATTACAGATATTACAAATAAGTTGGGATCTTCAGAGCTTTTGTTGTATTGAAGAAGTTGGCGAGAGGGAGGTTAAATAATAGGAATTTCTTCACTGCAAAGGGAGAATTCTGTAGGGTACAGTAGAACTAGTAGGAAGACTGGAAATTGTACCTCAAGCAGAACTTTCAGCTTGCATGTCATGTGACATACTGGTACACTAAAAAAGAGTTACAGGAGAAGCCAGACAGGAATTGGGACATCTGTGTTTTAACCCAGTTCCCTCTGACTCTAAAACCATCTTACAAATTCTGTTGCCTCAAAAAAGATGATTTGGAGTGAGTTTGGAGTAGGGATTAGGATACCCGCATCCCATATCTGGGTACTGTGGGCACGTCCTGGCTCTGCTCCTGATTCCAGCTTCCTGCCAGCGTACACCCTGGGAGGCAGCAGGTGATAGCTCAGGTAGTGGGTTGCTGTCACCCTTAAGGGATACCCAGATAGAGTTCCTGACTCTTGACTTCAACCTGGTCCAGCCCCAGCTGTTGTGGGCATTTGGGGAGTGAACCAGGAAATGGGAGATTGTGTCTTTCCCTGCCTCTCAAAAAAAATTTTTTTTTAATGAGATGATTTGGGCAAGCGATGTCATTAATGTCATTAGGCTTTCATTTTAAATATTTTTAGTAGGAGACAAAAAGGCATATATTAGCTGTATTTCATATAATAGCCTTAGAGATCATTTTAACGAGCTTTAATGATAACATTTAAAGCCAATGAAAGATTTTTATTATCATTTAAGATGATTAAATTATAGTCATAGAATGTAGGGTATGTATTGAGTGAATGTTTAAAGTTATATAGTACTTTTGACTTTGTTTCTGGAATGAACTTGGTATATACTTATAAGGATTGCCATATATTTGTTTATATTGTCCTGTTGTTTTTTTGCTGTTATAATGTTTCTGTAGTTCTCTGAAAAACTCAACTCTTTAAATAAGTAAAAACAATTGAGACTCATCTATCAATTTGTAATTATTTCAGAAGTTTATTTTGAACCTTAAAATTGGTAAATCAGTATTCTAGTTGTAAGTGCATACAAGTATTTATATGACGAACCTTACCTTTTTTCAGAAAGTTTAAGGTTTTTTTTTTCCTTTAACCTTTAAGGTCAGCAAAGGAGGCAGAAGACAAAATTAAAAAGGCAGTAGAAAAGGGAGAAACTCTTCCCACAGAGGCCAGATTTGATTCCAACTGTATTACACCAGGTAAACTGAAATAAAAGTTCTCAGAGAACTAAAATGTAAATTGAAAACTTGCTTTTCCAAAGTATTTTATTTTCTGGGATCTATTTTGGCCTTAGGTTTTCATTTGCTATATTTTCCCACTTGTTTCTGCTGGTAAGAGGATTTGTTCACCTTGATTGTAAGTGCTTCTATAAAGACCCACTGTAGATATTTGCAGATGTTGATAAAAAGTACATATGAGCATAAGTCTGCCAGATACACAGAATTCCAAACCTACGAGGAACTTAGAAGATCTTTCAACCTACTCCTATTATTTGTTCGTATAAAAAGAGACTCATTGAGGTTGTGGCCTGCTAAGTTCATCTAGTTTGTGTTGGATAGGATGAGAAACCCATTCTCCTAGTTCAGAGCACTTACTATTCTACTTCTCAACAACAATTAAGATTTTTATGACTTTAAGGAAGATGAATTTATCAGTATTATAATTTTATGTGTAATAGCATATTTGATATTCCTAAGAATGCTGTGTAACATTATAATTCTTTCTGTTGAATAAACATCTTAAATTCTTACTTTCTCATGAATTCTTTACTAACAATGGTATTTTCTCTTTCATTAAGTCCCTTAGTAACATGTTGCTCAATTTAATAACCAACTATATCCCATTTGTGATTTAAGACTGTATAGCCTTTGACTATTTTTTTTTTTTAAGATTTATTTAATTATTTGAAAGGCAGAGTTACAGAGAGGCAGAGGCAGAGAGAGAGTGCAAGAAGTCTTCCATCCACTTGGCTGACTCCAGTTGGCCGCAATGGCCAGAGCTGTGCTGATCCAAAACCAGGAGCCTCTTTCAGGTCTCCCACAAGGATGTAGCGGCCCAAATATTTGGGCCATCCTTCACTGCTTTCCCAGGCCATAGCAGAGAGCTGGATTGGAAGTGGAGCAGCTGGAACTCTAACTGGTGCCCATATAGGATGCAGGCACTACAGGAGGCAGCTTTTCCTGCTATACCACAGCGCCGGCCCTTGCCTTTGACTATTGACTCTCTGGGCTTTTCTTAATTTTTGTAGACTCAGTCTCTAGATTAATCATGTTTTTAAAATATTTATTTCTTTTAAAAGCAGAGTTACAGAGAAAGAGTGAGGTACAAAGAGAGAAATCTTTCTTCTGCTGGTTCACTCCCCAAATGGCTGCAACTGCTGGGGCTGGGCCAAGCTGAAGCCAGGAGACTGGAACTCCATCCAGGCCTCCCCCATGAGTGGCAGGGGCCCAAGCACTTGGGCCCTCTTTGGTTCCTTTTCCAGGAGCATTAGCAGGAAGCTGGACCAAAGTGAAGCAGCCAGGACTCAAGCCAGTGCTCTTAAGAGATGAGATGTCAGCATCAGAGGAATAGTTGTTAATTTTTTTATAGTTATGGTCAGTCTGATCAAAACATCACACCCTAAGGCAAAAAAAAAACTTCAGAAGAAAGACAATTCAGGCAGGATTATTAAAGAATTCAAACTGTATGCCTTTATGTGAAAGCATCTGAAACAAAGTACTGAGAAAGGAGTTAAATTCCTTGACTTTCCCTATATGCCACTGACTTCATTTGGAGTCACTAATGACATCAGAAAAAGTGTGTACAACATTCCCTGATAAGCAAGAGAGCTTTGGTCTTCTTTACAGGTCATATACCTATCTATTCCCTGGGCACCTAGATCTGATTGCATGTTGTCACTGAGACCCACTGTTTTTGTGTCTTTCTCAGATTAACCTTCTTAAAACTTTTATTTGTAGGGACTGAATTCATGGCCAGGTTACATGAACATCTGAAGTATTTTGTAAATATGAAAATTTCCACAGACAAGTCATGGCAAGGAGTTACTATCTACTTCTCAGGCCATGAGGTTATTATCTTTTTATATTTAAAGATTTTTTAAAAATTTATTTAATGGTCTAAACCACAGCATATTACCCCTTTTTTTTTCTTTTTAAATATTACATTTAGACTCCTGGAGAGGGAGAACATAAAATCATGGAATTTATCAGATCCGAGAAAGCAAAGCCAGATCATGATCCAAACACCAGACACTGTCTTTATGGTTTAGATGCTGACTTGGTAGGTATAATGTTTGCTGTTATTATAACCTTATGCTTTGTAGATCAATATCTAAAAAACTTTGTTTTATACAGGGAGCCTACTGGCTGTGACAACAAATACTGGGGAAATCATAATTGCTATTTCTGCCTTTTCTTAAGATTCTAAGACAATTAGAAAATTGAGCTTTTTTGTCATACTTTATGATCAGCAGGTCTCTAGAATTAATCATAGATCTGACTAACGCTAGTGATACGAAGACTGCTGAGGTGAGAAAAGGCACTTTTACCCTCTGGCTTCCTGCATGATTATTTTTTTAAAGATTTTATTTATTTATTTGAGAGGTAGAGTTATAGACAGTGAGAGGGAGAGACAGAGAGAAAGGTCTTCCTTCCGCTGGTTCACTCCCCAAATGACTACAATGGCTGGAGCTAAGCCAATCCAAAGCCAGGAGCCAGGTGCTTCTTCCTGGTCTCCCTCGTGGATGCAGGGGCCCAAGCACTTGGGCCATCTTCCACTGCTTTCCCAGGCCACAGCAGCAGAGATCTGGATCGGAAGAGGAGCAGCCAGGACTGGAACGGGTGTCCATATGGGATGCCAGCACCACAGGCGGAGGATTAACCTACAGCACCGGCCCCCCTACATGATTATTAATATCCCCTTATCTAGACTTCTTTTGCGTGAACTTTTTTTTTTTTTTTTTTTTGGACAGGCAGAGTGGACAGTGAGAGAGAGAGACAGAGAGAAAGGTCTTCCTTTGCCGTTGGTTCACCCTCCAATGGCCGCCGCGGCTGGCGCGCTGTGGCCTGCGCACCGTGCTGATCCGAAGGCAGGAGCCAGGTGCTTCTCCTGGTCTCCCATGGGGGTGCAGGGCCCAAGGACTTGGGCCATCCTCCACTGCACTCCCAGGCCATAGCAGAGAGCTGGCCTGGAAGAGGGGCAACCGGGACAGAATCTGGCGCCCCGACCAGGACTAGAACCCGGTGTGCTGGCACTGCTAGGCAGAGGATTAACCTGTTGAGCCTCTGCGCCGGGCTTTAATTTTTTATTATGGAAATTTTCAGGCATAAACAAAAATAGATAAGATAGCCTTTTTTTTTCCCCAAGGAAATGAAATGTCCTTGTGGCTTTCATCTACCTTAAATATTAATTTTTAACTCCTATCACTAACCATCTGTCTCCTCTTTCTCTCCTACTCTTCTGGGTTATTGAAACAAATCTCAAACTTTATATCATTTAATCTATTCAAATTTATAATATTGCTCTAAAGGAGAAGGGTTTTTAAAAAAATGCGTATAAACCATGATACATAAAAATAAAACTGATTTCTTAATGTATTTATATAACCAGTTAGTATTCTTATTTCCTTGGTTCCCTCTTAAATGTTATGTTTTGTTGTTTCAATAAGCCTTGAAGTAAAATAAATAGTTAACAGTGCAACTGGATAATATGCCTCATTGCACTTATGCTTACTTTGAAAATTGTAATACTATATGAGAAAATTAACTGAAAATGCCCTTTACTGTTTTTTTGAGTTTTACTACATTAGAGGTTATCTTGGCCTCCAAAATGATTCTGTATTTTTTAAAAATTATTTTAGAGGCTGACAGAGCGAAGTATAGACAGAGAGAGAGTGAGCGCCTATCTGCTGGCTCACCTCCCAAAAAATCCCATACAGACTGAACAAATGCTTAGAATCAGGAACTCAGTCCTGATTTCCCAGTGTCAGTGACAGGAACCTAACTACTTGAGCCATTCCTCTGCCTCTCAGGATCCACATTAGCAGGAAGCTGGAATCAAGAGCCACAGCCAAAAATCAAGCCGAAGCATTCCGTGTAGGATATGGGTATCTGAACAGCTTGTCCAAACGCCTGCCCCCCACCCCTGCCATATTCTTTTATCATGGAAAAGTTACTGCCTCTCATTTCTAATTTATCCTCCTTCTCTTCCCCAGCCCCAGTAGAAATATGTGAAAACCAAGGATTTTGGAATTTGGGATAGTAGGTAGGGGGCAGGGATATAAAGGTCATATGTATCTGAAGTGATCATTTTGTCTTAGAAAAGTATGCTTTATCCTATTCATAATCTACACATGGATCATATTTGGATATTTTTATTTTTAGTGTACTAAGTGTTTATTGTTCTCTCTATAAATGTTTTTATTTAATTGGTTTTATGAACCTAGTACTATAAAAAGTGAGAGAATAAAAACATTTCTTAATTATTTTTCAACAGATTATGCTTGGATTAACAAGTCATGAGGCACATTTTTCTCTCTTAAGAGAAGAGGTTCGATTTGGTGGCAAAAAAACACAAAGGTAAATCATATAGCATATAGGAAGAAAAAACAGCGTCTGAATATAATCACTCTGCAGATATTTCATCTGCAGATATTTTTCCTTCATTCCATGGGTGGCTTTTCACTCTGTTGATACTGTCATTTGATGTACAAGTGTTCTGTATCTATGTAGACCAATTTTGTGTATTTAGTCCAGTTTATCTACTTGTTTTGTTACCTGTACCTTTAGTAACACATCTAATCATGCCAAATTCAATGCCAAAACAACTGCAATAACCAGGGGTGGGCCAGGCCAAAGCCAGGAACCAGGAACTCCATCTTGGTCTTTCATGTGGGTGGCAGAGACCCAAGTACTTGAGCCATCTTCTGCTGCCTTCCCTGGTTTATTAGCAGGAAGCTGTATTGCAAGCAGAGCAACGAGGGCTTGAACTGGCACTCTGATACCAGCTGCTGGCATTGCAGGCAATGACTTAATCCAGTGCACCACAACTGTGGCCCCTCCAGCGTCTTTTAAACTTTTGCATACGGATATTCGATTTTCCTGGCACCAGTAGTGAAAACATTATCTTTCCCCACTAAATGTCTTAGCAGTCCTGTTGAAAATGGTTTGACTATATATGCAATGTTTGGTTTCTGGGCTGTCCATTTTATTCTAATAGTATATGTCTATCATTATGACATCAGTGTTATGATTATTGCTTTGCAGTAAGTTTTTTAAAAAGATATATTTATTTATTTTTGAAAGAATTAGAGAGAAATCTTCCATCTGATGGTTCAATCCCCTGATGGGTGCAAGCTGCCAGTTCTGGGCCAGGCTGAAGCCAGGAGCTTCATCCGAGTTTCCCATGTAGGTGGCAGGGGCCCAAACACTTGGGCCATCTTCTGTTGCTTTTCCCAGGCCATTAGCAGGGAGCTGAATCAAAAGTGGAGCAGCCAGGACTCAAATCAGTGTCCACATGGGATATTGACATTGCAGGTAGTCACTTAACCTTCTAAGCCACAACCCTGACCCCTGTAGTAAGTTTTAAAACCAGAAAGAGACCTCCAGCTTAGTTCTGCTTTTTAAAGACTGTTTAGGTGTTCAGGGTGTCTTGGAGTTCCATATGATTTTTAGAATGAATTTTTCTGTTGTTGAAAAAAACATCATTGAGGTTTTGATAGGGATAGTATTGAATCTGTAGATCCCTTTGAACAGTATTTTTATAATATTTAGTGTACAGTCTTGGCTCCTGGGTCAGGTTTATTTCTGAGTATTCTTTTTTTTTTTTTTTTTTTTGACAGGCAGAGTGGACAGTGAGAGAGAGAGAGAGACAGAGAGAAAGGTCTTCCTTTGCCGTTGGTTCACCCTCTAATGGCCGCCGCGGTAGCACGCTGCGGCCGGCGCACCGCGCTGTTCCGATGGCAGGAGCCAGGTGCTTCTCCTGGTCTCCCATGGGGTGCAGGACCCAAGCACTTGGGCCATCCTCCACTGCACTCCCTGGCCACAGCAGAGAGCTGGCCTGGAAGAGGGGCAACCGGGACAGGACCGGTGCCCCGACCGGGACTAGAACCCGGTGTGCCGGCGCCGCAAGGCGGAGGATTAGCCTGTTGAGCCACGGCGCCGGCCTATTTCTGAGTATTCTTTTAGATACAGTTATAAATGGTGTATTTTCTTATTCTTTTTGGGAATGTTCTTTGAAAATATATAAAAACTAGATTGTTTTTGCATATTTATCTTGAACCCTCCAGCTATGCTAAATTCGTTTTTTAGCTCTAAGTAGTTTTTCTGTGGATTCTATAGAATTTTCTATATATAGGATCGTGCCATCTGTAAGTTGAGATCGTTTTACTCTTCCTTTCCAATTTTGATGCCTTTTCTTTCTTTTTCTTGCCTACTTGCTCTGACTAGGACTTCCAGAAGTGATGAGTAGCTGTGGTAAAGTGGACACACTTGTCTTGTCCCTGATGCTAGGAGGAAAGTTTTCAGTCTTTCGTTGATGATTATGATGTTAGCTATCAGTCTTCACAAGTGCCCTTTATCAAACTAAGGAAATTTCTTTCTATTCCTAGTTTGATGAATATTTTTCTTAAAAGAGTGTAGAAGATTGCCAAATGCCTCTTCTCCAAAATGACAGTGTGGAGTTTTCTTCCCTTTCATTCTATTAATGGGTTATATTTTTCTTATGTTGAAATACTCTTACATCCCTGAGATAAATCCCTCTTGTGAGTGGTGTGTCATTTGTATAATGTGCTACTGTCTCCTTAAATTCTTTTTTTTTTTTTTAATTTTTTTTTTTTATTCAAGTTGAAAGGCAAGTTACAGAGAGACAGAGGGAGAGATCCTCCATCCACTAGTTCATTCTTCAAATGGCTGCAATGGCCAGGGCTCGGCTAGGCCGGAGCCAGGAGCCAGAAGCTTCCTCTGGGTCTGCCATGTGGTTGTGGGGGCCCAAACACCTGGGCCATCCTCTGCTTTCCCAGGTGCATCAGCAGGGAGCTGGATGGAAAGTGGAGCAGCCCAGACTAGAATTGGCACCCTAATGGGATGCTGGCACTGCAGGCTGTGGCTTTAACCTGCTGTGCCACAGTGACCCCTTGTCCCCTTAAATTCTTACTTGTAGATTTGGAATAGAAGCCAACAGCTAAGAATGTAGAACCCTCTACCAATCCAGGGAGAGATAAGAGGAAGAAGTGATACTGCCTTACCTTTGTAGCAGTGGACTATATTGCAACAAATATAAAAGTATGTGCTTAATCATCTGTGTGCTTTCTGCTCATTGCCAGCCTTAAATGGGCCAGGCCCAACTGATTTCTATTTAGGGCTTCTTAATTCTGATAATCATTCCACAAGAACAATAATGTGAACCAATAATTTAGAACTTTGTCATATTTTATCTTCTATAATTGCAAGTATATTTTTATCTTTAGATTATCCTGTAGCTTTCATGTAAGTTACATGTCTTAATTAGAAGACTTAATGATCTTCTGATGATACTTTTGATTTAAGCTCTGGTACATTTTTAATCTTGGGCATAAAAGTATAATTCACTGTATCTTGATTATCAAATTGCAGGGTGTGTGCACCAGAAGAAACCACATTTCACCTCCTACACTTGTCGTTAATGAGAGAGTATATTGACTATGAATTTTCAGCATTAAAAGTAAGTATTAATATAGCACTGACCAAGGACTTGTCTGCAGAAACTTCTATGGGATTCTCTATGTGTTCTCTATTTTACACCAGGAAAAGATCACATTTAAATATGACATTGAAAGAATTATAGATGATTGGATTTTGATGGGATTTCTTGTTGGCAATGATTTTATCCCTCATCTACCTCATTTACATATTAATCATGATGCACTGCCTCTTCTTTATGGAACATATATTACCATCCTGCCGGAACTTGGGGGTAAGAAATATTTATTGTTCATTTGACTATACCTTAATTTAGTAGTAACTTATCCAAAAAATGTCATTTCACTTTTTAGGTTATTACATGTACAACTTGAGTAGGAAAATATTGGGAGTTTTTTTTGGTCTAAGATGCCAAACACTGAACTTGTCACTTTTGATGATTCACAAAGAAGGAAACTGAACAGAATTAAACAACTTCACTTACTGGTGATGCCTAGCCAGTCTTTTGCTTCAGATCCTTAACAAAGTCAGAGGAACTTGATTTTGCTTGACTCCTTTCATATTTAAGAGCAGAAAAAATCAGTTTTTCTGAATGGATTTGCATGTATCAGAGTATTTAATATAAAGAAAACTTTTTCCTTTAAAATAGAAAATTTACAAATGATAGGATGCTGAATAAAATGAACAGGATAGCGGGAAAATAGTCCTTAAGTTAACATTGCAAACTGAATAATCTAGATAAGTTCCTCAACATTTTAAATTTAAATGTTGGAAATTTGTGGAGATTACAGTTATGAAAACCTGGAATTTCTTATATTTTGCTTATAAGAACCTTAAATTTCTTAAATTTACATTATGATAAACAAAGGTCATAAAAACAAGGACCAGTTTATGTATAGCCCAACACTGAGTGTTTTTCTTGATTAGAGGAATGTTAATAATCAGCATTTTGCGGAAAGAATGTTATAGAATTGCTTAGAAAAAATAATGTACAAATTTAGATCATGTTCATTTCAGGTTATATTAATGAAAGTGGGCATCTCAACTTACCTCGATTTGAAAAATACCTTGTGAAACTATCAGATGTAAGTAACTAAAAGTTTCTTCCCTGTCCCGGGCTAGCTCACAATGGTCGGTAACAAATTACATGATGCCGAAAGAAAGAGGCTTTAAAATTCTTTTCCAATTATTTCCTCTATATAAGTAATTTCACCTAAATTATTTTTATTTGTTTTTCATTTTTAATTTTCTGAGTAAAAGATGAAGTCTCCAAGTGTATAAAAAAGTACTGTTCTCCAAATTACTTTTCCCTAGTAGTAGTAATCACTATTAAAAGTTTACTTTGTATTCATCCAGATATACTTAAATTGTCTTTAAATGAATTTAAATATTTCTGTGCAGTTTGATCGGGAGCACTTCAGTGAAGTTTTTGTGGACCTCAAGTGGTTTGAAAGCAAAGTTGGTAACAAGTACCTAAATGAAGCAGCGGGTGTCGCAGCAGAAGAAGCCAAGAACTATAAGGAAAAGAAAAAATCAAAGGTGTCTGTTTTTTTAGGTGTCCTTTCATTTTTTCAGCTGTAAAAATAAAAAACAATCATTTGAAAGATATTTTTTAAAATCAGTGAGTTCTGTTTCTAGCTCTTGTAATGAGACAGCAGCCAGTCAGCATTCTACTGTTTGGTTACTCTAAAGAAAACAGACTCTGCGACATTTTGGTAACCTGTACACACAAAACTTAGATCCCAGTAATCCTGGGTTCCCTCAGCTCAGTCCTTAAACTTCATCAGTCTTCCAGGCATATGTGGTCAACTTAACAACACTATAGGAATGGCCCAGGCATGGAGTGTTAACAGAGGCCCTAGATTGGATGAAGAAAAGGAAATGTAAATAAGGAAGTTCAAAGAACTATTGGAAGTCACTGGGCAGTAGATTAGCAATTAGAAAAGAGAAAATAAGGGATTGAGATCACAAGAAGAAAAAATACATGGGTGGGATATGAAAGATGTGGTGATGGGAGAATTATAGAAAAACGAAATTGTTATGGAAGACAAATGAAGTGGAATATAGATAATAAGAGTCTTAAGTATGATGGGATTCAAAGATACAGAAAATAGGTAATGTGTATAACCATTGAATTCAAGCATAAACACACTGTATTAACAGTAACCCAGGAAGTAATGATATAGCTAGTACTGAAACAGTATTTTTACACTTTGTGGTTATGTGTGGGTGCAAACTGATGAAATCTTTACTTAGTATATACTGAAGCGATTTTCTGTATATAAAGATAATTGAAAATGGAAAAAAAAAAAAACCCTTGGTTTTAAATTGGAAATTACATAGAAAAATAGTCAGTCTTTTTTTAAAAAAAAAAATATCTTGCAGAATCTCGGTCATTAATGGGATGTACACTGTTATTTAATGCTATAACTAGTACTCCAACAGTATTTTTTCACTTTGTGTTGCTATGGGAGGACAAACTGTTGAAATCTATATATATACTAAACTGATTTTCTATATATAAAGAGAATTGAAAATGAATCTTGATGGGAATGGAAGGGGAGAGTGAGTGGGAAAGGGGAGGGTTGCGGGTGGGGGGGGAAGTTGTGTGGTGGGGGAAGCCTTTGTAATCTATAAGCTGTACTTTGGAAATTTATATTCACTAAATAAATAAATAAATAAATAAAATTTTTTTTAAAAAGTGGAAAAAAAAAACCAGTAACCCAGAATTAGATATATCAAAATATTAAAATTGGAACATGATAAAAGAATTTTATATTGAGTATTTAAATACTCTTTTCTAAGTAAATGAAATATTCTTGAAGTGTATTTTTCCTGGAAAACATATTTAGCTAAATATTTTATACTGGTGAGAATTACTTATTGTGTGTCTTTGAAAAGCCTGAAAGCTAAGTTCTACATAATAAAAATGCATAGTTTGGGGAAACAGTGATAACCAAAACTATATTACTTGAGGTTTATTTTTAATGATTGCTTCACCTTTTTTTAATATTTTTAAAATTTTCCTATTTAATATTTCACTTTGAAATGCTTTGCCATTCATTTCGTGTTAATTTATAATTTTTACAGGGCCAAGAAAACTCTATATGTTGGGCTGCTTTAGACAAAAATGAAGTAGTAACTTCTAAGGGTGAGTACAGACTATGTATTTTGATGTTATTCCTTTGACAAATAATAATTCAATAACGATAGAACAGATTTCTATGATAGTGTGTAAGCGTCCGCTTTGATATGCATTTCTCAAAGTGTTAGGTGGAAATCCAGGATATTCATAATTGTCATTATCTTTCTGGTTTTTTTTCCACAGATAATTTAGAAGATGAGACTGAAGATGATGACCTATTTGAAACTGAATTTAGACAATATAAAAGAACATATTACATGACAAAGATGGGAGTTGATGTAGTATCTGAGTATGTTTTTACTAATGCTTTTACTTATGTAAAGTAGAAAAAATTAGGTCTTGCAGTTCCTTAGTAAAGAGCATAATTTTTCTAAAAGAGTGGGAGAAAAGGGATTTTTTTGGTTTTATAAAGTTATTGTAGATCTTTTGACTACTTTTGGAGAAAGTAACATTAGTTCTGACATGTGTTCTATTCCTGTTTTAAAAATTACCAAAGAGAATGTGATCCACAATTTATTATAAAGCTATTATATATGAAAAAATTGGAAATTATCTAAGTGTTCAGTAAGAACATTCATTATAATCAGCCTTTGCTTCAGCATCAGCAAATCATTATCTCTGTCACTTGCACCATTCCCCAAATCTGCAGAATTGCTGTAACTGATTCTTAACAGTTTGGAAGGATGCTTATAGTATCTTAATAGAGACAAATTTTAAAGGCAAAACACAAAATCATATATATAGTATGCTCTCATTGTTACTTTAAAAAATTTTTTTTAAAAACTGAGTATAGAAAAAAGACTGAAAAGAAACAGACCAAAATGTAGTAGTGATTGTTACAAGGTGATAAAAATGCTTTTCTTCATCATTCAAGATTTCAACACTGAGGAAATATTTCTTTTATAATAAGAAAATAAGTTGCAGGTTCACAAGCATACTTTCCAAAGATACAGAGATATAGAATTTCTTTATTTTTAAGAAAGTTTTATTTATTTATTAGACAGACAGACACCCTAAAATGCCCACAACAACTGAGACTGGGCCAAGCCAAAGCTGGGAGTCAAGAACTCAATCCAGGTCTCCCCTGTGAATGACAGGAGCCCACTATCTTGAACCATTACCTCTGCTTCCCAGGGTCTTTGTAAGGAGGAAGCTGGAGTCAAGAGCTGGGTATTGAACCCAGGTGAAATGGGAGGTGGGCATTGTAACTGTTAGGTTCAATACCTGCTAACTCAGGAGATAGAAAAAGTCTAAGACTATTTTTGTTCTCTTTTGTTGTTTTGGTCATTTGAACATCTGTTTTACCCAAGCCTTAAATTACAACATTTAGTTTTGGAGAAAGAAGTGATTAGAGGGAATACTGTTTGGCAGATAAAGCCAAAGAGTGTTCTGGCTGCTACAACCAGATTTTAAAGATATTCTTGGGTCCAACACTCTTGGTAATAGGTTAAGCCTGCGCCTGCAGTGCTGACATCCCATATGGGTGCCAGTTCAAGTCCTAACTGTTCCATTTTCAATCCAGCTCCCTGCTAATGGCCTGGGAAAGCAGTGGAAGATGACTCAAGTGCTTGGGGCCCCCATACCCATGTGGGAGACTCAGAAAAAGCTCCTGGCTCCTGGCTTGGAATCAACCCAGTTCCAGTCATTGCAGCCATTTGGGGAGTGAACCAGCAGATGGAAGAGTTCTCTTTCTCTCCCTCTGTCTCTAACTCTGTTTCTCAAATTAATAATAATAATAGAAAGATTTTCCTACTTTACTTCTATGCTAGTCTTTGATATCTTCTGAAATAAAGAAGATCCCCATCCCTTTCTCCTATCCCCACCTGCACAGTTTAAGAATGTCAGTGCCACTTTATCAGAAGCTTCATGGCTAAATCCTCAAACTTAAATCAGAGGCATTGTTTGTTGATTAAATATGCATAGCAGGATTAACTATTTGAGTACTTAGGAAAACTGTAAGGTATGTCCTGTAAATGATAGGATGGAATTTTTTTAAATAATATTTTTGAATTTTTAGCTGTGAATTTTAGCTAATTTGTTGCTTAAATGAACCATATGAATTAAGTGTGGTGCCAGCACATGTGCCCTAAAGTCACTAGTCTCTCCTCAAAAATAATATTGTAATAAAAATATTCCTTTCTGTTTTTAGTGACTTTCTGGCTGATCAAGCTGCATGTTATGTTCAGGCAATACAGTGGATTTTGCACTATTACTATCATGGAGTTCAGTCCTGGAGCTGGTGAGAGACTAAAAACAAAAATAGCATTTTGTCTTTTAGTAATGTTTCGTTCTACTAGAATCCCATCTAACAGTATCTTTTCCTTTCATTTCTACTTATGCCATATTTTTTTAAAAAATCCATACAACCAAGTTTAAATGAAATACAGATAATCTTCTTAAATTAAAACACTAAGAAAGACTTTTGTATAACAAAAATGCCTCCAGCCCTAATAGATGATTCACAATAAAAGGTCTTTGTTAATTTTAAGAATTTAAAGTTCTTTATCAAAATGATTCAAGTATGACATAGTCTTGGTAATTACTGAGTCTGTGTTATATTTAGGTAAAGGTTTTCTTCCTACTTTTTTGTGTTTGAAAAAAAAAAGTGTGAGTTATTGCTATTGTATCTAAAGCAAGCTTTTTTTCCCCTTGTACAGATAAGAGAATTATAGTTCAGAAAGCTTAAGTAATCGTCCCAAGTGTGTACAGTCTAATCCATATGTATCTAATTCCATTGTATATATTTTCCATTATTTCACATGCCATTCTTCCTACCAGACTTTCCCATACTTTTCAAATGTATTCCATAGGTCCATAGTTATGGATTATAAGACATATCCTTCCTTTCTTCCCTCCCTTTCTTTCCTGTATCCTGAGTCAAACATTAAGAGAATATTTCTTTAAATTATAAATTGTAAAAAAAATTATAAATTGTAAAAATATTTATTCTTATCGTAAAAGGTTAGGTATTATATAGTTAAAGGGAAGATATTAAAGATAATTAATGTGTGATTGATATATGGTTTAATCCTTATCACACACTCAGTAATAAGCATAACTGATTCAAAGATAAAAGTTCTTAAAGCTGATTGGTAATAGCCATATTGGCTCAGACTTACTTTTCTTTACTCTGTCCTTATGAACTCTTTGGAGTTTTTATCAGAGCATTTTAGCTGTTTCTAGCCCCTTCAATGTAGGATTCAGGTCCAAGTGACCAAACTGAAGTACTTCTGACTGCATCATTAATTCTGTTCCAGTCTATTGATTGCAAGATTCATGATCAACATTTTGGGAATTAAAAGGAGCACTACCTTATATGGCTCCTTCAATTACCTGATAATATACCATCTTAAAAATGTGAAACAACACCTTGAAAATCAGGGAACTGTAATATTTGTTACCATTGTTTGACCTAATTTTTCCAGTGATGCTAATTTCTTACAATCATATGGTAATACTTTATTTTTGTGAGTATTGCTGTGTTTCTTTAAAACTACTTTATATTTTAAAAATAAAACATGGGGGAAAGTACATGCTTAATATTGACTTGTTTTGTGGAGTTGCTAGTTGCTTAAAACACATTTTGTTTTATAGGTATTATCCTTATCATTATGCACCTTTCCTATCTGATATCCGAAATATTAGTACACTCAAAATCCATTTTGAACTTGGAAAACCTTTTAAGCCATTTGAACAGCTTCTTGCTGTACTTCCAGCAGCTAGCAAAAATTTGCTTCCTGCATGTTACCAGGTAGGTTTTAGAATTGAATATTTTTATGTGCTTTTTGGTAGTTCATAACTCTTTGTCTAGACTGAGAAATAATAGTCCCCAAATTTATTTAATAGCTAAATGTATTTATTTTCATTTTAAATATAATATTTAGCACATATCTTAAAGTAATTCCTTGATTTAAAGTCAGTTTTTTTAAATTTATTTTTTATTTGAAAGTTAGAGTTATAGGGAGAGAAAGGAGGAGAGACAGAGAGAGAGCTTCCGTCTACTGGTTCACTCCCCAAAATACCACAGTGGCTGGGGCTGGGGCTGGGTCAGGCTGAAGCCAGGACCCAGGTGATTCTTTGGGTCTCCCATGTAGGTACAGGGGCCCAAGCACATGGGCCATCCTCCACTGCTTTCCAAGGAGCATTAACCTGGAGCTAGATCAGATGTAGAATAGCCAGCACCCATAGGGATGCCAGCGCTGCAGGCAGTGGTTTAACCCGCTGTGCCACATCGCCGGCCCTGTCAGCTTTTTTTTAAAAATACAAATAAACTCCTTAAACCATTCAGAACCCAGCTTCTTTATTTTTAAACCCTTTAAAGCACCATCAACTTGTCTCAACACTGAAGAAAGTAAAACAGACAAAATCAGAAGCCATCTACTTGGTCTAAACAATATTTATTCCTCTTTTCTTTTACTTCTTATGAATATGAGTGGTTCTGATAAGTCATTTACAGCAGTATTACCCATCTAATGAGTATGCTTGTATTTTAAACGTTTCAACTATCAAATTGTAAAATGAAAGGATTTCCTCTGGTTAACATATTTCATGTATATCTCATATTTAAATACAACATTTCACATATCAAGAGAAAAGTTATTAATGAGGATGATAGACTAAACATAGTAGGCTGACTAAAGGTAAGGGTATCAATCTATTTCTATTTTTTAAAAAAATTTTTATTTATTTGAAAGGCAGACAGAGACAGATGGAGAGAGATCTTCCATATGCTGGTTCACTCCTCAAACGCCAGCCAAAGCCAGGAGCCCACAACTTAGTGTGGGTGTCCCACATTCATGGCAGGAGTCCAAGTACTTGAGCCATCACCTCCTGCCTGTGAGGGTATGCATTTGCAGGAAGCTGGAATTGGAAGCAGAGGTGGGATTTGAACCCAGGCACTCCAATGTGGGATGCAAGTCTCCCAAACAGCTTCTTAACCACTGAACCAAATGTCCATTTCATACTTTTGTCATTCCATAGTCTGAAGAACTTTAGTGAACACATACCCACACATACAGACCCCGT
The DNA here is from genome assembly GCF_033115175.1 of Lepus europaeus. Lineage (NCBI taxonomy): Eukaryota > Metazoa > Chordata > Mammalia > Lagomorpha > Leporidae > Lepus > Lepus europaeus. The sequence goes on from NC_084828.1 coordinate 139,536,012, forward strand.
TGCTTTAACAGTGTTAGAACCCTTCTGCATCATTCTGAACCTTGGTTTATCCTTGATCCTGACTCCTGACTTCCTTCATATGTTTTTTGGATGCTTGTTTTTATTCCTTCAGATACTTAAATTCAACTACTCTGGAGGATGACCCTGCAAGTGTTTTACAGCCACATCTGTTTTAATTGCTCAGTTCCATGCAGTGTTGCTTATTAAGTATTTTGAGTATCACCTGGGAGTTTGCTGTTTTATTTCTTTCAAAATAATTTTAGGGGCCGGCACCGTGGCTCACTTGGTTAATCTGCATGTGGCGCCGGCATCCCATATGGGCGCCAGGTTCTAGACTGGAAGCTCCTCTTCCAGTCCAGCTCTCTGCTGTGGCCCGGGAGGGCAGTGGAGGTTGGCCCAAGTGCTTGGGCCCCTGCACCCGCATGGGAGACCAGGAGGAAGCTCCTGGCTCCTGGCTTTGGATCGGCATAGTGCCGGCCATAGCGGCCATTTGGGGAGTGAACCAATGGAAGGAAGACCTTTCTCTCTGTCTCTCTCTCACTTTCTATAACTCTACCTATCAAAAATAATAATAATAGTAATTTTAGAGGGGCCAGCATTGTGACATAGCAGGTTAAGCTGCAGCATGCAACACTGGCATCCAGTATGAGTGTTGGTTCAAGGCCCTGCTGTTCCACTTCCTATCCAGCTCCCTACTAATGTGCCTGGAAAGACAACAGACGATGGCCCAAGTACCTGCCCCTGCGAGATGTGGTTGAATTTCCAGGCTCTTGGCTTTGGCCTGGCCCACCCTAGCTGTTCCAGTCATTTGAAGAGTGAACCAGGAATGAATATCTCTCTTTGTATGTGTGTGTGTGTGTGTGTCTCTCTCTCTCTCACTCCCTCTCTATCTCTCTCTCACTGTAGTTCTGCCTTTCAAATAAATAAATATCTTCTTAAAATAATAATTTCTTATATAATCTTTCATAGTTATTTCCCATAAGACATCTTTATGCTTTCTTTGTCTACCTCTGTTATATAATCTTTAATAAAAATGTGTTTTTGGAATGTTTCTCTTCGATACAAGTGATGCACTGACTCTTGGATTTTAGGATTTTTTTTTCTTTTTAAATTGAAATGACAGTTGTTAGATTACTTAATGCAACCAGTTGATTAGGACACAAAAGTAGATTGTTAATTTGAGGTTAAAATTGGAGGACTGGGCTGGTATTATGGTTTAGCTGGTTAAGCCCACCTCCTGCAGCACCAGCATCCCATATGGTTGCCTGTTCAAGTCCTGGATGCTAATGTGCCTGAGAAAGCATCGGAGTTTGGCCCAAGTACTTGGGCCCCTACACTCACTTGGGAGACCTGGAAGAAGCTCCAGACTCCTGGCTTCGGCATGGTCCAGCTCCAGCCATTGCCATTGAGGCCATTTGGGGAGTGAACTAGAAAATGGAAGATCTATCTCTCCCTCTCTCCCCCTCTCTCTTCCTCTTCTCCTCTTCTGTAACTCTGCCTTTCAAATAAATACAAAATAAATCTTTTAAAAAAAGAAGACAGTAGCCTCTGGAATGAACTGAAATGAAGTCTGAGTGTGAAAAATAGAATTTATGTGGTAGGTCTTGTAATGTGAAAAGACAATTAAAAAATGAAAAACAGCAAAGCCCAGAGTAAAACAGGTCATTGATAAATATTAATGAAATAAGAATCCCATAGTAGAAAATCAAAAAATATAGGTAGTATAACATGTCTAAGATATAAAAATTTAGCTTGCTTAAAATTTTAAACTAAAATGAGGAAATGCTACAAATATATTAACAAAGATCTAAACTGATATTCTCATTCATATTATACTATTTTATTTTTACAGCATTTGATGACCAGTGAAGACTCACCAATTATAGAATATTATCCACCTGATTTTAAAACAGACCTAAATGGGAAACAACAGGAGTGGGAAGCTGTGGTATTAATACCTTTTATTGATGAGGTCAGTATATGAAATTATTGTGTACACATATATATATGTAATTTTATATGCATTATACATATATGTATTATATATAATGGGACCAAATTTCATGTATTTTGTAAATACAGTTTAGAGAACATAGTGGTACTTCCTATCCTTCCCTCCTCCTTCCTTTCTTATTTTTCTTTTAATTTTTACAATGACATACTTTCAATTTGCTTTATAATCACAAGCTTAGTCTTCCACTAAAGAATTCAACAAGTAGTAAGGAGAAATACCACTGTTCCTGAGGAGTATAGACAAGGATTATAAATAATAATTTCAAAATGTCAGTTTCACTCATATATATCACATTGTTTTTGTATTCTGTGTATTAGTTATCACAAATCAGAGAAAACATGATATGTGTCCTTTTGGGACTGACTGGCAAGCATAATATTCTCTAATTGCATCCATTTTGTTGTGAAAGATGGGACTTCATTCTTTTCTTTGGCTGAGTAGTATTCTGTCATGCATGTATATCACAACTTCTTTATTCAGTCACCAGTTGATAGGCATCTGGGTTGATTCCAAATCTTAGCTATTGTGAATTGAGCTGCAGTAAACATGGGGGTACAGATAACTCTTTCATATGCTGATTTCAAAACAGTTGGAAATAGCAATACTTGCCTCTGAGGAATCAATAGCACAAGAAGACAAAAAAATCAGGAAAGATATATAATACTTGAATAATGCAAGATGCATATTTAGCTACATTAATATTTATAGAACACTACACCCAAAAACTGCAAAATATATTCTTTGTAATTGAATAAGAAACATTCACAATGATTATTTGCTGAACCATAAAACATGTCTTAATAAATTTAAAAGAATTGAAATTATATACAGAATATTCTCTGAACATGCAGAATTAAATTAGAAGTTAGTAACAAAGATCTGGAAAATCTCTGAATATTTTGAAAATAAATAATACACTTCTGTATAATCTCTGGAAAAAAGAAGAAATTAAAATTGGAATTAGAAGGCATTTGGTACAGTGATAAAAGGTGCTACTTGGGATACCAGTATCCCATATCAGAGTGCATGTGTTTGAGTCCCAGCTTCCAGCTAATACACATCTGGGAGGCAGCAAATGATGGCTCAAGTACCTGGGTCTCTGTCACCCTTGTGGGAGATTGGATTGAGATCTGGGCTGCTGGATTTGTCCTGTTGTAGGCATTTGGGTAGTGAACCAGCAGATGTTTGGGTTCTCTCTCTCTGCCTTTCAAATAAAATGGAAATACAGAGAAAATTTAAAAATAAAAGGAAAGTTTTAAAAATATTTTATCTGAATGAGTATGAAAATACAGCTTATCATAAACTGTGATTTGACTAAAGTAGAGCTTAAAAGGAAACTTAATGTTTCTAAATTAAGAACAAGAAAAAAATTTTTAATTATATAGCAGCAGGCATGGTGACATGGTTGGTTAAATGACCTCTTGGAGGGCCAGTGTTGTGGCATAGCAGGTAAAACTGTCACTTGTGATGCTGGCATCCCATGTGGGCACCAGTTTGAGTCCTGGATGTTCCAGTTCTGATCCAGCTCCCTACTAATGTGCCTGGGAAAGCAGCAGAGGATGGCCCAGGTGCTTGGACCCCTTCACCCAGGTGAAGTTCCTAGCTCCTGGCTTATGCCTGACCCAGCCCTGGTCATTGTAGCAATTTGAATAGTGAACCAGCAGATGGGATATCTTTTTTTCTCTCTTTTTCTCAGCTTCTCTCTCTGTAATTCTGCCTTTCAAATAAATATGTAAATAAATCTTAAAAATATGTTAACAGAAATGGCCACGTGGGATGCCCACATCTCATATCAAAGGGCTTGATTCAAGTCCCAGCGACTCGGTACTTCCAATCTAGCTTCCTGGGAATGGGCCTGGGAGGCAGCAGATGATGGCTTAAATGCTTGGGTTCCTGCCACCCAGGTGGGAGAACCAGATGGAATCCCCCTGGCTAGACCTGACTCTTGCAGGCAATTGCACATCTGTCTGTGTCTTCCTCTCTCTCTCATTCTGCCTTGCAAACGAATAAATAAATCTTTGTTTAAAAAGAAAGTTATCCAAGCTTCTGCCTAAGCAGATGAAAAAATAACAAAAGATAGAAATATAAGTCAGGGAAAATGACCAACAGCAGAGAGAAATCAATGAAACTGAAAGTTGATTCCTAGATATTTGAATCAAGAAAAAAAAGTGAGGATGGAGGGAAGAGAGGGGGATACATAAACTGCCAATATTGGGAATATTAGAGGAACTATCCTTTTTTTTTTTTTTTTTTTTTTTTTTGACAGGCAGAGTGGACAGTGAGAGAGAGACAGAGAGAAAGGTCTTCCTTTTTGCCGTTGGTTCACCCTCCAATGGCCGCCGCGGTAGCGCGCTGCGGCCGGCGCACTGCGCTGATCCGATGGCAGGAGCCAGGTGCTTCTCCTGGTCTCCCATGGGGTGCAGGGCCCAAGGACTTGGGCCATCCTCCACTGCCTTCCCAGGCCACAGCAGAGAGCTGGCCTGGAAGAGGGGCAACCGGGACAGGATCGGTACCCCGACCGGGACTAGAACCCGGTGTGCCGGCGCCGTAAGGCGGAGGATTAGCCTAGTGAGCCGCGGCGCCAGCCTAGAGGAACTATCCTATAGAGCCCACACATAATGATAGTTAAGGAATATTTTGAACAACTTGATGCCAACAAATTCAACATTTTCAAAGAATTTCTTTATCCAACATTTCTTTAAATACACAAGTAACAAAGAAATATAAAAATTTGAACAGTTCTACAACATCTTACTAGTTTTTAAATAAGGGTGCTTGTTGCTTGTAAAAAGACATTTGCTGGCCACTAGACAGAGGACTGAGCTATGAGATAGTCATTATTGCCTGCACGTATGCAACTTAGTTCCATATAGATGTTTATTGTTGTTCATCCGGTTATCACTTTAATTCTTTGTGAATGAAGTTTCTTTTCAGCTTGAGAACCTAAAGGACATTTTAAGTATTTTCAAAAAGATTAATTATGATATACCTCTGATAAAAACTTGTAGCAACAGAATTACTACATTCTTTATAGTTTTTGTAAGCAAAAACTATAACCTTAGAATTTACGTGCAAAGTAAGGTATCTGAAAATAGGTATGTAGATATGAAAAGCAAACTTCCTGTTATACTTTAATCAGAGAAAGTAATGGTGGAAACCATCAAATTGGGATAAATGGCAGGATTTTCAGAGCTGAGAGATATTGATGAGACCAATTTGTGCCTCATAGAGAATTATTGCTCAAATTCTAGTAGTATAAGCAGGAAGAACCTAACCTGTAAGGTGTGAGCTTCTTTGCACATATACACACGCATATATACACATGCGCACACACATCCTTTCAGCTTGAGCTTGTGTGAGACTTCCTTTCACATCTATGCATTTTTTATTAGTGTTCCACCTGATTTATTTATGGGTGCAAGGTAAGGAGGTTGATATGAGCAAGAGATGGGTTCTGTTTAAAGTCTCTTTACTTGCTCACAATTCTGAGTCAGCAGTTTGGACTGGGTCAGGTTTGTTCTTTTGCTGATCACACATAAGATCTCTGAAGCACTACAGTCCTCTGTAGCACACTGGAATTGGTTGTCTGAGATGGCATCACACATACAAGTATGGTTGATTGTTAGTGTTGATTGTGATTGTGATCCAAGCCTCTCTACATTTACCGTCAAAGAGGCTGACCCAGATTCAGTTCTCACAATGACCTTGGGTTCCAAGAAGGAAAAAACAGAGGTTACAAAACCTCTTGGGCCGGCGCCATGGCTCAACAGGCTAATCCTCCGCCTCGCGGCGCCAGCACACCGGGTTCTAGTCCCGGTTGGGGCGCTGAATTCTATCCCGGTTGCCCCTCTTCCAGGCCAGCTCTCTGCTATGGCCCGGGAAGGCAGTGGAGGATGGTCTCCCTGCACCCGCATGGGAGACCAGGAGAAGCACCTGGCTCCTGGCTTCGGATCAGCGAGATGCGCCGGCCGCGGCAGCCATTGGAGGGTGAACCAACGGCAAAAAGGAAGACCTTTCTCTCTGTCTCTCTCTCTCACTATCCACTCTGCCTGTCAAAAAAAAAAAAAAAAAAGAAAAAAAAGAAAGAAAGAACGAAAGAAAGAAAAAGCAAGTCCTAAGACAAACTCAGATTTAAGGAGTGGGGAAATAGACTTTACCTTTATAGTTTTTTTGTTGTTGTTGTTGTTGTTGTTTAAGATTTGTATTATTTATTTGAAAGTCAGAGTTACACAGAGAGAGGTAGAGACAGAGAGAGAGGTCTTCCATCTGCTGGTTCACTCCCCAGATGGTTGCAACGGCCGGAGCTGCACCGATCCGAAACTAGGAGCCAGGAGCTTCTTTCAGGTCTCCCACGTGGGTGCAGGGGCCTAAGGATTTGGGCCTCTTCTACTGCTTTCCCAGGCCATGACAGAGAGCTAGATAGGAAGAGGAGCAGCTGGGACTTGAACTGGCGCCCATATGGGATGCCGGCACCAGTTCCCCCCAACACCTTTTTTTTTTAAAATATTTATTTTACCTCCTTAGTTTTAAAAGGGCTTCCTACCAGGGTAGTAGAAATGATTGCAGCCATCTTTGCAAACTACATTCTTTCCTTTGGCTAAAATAGACATATCACATCCAAATACAATACATTCTGATTCCTGCTTCCAAAATCTATTTTTGTTTTTGTTTTTTTAATTGAGAGAGAGCGGTAAACAGATCTTCCATCTGCTGTTTCACTTCCCAAGTGCCCACAATGGCCAGCAGTAGGCCAGGCTGACGTGAGGAGACCAGAACTGAGTCCAGGTCTCCCACGTGGGTGGTAAGGACCCAGGTACTTGAGCCATCACTGTTGCCTCCCAGGATCTGTGTTAGGAGGAAGCTGGAGTCTGGAGCAGAGCCTGGTACTGAAAGTAATTACTAAAAACAAAAGAACGAAAAAAAAAAAAAAAGAAAGAAAAGAAACTAAGTTTCCTGTATGGGACATGGTTAACTGCTAGGCCAACTGCCCACCCCCCAGAGTTTTATCTTTTAATCAGTTCCTGATGTGTATCAGTTTCCTCAAATGAAGCTTCTTTGGTGTATCTCCATTCAGAGACCTATAAATTAACCAAATTTTCTGTGTTCCCTGTTTAATGGAGAAAGGAAGACAGGATAACCACAATAAGTCTCTGCTGCTGAAATGAGCAAAAGTAAGAAGTACATAACAATTGTATTTACTAAGTTTAGTGATGGTTGCATGAATCTCTGTGTGTGATAGACATTCTGTGGCACTATATATCAGTCCATGTTTCATCAGAATTCTGAAATCCAGCTATATTAAGCATACTGTCAGATTCCTGTTTTCTAGGAGCAGGGAATATACCATGATTTAGAATCCAGATCTGTTTTCTGGATGTGGCTCTGCAGTCTGTTTCCCTAGGCTCTTAAACACTGCTCTTTTAAGATATGGGAGAGAGAAGGAAACGGGATTGATCAAAAGAATAGATTGGGCTTCAATGACGTCTCCACAAAGCTCGAAAATGATTCTAGGTTGTTCTGAGCCTGGAATGACCTTCAAGTTTTCCCAAGTTGCTGTGAAGGATTTTAGACTATTCTTTTCCTCTATCAGTCAATTGATGCAGACTTGTTTTTGGAAGAGTACATGACCTTGGGTGAAATGACTTCACCTGAGGATATTTGCCAGAAGAGCCCTGACAGCTGAGCATCGTAAGCCAGGAGCACGTCTACTGTCTGAGGGAATAAATCCTTCAGTACTTCCGATCACAGCAACATATGACAGCATCCACTCCATCACCATACCTTAGGGTTAGATGTCTGTCCTAAAGATGCTGCAGTGTTCAAGATTATAAAGGTGAAATGCTAACCTTCACAGGATCTGGTGACCCAGAAAAATCTTTATATTTTGAAGGTGAAGGATTAGACTTACAATTGGAAGGTGATATTGAAGAATAGAATATAAATACCACTATCAAATAGGGAAACATAATGGATATCCAGTTTACTGTTTATTTCTTGAAAGGCTTTTAGGAATTTGATTCTGTGCCTTACAATATTAGGGATATCTTAGATTTAAGAAATTGTAGCACAGTGTTATTTATCTCACTCTACAATCTTTTAGACATTTTGTAGTTGCCTGCCTCTTTCTATCATTTCTTCTGTAAATAGTTTGAAAACAGCAAATAGGATTATTGGGCTAGAGGTCTAGGAGTCCATTCTGGAAACTGTTTAACTATTTCTCATAAAGTTAACATTTACCATGGAAGATATTAATCAAAGCCCTAAATATTTATCCTAGGGAAATGAAAACTTAATCCATACAAAAACCTACCCACAGATGTTTAGAGTAACTTCATTTGGAATAACCTCAAACTGGAAAAAAAGTTAAATGTCTTTCAGTGGGTAAATGGATAAACTGTAGTACATGGATAAACAAATTTTAGTACACCCATATAAAGGAATCCTATTCAGCAGTAAAAAGGAATGAGCTATTGATACAAACAACTTTGATGAGAAGAGCTCACTTTAGTGAAAATAGTCAATCTCAGAAGGTTACATATTGTGTGGTTCCATGGATGTAATATTCTTGAAACGACAAGAGAAGGATTAGAGGTTAGATAGTGCACAGTTTGATAAAAGCAGTAAGTTCTAGTTTTCTTCAGCATAGCAAGTGACTGAAGTTCATAATAATCTGTTATACATTTTAAGTACAAATAGGAAAGAAAAGCTCAAAGCCTCCAAACATAAGTTAATGACAAGGAGTGGGGAAACATTAATTACTCTGATCTGAGCAGTATATATTATATACCTTTATTGAAATATCAAAAATTATGTCTTATAAAATTATTGTTAATCACAAAGAAATGCTTTATTTATTTATTTATTTATTTTTTGACACAGTGGATAATGAGACAGAGAGAAAGCTCTTCCTTTTTGCCGTTGGTTCACCCTCCAATGGCTGCTGCGGCCGGCGCATCTTGCTGATCCGAAGCCAGGAGCCAGGTGCTTCTCCTGGTCTCCCATGCGGGTGCAGGGCCCAAGGACTTGGGCCCTCCTCCACTGCCTTCCCGGGCCATAGCAGAGAGCTGGCCTGGAAGAGGGGCAACCGGGACAGAATGCGGTGCCCCGACCGGGACTAGAACCTGGTGTGCCAGCACCACAGGCAGAGGATTAGCCCATTGAGCCACGGCGCCGGCCAGAAATATTTTATGTTTAAGGATATGGAAATATTAACCAACCTGATTTAGCATCAAAGACATATAGAGGGCCGGCGCTCTCACTATCCACTCTTCCTATAAAAAAATAATAATAATAAATAAATAAAGACATATAGAATTATCACAGTGCACCACCCTAAATATGTACAATTAAAATAATTTTTAAATTTCTTAAAAATAAATGTCAGCATTATTATGATATAAAACATATCAGTGATTGCCAGGAGTTAGAGATGTGGGTGTGGTGTGACTATAAAGAAATAATACTGAGGAGTTTCTTTATGATAGTATTACAGTTCTATATACCAAGTTTAATGATGATTCCATGAAATTATGTGTATGATAAAAGTTCTATGGTGCCAGGTACCAAAAGCAAAAAGTCAATTGTAAAAATTAGTATATTAGTTAATGGTGTTGTGCCTCTTTCATTGTCATTGGGTTTGGTAATGAACTATTCCTATATGTAAGATGTTACCATTGGGAAAAACTAGTCAAAGGTACATGGAAATATTCTGTACTAATTTCATAACTTCTTGTGAATCTTAAATTGTTATTTTGGAAAAGTCTCAGAAGGCTGTCACTTGTCTAGCATAATGTCCTCTCATTGACAACATTACTCCATGATGTATAATCCAAGGAAAAGAGTGACAAGATATCTTCAGTCAGCAAATATTGATTAAATATTTCCTTTGTACCTGGCTAAAGGCTGTGTGCTTATACAATTTTGTCTTTAGAAGAATTGTCTACTTTCCCCCGAGTTATATAAATAAAAAGCTTAAGCACTTTCTCTCTTAGAATCTTATTTTTTGTATTATAAATTAAATTTTTTTTTCTACAAATAGCAAAAGGTTTTATGTGTAAAGGTGGATTTACTCGGCCGGCGCCACGGCTCACTAGGCTAATCCTCCGCCTTGCGGCGCCGGCACACCGGGTTCTAGTCCCAGTCGGGGCACCAATCCTGTCCCGGTTGCCCCTCTTCCAGGCCAGCTCTCTGCTGTGGCCCGGGAGTGCAGTGGAGGATGGCCCAAGTCCTTGGGCCCTGCACCCCATGGGAGACCAGGAGAAGCACCTGGCTCCTGGCTTCGGATCAGCGAGATGCGCCGGCCGCAGCGGCCATTGGAGGGTGAACCAACGGCAAAAAGGAAGACCTTTCTCTCTGTCTCTCTCTCTGTCCACTCTGCCTGTAAAAAAAAAAAAAAAAAAAAAAGGTGGATTTACTCATACTCATGGTGGTACGTGTGTGTGTGTGTGTGTGCGTGTGTGAATGAGAGATGTTTGCGTATTTGGTTTACTACTATTTAGTTAACTTTTTTATGCAATAACAGTCTCTTTCTATTCTAAGGTAGTCATTTTTTCATATGTAAACTGACATCATTTTTGACCTTTTTTAAAGAAACTACTTTAAAGCACTGATTGGAGTTACATGTTAATTTGGAAAGGTAGATATTGTTATACCACTGCAGAATTTATAAAGTAACAGAATGCTCTGTGAATTAGGTAATAATAATTAATCATAAATTCACATTTAAAATTTGATTTCTGTGCTACTGCACTTATCTGCACATTAGCAGTTACTGTTAATAATAATAGCTTAGGGGCCAGCATTCTGGCATAGCAGGTTAAGCCTCCACCTGTGATGCCAACATCCCATATGGGCAGTGGTTTGAGTCTCAGCTGTCCCACTTCCTATCCAGCTCCCTGCTAATGTGCCTGGGAAAGCAGCAGAAGATGGCCCAACTGCTTGGGCCCCTGTACCCACATGGGAGACCCAGAAAAAGCCCCTGGTTCTTAGCTTTAACCTGGCCCAGCCCCAGCCATTGTGGCCATTTGAGGAGTGAGCCAACGGATGGAAGATCTCTCCCTCTGTCTCTCCTTGTCTCTGTAACTCTGCCTTTCAATTAAATAGATAAATCTTTAAAATGAAAAAAAGAAAAGAATAGTATCTTCAGAGGAATCTTCAGTGGCAGCGATATTCTAGAGACCTTTGAAAGAAATAAATAATGTCAATTTTTTATTTCATGAAATAGATTTTTCCATTAGTTAAGACTTTGCTTTTTAAGAATACAAATAGTGGCTGGCGCCGTGGCTCAGTAGGCTAATCCTCCGCCTTGTGGCGCCGGCACACCGGGTTCTAGTCCCGGTCGGGGCACCGATCCTGTCCCGGTTGCCCCTCTTCCAGGCCAGCTCTCTGCTGTGGCCTGGGAAGGCAGTGGAGGATGGCCCAAGTGCTTGGGCCCTGCACCCCATGGGAGACCAGGAGAAGCACCTGGCTCCAGCCATCGGATCAGCGCGGTGCGCCGGCCGTAGCGCATCTACTGTGGCGGCCATTGGAGGGTGAACCAACGGCAAAAAGGAAGACCTTTCTCTCTGTCTCCCTCTACTGTCCACTCTGCCTGTCAAAAAAATTAAAAAATAAAATAATAAAAAAATAAAAGAATACAAATAGTGATTCTATTGGAAAATATTTGTTCTGTATGTTAAGATCACAGAATTTTTTTAAAAGATTTATTTATTTACTTATTTAAAAGAGTAACAGAGAGAGAGAGACAAGAGGGATTGATCAATTGATCTTCTGTCCACTGTTTCACTCCCCAAGTGGCTGCAATGGCTGGGGCTGGGCCAGGCTGAAGCCAGGAGCCAGGGGCTTCTTCTGGGTTTCCCATGTGGATGTAGGGGCCCAAGCACTTGGGCCATCTTCTGCTGCTTTCCCAGGCATGTTAGCAGGAAGCTGGATACAAAGTGGGACAGCTGGGACTCAAACCACTGCCCATATGGGATGCTGGCATCACAGGTGGAGAATTTACCTGCTATGCCACAGTGCTAGCCCTGAGATCATGGAATTTTTATGCTCCTAACATTCCTCTTCAATCTTTATATTCAGAAGCGATTGTTGGAAGCAATGGAAGCTTGTAACCACTCCCTCAAAAAGGAAGAGAAGAAAAGAAACCAACATAGTGAGTGCCTAATGTGTTGGTATGATAGAGAAACAGAGTTCACCTACCCCTCTCCATGGCCAGAAAAGTTTCCTGCCATAGAACGATGTTGTGCAAGGTAATGTTGTTTGGTAATTTTTTTTAACAACAGTAAAAGAATGCCCTGACTCCCACACACATGCACACACGTGAATGTTGAATATCTATTTGAAGAATTAATAGACAATTTCATATATATAGCCAGTTGTTAATCAATGAGTTATATCCAGCTTGCCAAGAATCATAGCATCTCTTAACATCTGTTTCTATAAACAGTTTTCTCTGCTTTAATCAGATTCTACTGCTCTCTTTCCTTCTGTTAAAGTTGTTGTGAATTTTTTCTCTTTAGTGTTTCTGCCATGTTTTCCTCTCCCCAAAAGCTCTTTGTCTGCATTTTATTTCCACTGTCCTTGTCTCTGCTCCAAGCATTAGATATACTATGATTTAGTATCTTATTCCTGCTAACTACCCAAGTAGGACAAAGGAAAAAAAATTAAGCCCCTATATTTTCTTACCTCAGATCCATTTCTTCCTTTCTTTTCTTCATTAAAAAGTCCTCGTTTTTTCTCTTTTCTCATTCTCTGTTCAATCTGCCCAGTCAGCAGTTGAGTTAACAAATAAAGCAGACATCTCCCAGTTATGATTTTTCCTCTTGTTAAGGCAAAGTAAAAGATGAAATTGGTATTATGAAATGTTAATTTGGGGGACCAGCATTGTGGCGTAGCAGGTTAAGCCACGGCCTTCAACACTGGCATCCCATATGGGCACCAGTTCCAGTCCCGGCTGCTCCGCTTCCAATCCAGCTCCCTGCTAATTGTGCCTGAGAATGCAGCAGGGGATGGTCCAAGTGCTTGGGCCCCTGCACCTGTGGGAGAGACCTGGAAGAAGTTCCTGACTTCAGAGCAGCCCAGCTCCAGCTTTGGCAGCCATTTGGGGAGTGAACCAGTGGATGACGATGGATCTCTCTGTCTTTCTGTGTTTCTCCCTCTGTAAACTCAGCCTTTCAAATAAATAAATAAATATTTTTAAATATTAATTTTCTTTTTTTAAAAGATTTATTAATCTTTTTATTTGAAAGGAAGAGTTACAGAGAGGCAGAGACAAAGGTAGAGATTGAAAGAGGTCTTGCATCCGCTGATTCACTCCCTAGACGGCCGCAACGGCTGGAACTGTGCTGATCCGAAGCCAGGAGCCAGGAGCTTCTTCTGGATCTCCCACACGGGTGCAGGGGCCCAAGGACCTGGGCCATCTTCTACTGCTTTCCCAGACCATAACAGAGAGCTGGATCTGAAGTAGAGCAGCCAGGACACGAAACGTTTCCCATTTGGGATGCCAGCACTGCAGGCGGCGGCTTTACCCACTACACCACAGCGCTGGCCCCTGAAAATATTAATTTCCTATCCTGGGTCCCAGAACATGAAAAATATAGAGATTTGTTATGCTTTTTCCTTTCCTTGTAAGAGCAGGTATCATGGCATAGTGGGTGAAGCCACCACTTGGTACACTCACATCTCATATCAGTGCCTAGTACAATTCCTGGCTGCTCTGTACTTCCAATCCATCTTCTTGCTAATGTGCCTGGGAGGTAGCAGGTGATTGCCCAGGATCTTGATTCCTTCCAAATATCCATGCGGGAGACCAGGATGAAGTTCCTGGCTACTGGCTCTGGCCTGACTTAACCCAAATACTGTGGATGTTTGGGGAATGAACCAGTGGATGGCAGAACTCTTGTTCTCTGTCTCTGCCTCTCTTTCCCTTTCAAATAAATATATAAATATTTTAGTTTTATTTAAAATTAATGGGGGAAAACTTCTGCTTAGTAGTCTACATGCATGATTGTATCTGGCCCAATAACAGAGGATCTAGCTTTGCCTGCTTTGTGTTTTTCTTAAGAAGCAAGAATGTCTCTTGCAAAATATTCAAAGGAAATTAAAAACCTAATTGATTGTATTGTATGAATTTTAAATGAAATGCCTTTGTTTATTTTCCAGGTACAAAATAATATCATTAGATGCTTGGCGTGTAGACATAAATAAGAACAAAATAACCAAGGTTGATCAGAAAGCATTGTATTTCTGTGGATTTCCTTCTCTGAAACACATCAAACACAATGTCAGTGACTTTTTGGTTCAGAGCTCTTTTACTTTATTAAATGCAAAGTGATTGATTAAAAAGCATTAAAATTAAATTTTTATCATTCTTTTAGTTTTTTTTGAAGAAAAGTGGTGTTCAAGTGTTCCAGCAAAGCAGTCGTGGTGAAAACATGATGTTGGAAATCTTAATGAATACAGACTCAGATGAACTTGTGAGTATTTTATTTATCATTCATTTACTAAAGCTTACTAGGCATAAAACTATTTATAAGTGCTGAAGTATTTACGAAGGAGGTATAACATGCTGTTAACTCCAGAAATTCAAAATCTAAATAAGGATAAACCTAAGAAACACATACACAAATTATATAACAATTTAAGAACTAAATAATTGTGGCACCATAAGCAAAAATTCTTCCTGGAATTTTGAAAATGAAATGAGCCAACAGTGTAGACTTATAGATGAAAATAGTTTAGCTGGACACTAAAAACCCTTTAAGACAAAGGAGAAGAGAAGAAAGGCATTTTACCTGAAAGAAACATGAGATGGGGATTTTAGTTTTTAAAAAATGCAATATGTTATCTTATTCTTTTATGTTTTCTAATATGTCTGAAATATTTCTTAATACTTTTTCTTTTTTTAGAATTAAGTGTGATATATTTTCAGGAGAAGGCATAGATAAACCTGACTGAAGGAGAGGACTTGTGTTGGGAAGTAGTGGAAGATAAGGTTGAAAAAACAGATTGAGGTCAGGTTATGGAGGACCTTGAATACCAGGCTAAGGAGTTTGGACTTATTTTTTACATGACTGTTATCTTGAAATTGGTATTTTCGTGAAGATTAATTTGGTGGCAGTGTATTAAACTAAATTGCACAAAAGATAAATGGAAGATAATGGAAAAGCCTGCAAATTCAGAGATTGTAGCATTAGGCTATCAGAACATAAACTGCGGAAATAGCCATAGATCTAGAGGAACAAGATAAAGTAAAATTAACATATTATTTATGTTCAAATATGGGTAATTAAAAGAGGAACAAAATAGTAAATGTGACTGAAATACCCAGGCTAGTTAGTTAAAGATAATTACATTGTACTGGGCTAGAAAAGGGAAAACAGGAAAGTTGCTGGTTTGGGAAGATTAATGATAAATATAATAGAAATTTAAGGTGGTAATGGGATATTTAACAGGAGGTGCACCTCTTGCCTTTCTCAGCCAATTTTCTACCAGAGATATGAGCCCCAATTCTCTAAATCATTCTTTATATGTAATAAACTAGTGTATCTTTTGTGCATTTAGAATAGTACTAGTTACATACCATCATACATAATTGAGAAAATGGATCATTTTTTGTGTTCTGTGGTTCAGGTGAAAAAAGTTTATAGAGGCTTTTAATAAACCATTAGATACTTAGAGCTAGAGCTTCAATGGAGGTAGGTATATACAAGATAAAATTGAGAACTGGTGAATGGAGCCTTGTGGCTCATTTTCCTAAAGAAAATACACTGAAGTGTGTGTAGTTTCAAAACAATGCTAGTAAAAGTGACACAGTGACAGAAAAGTAAGAAAGAATGATTGCCAAGTAGTATCACAAAAGCATGGAGAAAGGCTGTGTTGCAGGAAAAATAAAAACTAAAATAAGATCTGTGAATTTGCGCTGTAGAGTATCAGTTTTGGCCATTGAGGATTCTGTTCCAGTAAATTGGTGCAAGCAGAAGTCCCAAGACCTAAGGACAAGGCCAGAACTAGGAGAGAGGGAATAATGATAGCAGGTATAAGTGACTGGTCAAGTTTTCTTTGAAAAGAGAACTAGAAACAAATAATAACTGGAAGTAGAGAAGAAGGAAATCATCAAGCAAGATCCATGTAGAAGACAGGAGATAAAGCTAATGGAGGAAAAAGGAGGTCTAAAAGCCACTGAAGAGGAAAAGGCTGTTTGTAAAAACTACACCCCATGTGAAGTAATAAGGGAGTTTTTCCAGGCATAAATAAAGGTTTAACCTCGGAAAGGAGACAACTTTTCAACAAAAACTGAAGAAGAGGGTAGAAGAATGAAATCAGATATAAACATGTAGAATGAAAAGGGAAACTTTTTCTATTGATAACTTGTTTATTTGTCAAAATAGTTTTTGTGTTGTTTTGTAAGTTCACAATAAGAAATGTCTAAATAGCAAAATAAGAAATTACTTAAACGTCTAAAGTAATCCTTAATGTTAAAGAAATGATTGTTAATAATGACTAAGGATAATAAAAAATAAATGAAAATTTGTATTTAAACTTTAGTTTCTACTACCAGATTGTTGTCTGTCTACATGTATAAATTGTATAATACATCTTAAATATAGTTTAAAATTAAAACTTTAAGAAATTTTGTACAGAATATTTGTACAGAATTTTGAAGTTTGTAAAACATTTTGTGTTTATTATTTTCTTTGATCCCCAACAGTGTAAGATAGATATTATTTCTTCTCACAAAAGAAAACCGAGAATTATTTAAGATTGGATGATTTGCCCAAGATTGTTATGACTGAAAAGAGAGAGAACCAAAATTTGGACCTTAGTCTCCTGACTTTCAATCTACTGTTCTTTTTTCCATTATTTTTACCACAAATTAAAATTAAATCATATTTCTTACATTCTGTTTTAAATATCTATTTCTTGAGAAATGATGAGTAGCCCTTTTCTAGACATTTCTTTTTCTCCTCACTTTTCTCAGTTAACATGAGAAAAATAAAGAGGATAAGAGTCTAATTAGTAGAATCTTGAAATTTTACAACTGAATAAAATTTTGTAAAAACAACTACTCCAACTTGATCATTTAACAAATTAAAAAACTTAATTGGAGATTGAAAAATTTTGCCTATGTAAAGTTTTCTCTTGGACCTAAAGCATGAATGAACTTTTCTGCTTTTACTTTAAGAGTATAGAAAATGTAGCTTCATCCGTACTTGGAAAGTCTGTCTTTGTTAATTGGCCTCACCTTGAAGAAGCTAGAGTTGTGGCTGTCTCAGATGGAGAAACTAAGTAAGTAAAATTTAGTTTATCATTTTTAAACTTACATTTATTTGCTATTTTATGGCTTTTATTGATTCATTTTTTCACTGATAAAATTATTCTAAGAACATTTACCACCCGCAGTGAAATAAGTCTTTAATCACACCATTCAAAGTAATGTCAGTATTGAGAGTTTATTGTAAATCCTTTGAGATATTTTAGATATTTTAGATGCATATGTTGTGTTTTACTTTCATTTTTCCTTCTTATCCTCTTAATAGCTTGCAAATTTGTTTTTTTTGTTTTGTTTTGTTTTGTTTTGTTTTGTTTTTTTTAAGATTTCTTTATTTATTTGAAAGGCAGAGAGAGAGAGAGTGAGAGGTGTCTTCCATCCTCTGGTTCACTCTCAAGAGAGTGGGATCTTCCATCTGCTGGTTCATTCCCCAAATGGCCACAGCTGCTGGAGTTGCACCAATCCAAAACCAGGAGCCAGGAGCTTCTTCCAGGTCTCCCACACAGGTGCAGGGGCCCAAGGACCTGGGCCATCTTGTCCTGCTTTCCCAGGCCATAGCAAAGAGCTGGATTGGAAGTGGAGCAGCCAAGACTCGAACCAACGCCCATATGGGATGCAAGCATTGCAGATGGCAGCTTTACCCGCTACACCACAGCACTGTGCCCTGGAAGTTTTATATCCTAATTCTTTCCTTGACAGTTGTTATCATTACATTATTTAGCAAATATGATTCTCTTTTGAGAATAATTGATAGCATATAAGACCTTACCTTTACCAATTAAGTAATAATACTTCAACTAAGTAATAATTTTTTTAAAATACATATTTTACTTTAAGAATAGTTTCTTCACATTTTATTCAAGTTCAGAATCATTTTTTCAAGAATAGTTATTCAAGCTTTTCAATTGTTATTTTTTACCATTATTTTGTTTAAACCTTGTCTTCCTGATTTCTTGTTCTTTTGTTATTTTCCATGTGGCAAGGATTCTAAAGTAATTTTTTTCAGAAAAAATGGGGGGATGTTATGTTTTCTGAGTTACTACATGTCCAAAATATCTTTCTCTCCCCTCACCCGGTTTGTTTTCTTCACACATGAATTTAGAATTTTAGAGGAATAATCCTTTTTGCTTAGCTTGCATACATCTCTTCTTGAATATTGTTGATGAGAAAGAAATCAATGCCAGTTTGATTTTTTTTCCCTTTGTTGGTATCCACTTTTCTGTAGCAATCTTGAGGATTATTTTTTAATCATCAAAATGCTGTTCACCTATTTTCTTGATAAAGTCCAGTTTTATCAGATTTTTTCTTTATGCCTTTGGTATCAGGTCTAAAAATTCACATAGCCATAGGTTCTCATTCATTTTTTGGGAAAAGTTTTATAGTTTACCTCCTTGTACATTAAATCAGTAATCCATTTTTAATTAATTTTTGCATGAATTATGACATTTAAATCAGGTTTCGTATATTTGCCTTGGAGTACTCAGTTTCTCTGGCATCATTTGTTCAAAAGACTTTACATAAATTTTAGAATGTGTCTGAAAAATGTGGAAGGGATTTTGATAGAAATTATATTAAGCCTCTAGACTAATTTGAGGTTTGACATCTCTACTATATTATCTTCTAAACCATGAACACAGTATGTTGCTATTTATTTAAATCTTTTATTTCTTTCATCAGTAATTTTTTTTTGCATCATACAATTCATATACATGTCTTCTAGATTTTTAAATAAGTATTTATTTTTCTTGGAGCAACTATAAATGGTAGTTGTGTTTTAAATATGTTTCCCAAGTTAGGACATAGAAACACAATTTATTTTTATTTGTTGATTTATATCCTACAACCTTGCTGAACTTACTTTCTGGCCTTTTCTTTTTGATGAGTCCTGGAAGTTATTTTATAGAATTCTCAGTTTAATTATTGTTGCTCATAGTGTCATTTAACTTGGTCTTTTATTTCACATATATCCCATAACTTAGAAATTAGATCTAGTGGTTGATTTGATTCAGATGAAACATTTTTGGCAAAAATATGTACTTTGTATTAAACTTACAGTATTTTTTACCTCTTTAATATGCTTGCTTTTTGTTACATGGCTTCTTAAAGAGAAAAATAACTTACTTTTAATTTCCTATTGAAATTCTTATTTATTTATTTATTTATTTGAAAGGTAGAGTTGCAGAGAGGGAAAGGCAGAGGCAGAAAGGGAGAAGACTTCCATCTACTGGTTCACTCCCCGAATGGCCGCAACAGCCAAACCAAAGCCAGAAACCAGGAGCTTCATCCAGGTTTACCACGTGGGTGCAGGGGTCCAAGCACTTGGGCCATCCTCCACCGCCTTCCCAGGCACATTAGCAGGGAGTTGAATGGGAAGTAGAGCAGCTGGGACTCAAACTGGCACCTGGATGCCAGCACTGCAGGTGGTGGCTTAAGCTACGCCACATTATTGGCCCCAATTCTATTGAAATTCTTTGCAAGTCCTTGGTCTATAGTTTATATTACAGTACTTTTTTTTTTTGAAATTTATTTATTTATTTGAAAGGCAGAATTACAGAGAGGCAAAGAGAGAGAGAGGTCTTCCATCCGATGGTTCA
Organism: Lepus europaeus; assembly: GCF_033115175.1. NCBI lineage: Eukaryota > Metazoa > Chordata > Mammalia > Lagomorpha > Leporidae > Lepus > Lepus europaeus. The sequence continues at coordinate 139,555,888 of NC_084828.1, forward strand.
CTCACCAAATTGCTGAAATGGCCAGAGCTGCGCAGATCTGAAGCCAGGAGCCAGGAGCTTCTTCCAAGTCTCCCAAGCCGGTGCAGGGGCCCAAGGACCCAGGCCATCCTCTACTGCTTTCCCAGGCCACAGCAGAGAGCTGGATTGGAAGTGGAGCAGCCAGGACTTGAACCAGCGCCCATATGGGATGCTGGCACTGCAGGCAGCAGCTTTACCCACAACGCCACAGTGCTGGCCCTGCTTTTTTTTTTTTTTTTTTTTTTTTAAAGATTTTATTTATTTATTTATTTGAGAGGTATAGTTTCAGAGAGAGGGAGAGACAAGGAGAAAGGTCTTCCATCCACTGGTTCGCTCCCCAGGTGGCTGTAGCTGCTGGAACCAATCTGAAAACCAGGAGCCAAGAGCTTCTTCCAGGCCTCCCACACAGGTACAGGGGCCCAGGCACTTGGGCCATCTTCTACTGCTTTCCAGGCCATAGCAGAGAGCTGGTTCAGAAGAGGAACAGCCAGGACATGAACCAGCACCCAAAAGGGATTCTGGAGCCTCCAACAGAGTATTATCCCACTATTCCACAGCACTGGCCCTGTATTACAGTTCTTAAAAGGAGGCTTGCTCATTCTTCCTCTCTCTCTCTCTCTCTCTTTCTCTTTTTGTTACCTCATATAGAAATGTTTTTTTACTTTTAAAAACTCAACACTGCTGTCAAAACTCTGTGTTAAACTATGAGTTTTGGGTTATATAATTTTTATTTTAATTTCTAAGGTTTTACTTGGAAGAACCTCCAGGAACACAGAAACTTTATTTGGGAAGAACTGCCCCACCATCTAAAGTGGTCCATCTTGGGGATAAAGAACAGTCTAACTGGGCAAAAGAAGTACAAGGAATTTCAGAACAGTGAGTATCATGAAAAGTATTTAATGTCATAGAACTAGCATCTATTTTAATGTATTCGTCCTCTAATTTTCAATTTACCACAGTGCTTACTCTGCATATTGACTGCATGTCCATCCCATATTCTAAATATAATAATGAGTTCTAGTTTAAAATAGTGTCTAGTTACCAGAAGTTTCAACTTATCCAGTTGGTTGTTGGTTTTTTTGGTTTTTTTTGTTTTTTTGTTTTGTTTTGTTTTTTGACAGGCAGAGTGGATAGTGAGAGAGAGAGAGACAGAAAGGTCTTCCTTTATGCCGTTGGTTCACCCTCCAATGGCCGCTGCGGCCAGCGTATCGCGCTGATCTGAAGCTTGGAGCCAGGTGCTTCTCCTGGTCTCCCATGCGGGTGCAGGGCCCAAGCACTTGGGCCATCCTCCACTGCCTTCCTGGGCCATAGCAGAGAGCTGGCCTGGAAGAGGGGCAACCGGGATAGAATCCGGCGCCCCAACCAGGACTAGAACCCGGTGTGCTGGCGCCGCGAGGCTGAGGATTAGCCTGTTGAGCCATGGCGCCAGCCTTGCTTTGTTTTTAAGATTGATTTTATCATTTTTTTTAAAATTAAACTTTTATTTAATGAATATAAATTCCAAAGTACAGCTCATGGGTTACAATGGCTTCCCCCTCCCAAAACTTCCCTCCCACCCACAACCCTCCCCTTTCCCGCTCCCTCTCCCCTTCCAATCACATCATGATTCGTTTTCAATTCTCTTTATATACAAAAAATCAGTTTAGTATATATTAGGTAACGATTTCAACAGTTTGCCCCCATATAGCAACACAAAGTGAAAAAAAAATACTGTTGGAGTACTAGTTATAGCATTAAATAAGAGTGTACAGCACATTAAAGACAGAGATCCTACATAATATTTTTTTAAAAATTAATTAATTTTCTATGCCATTTCCAATTTAACACCAGGTTTTTTTTTTTTTTCCTTTCCAATTATCTTTATATACAGAAGATGGATTCAGTATATAGTTAGTAAAGATCTCATCAGTTTGTACCCACGCAGAAACACAAAGTGTAAAAATACTGTTTCAGTACTAGTTATAGCATCACTGCACATTAGACAACACATTAAGGACAGTTCCCACATGGGATGTAAGTACACAGTGACTTCTGTTGCTGACTTAACAATAAAAAAACCATCTGCACATTAATGTTTATTGCAGCTCAATTCACAATAGCTAAGACCTGGAACCAACCCAAATGCCCATCAGCAGTAGACTGGATAAAGAAATTATGGGACATGTACTCCATAGAATACTATACAGCAGTAAGGAACAATGAAACCCAGTCATTTGCAACAAGATGGAGGAATCTGGAAAACATCATGCTGAGTGAATTAAGCCAGTCCCAAAGAGACAAATATCATTTGTTTTCCCTGATCGGCGACAACTGAGCACCAAAGGGGAAACCTGTTGAAGTGAAATGGACACTATAAGAAACAATGACCTGATCAGCTCTTGTCCTGACTTTAGATGTACAATGTAATACTTTATCCTTTTTAGTAGTTGTTGTTGTTGTTGTTGTTCTAGTACTAGTGGTTGAACTCTGTAATTAATACACAATTATTCTTAGGTGTTTAAATTTTAACTGAAAAGTGATCCCTGTTAAATTTCAGAGTGGAAAAAGAGAGGGAGGAGATGTACAATTTGGGACATGCACAATCAGACTTGCCCCAAATGATGGAGTTAGAAATGTACCAGGGGATTCCAATACAATCCCATCAAGGTGGCATGTACCAATGCCATCTCACTAGTCCAAGTGATCAATTTCAGTTCACATTCGATGGCTCGGATAGGTCTAAGAATCAAAGGGATCACACAAACAAGACAAGTGTCTGCTAATACTAACTGATAGATTTTATCATTTTTTAAAAGTTACAAACAGAGGGAGAGAGAGAGATCTTTCATCCACTGGATCATTTCCTAAATGGCTGCAATGGCCAGGGCTGGGCCAGGCAGAAGCCAGGGGTTTCATCCGGGTCTCAGTGCTTAGGCCATCTTCCACTACTTTTCCCAGGCCAGTAGCAGGGAGCTGGATCAGAAGTAGAGCAGCTGGGACATGAATTGGTGGTACCCACATAGGGTGCCGTTGAGGTAGATGGCAGCTTTACCTGCTATGCCACATTACCAGCCCCAACCTTGTCCAGTTTGTCACTAAAATAATTCATGAAGTGCAGAAAAAAAAAAAAATAGAATGACATGATCACTTAATATTATTAAGAATAACATTTAGTATGTTACTTAAACTTCAAAGTTATTTTTATTAAGCATAAGGCCATTGAATTTCTTGGCTACATGTAAGTAATGAAAAAATATGGAAGACCTTTTGTTCCTCATCCTCTCCCCTTGCCTACTCCCCTTGGGTCTCCTCTACCCAACTCTGTATACCTCTGAGTATAGAAACGAACAGGGTAAACATCCAACAACCACACTAAGGACGGGACCTCATTAGAAGCTAATTATGAAGGTCACCAGAGTGCTTTGTATCCTGTGATCACACCCTAACAGTACCTGTCCTTCTTTATCCAAATACCAAAACAGAAAAATAGAGACCAGTAGTGGTACATAAAATGGTGGTATAAATGTATAGCCACCAGCCCCTCTGTTTAAACTGTAATCACATGCACTGATACGCTTTTGAAGAATTCAGAGAGACTCTTCTATAATTTTGGAACTAATACAAGGCCATAATATTCTTTTTCAAAGATGATAAAACAGGAAAAATGTATAAAGACCATGAAAAACCATCCAGCATAGAAGATAAACATAGCTCCCAAGAGATGGAGGTACAATGTATTTTTGCCTTTCAATAATATAAATAAGATTTTCCTTTCATAACTCACATAATTCTGAATTTTCTTTTATGCCATATAAATAAAATCACACTAATGGTGCAGGCATTTGGCCCAGTTTGTTTTTGTCACCAGTTTATTCTCATTTCTTGACTAGTACCCTAGGCACTCAGTAATTTTTGTTGAATGAAAGTTGTTTTAGTCAAGATTCTTGATTGAAAAAAATAAACTTGAAAGTGATTCAGAGAAAGGAATAGCAGCAAATATTGAAAAAGATGAAGTAACAAAGGAAAAGGGTTCAAGTCCCAGCTCCCTGCTCATGCAAACCCTGGGAAGCAGAGATGATTGCTCAAGTGCTTGCATTCCAGCTCTCTGGGTTAGGTTCCTAACTCCCAGATTCAGCCTGGCCCAGCCCTGGCCTTTGCAGACATTTGGGAAATGACCCTGATGATGGAAGCTCATCAAACAATTAAAAAAAAAAATATATATATATATATATGTATGTATATATATGTGTATAAATGACTATGAAAATATGATGTTATATAATTGTGCGTATAATAGAGTATACTGTATATATGATTCTCATTTGTTTGAAGCAAATTAAAAATATAAGTTCACTAGTCATCTGGGCATACTGAAATCAGTGAACTAAAAGATCAGGCTGAGGGCTACTCTTAGGAAATAGTACAAAAGCACAAAGAGTTGAAAAAAAGTGTAGCCAGAATTTGGGACAGACATTTAGCATAGCCATTAAGATGTCCACATGTCATATCCGAGTACAGGTTTAATTCCTGGCTCAATTTCCTGATTCCAGCTTCCTGCTAGTACAGATTCTGAGAGGCAGCCATGATGCTCAAGTAACTGAGTTCTTTGCTCACATGTGGAAGACCCAGATTGAGTTCTTGGCTCCTGGATTTAACCTGTCCCATCCCCAGCCATTTCAGGCATTTGAAGAGTGAACCAGCTGATGGGAACTCTGTCTGTGTCTCTCTCTGCCTCTCGAATAAATAATTTTTTTAAGAAATATTGTCAGATACCTCATATCTATCTAATAGGATTTCTACAAAGCAAAAACAGAAAAGAAATAAGATCATATCCCCTAGATGAAGGGATTGGCTGACATCATTTTCAAAGTCCAGATCCAAAATATTTTAGGCTTTGCAGACTTCTCATTACCTGTCACAACTATTCAGCTCTGCCATTATAGCACAAAAGTAGCCATAAACAGTAAGTAAAAGGTGACTTTTTTCAATAAAATTTAAAAGAAAGCAGAGTGGGCCTTTAAACTAGTGGTTAAAATGCCTGAATCCCCTAGGAGTACCTGTATTTGATTCCCAGCCCCAGCTCATGACTTCAGCTTCCTGCCAATGCAGACCCTGGGAGGCAACTGTGTTGGCTCTACTTACTGGATTCCTACCACTCACATGGGAGGACCTGGATTGCATTCTCAGCTCCCAGCTTCAGCCTGGGCCAACCCTGGCCATTGCTAACATTTGAGGAATAAACTAAGAGATGGGAACTCACTCTTGTCTCTCTGCCTGACAAACACATGAAAATAAGTAAATAAAAGAACTGGAGGCAGTCTGTATTTGGCCCCAGGCCGTAGTTTGCAGCTCCCTGCTTGAGATTGAAAAGGCCCATCAAAAGGGCCTAATCTGATTAGCTTGCTATCTCTGTGGATTTGCCTATTCTGATATTTCATATAAATAGAATCATACAACATGAACTTTTACATCTGGGCTCTTTCACTTAGCATGTATTTGAATTTCATATACACTGTATTATATGTCAGTGCTTCTTCCTTTTCATAGCTCCACAGTATTCTATTGTGTGGATATACCATCTTTTGTTGTCTATTCACCAACTAGTTGCCATTGAGTTGAGGGCTTTTTACTAAAGAGCTTTGGGGCTCTTTACTAATAGTGTTGCTATATAAACATTTACATATCAGTATTTGTTTGCATGCCTGTTTTCAATTTTTGGGGTAGGAGGTAAATATCTAGAAATAGAATTGCTGGGTCATATGGCATCTCTATGTTTATCCTTTTTGAAGAACTACCAGACTATTTTTCATAATGGTTGCACGGTTTGACATTCCAACCAGCAATATACAGTGTTCCAATTTCTCCACATCATACACCACATTTGTTGTCTCTTCCTCCCTACCACCACCTGCCACTTTTTATAATTATAGCCATCTTGATGGCTGTGAAACACAGGAGTTTCTTACAGCTTTGTGAGTTCTCAGTGGGGGAAGTCTCCACAGATTTTTTTTTTTTTTTTTTTTTTTTTGACAGGCAGAGTGGACAGTGAGAGAGACAGAGAGAAAGGTCTTCCTTTGCTGTTGGTTCACCCTCCAATGGCCGCCGTGGCCAGCGCACCGCGCTGATCCGAAGCCAGGAGCCAGGTGCTTATCCTGGTCTCCCATGCGGGCGCAGGGCCCAAGCACTTGGGCCATCCTCCACTGCACTCCTGGGCCATAGCAGAGAGAGCTGGCCTGCAAGAGGGGCAAGCAGGACAGAATCCGGTACCCCGACCAGTACTAGAACCTGGTGTGCCGGCACCGCTAGGCGGAGGATTAGCCTGTTGAGCCACGGCGCCGGCCAATCTCCACAGATTTTTAAAGTAAATAACGTAAAAAGTCTTAAGTGTGGTACCTACAACTACCAGCATTATTTATTTGAAGTTTATCTAAGCATTTAATTTTTAGTTCATAGTCTGCAGGATGATTTTCACCCTAGAATAAAAACATATACATATTTATATTTCTTTGTTTTCATTCTTCTTTTAGCTACTTGAGAAGAAAAGGAATAATAATAAATGAAACATCTGCAGTTGTGTATGCTCAGTTACTCACGGGTCGTAAATATCAAATAAATCAAAATGGTGAAGTTCGTCTAGAAAAACAATGGTCAAAACAAGTTCTTCCTTTTGTTTATCAAACTATTGTCAAGGTAAGGCTGCATCAATTTGAGTCTCAATTCTATATTTTTTTAAAGATTTATATATTTATTAGAGAGGTAGTTACAGAGAGAGGGAGAGACAGAAAGAAAGGTCGTCCATCTGCTGGTTTACTCCACAAGTCTCCACAACAGTGGAGCTGAGCTGATCTGAAGCCAGGAGCCAGGAGCTTCTTCCAGGTCTCCCATGTGGATGCAGGGACCCAGGCTCCTAGGCCATCTTCTACTGCTTTCGCAGGCCATCAGCAGGGAGCTGGCTCAGAAGTGGAGAAGCTGGGACTTGATTTGAGATGCTGGTGCCACAAGTGGATGCTTAAACTACTATGCCACAGCGCCAACCCCTCAGTTCTATCTTAGTGTATATTATTACATATTACATTGGGAAAAGACTACCATGAATATTTATTTATAAATAAAAAACGAATTTAGCAGTGCTTTTGAAATACCTTAGTATTTTTTTGAAAATACTACATAGTTTTTGAAGTACCTTAGCCTTTATAAAGTATATTACATGCTCAAATACTCACTATATATACATTTAGAAAACTTGTCTAATTTTTTAAGGACTTAACCTCTAAAAAAAAAGTATTAACTTATACTCTTACATTTTTAATTTTTATCCTTCAGAAATGTTTGCCTTAAGTGAACTAATAAACGTGAAGCCATTCTCTTTTGTGTTTATAATTTCAGATTTGGCAAGGAGACAAAAGTACACTAATCCTCCCCTTATCTGAGGCCTTGCTCTCAGTTACTCATGCTTAACTGCAGCCTAGAAATATTAAAAGGAAAATGCCAGAAGTAAACAATTAATGTGTTGTAAATTGTGCACCATTCTGAGTAGTGTGGTAAAGTCTTATGCCATACTGCCCGGGATGAGAATCATGCCTCTGTCTAGTGTATCCATGCTTGCACATTGTAACTTAATGACCATCTCATTACTCAGATTTACCGTCATGGTTTTGCTGTGCTTGTTTTCAACTAACTTTTATTTTACATAGTAATGGTCCCCAAAGGGTAAGAATAATGATGCTGGCAATTCAGATAGAGCAAAGATAAGCTGTGACATGCTTCTTTTAAGTTAAAAAAGTGAAAATTCTCAACCTAATAAAGAAATGTTTAAAAATCATATCCTGAAGTTGCTAAGATCCACTGCAAGAACAAATCTGCACTCTGAAATTGTGCAGAAGGGAAAAGAAATCCATGCTAGTTTTGCTGCTGTACTTCAAACTGCAGAAGTTACAGCCACAGGCTTGATAAGTATTTATTCATATCATTATATAGGCATTATTATATCATTTCACATCTCACATCTTACACCATCTCCCTGATTATATCATCTCACATCTCAAATTATTATATCATCTCACATCATTACCAAAAGGATGATTATAGGACAGAAAGAGAAGGACCATGTTCATATTTCAGTATATCATTAACATTGTTTTTAATTGTCATTAATCTCTTATTGTGCCTTATTTATAAATTAAACTTTATCATGGGTTTGAATGTATAGGAAAATGTATAGGAAAAATGTAGTGTGCGTACATATATATATATATATATATATATAGTTCAGTACTAAGCTCAGCTTCAGGCATCCATGGCCAGGGCCTTGGGAGTGTTCTTAGAACACTGTGTGTTGTGATCCTGTGATTTGTGGGTACCATATAGTTGAAGTGACTAGAGCACAGACTGCCAGAGTGCCTTTTTAGCTTTGTAGCCTTAGACAAGAGTCACTGCCCTTCTCTGCCCTCATTTCTTCATCTGTAAAGGGAAGCTGATAATGGGCTCTGCCATAGGGGATTGTCTTGAGAATTAAATGAATTACATAAATGTGTGAAGTACCTAGAAGAGTGTCTGACATATAACCAGTTAATAAATTTTATTTGCTGGTATTATTGTGTGGAAAATATTTACACTTAACTTTTTCAGACAACATAGACATAACAACCATAGGAGAAAAAACTACAATTTATAGATATTTTGACTATGATGATTTACTTTTCTATTTCATTTTACGCAGGACATCCGAGCTTTTGACTCCCGTTTCTCCAGTATCAAAACATTGGATGATTTGTTTCCTCCTAGAAGTATGGTCTTTATGCTGGGAACCCCCTATTATGGCTGCACTGGAGAAGTTAGTTTCTGTTGTTACTACTAATTAATTTTTTTCTGGTTTCAAATTAATATAATTATTTAACTTTTCTTCATTTAGGTGCAAAATAAAATATAATATTGAAAGAAAAAAGTAAGAAAAAAAAACTCATTCATGCAACTTACAGGGACGATATTTGATTATATGAGGATATTTCAAAAAGTTTGTGAAAATGTGTATTGTAAAAAAAAATTCATGAAGTTCTATTTTTTTAGCCAAAATTATTTTTTTAGTTCTACCTTTTCATGAACTTTTTGAAGCTCCCTTATATATCTTTTTTTTTTTTTTTTTTTTTTTTGGACAGGCAGAGTGGACAATGACAGAGAGAGACAGAGAGAAAGGTCTTCCTTTTTGCCATTGATTCACCCTCCAGTGGCCGTGATCCGAAGCCACGAGCCAGGTGCTTCTCCTGGTCTCCCATGCGGGCACAGGGCCCAAGGACTTGGGCCATCTTCCACTGCACTCCTGGGTCATAGCAGAGAGCTGGCCTGGAAGAAGGGCAACCGGGATAGAATCCGGCGCCCCAACCAGGACTAGAACCTGGTGTGCTGGCGGCGCAGGCGGAGGATTAGCCTATTGACCCGCGGTGTTGGCCCCCTTATATATCTTTATTCTTGAGATTAGGGTCAAGCAGTGAAAAAGAAATTCAAATCCTGATATCTTTTTTAATAAGTTTTACTGTTGTAGTATAGCTAAAGCAATTCTGAAACTAGTTTATATTACAGAACTAAAATAAATTGCAACTGTCTTGATGTTTTGAGGAACTCCCATTCCCATATGGAAAAGATACATACAGATATGGAATGGGGGAAACAAAGAACCTGTGAGGACAAATTTGAAAGTATTAGTGGAAACTCATGATTTGTAAAATACATATGTATATAGATAGATACAGGTATACGTGTGTGTGTATACATACAAAGGACTTCATAGAGTTTATGAAAAACTCAAAAGATAAGTGTATTTTGGTGCAGAAAAATATTGGAAATCCGTTCATTATTTTTTCATATGATACATTTTCTGCAAACTTTTTGAAGACCACTCATATGTGTGCATATATATCTATGTATGCAAGTATTTTCTAATTCTATTTTCTCAAAAGAGGAAGAAGCAAAGATACCCTAGTAGCAGTGAACACATATGACACATGTGACCAGAGATCTCAATCTCTAGTACCATGCCCTGCTAAGAGGAACAGAGTTCCTTGGAGAATGATGGAAATTTATGATGTAAACACAGGAATTTGGTTAAAGGGGCTCCCTCACTGGCTAGATTTCGGGTAATTTTAAGTACCAAAATAAGTAAGTTCAGTGATGAATTGTAAACCACTGAGAGAAAATAGGAATCCATAATTCCATAGTGATTAAAAAGATAAATAAATAAGGAAGGAGGCCTCTTATTTATAGTGTAAATGTTTAGAGAGGTCTGGAGTTAGAAAACCATTTGCAACCACGTTGATAAAGACTGAATCAGATAAGAATCATCATTGGAGTTAAATCTAGGGGAAGTTTTTAAACAGAAACAGAATATTTACATGGCCTAAAACAGTGTCTACCCACAGACTATTTATTAGCTTCAAGGTGGGGTCGGGACTGTGTCGTAGCAGGTTAAGCCACCACCTGTAGCACTACTGCAGCACTGGCATCCCATATGGGTGTCGGTTCAATTCCCAGTTGCTCCTCTTCCAATCTAGCTCCCTGCTAATGCAGCTGGGAAAGTAGCAGAAAATGACACACAAGTGCTTGGACTCCTACCCTGGTGTGGGAGACTTGGAAGAAGCTCCTGGCTCCTGGCTTGGTCTGGCTCAGCTTCAGCTGTTGCGGCCATTTGGGGAGTGAACCAGCAGATGAAGCTCTCTGTGTAATTCTGCCTTTTGAATAAAATAAAATAATTCTTTTTTTAAAAAGTGTGTATGTTTGCTGCAAGGGCAGCAACAAAAACAAAACTAATTATGCAGTGAGGAAATTGAGCCGCATCTTGTTCGTAGGATACAAGTTAGTGTAACAGTGAAGCACAAGTGAACTTCATGTACATACCTACAGATGTGATACCCTGAGAAGGACACATCACCTATGGAATATTCTGTCTGAGGATGTATAACCTTAACATAATTATAAGGAAGCATCACACAAACTCAAAATGAGGAGTTGTCAATGTTGCTGTTTTAAAGATAGGATCTAAAGTGAAGGATGAATTGTATTTCTCAAAATGACAATATTGTAAAAAAACAAAGACAGGTTCTGGGTATATTCCAAATTAAAAAGACTATTAAATGCAGTATCTAATATCTAATGACTAAATTGACTCTCTAGTTCTAGCCTGAATCCTGCAGCAGAGCAAGAAAAAGTTTTATCAATGACATTATTAGGCCAATGACAAAATTGAAATATAGGCAGAAGCAAAGATAAAAGTATTGTATCAATAAAAGTATTGTATCAGTGTAAATTTATATACTTAATAACTACATTTTGGTCATATAGTAAAATATCCTTAGGAAATATACACTGAATATTTAGAGATAAGCAACTTGATATGTAATATATCCCCAGTGTAAATACACACAGAGTACACAAATGTTAAAGCCATCAGCTTTACAAAGATAACAATAAGTGAATCTGGATAAATGTTTTCAAGTGTTTTAGGTACTATTTTTATTTTTGTAACATTTTTGTACTTTGAAATTATATGAAAATAAGAATTAAAGAATGATGAAAAACTATTAAAGCAAGGATACCATGACTGTTTACAGTATTACTACATCCACATGTAAATTCCAAGAGAATTTCCACTATTCATCTTGACTGGCATACTGTATTTCAGAAATAATACTTTTCAATAGGTAGAAAATAAATGAAATATAGTGAGAGATTAACACATACCGTGATATTTTGTTTCCCTCTCCAAGGTTCAGGATTCAAGTGATGTGATTACAGAAGGTAGGATTCGTGTGGTTTTCAGCATTCCATGTGAACCCAATCTTGATGCTTTAATACAAAACCAGCATGTAAGTACAGTAGTTGGTGTTTCATTTAAAATAAATAAAATTTTTAAATATTAGAAGGATCTTTTTGCAACCACCTTTGAATTTATTTCAAATATTTCAGTTAATGCAGATAATTGTGTATATTATTATTTTAAACTAAATGCAGAATCTGTGATCAAAACTTCATGTAAGTGGTTAGGGTGAAAAATACTGAAATTCCATTATTAGTCCATAATAGTTATTATGGATTATTGTGCTCAAGCTTTTAAGAAGTACATTGATTAACATACCCTCTGGGAATAGATTTAGGTGCTTAAACCTTTTACGATAATTCATATCTTGCTTTCTGGTTAAGAGTGACAAATGAGCTTTCTGCAAAGGTTGTTTAATGTAGCTGAAAATGAACACTCTCAACTCTGGATATTATTGGGAAATTGCCTTTAAGTTCAGTTTGTTTTTTCAGAGCTTTTTCTCTAAAAATATTCAATAACTTTTCTTCTCCTTGTTAGATGGAAGAAAGTTTCTGAGGTCCATCATTTATTGTTTTTTTTAATTATTATTTTTATTTTATTTGAAATATAGATCTTTCATGCCCTCTTTTATTCCTGAAATGCCCATTAGAACCAGCACTGGATCAGGCTGAAGCTAGGAGCTAGAACTCATTCTGGGTCTCCCACATGGTTTTATTTAGTTGTTTTTGGTTTTGTTTTTATTTATTTACAATCAACTAGCTAGTACTGCTTACCTCATACTTTTATTTTTTCCTAAGGGTGATGTCTAAAACATTATATCCTCTGAAATGAATTTCAGACATTAGGCATAGTTTCCTGTCAGGAAACTTTATGTACTGAAGGCAAACACATCCCTAAAATCTTATCATTAGGTCTCTATTGGAGAAAGAATTTAGACAGCCTAGTCAGAAAACTAGATGAAGAAGTGGATGTTGGTTCTGGGAGCAAGTGAACTGCAGATGAACCTGCCCACTTACAGTGTACAGTGTTGATTGGTGTGCCTTGTCTGGTTTACAGAGATACCTTTTTTACTTTTGAATCAAAGCACCTCCTATGTCTACCCAAATGTTCTCAGCTATCTAATACTTTGTAGCATATGTATGATGATTTCATTGAATTTTTAGTTATAGCATAATCTAATAGTTCTTGAAAGGAATACCGTGGTATTTCAGGCAGTGTAATTGTATATTAAATAGGACTGTTCTGCATATGGCAGGACAGTTGGAATCTTTGGCTCCTGGGTATGATGTACTAGTAGCACGTGCCAGTTATTGTAACTGAATGTGCCCCTTCAGATTTTCATATGTTAGAAAAATGGTGCTACACAAGATTGAGAAATATCGTTAATTTTCTGATCTATTCTGGAAACCATACTTGATATTTGTTAACTTATTGCTAATTCTGATGTTTTTGTTGATGAAAAATATATTCTTTACTAACATATTAACATTATCTTCCAGACCACCAATAAACTTATCCATTCAGGGGCATTTTAGATAAAAGTCAGTGTTATTGGTGGTTGATTTAATTCCTTGCCAAGCTCTGGAAATTTATTTTGTTGACAATAAAATATAAATATATTCATATTTAAATGTAAATTATTCATATAATTAATATGAATATAAGAACATTAAGTATGTGTTTTTTTATATATTATGTTAAGAGTTAATGGTACTGAATTTGTGAGTTATGTGCTTCCTCTTTAAAAATTATGATCTGATATACCTTTTTTTAATTTAACAACTTTCACAGTTTCTCCTTTGAGTACACAAATTAAGTTTGCATTTTATTGATTGTATTAATTATAAACATATATGTACTTGTTACTTTCATATAATAGTAAATATTAGGGGAATGGAATATTTATGTCCATATATGAAGGACAATTTAAAAAGAAACACTTATTTTTACTCAATAGCAGCAATTTTGGTGACATGTTTTAATTCAGTGTAATAATTTTTGAAGAACTTTGCTAGGCCCACTAGTAATATGACAATCAGTAGGAAAAAAATCTTGCCTTGGAGTTTGCCATTTAGTACTTATAGTAGAGTTTATTTCGTGAGACAGTTTTACAAACTCTATATTTCCTCCCCCTTTCATCTATCATTGGGAATTCTGTCCTTTAAGGAGAAAGAGAGAGGAGCAGAAAAATTCTGCCTACAGATCCTTTCAAAAAAAAGGGGAAATGGATCTAAATGAGAATCCTTATATTGCCACAATCCAATGTTAGTGATGTCTTGATTATCTCCAGATTTTAAAGGTAAAGAAATAACGTTTAATGTAAACTTTTATTTCCATAATTGACTTTTTTGTTTTTATATTTAAAGAAATATTCTATAAAGTACAACCCAGGATATGTGTTGGCCAGTCGCCTTGGAGTGAGTGGATACCTTGTTTCAAGGTTTACAGGAAGTATTTTTATTGGAAGAGGATCTAGGAGAAAGTAAGTTTATGTTAGAGAAATTTACTTAAGTGGCAGAAAAATTAAATGCTAAAGATTAAATGCTTAATTTTTCAGTATTTCTTTTCTCTTATTAAGTGCTCTGAATTTCTTTTAAAATTGTACATAAATTCCTCTAATGGTAATCTTTCAATTGAATGGCACATGTTATAGGTGGTTGGAAAGACAGTTCTTATTTTTAGCAGCTAACAAAATGAACCTTGAAAAAAGGTATCAGAGGGTGTGTGTGAACCTCAATAATATATTTCCTTGCATTTTGTTACTTCATTTTCCTTTATAATTGCATAATTTATTTACATGCTTTAACTCAGGTTTTGAAGGCTTTCCTCTAGTTTTTCAGTTACACTACTTTAGAAATAACCATAATAACTAAAATGTAGAGTAATCAAAATTGAAATTTTCTAAGAATTAAAAGCAAAACATTTTATTTCAATAACATTTTAAAATGTGTGTGTGTGTGTGTTGTGTATATGGTTTAAATTCAGCCCTCATGGAGACCATAAAGCAAATGTGGGTTTGAATCTCAAATTCAACAAAAAGAATGAGGAGGTCCCTGGATATACTAAGAAAGTTGGAAGTGAATGGATGTATTCATCTGCGGCAGAACAACTTCTTGCAGAATACTTAGAGAGGTAAGTGCCTAGAAAGATCCTACGAGGTGTCCAGAATCTGGGAATGTGCTCTTTATTTTGCCTTACAGATACCAGTTTTAGAGGAAAATATTTTCTTTAGTAAAATATGACATATACATACGTGGAACATCACAGCTATTAACTAAATTAAAGTAGAAAAATTTCATACTATATTATTAAAAAAGAAAACACATGATGAGAATTGGCCTCAACTTTGTATCACTAATTACTACTTTGCATACCTGTTTTAGTACTAAGAGGGCTAGTATGAATAAACAAAATAGCTCTTGGCAGAGTGGATTTTCCTGAGTCTTAACAACTCTAGGCGGGTAGAAGGCTACTGAGCTTGAACTATTGAGCCTGCCTGGGTATAGAATCCTGTATTGGAGATTATTTTCTGCCAGAAAACTTGAAAACATTACTCCAGTGTCTTCCACTATTGCTGTTGGTAAATCTTTTGCCATTGTGATTTTGCATCTTTGTATGTGATCTGTTTTCATTTTCTGAAATCTTTTTAGGATATTCCCTTTGCCAGTGCTGTTTGTGTGTGCCTTAGGGTCATTTTTATTTCTTTCTGCTGTTGAGCCCTTTCAGGCTTGTAACTAATACCCTTCCTTTCTTAGAAACAGTCTTGTATTATATCTTTGGTAATTCCCTCCTCACCATTTTTTCTGTTTTCTCTTTCTGGAACTTTTATTAGTTAGATGTTAGACCCTCTGGATCAAGCTTCTTAATTTTTTTCTTATGTCATCTGAACCATTTCCTACATTATTATACTTTTGTTGTACTCTGTGGTAAATTTCTTCATCTTTTGCTGTTTTTACTTATGTTGAATATAATAATTTTTAATTCCTTAAAATGTATCCTTGTATCCTTATTCTTTGGCTGTTTCTTTTTTTTTAAGCATCTTGTTCTTATAGTGAATGGAATGTCTTCTTTTCATTTCTGTATATATAGTGAGTCAAGAATTTTTTTCTTCTTTATATGTTCTGATTTCTTCCAATTACTTCTTTGTTTCCTCTTTTGTCTGGTCTCCTTTCATGTTAAAGACTTACTTTCACTTCTCTAATGATTCTGCAAGTCCAATTATGTTTGACAATGGGACACTGAAATGCTGATTGGAAAGTTAGTGCACCTGGGATGGCCTATCAGCACTTTGCGATTGCTAAAGAGGATCTAAAATCACTACCTGCATCTGTATCTCTTCTCTTTGATATTCCCAGAGAGGTGTCAGCCTCTTCCTTCAGGAATAGAAGTAAGAAACAAAACTAACAATATTTTGGAAATTAACCAGAGGAAGGGTTCCCATTATCTAATGACACCGATATACTCCTAGATCTCCCTTCAATACCGAAAGACATAGTCTCCTGGTAGCAGGTGTACTGCTTTCCGACAGCTTTCAGCTGTGAGCCCTCTTCAGGAATTGCCTGGATGATGAGAACTGCCTCAACTAAAGTTACATTCCCTTCCTACAATAACCACAGAACAAGTACCTCATCTACAAGAAGGTGTAAAGGCCCAGTCAACCTGATTGCCCCATTTCAGGCCAAGTCTGAAGAGCCATCCTGAATACTGACCTAAATCATATACGGGACCTAAACAAATTACAATCTTGACATTAGTCCAGGTGCAGCCTATCTGTTTTAAGCTTGAGCAGTCAGGCTAGGAGATTTCTGTGTTCTGCCAAGCAAATTGTGGTGTGCTGTTATTGTCTTAGTTTTAGACCATAGTCTCAACAGTGGGGGATGATTTTTTCAAGATGGAATCTCATCTGTATAAAATGGAGTCCCTACTCTCAGGGTATCACTTCATTACAAAGTTCTATAGTTCAGATCAACTTGCTTTTTGGCTACTAGTGCTTTAGGATTTAGCCTATTCTTGGTTGTCAGATCAGTTAATATTAATACAGGGTCCAACTTCTAAAATTTTGTTAACTCATATATGCCGTCAGATACTCTGCTTCTGTCCATCTATCTTTCTAGGTCTATGACCTTTGTTATACTTCACTGTCATTTTAGTGGGCTGAGGAGGGACAAAAGATAAGAAATCTTCAATTTCATATACATGCCGGAAAGTCTTCCACTATTTGGAAAGAACTATAGCTTAGAGGAATATAAGAAGAAACTTTTGGCTGGCGCCTCAGCTCAATAGGCTAATCCTCCCCCTGTGATGCCAGCACACTGGGTTCTAGTCCCGGTCGGGGCACTGGATTCTGTCCCAGTTGCCCCTCTTCTAGGCCAGCTCTCTGCTATGGCCCGGGAGTGCAGTGGAGGATGGCCCAAGTGCTTGGGCCCTGCACCCGCATGGGAGACCAGGAGAAGCACCTGGCTCCTGGCTTCGGATCAGCGTGGTGCGCCGGCCGCAGCGGCCATTGGAGGGTGAACCAATGGCAAAGGAAGACCTTTCTCTCTCTCTCTCACTGTCCACTCTGCTTGTCGAAAAAAAAGAAAGAAACTTTTAATCTGTTTTAATTTTCTGTAAAGAGTGCCCTAGCTTTGTTGTGGAAATTAGAAAATGAACCTGTATAACTTTTGTGCATTTATAACCAGTCATTGTAATAAAAGAGGAATTAAAGTCATAATTGAAATTCTTTAAATTTGTATATTAAACCATCTCTCCCTCAGAAAATGGGAATATTTTTGAGGGTCTAGGAATACTATGGTTTTCAAATTTTTGAGTCTCTATCCTTTATTGATAAAATCCCTTTTGATACTCATTAGTCCTCAATATATATGGATTCTTTAAGATCCAAAATACCTCATAGGAAGTTTATGTGAAGTTAACCATGTGTTTTTAAAAATAATATTTTTGTTTGTTTGCTTGGCTAGAGCTCCAGAACTATTTAGTTATATAGCCAAAAATAGCCAAGAGGATGTATTCTATGAAGATGACATTTGGCCTGGAGAAAATGAGAATGGGTAAGCTAGATTTGTGGTATAAATTGTCCTATGGTTTAACTTAGTGATTCTGATGAAAGTTTATCTAGTTTATCAAAAATATTTTTAAGCCTGTGATTGAAAGAGGGGGGGAGGGGTTTTAGTGGAAGGCGGAAGAGGTTGATTGAGGGAGGGAAAGAAAAGGGGATTGTCTGGCCGGCGCCGTGGCTCAACAGGCTAATCCACCGCCTTGCGGCGCCGGCACACCGGGTTCTAGTCCCGGTCGGGGCACCGATCCTGTCCCGGTTGCCCCTCTTCCAGGCCAGCTCTCTGCTGTGGCCAGGGAGTGCAGTGGAGGATGGCCCAAGTGCTTGGGCCCTGCACCCCATGGGAGACCAGGATAAGCACCTGGCTCCTGCCATCCGAACAGCGCGGTGCGCCGGCCGCAGCGTGCTACCGCGGCGGCCATTGGGGGGTGAACCAACGGCAAAAGGAAGACCTTTCTCTCTGTCTCTCTCTCACTGTCCACTCTGCCTGTCAAAAATAAAAAAAAAAAAAAAAAAAGAAAAGGGGATTGTCTTCTTGGAACAGTTCCTGGGTAATGCATGAAAAACTAAAAAAGTTAAAAGTTTTTAAAAATTTCTTTTGCTACTTTTTTGGGATGTGTCTTATTTCATTTTTGCTTTTTAGAGCTTAATAAAAATTTATTTTAGATACCAGTAATTTTGAACTAACTTTTTGTGATTTCTTATTGCTAAGAGGTAAAAATTTATATTTGTTTAGTGGCTAATTATTATAAAAATTTAATTTCATAATTCACAGCCCTTAGAAAGATTTTGTTAAATCTTTTATATAAGCCCTATAAAAGTTTTAATCAATGTGAAAAAATTATTGTTTTTACTGCAGTGCTGAGAAAGTCCAGGAAATTACGACTTGGCTAAAAGGACATCCTGTCAGTACTTTGTCTCGTTCTTCTTGTGATTTACAAATTCTGGATGCAGCAATTGTTGAGAAAATTGAGGAAGAAGTTGAAAAGTGCAAGGTACTAACTTTAGTAGGCAAGATTATTAATGAGATTTGAAGTTAAATAAACTATAGGTTAATGTTACAAATAGCTCATTTCTGTTTCAAACAAATAAAACATACATTCAGTTGATTCTATTTAATGTCAAATAATCCTATAACTTACTGTTCTAACCATTCCCAACAGCCATGAATAAGTTTATCTGAATAAATATAAATATACTTAAATATATAAATCAAGATATTTAAATTTATATCCTTGTAGTGTTCCTAATTTTAAGAATATTTTGTGATCCTTATCACAACAGAAAGTTTATTATTGGGAAAAAAAGATTAGTCCCCTGTTCCTTCCTGGTCTAAAACACTCTTCTTCTTCTTCTTCTTTTTTTTTTTTTAAGATTTTCTTTTTTTTTTAAATTTGAAAAGCCAGAGTTAGAGAGAGTGAGTGAGATCTTGCATCTGTTGGTTCATGCCCCAAATGGCTGCAGCAACCCGAGCTGGGTCAGTCCGAAGCCAGGAGCCAAGAGCTTCTTCCTGGTCTCCCATGTGGGTTCAGGGGCCCAAGCACTTGGGCCATCTTCCACTGCTTTCCGAGGCACATTATTAGCAGGGAGCTTGATCAGAGGTGGAACAGCCAGAATTCAAACTGGCACCCATATAGGATGCGAGTGTGGCAGGCAGCAGCTTTACCCACTACAACACATCCCAGGCTAGGCCAGCCTGAAGCCAGGAGCTTAGAACTCCATCCTGGTATCCCACATGTGTGGCAGGGAATTGTTCTGCTTTCCCAGACACATTAGCAGGGAATTGGATCAGAAGCAGAGCAGCTGGGACTCAAACCAATACTATGACACGGGATGCCTGAGTTGCTTAACCCTCTGTGCTACAATACCAGCCCTTCAACGACATTTTTTTTTAAGATTTATTTGTAAGGCAGAACTAGGGAGAGGGAGGGACAGAGAGAGATCTTCCATCTGCTGGTTCGCTCCCCAAATGGCCGCAATGGCTGGGGCTGAGCCAGCCCGAAGCCAGGAGCCTGGCCAGCCAGAAGCCAGGAGCCAGTAGCTTCTTCAGGTCTCCCATTTGGGTGCAGGGGCCCAAGCACTTGGATTGTCTTCTACTGCTTTCCCAGGCCATTAACGGGGAGCTGGATCAGAAGTGGAGCAGCCAGGACTCGAACCAGTGCCAAGATGGGGTGCTGGCATCGTGGGCGGCAGTTTTACATGCTACACAACACTGACCCCTCAACAACATTTTTTTAAGTCAGTTTTATTTACCGAACATTATAACTTTAGGCCTCCAAATTTTATTTTAACCTGCTTTGATGCAGAGCTTTCTAAAATATTTGACATATTTTCCTTTATTTTATAAGCAGAAGATACACATTCACAATTATAGGCAGTTATTTTGATTAAACATTTTTAAAAGTGTGCATATAGATGAGACAGAAATTTTTTAAGCCTGTTAAAGTTTCAAAGTGGTACAGGATAAGTGATTTTTTTTCCTTTTAGTGTTATAATGTTATTAGTGTAGTAAAAAAAAAAAAATTAGAAAAAACTAGAAATAAAAACAGTCTGAAGATAATTTTTTTTTATAAAGCAGAGTAATCATTAAAATATCAGGTTTTTTTATTAGAGGTTCCCAAATACAATAGATTATCAAAATTACTGGTGAAGCTTTATAGAAATACACTTTTTGGATTCCATCCTGTAGCACTGCTTCTCAAACTATAAGATGCAAACAGATCACCAGGCGATAGGGGAAAGCACTGGTTCTGATTCAGTGGGTCTAGTGTGAGGCTTGAAATTCTGCATTTTGAAAAGCCAATTTCCATTATCTGTGCATTGGGGCCTACTGTAAATACTCCTTAGTTTTTTCATTTGCCTACTGAACCAGGCTTAATAGCCAGATCCTATAATCAATGTCATATTATAATAATGCCTAGGGATTTATTAGAACATGTATAGAGTTTTTTTTCATAAGCTACATGCCAGGCATAGATCATTTGTCTGGTTTTTTTTTTAATTCCTTTAAATCTCTTATATTATTTGTCCTTGCTATTGCCAATGAGCACCAATTATACTCTTACTAGAACTCTAGTCTGCTAAGGGCTGAGAGACAGATACCTTGTGAGTAAGGCCTTCAGTGTTCAGCCTATTAAAATTACAATGGGGCAGACATTTGGTGCAGCAGTTAAGGTGCTGATGGTATGCCTACATCCCATATCTGAGTATCTGGGTTTGAGTCCTGGCTCCACTTCCAATTCCAGATTCTTGATAGCGTGCACCTTGGGAGGCAGTAAGTCATAGCTCAAGTACTGGGAACCCTACCACCCACATGTGAGATCCTTACTGAGTTCCAGACTCCTGGCTTCAACTGACCCAGCCCCAGCTGTTGGGGACATTTGGAAATTGAACCAGTAGATGGAGAATGCCTGCCTTTGTCTCTCTGTCTCTCCTCCTCTTTCAATTAAATACAAATAAATAAATAAAAATTTTAAAAAGAATAAAATTGCCTTATTTCCCCTATAGTCCTACCTTACATGCATTATTTTTCTCTATGCTTTTTACCTTCAAACAGCTATATATTTTCCTTATTTTCTTGCCTTTTTTCATAAGTTTTTATTTATTTTCATTTTATTTGAAAGAGAAAGATCTTACATCCACTGATCCACTATCCAAATGCCAGCAACAGCTGGGACTGGGACAGGCTGAACCCAGGATCCTGAAGTTCAGTCCAGGACTCCCACATGAGTGGAAGGGCTACAAATGCTTCAGCCCCAGGGGCTGCCACCCAGAGTGGACATTTGCAGAAACTGGATTGGAAGCTGAGTAGCCAGTATTCAGACTACACTCCAGTATGAAATGTGGGTATCCCAAGCAGTGACAACCACTGTGCCAAACACCCCCTTCCTTATTCTTTCCTATGTATCCCTCAACTAGAATAAAAGAACAATTTGCTGCTTTATCCCTAACATCTATATCAGTCAATACAAGGCACATAAATGGAAAACAGTAAATATTGAAAGAATAAATGAAATGTCTCAATAGACACTGTTTAAAGGGTTGAGCATTTTATACTATATAAATATATGAACTCAGGCCGGCGCCGCAGCTCACTTGGCTAATCCTCCCCATGCGGCGCTGGCACCCCAGGTTCTAGTCCCGGTTGGGGCGCCAGATTCTGTCCCGGTTGCTCTTCTTCCAGTCCAGCTCTCTGCTGTGGCCTGGGAAGGCAGTGGAGGATGGCCCAAGTGCTTGGGCCCTGCACCCGCACGGGAGACCAGGAGGAAGCACCTGGCTCCTGGCTTCAGATTGGCGCAGTGCGCCAGCCACAGCGGCCATTTGGGGGGTGAATCAATGGAAGGAAGACCTTTCTCTCTATCTCTCTCACTGTCTAACTCTACCTATCAAAAAAAAAAAAAAAAAAAACAATAAAAAATTTTTAAAAATACATGAACTCTGGTTTATAGATTCTGTACTTGGAATTATATTACATCTTTTTGTCCTTATTTCCAAAAGTTACACTCTAAAGATAAGTAGCTCCTTATATTTAAACTGATGCTATTTTTTCATTAGGTAAAAATTCATTTTTTTAAAAACATTTAATATGAGGGCAAGCATTGTATCTCAGCAAGACATACCACTGCTTGGAATACCAGCATCCCATGTCAGAGTACCTGGGATCAAGTCCTACCTCTGCTTCCAGTCCAGCTTCCTTTAATGAACACCATGGGAAGCAGCAGAGGATGGTTCCTCAAGTACCTGGATCCCTGTCACCCACATGGGAGACCTGAATAGTGTTCCTGGCTCCTGGATTGGGCCTGGCTCCATCCTGGCTGTTGCAAGAATTTGGGGAGTGAACCTGTGGATGGAAGATCTGTCTATGTGTGTCTCTCTCCTTCTCTGTCTCTTGTCTCCAGTTCTGTCCCTGTTTCTGTGTGTCTCTCTGTGGCTCCACCTTTAAAAATAAATTGTTCTAAAAAAAATTTAATAATGAATAATGGTTTTTGGATTACAGTTAATAAAATTATTCTTATATTAAGTAAAACAGGTATTGTTTCTATCTTACAGATGGAAAGAAGGTGATGCTTAGATAGTGAAGTGTGAGTTCACAGACTAATAAGCAGGAAAGTTAGAAGATAAGTCTTCTTCATATTTTTTAGATAATCAAAATATTCACACATCAGAATTTCATATTAGATTCCAAAGGCAAGGATTTGTTAAATGAATATCACCTTAATTTTTATAAGTATTCACAAAACCCATAGGATTGTCATAGATTAAGACCTTATACTTTATTTTTATGTAAACCTTTGTTGAGCATTCTATTTAATTCCTTTTAGAGAAAAAAAAAACATTTAATAGGATAGCATTTGCATAATTTCAAAACAAGCAAATCTAATCATTTATATTAGATGTAAGATTAATTTTTCTGAAGGATAGTGAGAGGAGATGGAAAGGGTTTTTTAAGTTGTGCTTAGTAAAGTTTCTTGAGCAAGGTACAGTTAATACCCTACAAATAACACTAGAAAACTGCATCTAAGGATGGACATTTGGCTTAGTGTGATTAAGACTCCAGTTAGGATTCCTGCATCCCATATTGGAATCCTGGGTTCGAGTCCTGGCTCCATTCCAGATTCCATTTTTTTGCAGATCAAACCCTTGGAGGCAACAGGTGATGACTCAGATAGCTGGGTCCCTGCCACCCACAGAGGAGGCCTGGATTGAGTTCCCAGCCTCCTAGCTTTGACCTGTCCTAACCCAGATATCTCTTTGTCTCTATTCCTCTCTTTCTCCCTCTGTCTGTTATTCTGCCTTTCAAATAAATAAGTCTTTAAAAAAAGAAAACTTAAGCCATTGGAATTTTATAAATATTTTATTCCTTCCTGTGTAGTTTGTAGGACTTTAAGTATTCTTACAATAATTTCTTTTGGCTTTTAAAATTCAGACATGTTGAAGTGTGATTAATGAGTTTGTAATTTTCTATTTTAAAATACTTAAATTTTTTTTCTTGTTTTCTTAGCAAAGAAAGAATAATAAAAAGGTTCGAGTGACAGTGAAACCCCATTTGCTGTACAGAGTAAGTTTCCTCTCAAAGAATTTAAAGTTGTTATTTTTATGTCAGAAGAGTAGAAAGACCAAAAACATTTTCAACATATTAGTAGGAAAACTTGTTCTTTAAATTGAAATTAATCTCTCTTCTCTCCAGCCTTTGGAACAGCAACATGGAGTCATTCCTGATCGAGATGCAGAATTTCGTCTCTTTGACCGTGTTGTAAATGTGAGAGAGAACTTTTCAGTTCCAGTTGGCCTTCGGGGCACCATCATAGGAATTAAAGGGGGTAATATGTCAATACCTGATATATGTTTTACTATATTTACAGATTTGTGGATTTTTTAAATTTATAAGCAGAAAAGAATTATAGATCAGGAAAAAACTAAATTATTTTATGTTTCAGTTAATGTTTTCTAGGTTATACTTTTAAGAGAAAATTCTCCTTTTCTGTCTTATGTAATCACCTGGGAAGAGGTTAAAAGAAGGGGAAGTTGAGGCTGGCGCCAAGGCTTAACAGGCTAATCTCCGCCTTGCAGCACCGGCACACTGGGTTCTAGTCCCGGTTCGGGTGCCGGATTCTATCCTGGTTGCCCCTCTTCCAGGCCAGCTCTCTGCTATGGCCCGGGAAGGCAGTGGAGGATGGCCCAAGTCCTTGGGCCCTGCACCCCATGGGAGACCAGGAGAAGCACCTGGCTCCTGCCATCGGATCAGCAAGATGCGCCAGCCGCAGCGGCCATTGGAGGGTGAACCAACGGCAAAAGGAAGACCTTTCTCTCTGTCTCTCTCTCTCACTATCCACTCTGCCTGTCAAAAAAAAAAAAAAAGAAGAAGAAGGGGAAGTTGAAAAGGGACTGCAGAGAATTTGGCAGTTGCTAAATATTACATTAAAACTCTATGAGTCTCATGGGTATTACATTTATTTTCATGAAACTGGGAGAAATTTCTCATCATTTCTCCAAAGTTAAGCTTTCATCTAGCCTTGCCCGAGTTTTACCTTAATTTTCATAGTAATCTCTTCATTTCTATGAAGAAGTAAACAAACATGACTTTACATGTAAATAAGATTTGAAAATTTAATGTGCATATTAATCTTAATTTTATGAACACAAGTATATTATGTGTATAAAATAGACCTGTCAGTCTGTTGCATAGCAATGTATACATAGTTAACCCTGCTGTTTTGTACACTTAAAAATGCCTAAAAGGGTAAATGTTATGTTCTGTGGTTTTTACCACAATAAAATAAAGGCAGGGAAAGAATTGGGAAGAAGTTGCTAAAGATCTAAATGTATACCTAAAGAGATGTCTGGAGTGAGCAGTTTTACAACATAAATTCTTTAAAAAAAAAAAAAAAAGTCAACTCTGGTATGAAGCAGCAAATCAGTTGCCCTAAGGTCAGAGTGCTGGCATCACTGTCCCTCCAGGTCCAAGGCACCCAGTGTCTTGTTTCATCATCCTAAAAGGAGATGGACCACAAGCTTAGCGAGAAAAATCTGAATAAAAGAACTATAAAAGGAAATAGTGATAATTTGGATTTTTCAAAAAAAGAAAACTTTTACTCTTCCAAAGAGACTCTCAACAGAAATAAAAAGGCAAGCCATACACAAGCACAAAGAAAATACTAACGAAACATAAATCCAACAAAATATTTGTATTTGGAATATGTAAAGAATTTTTACAACTAAATAACAAGTCAAACCTATTTTTAAAATGAACAAAATAGCTGATGAAATATTTTACCACAGAACATATTGACGTGACAAATAAACACACGAAAGTATGCTTAACGCCATTAGTGATTAGGGAAATACAAATTAAAATCACAATAATATATTACTACATGCCAACCAGAATGACTTAAAAAGAGAAACCATGCCAGGTGTTAGCAGTGCTGTAGAGGACCTAGGACTCTTCTGCATTGCCGGGGAAAGGTAAAATGATAAAAACCATTTTGAAAAGTAATTTGGCAGATTCCATGGGGTCCATCCATTCCATTCCTAAGTACTTACCTAAGAGAAACAGAGGATTAAATACAAAGCCTTATTTATGAATCTTCATAGCAGCTTTATATATAACAACAAAAAAACTAAAACAATCCAAATGCCCATCACACAGGTGAATGGATTAAATTGTTGGAATGCTGCAGTATTGAATTTTGTAATAGAATACTGCTCAGTAGTAAATAAAAACATGATATATACAGCATGGATGATTCTCAAAATAATACGTTGAAAGAAGCCAGACAAAAAAAGGAATATATATTATATGATTTTATTAACATAAAACTTTAGAAATGCAAATAAATCTATGGTGACAGCATATTTTTTGTTATTGGGCACTGAGGAATTGGATTATAAAAGGACTTGGGAAATTTTTGAGTGATTATCTTATGTATGATAGTTTTGTGTTCATTACACATCAAAGTCTAATAAGAAAGACTTTAAGACCCAGCAACTTCACTTCTGACCTAGGGAAGCATTCCTTTTTAGAAAGGACACATTTACATAATGTTCATGGAAACATTGTTTTTATTCTATTTTATTTTTTAAATATTATTCATTTGAAAGGCAGAGTTACAGAGAGAGGGAGAGATAGAAAGGTCTTCCATCTGCTGGTTTACTCCCCAAATGGCCACAGCAGCCAAAGCTGGACTGATCCGAAGCCAGGAGCCAAGAGCTTCTTCCAGGTCTCCCACACAGGTGCAGGGGCCCAAGCATTCGGATCATCTTCCACTGCTTTCCCAGGCCATTAGCAGGGAGCTGGATTGGAAGTAAAGGAGCCACAGCTTGAACCAATGCACATATGGGATGCCAGCGCTACAGACAGAGGCTTAACCTACTACGCCACAGTGCCAGCCTGGGAAACATTGTTTTTAATAGCTGAAGTTAGAAACAACCTAAACATCATGAAGAGAATGGATAAATTATGGTATATCCATGGATAGGGTACTGTACACCTAGAAAACTGAACACATATTCACATGGGTGAATCTCGCAAATGCATTGTTGAAGCAAATTGCAAATGAATGTAGTTGTAGCCTCTAGATGTAGATGTTTCAAAACTTGCCAAGCAGAATATTTGACCTAGAGGTTTAAGATGGCTGGTTGGGATGCACACATCCCTTATTGGAGTACCCGGGTTCAAGTTCCACCTCTACCCCCAATTCCAGCTTTCTGCTCATTTGCAAGTAGATAGTGATCCTCTCTGTCTCTCTCTTTCGCTACTCTCACTACCTCTCAAATAAATAATTTTTGTAAAAAGCTTGGAAAGCAGTACTACATGTTATTTGGAGATACATAATAAAAGTATAAAGCTATGTAGGAATCAAATTGACAAGTTGAAGGTTGTAGTTACCTGTTTGGGAATTGGGGTGCAGTGGTCTTCCAATGCACTGATATTCTGCTTCTTTTCTTACATGATTTCATTGCCATTCTTATATTCAGTATATTTTATGAATTTTAAAAATAAAATACTTCCTAGCACTCTAAAAATTTAGATGCTGATTTTTTTTTAATCATATGATTTTTTAGTGTCTCCTTCCTTTTTTAACAGCTAATAGAGAAGCAGATGTACTATTTGAAGTATTATTTGATGAAGAATTTCCTGGAGGCTTAACAATAAGGTTTGTGTTTCCAAATGATAATTGCACATTGGGAATTGATCCATGTGGCCAGTGGTTTTATATTACTCATTTATTTGTCCACAGTTTAAGTTCATAGATGTCATACTTGCCACAGAGATTATAACAGTGAATAAGACAAACATGCTTTCTACTCTCATAGACCTTTCATTTTAGTGGGGGAAATAAATAAGCAGCTGCTTGCATTATTAATTATTTGACTAAGATGTGACATGTGCCAGGAAGGAGAAGTATACATTTCTACAAAGAATATGACCTGTCCTGAGAATCACAGAAAGACCTCTTTGAAGAAGGGGTGATTGCGATGGGACTTGAAGAATGAATAATAGCTGGGAGAAGAGGGAGGAATAATGAAGAGTGACATATCTAAAAAACACATTTGTGGCTAAATAATTATTTAATGATTTTATTTATTTATTTGAGAGATAGAGTAACAGACAGAGACAGAGTACTTGAGAGGTCTTCCATCCACTGGTTCATTCCTCAAACAGCCAGAACAGCCAGAGCTGGGCCAATCCGAAGTCAGGAGCCAGGAGCCTCTTCCAGGTCTCCCAAATGGGTGCAGGGGCCCAAGGGCTTGGGGCCATCTTCTCCTGCTTTCCCAGGCCATGAGCAGAAAGCTGGGTCAGAAGAGGAACAGCTAGCTAGGATATGAACTGGTACCCATATGGGATGCTGGCACCAAAGGCTGAGGCTTAACCTATGCCACAGTGCCAACCCCCATGGCTAAATAATTTGAGGAATAGAAATGTCCTTTGAATTTGGTGATAGGTAAGTCTTCATCTGTTTTAATGGTGCTTAAGCCAGATTGGGGTACCTTGACTAGCAAATGGCAGATATGGCAGTGGAAGCAGGAAACTAGAAATTTAACTGAAGGAAAAGAGAAAGGTAACTGGAGGATAGGAGGTTTAAAAGGAAGATGGTTAGATTGTTTTTGTTTTAACAGTGGTGAGGCTTCAGTAGACTTTGGAGAGCTCTAGTGGAAAGTTTGGAGTTATAGGAGGAAGCATTATGGTAAGAGTGGGAGTCTCTGTGCTCTTTTAGGAAGTATAAGCTCTCAGATCCTTTTTGTTATGATGGGTGGGTTAGTTAAAAACATCTGACCCTCAGTGTCCTCATCTACAATGAAGATATAAATATTTTGCTAGATTATTTTAAGGATAATATGAAATCCTTTCCAGTTTTCATTTCTCCCTTCCAGAAATCATGGGCAGGCACAACAGTTAACACAATCGCTTGAGATATGCCCATGCCATATCGGAGTGCCTGGCTTTGAGTCCCCGATTTGAGCTCCTTGCTAATATGTGCCTTGGGAAGCAACAGATAATAACTCAAGTAATTGGGTCCCTGCCACTCATGTGGCAGACCCAGATTGACATCACAATTTCTGGCTTCCACATGCCCAGCCCCAGATGTTGTAGGCATGTGGGAGTAAGCCACCAGATCTCTTTGTCGGTCTGCCACTCAGATTAATAAATTAAAACATTATTAAAAATCAACTGGAAAACTGAACTGATTTAGTTTAGTTTCATTTTTCTCTTCCATTTTAATTAATGAGTAATTAAAATAATAAATTATTCTTATTTAAGCCTCCTTGCATAGAATCACTCTTAGTTTTATGCCAAGTGGTCACCTTCCAGATGTTTTTATTTGTTTTATTTTTATTAATTATAAATTTACAAAGCAAAAATTCTGAGGTAGTACTTCAGTGAGTTCCCGTATACTCCTTACCCCATTTCCCCTGTTAACATTTCTTTCTTTTTTTTTTTTTTTTTTTTTGTCAGGCAGAGTGGACAGTGAGAGAGAGAGAGAGACAGAGACAGAGAGAAAGCTCTTCCTTTACCGTTGGTTCACCCTCCAATGGCTGCTGCGGCTGGCACACTCCGGCCAGCGCACTGCACTGATCCGAAGCTGGGAGCCAGGTGCTTCTCCTGGCCTCCCGTGTGGGTGCAGGGCCCAAGTACTTGGGCCATCCTCCACTGCACTCCCAGGCCACAGCAGAGAGCCAGACAGGAAGAGGGGCAACCAGGACAGAATCCGGCGCCCCAACCGGGACTAGAACCTGGTGTGCCGGCGCCGCAAGGCGGAGGATTAGCCTATTGAGTCCCGGTGCTGGCCCTCATTCTTATATTTGTGTATTTCATAATATTTCATGTTAGTGTATTTGGCACAATTAATGAACAACATCTAGCTTCCCCTAATTTTTTTTAATCCAGATTTCTCATATCCCTCTCAACCTCTAATAATCAGTATTCTCTGTCAGATTTGAGCTTCCAGATTTAAGGGAGAACATGCAGTATTTTTCTTTCTGGCTTATTTTACACAGCATGATGTCCTCTAGTTCTTTCTTTTCTTTCTTTCTTTTTTTTTTTAAGATTTATTTTTTTACTTGAGAGGCAGACTTACAGAGAGAAGGAGAAATAAAGAGAGGTTTTCCATCCGTTGGTTCACTCCTCAAATGGTCACAATGGCTGAAGCTGAGCTGATCTGAAGCCAGGAACCAGGAGCTTCCTCTGGGTCTCCCACATGGGTGCAGGGGCCCAAGCACTTGGGCGACCTTCTACTACTTTCCCAGGCCACCAGCAGGGTGCTGGATCGAAGAGGAGCAGCCAGAACTTGAACCAGTGCCCATATAGGATGCCAGCGCTGCAAGCAGATGCTTAACCTACTGTGCCACAGTACCAGCCCCTATCCTCTAGTTCTAACCATTTTGCTGCAGTGAAAAAATTGTGTGTGTGTGTGTGTATTCATTCTACATTTTCTTTATCCATTCATCTGATGGCGGACACATTGATTGATTGCATATTTTGGCTGTCACGAATAGTGCTGCTATAAACATAGTGAAGCAGGATGCTTTTATTTTTGTTTGAGCTTTGAGTGTGTCTCTTACTAACAGACCTTCCTATCTGCACCCTTCAAGTGCAGCAGCCAAATCTGGATCTGATATCTGATTTTATTTTTTCTGAAAATATTAATTGCCAATAACTTTAGCCCACTAACTTTCAAAATACATTTTTGACATATTTTTTCCTCCTAAAGGCTTTGTAAAATACTACCTGCCTAGAGTATATTCATTTTTATGATGCAGAATCTTTAGTAAAGTGAAGCTCTCATCAAAATAAATATTCGCGAAAGAACAATATTGGGGTCAGTGGTGTAGTGTAGCAGATTCAGCTGATACCTGTGATGGACTCCGGTTCATACCTCGGCAGCTCTACTTCCAAATCCAGCTCCCTGATAATGGCTTGGGAAAAGATAAGTAGCAGGGGCCCAAGTACTTGAGCCGTCATGTCTACTTCCTCTGAAAATGTATTAGCAGGAAGCTGGGTTGGAAGCAGAACTTCCCAGATTCAGATTGGTACTCCAGAATGGGACGCAGGCATCCTAGGTGTCAGCTTAACCTGCTGTGCCACAGTGCCTGCCTCCACTATCTTTCAATATAAGAAAATTGTATTCTCAGAGATTAAAAAACAGTTGTTGACCACTTTTGACAAGATAGGGTTTATTTCACTATCTAACATGTTTATCAAGGCCACAAAGGAAGGGAATTACAGGGGCTGACACTGTGGCACAGTGCCATAAGCACCAGTTCAAGACCAGGATGCTCCACTTCCAATCCAGCTCTCTGCTGTGTCCTGGGAAAGCAATAGAAGATGGCCCAAGTCCTTGGGCCCTTGCACCCGTGTAGGAGACCTGGAAGAAGCTCCTGGCTCCTGGCTTTGGATTGGTGCAGCTCTGGCCGTTGTGGCCAATTTGGGAGTGAACCATTGGATGGAAGACCGACCTCTCTCTCTCTCTCTCTCTCTCTCTCTTTCTCTCCCTATCTCTGTGTAGCTCTGACTTTCAAGTAAATAAATGAATCTTTTAAAAAAAAAAAAAGGGAAGGGAATTACAAATACTTATCTCTTAAGTCTTCCCAGGTTCAGGTCCAGAACTTTAAGGTGAGAAGATAAAGGACTGAGCTTCCATGCTCTCTTGCTGTCTCTCTTTTTCTCCCTCCCTTTCAAATAAATAAAAATGAATACATAAACATTAAGGCCGGCGCCGTGGCTTAACAGGCTAATCCTCCACCTTGCGGCGCCGGCACACCGGGTTCTAGTCCCGGTTAGGGGGCCGGATTCTATCCTGGTTGCCCCTCTTCCAGGCCAGCTCTCTGCTATGGCCCGGGAAGGCAGTGGAGGATGGCCCAAGTCCTTGGGCCCTGCACCCGCATGGGAGACCGGGAGAAGCACCTGGCTCCTGGCTTCGGATCAGCACAATGCGCCGACCGCAGCGGCCATTGGAGGGTGAACCAACGGCAAAAAGGAAGACCTTTCTGTCTCTCTCTCTCTCACTATCCACTCTGCCTGTCCAAAAAAAAAAAAAAAAAAAGAATACATAAACATTAAAAAGTTGGAGGCGTTGCACATTGGGACAAAGTGGAATAGCTCACTGCTTGGGATGCCACATCCCCATATCCAGATGCCTGGCAGCAAGTCCCATCCCTGTTTTGGATCTAGTTTCCTGCTGATGCACTTGGGAGGCAGCAGCTGATTGCTCAAATACTTGAGTCCCTACCACTCATGTGAGAGACACAAATGGAGTTCCCGGTTCCTGACTTAAGCATGGCTCATCCCCAGCCGTTGTGGACGTTTAGAGAGTAAACCGGCAAGTGGAAGACACCTCTGTGTGAATGTGTATCTGCTGCTCCTTCAAGTAATTTTTTTTAAAAAGATTTGTTTATTTGTTTGAAAGTGAAAGTTACAGCGAGAGAAGGAGAGAGAGTTGGACACAACAGCTAGGGTTGAGCCAGGCCTAAGCAAGGAGCCAGGAGCTTCTTTTAGGTCTCCCACATGGGTGCAGGGACCCAAGGTCTTGAGCCATCATCTGCTGCTTTTCCCAGGCCATAGCAAAGAGCTGGATCGGATATGGAGCAGATGGGACTTGAACCAGCACCCATATGGGATGTTTGCACTGCAGACAGTGGCCTAACCTACTAAGCTACAGCACCAGCCCCAATAAATCTTCCTAAAATGTGAATAGACATTGAAAAGGCAGGGGAGCTGATGGGGGGGCACTGTTGCACAGACCCACCTCTTAGGCATCCCACATCCCATATCAGAGTGTCATTTCAAGGCCTGACTACTCAGTGCTTCTGGTCCAGCTTCTTGCTAATGCTGTGGGAGGCAGCAGATGATGGCTTATGTGCTTGGGCTCCTGCAATTGATAAGGATGGAGTTTCTTGCTCCTGGCTTCAGCCTGGTATAGCCCTAGCTGTTGTGGACATTTTGGGAGTGAACCAGTAGATGGAAGATCTCTGTTTCTCCCTCTCTGTCACTCCACCTTTCAAATAAAGTCAAATAAGTCTTAAACGACAAAAAAAGGACAACTCAGTGATAAGTAGACAAATGAGATCAAACCTAACGTTTATCATATCGCTTAGATAAATCTGCCCTGAGAATTGCTCTTCGCTTGGTTAACTCCTGGACTTTTATAACCCAGGTTCTGCAAACCCCAGTTTTTTTCAAGAAGTTTGACAATTCATAAATGTCATAAATGTCGGTTATACTCAGCTATTAAGATGCAGCCTTTTTAAGAATAAGCCAGCACACACATGCACAGATACACAGACACACATACCACCACCACCACCACCACCACCATGCCCAGTGCAGCGTGGTGATGTTTTTCCCCAGTTACTAAGCATTAAATGATGCATTTGCAATCTTTTAAGAAATAGATCATCTTATAGATTAAGATCTTTCTATAATTCAGATTACACTCATGAATGTAAAAGTAGTGTTTATTACATTTTTTCTTTTTAAGATTTATTTATTTACTTGAAAGTCAGAGTTACACAGAGAAAGAAAAAGAGGCAGAGAGAGAGGTCTTCCATCCACTAGTTCATTCCCCAGATGGCTTCAATGGCAGGAGCTGCACCGATCCAAAACCAGGAGCCAGGAGCTTCTTCCAGGTCTCCCACGCTGGTGCAAGGGCCCAAGGACTTGGACTGTCTTCTGCTGCTTTCCCAGGCCATAGCAGAGAGCTGGATCAGAAGTAGAGCAGCCAGGTCTCGAACCAGCGCCCATTTGGGATGCCAGCACTGCAGGCGGCGGCTTTACCCACTGTGCCACAATGCTGACCCCTTACTTTTTCTTCTTTAAAGGTTTCTTTTTATTTATTCAAAATCCACTGATTCACTCGACAGGTGGCTGCAACAGGGGAGTTGGGCCAGGCCAAAGCCAAGAACTGGGAACTCCATCCAGGTCTACAATATGGATGGCAGGGACTCAAGTACTTGAGCCATTTTCCACTGCTTTCCCAGGTGCATCAGCAGGGAGCTGGATGGGAAGCAGAGCAGCCAGAACTTGAACCAGTGCACTGACATGGGATGCAGCATCGCAAGTGTTGGCTGAACTGGCTGCACCACAATATTAGATCCAGTGTTGATGAATTCTGGTTATGGATGCCCACTCAAAATTGATTCTTCTCCTAATACACTTAGTATTATTTTCCTGTCATCCTGATAGAACTTTTTATTCTTAGGTGCTCACCTGGAAGAGGTTATCGATTGCCAACAAGTGCCTTGGTGAACCTTTCTCATGGAAGTCGCCCTGAAAGTGGAAATCAGAAATTGACAGCCATTGTGAAACCACAGCCAGCTGTGAATCCCTGCAGCTCAAACTCGTTAATTGCCTCTGGACATATGGGCGGCCTCAACCATTCCCCGCAGTCACTTTTTGTTCCTACTCAAGTAAGACTCGCAGTCTGTGATTTCTTTCCACCCACTTTACAAATCACAAGTCAGTGCAGACGTTGTAGTTGAAAACCTAATTTGACTTGGTTTTCTTTTTAAAAAGCTTTAGTTCAAACTCGTTCTAAGAAAGTAGGCTAATGAAGAATACTTGATAAACATTCATAGCATTCTACCTCTGTCACAAAATCACACTTATGTAAAGAAATATTAAGTAATGATCTTGAAAATATCCTTGTTTTCTCTATATATATTTACTTTTCAAGTTCACAGTTAAGTTTATTCTTATATAGTCCAAATATCCTATACTATCTGCTGTAAATGACATAAATTTGAAAGATAAAAGGGAGAGGAATATATCACATTTGTCAAAAGCCGTTTTCAAGTTTCTATCATGCAGTTCATGGGTGATGTCCCTTATTTCATCTTCGTGGGACAGAATTTGAGTTTTCTTGAGTGATATACCTTATTTAATTTAGAGTCCAAAATTTTATGCTCATCCATATTTTTTATCAATTAAAATATTTTTATAAGCTAAAAGACATAAAAGTAAATAATAAAGGAAACACTAGCAAAAATTCTCTCAACTCTCATAGGTAACCAGTGTTAAATTTTAGGCATGTTTTCTACAGTCTTAAACTATATGAAATCAATTCCTCATGAGAAATAGCTGATTTAAAAATTTTTTATAATACTTTTGTATAAGATGAAGATTTTTAAAAATCTTTAGATGTCTTTTTGGATAAGATAATGTATTAGTACACTGAAAGAAAAAAATCTGTTGATGGTGAGATTAATTCAGTGTAATTTTTATGGTGTTTATTATATTTTTGTTACTTTTTTAAAGATTTATTTATTTATTTGAAAGGCAGTGTTTGGGGGGTTGCAGATCAAGGGGTCTTCCATCCTCTGGTTCACTCCCCAAATGGCTGCGATGGCCAGGGCTGGGCCAGGCTGAAGCCAGGAGGCAGGAGCTTCTCCCGGATCTCCCACATGAATGGCAGGGGCCCAAATACTTGGACCATCTTCCACTACTTTTCCCAGGCCATTAACAGAGAGCTGGATGGAAAGTGGAGCAGATGCCTTAACCCATTGCACTATAGCGCAGGCCCCACTTTGATTACTTTTTAAAAAAACATTCAAAACCTATTGCATATGAAGAAGACCAGTTTTACTGCAGTAGAATAATTTTGTTATTATAATACTGAGCTCTAGAAAAAAAAGAATCAAGTTATTCCAGATAATAAAAGTAAGGGGCCAGCTTATGGTCAGAGGGTTTAGCCACCTCCTGCAGCACCACATCCCATTTGGGTGCCAGTTGCAGTCCTGGCTGCTCCACTTCTGATCTAGCTCCCTGCTAATGCACCTGGGAAAGCAGTGGAAAATGGCCCAAGTCCTTGGGCCCCTGCACCCACATGGGAGACTCAGATGGAGTTCCAGGCTCCTGGCTTCAGCCTGGCCTAGCCCTGGCCATTTAGGCCATTTGAAGGGTGAACCAATGGATGGAAGTTTCTGTCTCTGTCTCTGTGTCTCTTTCTCTCTTTTTCTCCCTCTCTCTCTCTAACTTTGCCTTCCAAATAAATAAATCTTAAAAAAAAAAAAAAAAAAACCAAATAGCTTTATAAATAAATTGTTTTATTTTTGTCGAATCCTTATTTTTTCATGTTTTATTTCCCTAAGAAATTATTTGTACTTTGCCAGGTACCTGTTAAAGATGATGATGAATTTTGCAATATTTGGCAGTCCTTACAGGCATCTGGAAAGCTTCAGCACTTTCAGCCAACTACACAAGATAAGGTTAGTATTCTTTGTTTGATGGACAATTAATATAAATACAGGGTATTTTTATATTTTACTTTTAAGCACATAGTATATCATTTTTCTCTGAGTTCTCAGAAAATGAGAGTTTTGGTCATGAATTTTCATAATTCTTTATAGACATAATAAGTTTTTGGACCAATGAATGAGAGTATAGATAATTTTAAATCAATTTTGAATTTTTTAGTTGTTTACAAAATCCTAATAACTATATTTTAAATTCAACAAAGGCCTTGCTGGAAATTACTAACTAATTTTTTTCTACTTGAATGGATAACTTACTCTGGCAGTTGGTTGTCTTAAAAGTGAATGAATAAATTCACATTCCTTGATGGAGATTAAGAAGACGTAAGAAATGTTCTTAAAAGAGTAGAGACTCACAAAGAAAGGAAATGGAAAAGAAATTAATTCCTACTACATTTTTGTGCTAGTTAGTGACATCTTTCTCAGCTTAGGTCAAAAAGGAATGTTTTATGCAATTATAAACCAGTAGTCTGTACCATCAGAGTTTCATTTATTCTAATGCCCTATGGTGGTGGCATTGTCAGAGCTGAGGAGAAAATTTGCAAAAAGAATGATGGTAAAATAAACATAAAAGTTGCGGATGACAAGATACACAGATCTCCTCTGCCATTAAGCTATCACGAGTTTCCTTAGACCATACATAAGTCCTTTCTACCTGAACATAAACCACATCCAAATTTTTAAACTGCCTTTTTCTCTCTAGTTTATTTGATACTGTTAGCCACCCATCTCTCAGGAATGCTTTATTATCATTCTTTCATTCATTCAACACATACTTATTGACTGCCTACCATGTGCCAGGCATTGTTATATGCAGTGAGAATGTCAGTAAACAAAAGAAAAATCCTCACCCTTAAACAGTACTTTAGGGAGGAGAGGTCAATAGTATAAACAAGCAAATTACATGGTGTATTAGAAGACACTGTAGGAGATTGAAAAAAATTTCAGGAGACAAAGATAGGGAATGTTTGGGAGATGAAGAGGAAAGATATTGCAGTCTTAAACAGAATACCAATTTAGACAAAAATAATAATGAAATCAAGAGTGATGTAAGTAAATACCTGAGGAGAAAGTATTCCAGGCACATTCAAAGTCCCTACTGGGAGGGCCAGAATGTTCTTATGTCAGAGGCAATAGGGTCAGTTGGAGGAAGTGTAATGACAGGAGACATATCTATATCATGTAAGACCTTCCAGGCCATTGGCTTTACTCAATGAGATGGGGAATCCATGGAAGATTTTGATAGGCAGAGGGATTTGATCTGACTGACATTTTAGTAGAATCACTCTGCCTGCTATCTGAAGAACAGACTGTACAGGAGCCTGGGTGAAAACAGATTAGTCAGTAGAATTCTTTAATCACAAAGGTGAGAGTCAATGAGAACTTTCTTTAAAGATTGATTGATTGATTGATTTTAAAGACAAAGCAAAGAGAGGGAGAGCTCTGTTGTTTCACTCCCCAGTTGCCACAACAGCCAGGTCTGAGCCACGTCTAGCCTTCACTAGAAACTCCATCTGAGTCTTCCACATGGGTGACCAAGGCCCAAGTACTCAGACCATCGTCTACCGCCTTCCCAGGTATGTTAGCAGAAAGCTGGATTAGAAGCAGAGAAGTGAGAATGTTCCAATATGGAATGCTGCCACCGCAAGCAGCAGCTTAACCCAGTGCACCTGAATGTCAGCCCTGAGTTAATATGAATTTGAGCTAGAGTAACAGGAGCCTTTGAGTAGTTCAATTCTAGACGTATTTTGAAGGGATTTCTAGCTGATGATGAAATGAAAATAAAGATAAAATGAGAAGGAAGGAATAAAGGATATAACATTTAGGGTCTGAATAAAAGGGATGGAATGACTGTTAACTGAGGTGGGAAATATTTCAGGTCAGTCAGGTTTGTGGGAGAAGATCAAGAATTCAATTTTGAACATGGTAAATTTGAGATGTATTTTAAACAATCAAGTGTAGGTACAGTGTTGGACATTGACTCCGAAGGTATAGAGGATGTCCAAACTGAAGAAAGATTTTAGAATCATCATGTATGTATGTAAATATGTATGTTTGTACATTTATCTATATCTATCTATCTGTCCACCCAAGAAGTAGATATAGATAGAGAAAAGGTCCAATAGACTACCATTATAGCATTCCATGTTTAATTTTTTTAATTTTTAATTTTCATTTTATTTTAGAGACATTGCCCAAAGGCCTTAAACTCAGATACTCCAATATGGGATGTGGGAGTCCTAAGCATCAGTTAAATCATTGCTTGGGATGTCCACAGCCCATTTTAGAGTACCTGGTTTAAGTCCAACGTCCTCCACTTTCATTTCAACTCTCTTAACACATACTCTGGGAAACAGCAGATGATGGCTCAAGTACTTGGATCCCTGCAGTCCACATAGGGGACCTGGATTGAGTTCCAGGCTCGTGGCTTTTGCCTGGCCCAGCCCTGCTGTTGTGGGCATTTAGGCAGTGAAACTTGACCCTTAAACAACCACCCCAGTTTCTGCATTTATTAGCTTAGAAATAGGTTTAATTCTTTCTAGTCAAAGTAACATTTTTGTAAAATGAGTATTCTCTGTGTGTCTTGCTAACTAACTAGTGCATAAGGAAATATCTAGAATGATAATCATTGTATTAAAGATGGTTACTTCTGGTAGTGAACCTTGGGTAGCTTTTAGAATTCTCCATACTTTTCTATATTAAGCTTTTTTCTAATGAACCATATCATTCTTATAAAAAATATCAACTTTCAGGGTGCAGTTCTACCTCAGGAAATTCATCAAGTAACTCAACAACATAAATCTGGCTTAAGTGACAACAGCGTTAAATACCAGCAAAGAAAACATGACCCTCACAGAAAATGTAAGTTTTAACTTTAGAAAGGTATACTCTTGCTTTCTGCTTCCTTTTTTGTTACTCTTGCTGTTTCCTTCATTATTGTTTAATAAACAGCTTTATTGAGATGTGATTCACACTCTGTAAAATAAACTCTTCCTTTTTAAAGTATATAATTAGTGTTTTTTTCCAGTATTTTCACAAAATTGTACACCCAACACCATATTTAAATTTTAAACATTTTTATCATCCCCAAAAGGATACATTATACTTATCAGCAGTCATTCTTCCAAAACCTAACAAGTACTAATTTACTTTGTACTTCTATGGATTTGCCTATTCAGGACATTTTCATGTAAATGGGATCAGAAAATTTGTGACCTTTGTGACTAACTCCTTTCATTTGGCATGTTTCTAAATTTCAACGATATTGCAGCATATATCAATAAGTACTTCATTCCTTTTTTGTGGCTAGATAATATTCCTCAGTATTAGTATTACATTTTGTTTATCCATTCACCCATGAATGAACATTGGGGTTGTTTCTACTTTAGGGCTATAATGAATAATGCTGCTGTGAATATAGCTATCACAACTTTTGTATGAACAAGTTTGCAGTTCTTTTGGATATATAAGTAGGAGTGGAATTGCGAATCAGGTGATGACTCTGTGTTTAATTTTTTGTGGAACTATTTAACTGTTTTTCAAAGTAGCTTTGTTGGGGCTGGTACCTGTAGTGCTGGCATCCCATATAGGCACTGGTTCAAGTCCCGGCTGCTCCACTTCAATCCAGCTCTCTGCTATGGCCTGGCAAAGCAATAGAGGATGGCCCAGGTCCTTGGGTCCCTGCGCCCACGTGGGAGACCCGGGGGAGGCTCATGGCTTCTGGCTTCAGATTGTTACTGTGCCAGCCAACCATTGCGGCCATCTGGAGAGTGAACCAGCAGATGGGGGACCTCTCTTTCTGTCTCTGCCTTTCTATAACTCTGCCTTTTAACTACATGGACAAATTAAAAAAAAAAAAAAAGTAGCTATGCCATTTTGTATTTGTACCAGCATATATGAAGGTCCAGTTTCTCCACATACTCCACAATACTTATTGTCCATTTTTCCTGATAGATTTGAAGTAGAATCTCCTTGTGATTTTCATGTGCAATTTTTTTTTTCTTTTAAGATTTATTTATTTATTTGAAAGGCAGAGTTACAGAGAGGCAGAGGCAAAGAGTGAGAAAGAGAGAGAGGTCTTCTATCCACTGGTTTACTCCCTAAATGGCTACAACAGCCAGAGCTGAGCCACTCTGAAGCCAGCAGCCAGGAGCTTCTTCCAGATCTCCCATGTGGGTCCAGGGGTCCAGGGACTTGAGCCATCTTCTACTGCTTTCCCAGGCCATCAGCACAGAGCTGGATCAAAAGTGGAGCAACCAGCATCCATGTGGGATGCTGGTACTGCAGGCGGTGGCTTTACCCGCTACACCACAGTGCTGGCCCCTTGAAATTTATTAATAACTAATAATGTTAAACATCTTTTCACCTGCTTATTGTCTATATATCCTTTTTGGAGAATGCCTAATAAAATCCTGGGTTGATTTTTTTTTTAGTTGTATTAGTAATATTTTTATTCTTGATTTGTGAGAATTATGTCCTAAATACTATACAATTATCAGATATCTGATTTGCAAATATTCTCGCCTATTGTGTGGGTTGTCTTTTAATGTTCTTTATAGTATCTCCTTGAAACGCATTTTTAATTTCTATTGTCAAATTTATTTTTTCCCTTCAGTTACTTGAATTGGTGAATTCAAGTTCACAAACAATCTGTAAAGAATTTTATAGTTTCAGCTCTTACTCTTAGGTTTCTTTCCATTTTGTGGATGCATGTTCGTTATCACGTGCATTACAGGTATTCATTTATGTTGTCCTAGCACTGTTGTTTAAAAAGAAAAACAGCTGCTCTTCTTTTCCCATTGAAATCTCTTGGTACCCCATTGAGTAGTCTTGGCACCTTGTCAAAAATCAGTTGATTGTAGATGTATGGATTTCTTTCTTTTTTTTTTTTCCTTTTTTTTTTCCTAGTTGCTTTTTTCTCTGTTTTTTAAGAGATTCTATACAGATTCTATGTAGTTCATAGATAAAATTCTTTTTTTTTTTTAAGATTTTATTTATTTATTTGAGAGGCAGAGTTATAAATAGAGGGAGAGACAGAGAGATTCACTCCCCAAAATGGCCATAATGGCCGAGCTGAGCTGATCCGAAGCCAGGAGCCAGGAGCTTCTTCCAGGTCTACCACGCGAGGACAGGGATCCAAGCACTTGGACCATCTTTGCTGCTTTCCCAGGCCATAGCAGAGAGCTGGATTGGAAAAGGAACAGCCAGGACACGAACCGGCACTGCAGTCCCCATAGATACAATTCTAAGAATATAAAGATATCCCTTCCTCCTTCCTATATGGATATATTTCTGACCTCTCAATTCCATTTCATGATTTATTTGCCTGTCCTTATGCAAACAGCATGCTATCTTGATTACCATATCTCTTTTGTGTAAGTTTTGAAATCAGAAGTTTTGAGTCCTCTTTGTTTTTTTCCCGAGACTGTTTTATCCATTCTGGGTCCTTGTATATCCATGTTATTTGTAGGATCATCTTAACCTATTTCTGCAAAAAAGGCAGCTGGAATTTTTATAGGAATTGCATTGATTCCAAAGATTGCTTGGGTAATTGTTGTCATCTTAACAATATTAAGTTGATGAACACAAGATGTGTTTTCATTTACTTACATCTTTAATTTCTTTCAGCAGTATCTTTCTTATAAATTTCAGTGTACAAATATTGCATTTTTTGTTAAATTTATTCCTAAGTATTTTACTCCTTTTTTAAAAAAAAAAATTATTTATTTAAATGTCAAAGTTACACAAAGAGAGAAGGAGAGTCAAAGAGAGAAGGAGAGTCAGAGAGAGAAAAGTCTTCCATCCACTTGTTCACTCCCCGATTGGCTGCAGTGCCTGGAGCTGCATCGACCCAAAGCCAGGAGCCAAGAACTTCTTCTAGATCTCCCATGTTGGGGCAGGGACCCAAGGACTTGGGCCATCTTCTACTGCTTTCACAGACCAGAGCAGAGAGCTGGATCAGAAGTGGAGCAGCTGGGACTTGAACCGATGCCCATATAGGATGCCAGCACTGCAGGCGGCGGCTTTATCCGCTATGCCACAGCACTGGCCCCAGTATTTTATTCTTTTTAATGGTGTTGTCAGTGTAACTGAGTACTTTATTTGTTAATTGTTCATTGCTATTTATAGAAATTAAACTGACTTTTGTATTTTGATCTTGTCATGACACTGAACTTGTTCATTAGCCGTTTTTTTGGGTGGTGTAGCTTCTGCAAATTAGTTTTACTTTTTCCTATACAACCAGGATGCCATTCATTTTTCTTAACTAATTGCCGTAGCTAGAAACACTAGTACAAGTTGTTGAATAGAAATGGTAAGAATGTAAATCCTTGTCTTGATCATGGAGGTAACCTTTCAATCTTCCACCATTAAATGTATACTCCCTTTGGCCTTTTCATGGATGCTTTTGATGAGGTGAGGAAGTTCACTTCTATTCCTAGGTTGGTTTGTTTTTTTAATCTTGGAGGGATGTTACATTTTGTCAGATGTTATCTCAGTGAGGTGAGTTGTGGATTTTACCCTGTATTCAGTGTATGTGTTCCAATGACTGTTTTTCATATATTGAAACCATTTGCATTCCTGAGATAAACCTCACTAAGTCTTCGTGTGTAAACCTTTACAGTTTGGTTTGGTAGTATTTTGGTGAGGATTTTTGCATGCATGTTTATAAGTGATGTTTTTCTGTAATGTTCTTGTGATGGCTTTGATTTTGTAGTCATGACACTTACTCATAGAGTGAGTTCAAAAATAATTCCTTCATTCTTCTATTTTATTGGAAGAGTAAATTCACCATTGAAACCATATGGACCTGGACTTCTCTTTAACAAAACTTTTTTTTTTTTTTAATTTTTATTTTTTTTGACAGGCAGAGTGGATAGTGAGAGAGAGAGAGACAGAGAGAAAGGTCTTCCTTTTTGCCGTTGGTTCACCCTCCAATGGCCGCTGTGGCCGGCGCATCGTGCTGATCCGAAGCCAGGAGCCAAGTGCTTCTCCTGGTCTCCCATGCGGGTGCAGGGC
Source organism: Lepus europaeus (assembly GCF_033115175.1). NCBI lineage: Eukaryota > Metazoa > Chordata > Mammalia > Lagomorpha > Leporidae > Lepus > Lepus europaeus. The sequence goes on from NC_084828.1 coordinate 139,599,012, forward strand.
CCAAGGACTTGGGCCATCCTCCACTGCCTTCTCGGGCCATAGCAGAGAGCTGGCCTGGAAGAGGGGCAACCGGGATAGAATCCGGCGCCCCAACCGGGACTAGAACCCGGTGTGCCGGCGCCGCAAGGCAGAGAATTAGCCTGTTAAGCCACAGCGCCGGCCTAACAAAACTTTTTTATATGTACTTTTTCAGTCTCTATACTTGTTAACAGTTCTAATCAAGTTGTCTGTCTCCAAATCAGTCAGTTTGAATAGTTTGTATCTGTGTAGAATTTTGCCCATCTCATCTAGGTTATCTAAAATACCAAAAATATTTTTTATAATTATTTTTATTTCTGTAAGGTTGATAGTAATATCCTCACTTTTCATTTTGGTTATTTGCATCTTTTATCTCAGTCTACATAAAAGTTTTTATCAATTTTGCTGGTCTTTATAAAACACTTAACTTCTTCTCCTTCCTGCCTTTTGTCTCTTTTTCTTTCCTGATTTTTTGGAAACCATAATGAAAACATTTTCCATTATTTTATCCGGTTTATATATGATTATTTTTAGTCACAGAAAAAATGTTGATGTTCTAATAAAATTTTAAGTTGAAAAAACGAAATCAACTTCTGGTTTCACTGATTTTTTCAATTATTTTTCTGGTTTCTATATCATTTATTGCCACTCTAGTTCTCACTCTTTCTTTCCCCTTGCTTGGGAGTTAATGTATTTTTCTTTTGCTAGCTTTTAACTTGAGAACTTTCTTTTTTTAACATATACAGTATAATCTTAATGTAATTAAATTGCTGTGTTTAATACAAAGTATAAATTTCCTTTAAAGCCAACCTTTAGCTGCATCCCAGAAATATTGGGGTGTGGTGTTTTCCTTGTTATTCATGTCAAGGTATCTTCTAATTTTCTAGTGATTTCTTCTTCAACCCATGAGTTATTTAAGAGTGTTTTTTAATTCTCATTTTTTCAAGAATTTCCCAGATTTCTTCTGATACTTTTTCTAATTTCAATCCTTTGTGGTCAAAGAACATACTTTGCATGGCCTTTTTAAAATTATTGAAGCTTGTTTTATGACCTAGTAAATGATCTATCCTAGAGAATGTTCTGTGTGTACTTAAGAAGAGTCTATGTTCTACTGTTTGTTGGGTCAAGTATTCTGTAGATTTCTGTTCATTCTAGTCAGTGTATAGTGTTGTTTATATCCTTATTGATTTTCTGTTTAGTATTTTTACTATTGAAAGTGGAGTTTTGAAGTCTTCTGTTATTATTAAATTGTTTATTTCTCCTTTTTTAAAAAAATTTATTTATTTATTTGAAAGGCATAGTTACAGAGAGGCAGAAGCTGAGAGGAGGGGGAGGAGAGGGAGAGAGGTCTTCCATCCTCTGATTCACTCCCCAGGTGGCTGCAATGGCCAGAGTTAAGTTGATCCAAAGACAGGAAGCAAGAGCTTTTTCCAAGTGTCCCATGTGGGTGCAGGAGCCCAAGCACTTGGGCCATCTTCTGCTGCTTTCCCAGGCCATAGCAGAGAGCTGGATCAGAAGCACCCAGGACACAAACCATTGCCCATATGGGATGCCGGCACCACAGGTGGAGGCTTAGCCCACCACACCATAGCAACAGCCACACATATGATTTTAATTAGCATATGTTGTTATAGTGACTCTTATTATAAAAGATCCTTTTGGGACCGCCATTGTGGTATAGCAGGTAAAGCTGCTGCCTGAGACACCAACATCCCATGTGGGTGCCGGTTCGTGTCCTGGCTCCTCCACTTCAATCCAGCTCCCAGCTAATGGCCTGGGAAAAGCAGTGGAGCGTGGCCCAAGTGTTTGGACCCCTGCTACCCACGTGGGAGAACAGAGGAAGCTTCTGGCTTCTGGCTTTGGCCTGGCCTACCTCCAGCCATTGCAGCCATCTGGGGAGGGAACTAGCAGATGGAAGATCTCTCACTCTCTCTCCATAACTCTGACTTTTCAATAAATAAATCTTTAAAATAAGTAAGTAATGGCTGGCACCACGGCTCAATAGGCTAATCCTCCACCTTGCACACCGGGTTCTAGTCCCGGTCGGGGCGCCGGATTCTGTCCCAGTTGCCCCTCTTCCAGTCCAGCTCTCTGCTGTGGCCTGGGAGTGCAGTGGAGGATGGCCCAAGTGCTTGGGCCCTGCACCCCATGGGAGACCAGGAGAAGCACTTGGCTCCTGGCTTCGGATCAGCGCAGTGTGCTGGCTGCAGAGCGCCGGCCACAGCGGCCATTGGGGGGTGAACCAATGGAAAAGGGAGACCTTTCTCTCTGTCCTGTCCACTCTGCCTGTCAAAAAATGAATGAATGAATGAATGAATGAATAAATAAATAAATAATCTATCTTCTTTGTCCCTAGTAATGATTGTTGTTTCAGGTTTATTTTATCTAACACTAGTGTAGGCACTTCAGTTTTCATTTGGGAAATGTCTAAAGGATATATCTTTTCTATCATCAAAGCATAATATTACAACAAATTAGAGACCTTAATTCACTTTGCTTTTTTATTTTACAATCAGGTAACACTTGCTTTCATAGAATTGAGTAGGTGTTTCCATGGGCTGAGTGGAAGTGATTGGTTTTATAGACAAATAAAGGGTTGAAGGAAGCAGAAACAAAGAACAAAAAAATGAATTGTTCATCTCAAAGTTACCTTCCCAAAAATGCAGGGACAGGGAAGCAGAACAATAAAAAACAAATACCAGATTGGTAACCTCAGGTTACTCTTCTGTAAGGTTTAAAACAGAGGGAACATCATTATCATCTTAATAGAAACTGGCCTGTTTTGGAAAATTTGAGTGTTGTCTCTCCTTATTGTTCAGAAGGTCAGTTAATAACTCAGTTTCAGTTTTAGTATGAATGACTCCCTTTTCCTTTTCAGTTTGGTCTGTTGGAGCCTATGGCAGGCGCTTAGTCCAAAACAGTGCCCTTGTGGTTTTTATTTAGCGTTCACTAAATGCCTGGAACCAGCAGGTCTACTTTTTTGGTAGGTCATGCCTTCAGTACTCTACCAGGTGTTGACATCTCTGCTTTAGCCTTCATGTTCTGCTTGTGCAGACCGTCGAGGCCAGTCCGAAGTGGGAGTTCAGGGTCTTCTCACGTCTGCTGAACATTCTCACAGCTGGGGCATAGCCTGGCTTTTAGATTCCCGGTAGTACATAAGGGCTTTTCCAAGATCCTGTGGGTAGCTTGTTCTCTAACTTTTCATTTAAATTTCTTGTTAGTTTATTTTTTGTTTTTCCACCACTTCAGGCAGTAGCAAAGTTAACTAATTGCTTATGATTGTTTTCAAATATGGCCTCTAGGGAAAAGGGTTTTTCATTCTGGTATAACTCCAGATCTGATCAGTTTTGCTAGGAGGTCATCAGTTTGATAACTGCTAGACCATTTTTTGTAACAGTTATTTATGTTATTTTTTTAAAGTTAAATCCAGAGTAACATCCCTTTAAATATGAAAGGTAGCTTGGAAAATTATATATTTAATTTTAATGCATTGTGATATTTTCCCCAGATTTTTATTTACATATATAAACTGAAATAAATATTTGAATTATTATGTGGAGTTACAGTTAATTTTCATGTGTCTGGGTTGATATATATCAGCCTACTTTTTTTCTTGTTTTTGTAAGATTACTTTCTTTGGGGCTGGCACTATGGAACAGCGAGTTAATGCCCTGGCCAGAAGCGCCGGCATCCCATATGGGCACCAGTTCTAGTCCTGGCTGCACCACTTCTGGTCCAGCTCTCTGCTATGGCCTGGGATAGCAGTGGAGGATGGCCCGAGTCCTTGGGCCCCTGCACCCACGTGGGAGACCCAGAAGAAGCTCCTGGCTTTGGATCAGCACAGCTCTGGCCATTGCGGCCAGTTGGGGAGTAAACCATTGGATGGAAGACCTCTCTCTCTCTCTCTCTGCCTCTCCTCTCTCTGTGTAACTCTGACTTTCAAATAAATAATAAATAAATCTTAAAAAAAAAAAATTACTTTCTTCACTTCACCCCCTTTCCTCCCCGTGGCTCCCTCTGTGTTCTCTCTCTGAGCCTCTTTTCCCCCACTTTATCCTTCCTAGCTCCCAACTTTCTCATCCCTCCCTCTTTCCCTCTCCCCCGCTTCTTCCCTTACTCTGTTTACTTTTTACTTCCTTCCTTCATTCCTTCCTTTCTTTCCTCTTCTCTTTTTATCCCTCTCAAGCCTCTCATCTCTTTCATCTCCATATCCTGTAATTTCCTAATTCTTACAATCTCAGATTCTTCCTTTTCTTTTTCCTACCACCACCCCCCTCCAATTTCCATTTAATAGGAGTATTAAAACAGCTTCCTAATTGGTATCTTACTCTCCTATCTAGCCAAGAGGCTGTTGCTATATTTTGATCTTTCTAAGCACAGTCCTGATAAGGTTTTAACTGCTAAAAATGTATTTGTAATTGGTTGCCCATTGCCTACCAAATTAATTCCATGGTCCTCAATATCCTGCAAATTATGGCTCTAACCTCTTCTTTAGTTCTGTTAAATTCCTTAATCTTCAGTGAAACTGTTCTACCTAGAGTTCCATAAATACATGCCTTGCTTTCTGTTCCCATGTCTTTCCTCCCACTCTTCCCCCACTTAAATCCTTAATCTCTTATTCTGTCTGCCCTTTGAATACCTGTGATATTTCAATACACAATTCAAATATCCCCATTCCTTTCTCTTATTATTATCTATAAATATCTCTTCCTTTCTTCACCTAAATTGTATATTAATATCAGAGACTGTGTCTTAAAATTCTCTGAATTTTTTTAAAGATTTGTTTGTTTATTTGAAAGGCAGAGTTACAGAGAGGCAGAGGCAGAGAGAGGTAGAGAGATCTTCCATCCACTGGTTCACTCCCCAGATGGCCACAACAGCCAGAACTGGGCCAATCCAAAGCCAGGAGCTTCTTCCGGGTCTCCCGCACAGGTTCCAGAGCGCAAGCACTTGGGCGGGCCATCCTCTGCTGCCTTCTCAAGCGCATTAGCAGGGAGTTGGATCAGAAGTGGGGCAGCCAGGACTCAAACCAATGCTGGCACTGCGGGCAGCAGCTATACCAGCTACACCACAGGGCCAGCCCCAAATTCTCTGAACTTTTAACATTACCTTGCTGTGATAAATTTAATTGTTGTACAGTAAGCTCTTTGATTTACCAAAATTTCTCTTTTCTTGTCTCTAGTTAAAGAAGAGTGTAAGAGTCCTAAAGTTGAGTGTCGGTCACAAAAAATGTCCAATAAGCAGGTAAGATTTCTTATAATTTGTTTTCTAGTAGCCAACTTTTTATGCAATGGATGGCTTTGTGACCCTGCCTGAATTTTACAAACTTTTCTACCAAATCTGTAAGGGATGGCAGGAAGGTTGCTGAAACCTAGGCTGATGCTCTGTTGGGTGGGAGGTTGCTCAGTTAGAGTCCAAGATTTGGAACTAGTGTCACCTGAAATCCTGATTTTGCCATTTAATAGTCGAGTGACCTTGAGCAGTTCACCTCTCATACCCTCTATATCTTCATCTTTAAAATAGTCACTAAATATTGATCACCTATAGTCTATATAATGTCTGTAGATATTAAAATAATATATGTGGAGGCCGGTGCCGTGGCTCACTAGGCTAATCCTCCGCCTGCGGCGCCGGCACCCCAGGTTCTAGTCCCGGTTGGGGCACCAGATTCTGTCCTGGTTGCTCCTCTTCCAGTCCAGCTCTCTGCTGTGGCCCGGGAGTGCAGTAGAGGATGGCCCAAGTGCTTGGGCCCTGTATCCGCATGGGAGACCAGCAGGAAGCGCCTGGCTCCTGGCTTCGGATCGGTGCAGTACCGGCCGTAGCAGCCATTTGGGGGATGAACCAATGGAAAAAGGAAAACCTTTCTCTCTCTCTCTCACTGTCTAACTCTGCCTGTCAAAATAATAATAATAATAATAATACATGTGGAAATACATTTGTATATAGAAGATAAGTATATTGAAGAACAGCACATTTAAAAGGTAAATTCTATGGAATTAGATTGAGGGGGGAGCTGAGATCGCTTAGGTTTTACGTAGTCAATGCTATTTGATAAGGAGTAGGTAGATATTTCATAATCAAAGGATAACATTTTATGGAAGATTTATTTAATTATGTATGTATGTATATGAAAAGCAGTGTGGCAGAAAGAGAAATCCTCCATCCACTGGTTCTTTCCCCATATGGCAACAACAGCCAGAACTGAGACAGGCCAAATGCCAGGAACCCAGAATTCTATCTGGTTCTCCCATAAGGGTGGTAGGGCCCAAACACTTGGGTCTTCATCCACTGCATTCCTAAACTCATTAACAGGGAGCTGGGTTAGAAGCAGAGCAGCCAGGACTCCCAAGTCTTACTCAGATATGGGATACTGACATCAAAAGCAATCAGTTTAACCCCCTGTGCCCCAACACCAGCCTCTAGAATAACAATTTTAATTACTAAAAATTAGATATGTATGCTTAATGATAGGTGTAGTTTTCTGTATACATATTATAACACACCCTTTAAAAAACTGATGTTATAAGCTAGTAATATATTACATGTATATTGTATATATTATATTTATATAATATATTATTTATATTATATTAGCAGACTATTTGGTATAGAACAGGTTCTCAGTACATGGTGTAATTACCTGACTTTTAAGGTCCTCTGCTGAAGCTCCTACACTGTAATTTCCTTTCCTCTAGAAAATGGATTAGTAAACTTTTGTGCAGTTCTCTTTGAAGCCTTTATTATTCTCAGAATAACATTTTTACTTTTTAAGATAGTTTTATTTATTTACTGTTATTCTGTATTTATGGGAGGGGGAGGGGGAGGTAGATTTCTTCCATCTGCTAGTTCACTTCCCAAATGCTTACAGTGGCCCCAGGTTGGGATCCTAAATTGGTCCTAAAAAAACCTCACCTGCTTATTGGATCCAGGAACAGGGAAATCCTTCCAGATCCTGGGATTTAGTGGGTAAGCGCAGCCGGAACCCCGTCGCTTGAGCTGCCGCCTCTGCTTCCCCGTGTCCGCATTAGCAGAAAGCAGGAGTCGGGAGCCAGACCCTGAGCCAGGTGTCAGCCCAGGCACTCCCATGTGGGACACATGAGTTTTAGCTACTAGGTCAAGTGTCCACCCCCAGAATAATGTTTCTGATGCTAAAATAAAATCTAAAAACTGAAGGAGAACTTGTTATATTGAAGTAAAATTAGAATCACTGCCATTGTGGTTTTCTAGGCAGTGTGGACTGTTATAACAAAAATACCATTGATTGGGTGTCTCATACAACAAGTACTTTTCACAGCTCTGGGGGCTTAGAAAGTTCAAGATCAAGGCACTGGTAGAATAATACTTTTAATATTGAAACAAAATGAGGGACCGGCACTGTGGCATAGCAGGTTAAGCTGCCGTCTGCAGTGCCGGCATCCCATATGGGCACCAGTTCGAGACTTAGTTGTTCCACTTCTGATCCAGCTCTGCTATGGCCTGGGAAAGCAGTGGAAGATGGCCCCAAGCCCTTGGGCCCCTGCACCCGCGTGGGAAACCTGAAAGAAACTCCTGGCTCCTGGCTTCGGATCAGCGCAGCTCCAGCCATTGTAGCTAACTGGGGAGTGGACTAGCAGATGGAAGACCTCTCTCTCTCTCCCTCTGCCTCTCTTTATGTCACTGTGTAGCTCTTTCAAATAAATCTTAAAAAAAAAAAAAATTAAATGAGATACACCTTGAAACAAAAATGAAACAAAATAAGACTTGAAAAAAAATCAGTTTTATTAAAATATAGTTCAAATCTGCTGGAGCCTGATGAGAGCTTTCTTCCTGAAAGATAGCCCATCTTCTTATACTCTAACATGATGAAGAGAGAAGCTCTATTCTCTTCTTTTTTTTTTTTTTTTAAAGATTTATTTATTTATTTGAAAGTCAGAGTTACACATCCGCTGGTTCACTCCCCAACTGGCTGCAATGGCTGGAGCTGTGCTGATCCAAAGCCAGGCGCCAGAAGCTTCTTCTGGGTCTCCCATGCAGGTGCAGAGGCCCAAGGATTTGGGCCATCTTCTGCTTTCCCACGCTAAAGCAGAGAGCTGGATCAGAAGTGGAGCAGCCAGGACTTGAACCGGCGCCCATATGGGATGCCAGCACTGCAGGCAGCAGCTTTACCTGCTACACCACAGCGCCAGCCCCTATTCTTTTCTTATTATGAGGATACTAATCCCATCCTGAGGACACCACCCTTACAACGTCATCTAAATCTAACTAGCTCCTAAAGGCCCTACCTCTACTACCACCCCATGTCATTAGGGTTTCAGCATAGGGATTTTGAGGGGATACAGACATGCAGTCTGTGTGAGTTCTTTATTTCCTGTTCATAATCAAAGGAAATGCAAAATCTCATTGAAAGGGTAAGAAGATAAATATGTAATTTTCCCTCCTCCTAGTTTACAGGCCCCCTTTTTTTCCTTATGATATAAAAGACAAACCGCATATAAAAATTTTTGCAACAATTTATTTTGAACACTATTTAGTAGTAACTACAAATTTATTTGCAAAAAAAAGGTCATTCTTACTTTTTTATAGACTTTTGGAGGGCCTGCCAAATGTAATATTAAGCTATTGAAGAGAAATGAAAGTCCAGAAGTCTCAGAAACCCAAAAGGTTGTGACTGGTTACCCAAATCCTATTGATAAGGTAAAACACTATTTATTCAGTTTCTCTTCCCAAACTTTAATACCTGGGAAGATGATTGAGTAAAAATGAAATGACCTATTTTGAATGTAAAACTGTTAGCTTTTCTGTATCCTTCTACCTTCATCTTCATGCACAAAATATTAATTCTTTTAGCATAACTCTGGAATGGAGAACATTTTAGCATCCTTGACTATCTCCAAAGAAAATGAAGTCCCGTCAGCTCATCATGGAGAGCCTCCAAATGAAGAGCATTTGTCACCACAGTCATTTGCTATGGTTCGTATTTTGTAGGAGCTTTTATGCCATGGTAACTTCTCTACTGTTGGCCAGGCACATGTACCCCATGCAGGTATTCAAACATTTTTCCCTCGTGTAGACTGATATGACTTATTATTGTCATCCTGTGAGGAAAACCAGGCTGCCCTGGGCAATTCAGCCATCTTTTTCTTTACATAATAACTCCCTTGCTTTTCAAATATTGCTACTAGGGACTGAAGCAAAGATTAAGCACAAAGATAAGTATTATTTCTTTATCTAGAAATAGCAGAGTTTTGTTTAGCTTTTGACTACTGATTTTCTCTTACTCGCTACTGGATGTAACTAGTGTCTTAATTTTTAACAATGGATCTCTTCAAAAGAAAAATCAATAAACTATAAATCTAACGTTAACTTTCCTCTCCCTGCCTCCATCATCTTCATGTGAATCATTTTCAAAGAAGGGAACGAAGATGCTTAAAGAAATACTAAAAATTGATGGCTCTGACACTGTGGACCGTAAGAATGAGATGAAAAAATCTGGTGATGAAGTCACTGTTTCTTCTACTAGAAAAGATGAATATGGACTGGCCTCACAGCCTAAACAAAATAAGAAATTGTGTAAGTAAACTAAGTACTATTACTGATAATGATTATCATTACAAAGATTCAGTTCATTTGATTATGTGCTTTAAAGATAAAACTACTTTTATTCTTAAAAGTATAATTTTTCTTGTTTTTAAAGATTTTTACTTATTTGAAAGGCAGAGTAACAGAGAAAGGTGGAGAGACAGAGATCTTCCATCTTCTGATTCACTCCCCAAATGGCCACAACGGCCAGGGCTCGGCCAGGCTGAAGCTGGGAACCCAGAACTTCTTCCAGGTCTCCCACGTGCGTGTAGGGGGCCCACGCACTTGGGCCTTCCTCTGGTGCTCTCCCAGCACATTAATAGGGAGCTGGATTGGAAGTGGAGCAATCAGTTTTTGAACCAGTGCCCATATGAGATGCCCACATCACAGGTAGCAGTTTAACTGCTGTACCACAACACCAGTCCCAAAGAAGCATAGTTTCTATACTTGTGTCAGTTATGTCATAATATAACTATGTAAGTAATAAATCCGTGATCCCTAAAGATCATCTTTTTGTTACTTAAATTTCATTATTATAGACACTCATTCTGTAGATAACCAAACTTAGGAAGCTTTTCACATTCTAGCTTTCTTTCTCAGTAATTTAAAAATGTTTATATAACTTAGATGTTATTTAACTTTTCTAAAATTCTTTTTTCCCTATTTACAAAATGAAAATAATCTATTACAGATATATAGAGCAGTTACTCTGTATCTGACACATTATAGATATCTGGCAGTTAAGATGCCTGCATCCTATATCAGAGTGGGTTCAATTCTGTGTTTCAGCTCCTGACTACAACTTTCCACCAATGTAGAAAGTGGGATGCAACAATGATAGCTCAAGTAGTTGGTTTCCTGCCACTGCCATCCACATGGGACTTGGATGCATTTCCTGCTCCTGGCTTTGGCAGCTGCAAGCGTTTAGAGAGTGAACCAGCAAATGGGGTCATTCTCATTCACTCAGCTCCCTGCCATGCACCCCTGCCTCCACCTCTCCCCCACCTCAAATAAATAAAATCTACTGAAAAAAAATCTCCAAACTACTAGGAAATGAGTTGATCATTTATCGTAGTGACAGACATGCTTCTGAAAATAGAGCAGAATAAAACTTTAAAACAAAATTAGGGGGCCAGTGTTGTGGCATAGCAGGTAAAGCCACCATCTGCAGTGCCAGCATCCCATATGGGCTCCAGTTCGAGACCTGGCTGCACCACTTCCAATACAGCTCCTTGCTATGGCCTGGGAAAGTGGTGGAAGATGGCCCAAGTCCTTGGGCCCCTGTACCCACATGGGAGACCTGGAATCTCCCACATGGGTGCCAGGGCCCAAGCACTTTGGATCATCTTTCACTGCCCTCCCAGGCACATTAATAGGAAACTGAATTGAAATCATTTGGTTTTCACTTAATCCTTAAGTTCTGAGACTGCCTTGCCTTCGGTCTTTTTTTTTTTTTTTTTTTTTTAATGACTTATTTATTAATTGCAAGGAACAGTTACAGAGAGAGGGAGAGACAGAGAGAGAGGTCTTCCATTCCCTGATGTACTCCCCAAATGGCTACAACAGCCAGGGCTGGACCTGGCCAAAGCTAGGAGCCTGGAACTCCATCCAGTTGTCCAACATGGGTGGCAGGAGACCAGGCACTTGGGCAATTGTCTGCTGCTTTCCTAGATGCATTAGCAGGGAGCTGTAAGAAACAGCTGAATGAAAAGTGGAGCAGCCAGGACTCAAAGCAGATATCATATATGATGCCAATGTCATAGGCAGTTGCTTACTCTCTGCCACAACACTGACCCCTGCTTATGTCTTAATCTTTAATAATTTTTCATTGATTAATTATAATCATCTAAAAATTTATTGAAGCCACAATAATTTTAGGCAGTGCTGAATAGATTTCATATTTTCTTTATAGGAGATTTCATTTTTATACCCCTCAGGAATTTTGCACTTGCTCTTTTATCAAACCCTGCAATAATTATATAATTTGAGATATCACTTTTTTTTTTTTTTTTTTTTTTTGAGAGAGAGAGAGAAAGAGAGCTCCCATCCTCTAGTTAACTCCTCAAGTGCCTACAATAGCCAGAACTGGCAGCTGCACCTAGAGCTTGGGTACACTTTCTAGATCTCCCACATGGATGAGAGAAACTCAGTTACTGGAGCCATGACTACTGCCTCCCAGGGCTCTACATTAGTAGGAAGCTGAGTCAGGAGCCAGAGACAAGAAAGAGCCTAGGTACTGTGATATGGCTCACGAGTCTTAATACCCACCCCAAGACACTGTCCTTTTGTCTTTTTTGTAGCATCTTATATGAATAAGCCTCACAGTGTTAATGAGTACCATAATGTTCAGTCTATGGACAACGTGTGTTGGCCTGCTCCCAGCCAGATTCCTCCTGTGTCTACACCGGTAACTGAACTTTGTCGAATTTGTTCACTCGTTGGAATGCCACAACCAGATTTCTCCTTTCTTCGAACACCACAGGTATAGTATAACTGTTCCATATGTATAACTTCTTTAACACTGAGCTTAAATAAGTTGACTAAAAATATTTGGCTAGAAAAATATAACGTGGCTGGTTTTTACTTTTTTTTTTTTCTTTACAAAAAGCATGGATTTATGCTTCTGTCTTTGGTTATTCCATTTACCCATAACCAGAGCCCTCAAAGAAACTGATGGAAAGGACCCTGGCCAGCAAGTATCTTGGTGCAATTCTTCAGAATGATAGATCTAGGGATCTTGGTCTACAACAGCAGTTTTCAAACATTTTGATCTTAGAAACTCCTCCACTTTTTTAGGGAACCCCATATTTACCATATTAGAAATTAAAAATGGAAAAAAAAGTTTAAGTGTTGATTAATTCATTATTTACTAAGAATAATTACAAAACATTTGGTGAGAGGAGTGGTAATGCTGTACATTTTAAGAACCTGTCCCATATCTAGCTTAATAGAAGGGGCTGGATTCTCTTACCTGCTTTGGACTTTGAATCACTTGTTATATGCTGCTTTGGTAAAAGCATGTAGCCACACACAGCTAGTTGGAAAAAGAACAAAATTTTAATAGCCTTTCTAGGTAATTGTGGCTATTATTTGATACTACTTTATAATTTAAATGTGATGTTTCCTTAAGGGTTAGTTACAGTGTGGAATCTGAAACTTCATCAGTGAGCTTTTTGTCCTCTGTATCAACTACTGGTGAGAAAATGAGAAAAGGCAGTGAAAGGGCAGATAGCATCTTAATGTTATTATGAAATCGTTTTAATCTCAGTGAACTCCTAGAAGGGTCTCAGGGACTCCCAGCACTACATGTTGAGACCTACTGGCTGCAAGAAGGTTGTTTTACCCTTAGTACATCTAAGTTCTTAACACATTCTTGCCTAAAACAGAAAGCAGTTTCTTCTAAGATCAGGAACAACACAACATGCCTACATTTGCAACTTCTGTTCAACATACTACTAGAAATTTTAGCCAAGAAAAAAAAAATGATAAACATTCAAATTAGATAGAAATTAAATTAGTTGTGTTTACAAATGTTATGATCTTACATGTTGTACAAAAACCCTAAAGATTGTACCAAAACAAACAACAACAAAACTATTCGAACCAATAAATAAATTCAGCAAAGTTGCAACATACAAAATCAGACAAAAATCACTTGTACTTCTAAACACAAGCAGTAAACAATTTGAAAAGGAAATTAAGAAAACAGTTCCATTTATGAAAGCACCAAAAAGAATAAAGTAAAATGGGCCAGCATCCCAAGTCAGAGACTGTACTTTAGGGGAAGAGATCAACTCTTCCTTGACAGGTAATTTCATAGGTACCCATATTCTCTTTTTTAGACCATGACAGTTTGCCAGGTAAAGTTATCTAATGGCCTGCTGGTACATGGGCCACAGTGCCACTCTGAAAATGAAGCCAAGGAAAAAGCTGCACTTTTTGCTTTACAACAGTTGGTAAGAACTATCCATGACTTCTCTATTAAATTTTAGTCTCTGTGAAAAGTTTTTGTTACATTGTTTTAACAGTTTTTTAATACTTCACAGGGTTCCTTAGTGAACTTCCCTTTGTCTCCACCAATATTTCCAAATTATCCTGCTGTAACACCTGGAACCATTCCTCCAGTCTTTCCCCAACCTACTGGTAAGATTTCTTTTTTTTTTTTAAGATTTCAGTTATTTATTTGAGAGGCAGAGTTATAGACAGAGAAAGGGAGAGACAGAGAAGAAGGTCTTCCATCTGCTGGTTCACTTTCCAAATGGATGCAATAGCCAGAGCTGGACCAATCTGGAGCCAGGAGCTTCTTCTGGGTCTCCCATGTGGGTACAGGGGCCCAAGTACTTAGGCCATCTTCTACTGCTTTCTCAGGCCATAGCAGAGAGCTGGATCAGAAGAGGAGCAACCGGGACACGAATCAGTATGCATATGGGATGCCAGCACTGCAGACAGAGGCTTGGCCTACTATGCCACAACACTGACCACAATAATTTTGTTTTTCTAAATATTTGTCATGAATTGTCATTTTTACCAAATTCTTTTGAGAAGTATAATTTTTTTTTTTTTTTTTTTGGACAGGCAGAGTGAACAGTGAGAAAGACAGAGAGAAAGGTCTTCCTTTTTGCCGTTGGTTCACCCTCCAATGGCCGCCGCGGCCGGCGCACCGCGCTGATCCGAAGGCAGGAGCCAGGTGCTTCTCCTGGTCTCCCATGGGGTGCAGGACCCAAGCACTTGGGCCATCCTCCACTGCACTCCCGGGCCATAGCAGAGAGCTGGCCTGGAAGAGGGGCAACCGGGATAGAATCCGGTGCCCCGACCGGGACTAGTACCTGGTGTGCCGGCGCTGCTAGGCGGAGGATTAGCCTGTTGAGCCACGGCACCGGCTGAGAAGTGTACTTTTTAAGAAATCAAAACCTTTGTTCAAGTGTCTAGCAATACTAGAAACTGAGAAGTGAGCCTGCAGCCAAAGCCTCCTGTAGCCTGCACAGGAGAAGGCCGTTCTTTATAGTGTTCAGACCCTTACTTCGCAGCAGCTGCTAACTGATGAACAGAAGTTTAAATAAGACATCAAAAACACCTGTGAAAAACATCATGCAACTTTCTGGGTCTCTTTTTTATTTGTAGTAGACTAGATTAAGGATTTCTTTGAAACTAGCATTTTATAATTTTATTAATCTAAATCTTAACTTCATTTGATTTTGATATTTCTTATATCATCCAGCCTTTTACCTGATAGCATTTGGCTTCTTTATGTTTTCATTATTATCACTTAAGTCCAGTAATTTATTTATTTTAAGCTTAGAAAATTACTTTTCTGTGGCTATTGTATGCTAGCTGTTACTTCAGGAATTCTGCATCTCTAATCCTTACTATAAATATTATATTAATAATGCTAATAAGAGAAGGTAAATTTAGAACATGCTTCCATCTCCAATAATAAAGGATTTTAAAAGTATATACTCACCAGGAGATGTGGGAAGAAATATCAGCAGATTAGAGATTTGAAAAGAGTTTATGATGAGAAAAACAAGTGGAGAAGTAACCAATGTAGCAGAGAAAGGAGTTGGTGACTAGATTGTCCCTCACAATTCCCAAGGATTCAGAAATTGGAGCTATCACACTTTAACAGTGCTTGTTGTAAAGAGAGATTGGCTGAAAGTTATGTGGAGTAATAGGACAACCCCCTCCCATCTGTCCCCAGTGCGACCAGGCAGTTGACTCTTTAAGCAAAAACCATAACTGTGTTCTCTGAAGGGGACCTCTGGATGCAGGAACACTAGGCACAGAGTAGAGAAAGAAATGTGAGACTAAATACAAAGGTTAAGATAAATTTCCCTTTTCCCAGCTCGTAGCCAGACATATCCTACCCTACAGGTAAAAAGTTGGATGATTCTTTTAAGAAATTCATTGACCTCCAAAGAAAAGATCTACTTACTTTTTTTTTTTAACTTTTATTTAATGAGTATAAATTTCCAAAGTACAGCTTATGCATTACAATGGCTTCCCCCTCCCAAAACTTCCCTCCCACCCACAACCCTCCCCTTTCCCGCTCCCTCTCCCCTTCCAATCACATCATGATTCATTTTCAATTCTCTTTATATACAGAAGATCAGTTTAGTATATATTAGGTAACGATTTCAACAGTTTGCCCCCATATAGCAACACAAAGTGAAAAAAAATACTGTTGGAGTACTAGTTATAGCATTAAATAAGAGTGTACAGCACATTAAAGACAGAGATCCTACATAATATTTTTTTTAAAAAATTAATTTTCTATGCCATTTCCAATTTAACACCAGGTTTTTTTTTTTTTTTTTTTTTTCATTTCCAATTATCTTTATATACAGAAAATCGATTCAGTATATAATTAGTGAACAGGAGTGTCAAATTGTTAAGTCAGCAACAGAAGTCACTGTGTACTTAGATCCCATGTGGGATCTGTCCTTAATGTGTTGTCTAATGTGCAGTGATGCTATAACTAGTACTGAAACAGTATTTTTACACTTTGTGTTTCTGCGTGGGTACAAGATCTACTTACTTTTAGAGGGCATCCACCAAATGCTGGCTGTCTACCTGCTCATCCTAGAGTGAAACCTTCAAGTCGTCTAATCCTGCTTCCTCCCATATAGACTCTGCTGCTAACCACAGTTTTAGTATTGCTTTCTTTTTTCTTTTTTAAAGATTTATTTATTTATTTGAAAGAGAATAACAGAGAGAGAGAATATGAATCTTTGGTCCACTGATTCACTCCAATAATTGTTGAAACTCCAGGAGCCTAGGATTCCATCCAGGTCTCCCATGTGGATGCTAACACACACACACACTGAGAGGCAGCAGGTAATGGTTTCAGTACCTGGGTTCCTGCCACACATGGAAGACCTAGATGGAGTTCCTAGCTTTGGACTGGCCTAACATGGCTGTTGCAGGCATTTGGGGAATGAACTAGCAAACAGAAGCTTTCTATCTCACAGTCTTTCAAACACATGAAAATAAACAAATCAACTTAAAAAAGTGTCTTATGAGAATAAGGAACCCTAAATTACAGCTCGATAATTTTACCTTTCTCATGTTTACCTTTTCATGTTGTCTAGTTTATTCATACCTGTACCAAGAATTTTAAGGTTATAACTGAAATGTTTTTGGTCTTTAGTAGGTATTCTCCAAATGTTCCAGTTATGATTACATAGCAGCCAAAAGCTTTGAACAGTATTTGGCATCTTTTCAGTAGATCTTAACATTATGACTCCCATCAAACTTGCTTGTTGGCAGTATCAAGACCTAATTTTCTAAATCTTACTAGTGTTTTCCAAATTAAAGGTTTTCTTCATCCTGGGAATTGTTATGTATAACTAATAATACTAAATATATATTATGATTCTTTTTCGCTGATGCAAAAATTCCTCAAGTGGCTGAATTTTAACTAAGCTACACTGTATACAGGTCTGGCTGCTTTTTTCTCTCTCTGTAAAGGTTTGAACCTAGTGCATATCTTCTTTAGTGGCAATGTGCTGTTGCCTTGATTATCACCATTTTTAATGCAATTGTTCCCAAATGCTGCATTGGTGTCAGCTGTCTGCATAAGAATCACCTGTGGAGTTTGTTAGTAACTACTTACTTCTGGGCCCTTCAGGGTCTGGTTTACAAAGTTTGAGGCTCTGCCCAGAGGTCAGTATTTAGCAGGTTCCCTAGGTAATTCAGATACACACATCAGGTTTGGGAATCGTTGGTTTGATGCATTTTTAATAAAAAAACAAAATGTAAATGAAAAAAATCCTTGAATTACAAATACTAGAATAGGGAGAAGAAAGATTTTGCATGTCATATGAAAATGATCAGATTTCAGGACTTGAGCTTTTTTGGTTTTCTTATAGGCTGGGATCACTATGGAAGCAACTTAGCATTGGGGGCAGGTGAGATTCTTAAGACTTCTTTGTGCCCAGGATTTTCTCTCCCAAATAACAGTATCATGACCCTGTTATTTTTTAATATAATTTCAAATATTCCTAAAGTTTATGTCAGCATGCAGTACCCTTAGTCTTTGCATGCCAGCATAATGATAAATTCCTTTCTGTAGAGGGTTCACAGTCCAAAGAAGGGCTGCTAGGATTGAATGTTCTAAGCAGAAGTTATAGGTTAAATTGGACATCTTGCCAAAGAAAAGTTAAAAAAAAAAAAAGGCTAACAGAAGAAGGTCTTAAATGTTAGGGCTTCGATAATTCTGTTTTACTAAGAGAAAGATTTTCTGTGGTTTTTAACAGCTAATATAATGCCTCCATCTCATCTCTTCGGCTCAATGCCATGGGGATCACCAGTACCAGTTCCTGGGAAGCCCTTCCATCATCCTGCATATTCTGGGACCATGCCCATGGCTGGAGTGATGCCAGGTGGCGTGCATAATCAGTTCATACCTCTGCAGGTGAGACCTGGAAAGAGAATTATTATCTTCTTAAGGGAATTATTGTTTAAAATGCTCAAAGACTACTATGTTTATTCAGTTTTATTTTTTCAGTGCCAGCTCAAAATCCAGTACTGGTCTGAGTACTCTGTCCTTGCTAAGTTTGTGTTCTTCTAAATAATAACTGTTGTAGCAAGTAATACTGTACTGTTCTACCACAAAGTGATACAAAAACCTAATTTTTTAATATTTTACAGAGAATTTTTAAATTTTTGTAACCAAATTCTTTTAGTATTTTATTACTAAATTCTAGAGGTTAAAGTAGAAGTCACAAATCAACAGTGATTGACAACGATTAGCAGCATTATTTATGGTATCATTTGACACTAGGATTTATTTGTGTTTTTTTTTCTTATATTATTAATTAATGATATTTTTATTCCTAAAGGTTACCAAAAAAAGGGTTGCAAACAAAAAGATCATTGAGAATAAGGAGGCCCAGAGTTCTTCTCAAACCACTCTGGCTAAGACTAACCAGCCAGGATCTTCTGATGTCCCCAAAGGGAGTCTGCAGGAGAGCCCATCAGCTTCCCTAACGCCCTCTGAGACTGCGCCGCCTTCGTCTTCTGTTCAAGTTGAAACTGCCTCTCAGGGCCATGGTGCGTCGCATCGTAAGTCAACACCAAGTTCTTCAAGAAGAAAATCAAGAAAACTGGCTGTCAACTTTGGCATTTCTAAACCTTCTGAATAAATTTGGTACTTGGAATTCAATTAATTTGTTTACTTTACAACACCTTTTTTACAGGTCCATATCCATGTCTCATAAAAAATGAGCATATTACTATTTTAAAATAATATGTTTAAATTGGGAAGTTTTCCTTTTTAAGTTGCCAGGCACTTTTCATGCTATTTAAAGGTTAAATATCAGATTGTGCACTTTAAATATGTGCAGTTTGTTGTGCATCAGTTATGCCTCAATAAAGCTGTAAAAAAAAAAAAAAACTAAATTAAACCTTGTGCTAAGATAGTATGAGTGGGCTAAGCATTAAAATGCACCACTCTAACCACTGGCCTCCTCGTTAGAAATATCCCCAATATGACTTAGACACCCTTTTAGCAATAATAGTAAAACTTTGTTTTAACTTTGTTTTACATTATCATTGGGGTATAATTAATTGGAGCATGAAAATTGGGCCTCAAGTATGATTGACTAAACGTAGGGATTCTTTTTCTCTTTTTAATGATGTGACAAAATGAATCAAGAGAACGGCTCTTCTGTGTGTGTATTTAACTTCTGTTCTCTGTCCCTGAGGGGCCTGTGAAATGATCACACGCGTTGTGGTGCTGCCAGTTTTGCTTTATTCTCAATTTTGTACCAAAGCAACTTTAGATTACTGATCAGAATATTTCATTTAATTGTTAAGAAACATAAATAGCAATCTAGATTTGAGTTAGTACTTTTAAAGTTTTCTAGATTATTCAAGAACCAGCATTAGTAATTTCTAATAAAATGAAGTTTCAAAATCTACAGGGTACAGTTACTACAGATTTATCTTCTATAGAGTAAAGAACAAAATATGAATCACGTTGTTACTATTTTGTGTAGCTTTTGATCTGCTTACTTAACATACGTGAGAGCTCCGGTGTTGGTCCATGTCTAATGCTTCTTGGGAGTGATGGAGGTCAGTTTTGTTTAAATCTGAGGTGTGCTGTGATACAGGCACAGTCCGTTTGTGATGTACATTATTTACTGCCTGTCTCATTGGAGTTCTGTAATTTTAGCTTTATGCGAACTGTTCAGTGATGCTGGCGTTTCGTCTTTGCATGTCATGTGGAGGTGTGTTGGTCATATTATAACTGTTAAAATTATTTTAGAAAATGTCTCAGTGGTACCAGGGCCTGGGTTTTTATAGATATATATATATATATATATATATATGTATAATATATATATTTATCCTTTAGTTTTTGTGATATGCTTATATTTTTAAAGAAGTAAGTTATACTTTTTTAAAGAACCACAATCTTTATATGGAGCTGCTTATGATTGTATCTGATTTCATTTAGCACATTGAAAGCTTTGCCATGAGTCTCAGTCTGCTTGTTTTTTTAAATGCTGGTATTCCTTTCTCTAATTGCTGGTTCCAGAGCTTCTCTAGCTATGAGGAGGATATTTGTATTTTAGTAGTGCCTTTTGTATAAGTGATAAATGGTGTTTATTCATCATTTATTGAAGTCATGTGGGTTTCTATGATTTTGTTTTCTAATAATTTCCTAGGTTCAGATGTTCATCAGTTCCCACCTTTCCTTGTTTGTTTCTCTGCAGTTGGATCTTAGTAATGAGCAAAAGTAATTCTCAGTATTTATCTTTATTGCCTCACAAATTCTCTGTTTTAAGGGGAAGGGATTACAAGGAAAAGTTAACTTGTGACAGTAATGTTCTCTTAGCCTCTTACTACTGTAAAGTGTGGGATATTTTTCGCCTGACTTAACCATGTGAACTCTGGCATTCAAGGACTGCCTCATCCATCACGCCTGTGTGACAGCTCTGTAAACCGTGTTCAGCCCACATCTGTTACAGAACACAGAGGAAGGCTCGTGGGCCATCTTTGGAAAGCTCAGGAGTAGGTTGACTAAACATCATGCCACTGAGCCCATAAAGACACTTGTCCAGTATTTGAGTACAACCAGCTGATAATTCTATATGGATAGGCAGTAAAAGTGTTTTCTTTTCCTTCCTTCCCTTTTTCTTTTTAGAAAAAGCATGTTGTTCTAGCAGTCAAGATTGAAAAGGAGAGAACTTCATAATGACTGCATAGCGGTCAGTCATTCCCTGTTCTTTTATCCTCATAAACCTGTTCCAAGTGTGGCCCCCAGATCACGGCGCATGCGCCCCCTGTGAAGGACATGGAGGAAAGGCTGTGGTTCCCTCAGGATGACCTGGAGACTGGATCCACTGGTAGTCATGCCTGGGGGAGTCCACTACATCTCTGAGAAACAGCTGGACTTTGGAAAACTTACAGTTTTTCTCTTTTGGCAAGGCAGACTAAAACCATCCCCCAGAGTTTAAAAATATGCTCATTCAGCTGTTTACTTAGGAGAACTTTTTGTGTAAATGATGGTGTATAGGGTACAGAAGGAAAGATTCCCCAAATTGCTCCGTGCTTCCACGTAACTGGAGTACTAAAATCTACTGAAGCCTTCTTCACGCTGAAACATTATTTCGAAATGTTCTTGTTCAATGTTTTTTTTTTTTTTTTTTTTTGGACCAAATTAAGTGGATTTTGAAGAGTGACCCTTCCAGTCTCTTTCCTTGTCACACCTTCCTCCATTACCTGGTCCTAACCTCAGTTTTACAATATGATAAATATAATGTGTTAATTGTTTTAGACATCATACAGACTGAAGTCTTAAACATCTAAGACTCAATTGCATGAAAAATTAAATTGACTTCAGTTGAACCTGGATTTCAATTTAAGATCTTTGTCTTTCAAAGGGATACGTAGCAAAGATCAGAATTTGTTTTTCCTATTAGTGGGAGGGATGAGGAACTGTTAATGCAAGGTTTTCCTAATTTATTTATTTTTCTTTGATCTGATATTTGCTTTGGCTCTAGACTCCTTCCAAATTGATCCAGGTTCTTGGTTTTAAGAGGAGGAGGCAAAGACAGGGGCAGTTGGAAGAAGGAAATCAGGTCCGTTTGTATCACTCGTAGTTCCCATACAGCTGCCTGGTTTCTTCCCTCATGTGAGCGAGGTGCAGCTGTGCAGATCCCCACTGAAGTTAATCCTCACATGCTTCCCGGTTTTCAGAGCATCTTTTTCAACGCCACTGTGTACAATTTCAGCTTCTTGAGGTTGCTTTCTTTCTTAGTGCCATGTTGCTTCCATACTGTGTTTTTACTGCAGAAGAGAATGAATTTATTGGAGAGAAATTGCTATGCAAAGCATCTCTTAAAACCACGTATCACAGAAGTCCACTTGTTGTTTTTCTAGAGACAGTGAGAGTACTCCAACTGGCAGTCTACCTGAAGTACGTTTTGTAAGCTTTGCCAGTGAAACGGTCTTTTTTGCAGGAAACTCCTTTCCTAGTCAGGCTAAAGCTTAAACTTCCAGAAATGAATGTTTTTCCACCTGATTTGATTATATTTCCATCAGACGTCTTCGTATTCTGCCAGGGAGCAGTAAACAGTATTGAAATAGACAGCGTCGGACCTCCAGCAGAGCAATCAGGCAGATCAGCGTGTTTCACTGTTAGCTTACAGAGTTAAGGACTCAGACGTCACAGATTCTTCTTAGAGAGCAGGAGGAGAAACATGCATAAACTAGCTGTAGTCCAGAATGTCAGCTTCCACAGCTGTGTGTGTGCGTGTGTGTGTGCGTGTGTGTGTGTCAGCCAATCTCAAGGCCTTGCTCAGTCAGTGCATTCAGCCATCTCAAGTGCAATTTCTGAAGGAAACTGTGGTTTCCAACAGATATATTTTTTACATAGCTTAACCTATGAAAGTTAATTTTTTTCCCAGCATTACACTCATTGCTATTGATCGTTTCAATATATTTGGTATACTATTAAATTGCCCAGGCCAAATAATTTTCTGTAGCTGTTTTAGTAATTTGGAGCCAAATTCTCATTTGTTTCTCCTGAAAAAATTGGAGTGAGAATTGAGGCCACAGTTTGTTGTAAGTCCTTTGATTTCTTTCTTTTCTTTCTTTTTCCTTATAATGAAGGGTTTTTCTGTGTAGTTTTGATTTTGGTTTCTTTAAAATTTTGGGGACAAAAAGAGGGCCTCAAGTATCGTATATTTTCTTTTGCCTGCGCCCAGTTGCTTCTTTGAGTGTTTTTATCTATTTGGATGTATAGTAATAGATGGCGTGCTGTGTTACCAACGTGTTCAACATTTTGTTCATTTAAATACTATAATTAGGTGTCATTCATATATATATAAATTCATTTCTTTTCTCACATATATATTTTATAAGTAACTGGAATTTTTCATTAGATCTTATACAGAGCAGTATTTTATTAAAAATTCAAAAGGGAAGACTTTTATGTGCTCATTTTATAGTTTTTGTTTTTTAAATATCTTTACATTGTTTGCCAATTAAAGTGTTTTAATCTTGCATTGCAATGGACTCCGAATGTATTTTTGTGTTGTACATTTGTAGATTTCTAGCATGAAGTTAGCCTCAACATGCTGTGCAAAAGAATTTTAAAATATGAGTCACTGAAAGTTTAAAACATCTATACATGTTAAGTGCTGTATGGATTTTAATTAAAGACTTGAGAATGATTTCATAAGCTGCGAGCTATGTGGTTTCATTAATGTTGAAGGCAGAAGCATTGCGGTTCTCACTTAAACCTCATATCCTTTCCAGATCCATATCTTGATGCTACATCATGTACAGCCAAGACAGCGTGGCTGGCGGGAAACCCTAAGTTGTAGATTCAGATAACTGATTCAGATCCTAGCTCTACCTCTGTGTATAAGTGAGTCATCCTAGCTCTACCTCTGTGTATAAGTGAGTCATTTTCATGTTAGCATTGGCAAGTTGCACAAGGTCCAAGCCTCAGCTTCTTCTCCTGAAGGCGGAAACAGCACCCCGTGTTTTGCTGATACATGTAAAACACCACGTGCGCAGTAGCCGCTTTAGCAATGGTTGGGCAGGTTGAGTATCTCTCTCAATGCTTGGATCCAGAGGTGCTTCAGATTTTGGATTTTCAGATTAGGAATGCTCAACCTATAGTAATAAGGACCTGTCACACATATACTCAGATCTGCTCACTGGGACCCAGACTCAGCCAGGGTCCCCTGGATAGCACCAAGTAAGTCTTTGCCTTTCCCACCCAGTCCCCCTCCAATACCCAATTCAGAGTCCCTGTGCCTCACTTAGGAATCTTAGAGACTTCCCTTTCTCCTGTTTGTCCCTCCTTTTCCCTCTCCCCTGCAGAGGAAGATTATCACAGAGCCACACAGGAAGGGGCTTTCATTCCTATTTTTTTTTTTTAAGATTTATTTATTTATTTGAAAGTCAGTTACACAGAGAAGGAGAGGCAAAGAGAGAGAGAGTCTTCCATCTGCTCCATCTGCTGGTTCACTCCCAAATTGGCCGCAACGGCCAGAGCTGTGCCTATCAGGAGCCAGGAGCCAGGAGCTTCTTCTGGGTCTCCCACGCAGATGCAGGGGCCCAAGGACTTGGACCATCTTCCACTGCTTTCCCAGGCCTTAGCAGAGAGCTGGATCAGAAGTGGAGCAGTCGGGACCTGGACCAGTGCCCATATGAGATGCCGGTGCCACAGGCAGCTACGCCACAATGCCAGCCCCTCTTTAAAAAAAAAAAAAAAAAAAAGACTTATTTACTTATTTATTTATTTATTTGAAAGAGTTACAGCACTTATTTATTTGAAAGAGAGAAGCAGCGAGAGAGAGAGGTTTCCATCTGCTGGTTTACTCCCCAGTTGCCGCAACTGCCAGAGCTGCGCCCATCCGAAGCCAAGAGCCAGGAGCTTCCTCCGGGTCTCCCACATGGGTACTGGGGTCCTGGGTCTAGGCCATCTTCTACTGCTTTCCCAGGCCACAGTAGAGAGCTGGATCAGAAGAGGAGCAGCCAGGTCTTGAACTGGCGCCCATTTGGGATGCCGGCACTGCAGGCAGCGGCTTTACCCGCAACGCTACAGTGCCAACCCCTCATTCCTATTCTTAAGACTGCAGAATCCACAAGACTAACAACCCTTGTCAATCCTGACCATGTCTCACAGTATAACTTGCACATTGTTTTATCAGACTCTGGTAGGATAGGAAGAAGTCGGGGGAAAAAAAAAAGAGGGTAAGTAGGGAAGAAAGTCTCTTCCTCCTTTATCTGCTTCCAGCTCTGCCCCGTAACCTCAGACTGCCCCTCCTCGGATGCTTCACTCAAGGCCCTGGGAAGTGATCACACTCTGATACAGCCCTGATGCAGGGGAGACACGTGGACTCCAACAGTGGAGACGGCTGGCCCCACACTGCCAGCTCTGCCCGAATCCTCAGTAACCACCCCCTCTCTGCCCCTGCTGTGTTCTCATTGGGCCACCCTCCCACCGTGGCAGTAATTTATTGAGAATCAAAACAAACCAAACACAGGCCAACTGGCTTATGTAAAGGGAGTTTGTTGTAAGACCGTGGGAAAATCTTAGGAGAATCCAATCCTGGATGTGCAGTGAGGCCAAGGTGTGGGTGTCACCCTCCAGCTCCTCTGTCTCCTCTTCATGAGGCTGTGGGCTTGGTGACTAAAGCAGAGCTCTGCTCACCCACCCGTAGGAAGGGAGGGAGGAGGAGCCGCCCACGCCAAGTGGTGGGCTCACAACATCTCAGAGATGTGCACAGGCCGATGAGGAAATGCTGACGGGTAGCTTCTTCAGCGACCATCACAACCTGGGCAACAGTTAATAGGTACACAGGTTTCACAAAAAGTTTACAAAAACAGCTTTTGCTAATAACCAAAACCGATCGATGAGGCTGCAGACAGCTCTCATAAAAGAGTAAGCCCAGTTAGAACTTGAGTTTGGAAATGGTTCCCTCTAGAATTTTCCAGTGCTTTTATGGAGTCACTGATTCCTACAGTTCTAAGAGTCTTAACCGTGTTTCACTGAGTTCCTAAATATGGAACAGTATATAACCTATATTTTATGTATTAATTGTAAACTGTATTAACTATAACCTCTCTCTCTATATATATATATATATATATACATACACACACACACACTAATTGTTTCCACAGTGCTCAGAGATTTCTATAAATTAACTCATAACCCTATCAGGTAGGTGGGTTTCAGCTATGCAGTAGATTGCACCCACGTGGGAGACCCGGAAGAAGCTCCAGGCTCCTCACTTCAGAATGGCACAGCTCCGGCCGTTGTGGCCATTTGGGGAGTGAACCAGTGGATGCAAGACCTTTCTCTCTGTCTCTTCCTCTCACTGTCTGTAACTCTAACTTTCAAATAAATAAATAAAATATTTAAAAAAAAAAAAAAAGGAAAAGAGAAGGCATTGCAGGTGCTTGGACAGATGCTAGAGGAGTATGCCCAAGCAGTGGCAGGAGCCATGGGGTGGGTCTTTCTAACTCCCTTGGGAGCAGACACCAATGCTAGGTTGCAGGCAAAGGTCCAAGAATGGGACATGCAGTGCACCATAAAGGAGGAGCGAGAAAATCAGAAGGTGAGGGAAGATTCCACTGGTGCCTCGGGGATTGACAGCACCATTCTCTGGTTCACCCCTGACACCAGAGGCAGCCTGGGAATTACGGTCACGGTGGCTGGGTCCTCTGATGATGAGGGTGCTGCTGAGCCTCTGGTGCGACGCCAGGTCCACCCAGCAGTCACCCAACAGGTTAAGACTCAGCAACAGGGCGTTCTTCCAGGCAGCCTACAGTGGTGGAGCATTTAGTTTTCTGCCCATACATTCAGGCAGAACTAGTCGATCTTGGATCTAACTTTAGGCAGAAGGCTTCTGAATCTGTTCCAGCTTGGCTGCTCCAATCATGGGCTGTAGGGGTGGACAGGATCTTGCTCTCAGGACTGGAAGTGGAAACATTGGCATCCCCGACTGTGCACCCAGGCTTGGAGCAGTGGCTTCAGACCACCGATCCTACGGCCGGAAATCATTCCCTTCTGGACTGGATTATGGTGGAAGCCTTGTGTGGTGTGGCCTGGTGCCGGAGACTTGCCCAGAGCCACCAGCGGGTGGCAGACATACACTGAACTACAGCAACTGTTGGAAGAGCGGGGCGTGTGAAATGCCTTGTGCAATGCCAGATGAGGCGGTTTTTACTGCAGGGATGCAGGCTCTTGTGATGCAGGCTGCTCCCTCTGGCCTGTTTGGGCCCCTGTTGGTGATGCCAGCCCTGGACGAGGGACCACCTATCAATGTGGCTAGGGCGGGTCACCACTCAAGAAAGAAAGGAAAGGACTAGTTGAGGTCACTCGAACCCAGATGTGGGTCAACCTTCAGTGAGGGCAGACAGGGAAAAATTAGATGGGCAAACCAATAAGATATTGCTAGAATTATGGCAACAATAATACCAGCACAATGGTTCCTGCCACTGAAGGGGAACACTCGAATAAAGCACCCAAGAGACACTAGGGGTCCAAGCAGTATGGTTACAGGATTTTCTGGGAGATCCTCAGCTGTCTAAGACGACTACTGACAGTTGGGCGCTTAAATTTGGTTGGGGTGGGTGGGGAGGCCAACATACCAGCTTGGTAGGAACAGGCTTCGTGTGGAGTTTGCTATCCACTGGTCCCCTTCTAATGTTCAGAGAGTGCTGGCATTGACCGACACAGGGGCTGAATGTACTTTGTCATACAACAACCCTGAGAAGTTTCCCAGGCCCCCAGTAGCCACAGATGGCTATGGAGAATGCTCTATCTGGGTAAAAGCGTCTCGGACATACACTGTGCATGTACCCCCCATACCTGAGTACATACTGGCCACTGATGTCCTACTGGGCCTGTGACTAAAAACTACCATGGGGAATCCCTGCCCACGAGCGTGCATGGTCAGAGCTGTACTGAGGAGCCTGCTGCCCACCCACCACGACAGCTACCCACACCTAGGCAGGTGACAGACACCAAGCAGTACAAACTGCCGGGATCATGAAGAAATTACTGGAGCCACCCAGGAACTGGAGAAGGTAGGCATCGTTCAGCCCTCAACAGCCCATTTAGTTCACCAATAAGGCCAGAGGAAAGTCAGATGGGACATGGCAGATGAGGGTAGATTACTGAGACTTTAAGAAACTCGTCCCTCCCTTGCATACAGAGGTATCATCAATAAGCAGTATGGTGGACTGCCTCAGCCATGAACTTCAAACCTATCACTGTGTTTAAGATTTAGCCGGGGGCCCGCACTGTGGCATAGCGGGTAGAGCCACTGCCTGCGGTGCCAGCATCCTATATGGGTGCCAGTTTGAGTCCTGTCTGCTCTACTTCTGATCCAGCTCTCTGCTATGGCCTGAGAAAGCAGTGGGAGATGGCCCAGGTCCTTGGGCCCCTGGCTCCTGGCTTTGGATCAGCACAGCTCCAGCCATTGAAGCCATCTGGAAAGTAAACCAGCAAATGGAAGACTTTCTCTCTCTCTCTCTCTCTCTCTCTCTCTCTCTCTCTCTGTAATTCTTTCAAATAAATAAGTGAATCTTTAAAAAAAAAGACAAAGCATTGTGTTGCCACCTGCTCCCATGGCCATGGAAAATAAAGCAAGCCAGCAAGGCCTGGTTTGCCTTGCTGTCACCACAGGGAGCAGGCATAGAACATGACCTGAAGGTGACATCGTGGGTAATGGTCAAGGCACACTACCCATGCAAGGAAGGGGCCACTACCTTGTTCACTGAAACATTTGACTTAGCTTTTAAGCCAATGCTAACCGCTCCCATATTCCTACCTGTGGAGGAATACTTGACAAAAGCTGTGGCCCACCAAGGCTGGTGTTAAGAGGCTGGGATGACCCCTTTTGCCAGCTGTAGTGTTGTCTCAAGAGAAATTCCTTGCCACTATCCTACCCAATACTTAGGTTTTATCATTGTTGGTGCCACTTACTTCTTTGCCTAATTGTTCTTAGGTTAGTGGCTGCAAATACTCTGGTGAACTAGGCACATACCTTTGCAATGGTAGCCAACCCATCAGCTTATTAGATACGCACCGAGTTACCCATCAGCTCTGCAACTGGACAGCCTTGCTCATTTTATTTGATATTGCATCCTCACTCATCATTGCTGTTACAGCTTACACAGTTGTTATGGAATTTGGATACAATGTTCCACCTCTCTTGCACACACCTGACACAGGGATTCTCCCAGAAGGTAACTGACATGTAGAGTCTGGGGTGAGGATTGTGAGGCTAGGGTTGGAGTGCTGGGAAAATGAAGTCAGGCTCCCTCCCTGTCGTCTCTATTGCTGAGCCTTGAAGCTGATACAGGTCTGCCATTTAACTGCTTGGCTGCCTGTTATTGTGTATAAGCAGATTTAAGGTACTGGGGCACAGCTGAGCACAGAACCTCTGTGTGTGTGCTACAGTGAGGATAAAGGCGGATCCTCTGTGTGTTCTCACCTGCTGCTGCGAGAAGAAAGAGGCATGAATCTGTAGTTGCTCTGCAGCTGTTTTCAGGCCTGTTGACATCTGGAGCTGGGCTCCTGCATTACAGGCATACAACGCCAAAGCACGACCGCTGTTTGTTGTACAAGGCCAGCCGGTTGGGCGAGAACTGCTCATCTCACCCAGTCAGGCTGCTGCGGTGAGAACTCCCCACCAGTGGCCTTTCAGACTAAGACCTGCAGTTGCTGAGCTGCGCACGTGCTTTCCCTGAGACTCAGGTGGAGAGAGGCTCTGTGAAACAAGCCTGTTAGCCAGGGCTTGCCCCTGCTTCACTTGCACCCTCGTCAAAACAAGTGGTTTTCTCCTGATCAAGCCTATTTTCTGGCTTATGGAGGGCTGTTACAAGTTAATGCCTTTTCATGAAAAGCCAAGACACTGTGGCAAAAAATGACCTACATGCCTACATGAAAGATCTCTATGTGTGAGATCCCAGTGAAAAGAAGGGACCATCAAAGAAGGAGGTACCTTTCTCTGAAGGGAGCAGAGAACTTCCACTTCGATTATGGCCTTGTCTAAATAATGTCGGAGTTTGTGGACTCAAGGTTCCATAGCCTTGGCAGCTCATGACAAGAGCCTCGGGTGATTACTGACATCATAAATAAGAGTGTCAGTTGTTAAATCAACAACAGGAGTCACTGTGCACTTGCTCCCCATGTAGGACCTCTGTCCTTAATGAGTGGTACTCTGAGAATTAATGGTAAAACTAGTCTTCAAACAGTACTTTATACTTTGTGTGTCTGTGTGGGTGCAAACTGTTGAAATCTTTACTTAGTATAGAGTTGATCTTCTGTATATAAAGATAATTAAAAATGAATCTTAATGAAGAATGGAATGGGAGAAGGAGTAAGAGGTGGGACAGTTTGGGGGTTAGAGGGCGGGTATGGGGGGAAGAACCGCTGTAATCCAAAAGTTGTACCTATGAAATTTATATTTATTAAATAAAAGCCCTCCTCTATAAAAAAAAGTTAATGCCTTTCAAAAAACTTATTTATGGGCCCAGCGCTGTGGTACTGAGGGTTAAAGCCCTGGCCTGAAGTGCCAGCATCTCATATGGGTGCCGGTTCTAGTCCTGGCTGCTCCTCTCCCAATCCAGCTCTCCACTGTGACCTGGGATAGCAGTAGAAGATGGCCAAGTGCTTGGGCCCCTGCACCCATGTGGGAGACCTGGAAGAAGCTCCTGGCTCCTGGCTTCAGATCAGTGCAGCTCCGGCCGTTGCAGCCATCTGGGGAGTGAACCAGCGGATGGAAGACCTCTCTCTCTCTCTCTGCTTCTCCTCTCTCTGAATATCTCTGACTTTCAAATAAATAAAATAAATCTTAAAAAAAAAAACTTATTTACTGCAAGTCATGTAAGACTTTACTGAAATTGCATCATCTTATTCAAACGGCTTTACTACGTCAAACTAATTTTATATCCTAAAATAGCCTAAAACTTTTTTTTTTATATTTTATGAATGTGCTATATACCTTGCCATACATGTGGAGACCCACACTGATTTCCAGGCTCCTGGTTTCAGCTTGGTCCAAACCCAACTGTTGTAGACATTTGGGGAGTCAGTCGGCAGATGGAATCTCTTCTCCATGTGTGTGTCTGTCTCTCTACCGCTCAGGCTCTCCTTTCCTGTCAATTTTTTAAAAATCCATACAAAATATAGCTATATATCACTTCTATACTTTTTTGGGGGATCCCACATGCTCTTTTTTAAATCCCAGCTTAGCCACTTACTCTTTTTGGCAAGTTAATCTTTTGTGTCTTAAGTTCCTCATTTGTACAGTGAATTAAATGTTGTTATATTTAATATTTTGAGGATTGAAAGTATTGCATACAGTAACTAGTACTTACCTAGTAGATACTTTGTAAGGTGAACTGATATTATTACTGACCTTGAGAACAAACTTCATGCTGTGTTAAACAAAACAAGATTAACAATTTGGGGGGCTCTGCTGTGGCTCAGGTTAATCCCTTGCCTGTGGCACTGGCATCCCATATGGGCACCAGTTCAAGTCCTGGCTGCTCTACTTCCAATCCAGCTCTTCTGCTGTGGCCTGGGAAAGTAGTGGAAGATGGCCCAAGTGGCTGGACCCCTGCCCTCGTATGGGAGACCTGGAAGAATCTCCTGGCTCCTGGCTTCTGATGGGCCCAGCTCCGGGTGTTGCAGCCATCTGGGGAGTGAACTGTCTCTCAGTCTCACTATCTATAACTCTACCTCTCAAATAAATAAATAACATCTTTTTAAAAAAATAATGATTTGTCTTGTGAGCAATACAAATTATAAAGCAACCAAGGTAGTGGAGAAATTTCCAGCCTTGGCGATCACAAGTTGTGCCCAGTTCTCTTTTTAGAACATTCTGTTCTAATATAATTGTCACTGCACTGGCCAGCTTGCCTCAATTCTTTTTTTGGTGTAATAAACTACAATTCAGAGATGAAAGTATGGATAGTAAAGCAAAGTTTATTTTATTTATTTATTTTTTTGACAGGCAGAGTTAGAGAGAGAGAGAGAGAGAGAGGTCTTCCTTCCATTGGTTCACCCCCCAAATGGCTGCTACGGCTGGCACGCTGCGCCCATCTGAAGCCAGGAGCCAGGTGCTTCCTCCTGGTCTCTCATGCAGGTGCGGGGCCCAAGCACTTGGGCCGCCCTCCACTGCCTTCCTGGGCCACAGCAGACTTTATTAAAGTATGTTCCAATGAAGGAACAAGCCAGTCAAAAGACTATGTGGTGCCCTTCTGGGTACTGGGCTTTTTTTTTTTTTTTTTTTTTTTTTAGATTTATTGATTTATTTCAAAGGCAGAGTTACAGAGAGGCAGAGGCAGAGAGAGAAAGAGCAGTCTTCCATCCGCTGGTTCATTCCCCAAATGGCAGCAACAGCCAGAGCTATGCCAATCTGAAGCCAGGAGCCAGGAGCTTCTTCTGGGTCTCCCATGCAGGTGCAGGGGCCCAAGAACTTGGCCCATCTTCTACTGCTCTCCTGGGCCACAGCAGGGAGCTGGATCAGAAGTGGAACAGCAGGGACTTGAATCAGTGCCCATAGGGGATGCCGGCACTGCAGATGGTGGCTTCATCCACTCTACTACAACACCAATCTCAAGGTTTAGGGCTTTTATCCCTAAAGTATGAGAGGCGTGGATTAGTGATGTTGCTGTGACTCTTATAATTAGCATTTGTGATTAACTGCGGAAGTTGCACATCTTTGGGCTCTGTGTGTGTGGCTATAAACCAGACTTTCTGGACTGGCCAAGCTCTCATTTTATCAGGATGTATGAACCACAAGTAAAACCAGAAAGTCGGCCATCTTGGGTGAGTCCCTTCGGAGAGCAGTGTTCTTGGTTTCACTCCTGCAGGAGGGTCTTGTGACCCCTTCATAGTTGCTCCTATCCAATTATCTGCCTGACGTAACAAGCCAAGGTTAAGGTGAGGCATCCTTGGTTAAGACAGCGAGGGATTATGCTCCTGGGAATCCATGACTGTGGCCCTGGGAGTCAATTTATGGATGACAATCTAGGAAATGTCACAGGACAGGCAGTCCTGTATTTCTTAACTTCTTAGACAGAAAAACAACAACAACAAGCCTCAACAGGCCCTAAATGGGTCAGAGCAAGTGAGGGAGAAAGTGATTCAGCTCAAGGAGGTGTGGAGGTTGACAATAGGAAAAGGAGTCACTTATGCCCAAACCCTAACCTAAAGGGCAGCTCTCATGTTTGCATTCCTGATTTATCTTCATATCTATACCTTATAAACAGGAACTTCCTCTGGATTGTCATATTTCAGATAAGACCCTCAGACCCTCACAGCTGCCTTCACCAATGAAGAAATGCCAACTCTGGCGGTGACTTCCTCGGACCCAGGAAGTTTGCTCAAAGTAGTCTGCGTGGACGTCTTGTGTTGTCTTTAAAAAGCTCTCTTTTGTTTTGATGTCCATGGGTGTGCCCACATTTTCCTTAGCTTGCAAACTCAGCTGCAACCATTTGTTATTCTGATTAAAATCTTTTATTCTAGAGGCCCTGCCCTTCTGCTATGGGCCAAGGAATCTTAATTTTCACTCCAGGTTGCTCCCACAGAGATAGGAACTCAAAGCAGAGGCATGACACATAGGACATGATGTATAGGAGTGAGATGTGTGAGTGTAGGCACCCTAGGAGAGACACCCATCATGAGTGGGCCAGAGAAAGCCTGAGGCACATCCCCAAGCCTGGTCAGAGGCAAAGGGGGCCTCTCCCCAGTCATCAGTTTCTTTTATGAGGTAGTGGGTGGTGCCTTAATCAAGAAAACAAACAGGGTAGGGGGGTCCTAGCTTGCCCGAAGCCTTCTGGGATGTTTATGGCACCTCCAGCTGGAGTTTAACTCCCTTGTGGTCTCATGGTGTCTCCTGGGCCCTGGATGAGACACAACCTGGGTGAGTATATCCTTGGTGAGTATATCATTAGATTGACAGGAGAAGGAACAAACTTAGAATGCAGGACTGGCAGATTCCAGCTCCCCTGTCTTAACTCCCTGCTGACCTTCCCCCCATCACTTCTGAGTTGAGTTTCATTTTTAAGTCGACAAAGGGTGATGCTGCCTTGACAGGCATACAAGTGTAACCTTCTAGTGGCCCATGTCCGGGGGCCTCTTCCCATGGGTCTGTGCTCACTCCTATGACTCGTGTTTCCTGGCTTGTGACATAAAAAAGAGAAAGGCTAATGCAGCATCTCCACCCATTTACAGCAAAGGGATTCCGTGAAAACACAAAAGGCGAGGTAGCACAGATGCAGAGCCCCCCAAACCGGCTCTGATCACAGACTGCACACAAAGCAAGTCACGGACGCCAGCGTGGTCGATGGAAGGAGGCGTTTGTTGCAAAGCGCCCAGCAGGGAGCCTGGCAGCTTTTGCTTAATTCCCAGGTTTCCTGAGGGTTGGGGGTGAAGGTTCTTGTAGACTGAAGATGGGGCTGAGGGATGCGTGTTCAGCTTGTGTTCTGGCTCCTGGTTGGTGTGCTGTGCTGTGGCTTTTCTCCGATCAGTTGGTGATACCAACTGATACCAAGTGGGCTCCAGTCAGTCTGGGGGCTACATGCAGGTGGTAATTACTTTTGGCTCCTGGCAAAGAATCCACTCAAGACTGAACATCCAGGTGTTATCTCTCAGGGAGATCAATGACCTCAGGAGGCTGGTGATTAGGGACCTTGCAGGGCTGGCTGCTCCCTCAGTGCAGTGGGCTAATATTTGTAACAGGTTGATTTGCAATCATAAAAGCAGGACAAGGAACTGAGCTGAGGGAGGGAGGCTAAGACCTGATGGTATATAGCTTCTGCATTTAAGGCTCTGTACAGGGCTCGGTTTCAGTCTAAGAAGAGAGGAACTTTTCTGGCAGAAGAGGAAATGTCAACATCAGCCTATGTGTGCGAGAAGGGCCTAAGGAAAACAAAGCACCCGCAAAGGGCAAGAATGCAATAGCCTCCAGCAGCCTTGGAAGCTGCCCAGGATTCCACACAACAGAGTCCTGCCCACACCCCCATAACTTTACAGGTGGTCCCAGCCTTCCCCCAAGGAAAGCTCCCAGGAGGATCCTCTCTGCTCAGCACCAGATGGGTTCCCCAGCCTGGTGACACTGGGCGACAAAACCTTCCCAGTCTTCCCCCAAGGCAGGCACCCAAGGGGCAGCGCCTCTGCTCTGTGCCAGGTGGGCTCCCCCGTCTGAGCACGGAGTAGTGAAACCTAGGGGGGAATTTTACCTAAGTCACACCCAGCAAAGCCTTTGTCCTGGAGAAGAGGGAGAAGGGGGAGGAGAAACAGGGAAAACCTGGGCCCCATCCCCTTGTAAGCCCCAGGGTGAGCACAGACTGCACATTCCGGTCTCAGCTCTTTCCTGAGCCGCCGCCTGGCTGTATTCTCTCCATTAAACCATGTGGTGGTCCCAGGGGAAACTCCTTCATGCAGTGCTAACTGGGCTACCCCATCTGAGAGCACCGGGTAATAAAACCATGGGAGAAATTTTACCTAATTGACACTGAGCAAACTCCGTCCAGGAGGAGGAGAGGAAGAACTGGATCCCGAGCCCTGGTAAGCCCCAGGCTGAGTAGACTGCACGCCCAGCTCTCGGCTCTTTCCTGAGCCGCCCGCCCGGCTGTCAGGTGTATTCTGTCCATCAAACCATGGCGCCTGGCTTGCCCCAGGCTGAGTGAGTGGACGCTCTCTCTCCGATCTGTCTGGAGAGGGGCCCATTCGTTCTGACGGATGCCCTACCCCATTCAGCCTTGCTGCCCTGCAACCACTCCTCTCTGTCTCACGTCTGAACTCTTGCTTGTGCGAAGACAGGGACCTATTCCACTCATCTCTGCTGATATTTTTGGTGAGCCAGGCAGGTGAGAAGGAGACAAAGGGGGGGCGGGGATATCTTCCATCCACTGGTTCAAAGGCAGTTTGAATCAGCTGGATCCAAGATGGTACTTAACCTGCTCTCAACCCAAAATAAAGCTTCATGTACCCTCTCCTTGCTGCTCTCTTTAATAATAACCCTCTTGCTTTTATTTTGCTGGCTTGCAACTGATTTTTTTTTTTTTGGACAGGCAGAGTGGACAGTGTAAGAGAGAGAGAGACAGAGAGAAAGGTCTTCCTTTGCCATTGGTTCACCCTCCAATGGCCACCGCGGCCGGCGCGCTGCGGCCAGTGCACTGTGCTGATCCGAAGGCAGGAGCCAGGTGCTTATCCTGGTCTCCCATGGGGTGCAGGGCCCAAGCACTTGGGCCATCCTCCACTGCACTCCCGGGCCACAGCAGAGAGCTGGCCTGGAAGAGGGGCAACCGGGACAGAATCCAGTGCCCCGACCGGGATTAGAACCTGGTGTGCCGGCGCCGCTAGGTAGAGGATTAGCCTAGTGAGCCGTGGCGCCGGCCACAACTGATTTCTATCCCTTGCAGAAGCCAAGGGCTCTCCTGAGGTCACGGTAGTCCAACAGGGTCCCTGCTTTCTGGTTTCATAAGGAGTCACAAAATCTCCAGGCAAAGCAAGACTTGACAGAGAATTTTGTTCTCTTCATTTGCTGCTAAATAATCTAATTTTTTCCTGGGGAATGAGCACACAGATGCTTGCTTAGTTAGTCACAGCCTATTTCATTCATCTATTCCTTCCTGGGAAGGATGACATAAGAGGGTCCTCATAAGCAGACACAACTGAGAGCAGGATGCAAAACCCAAATGAGCAGTACAGACACGATCTGTATTAATTAGCCATGGGTCCAGGAGTTTAAACCCCAGCATCTACACTCATTATAACAAGTTGTGTAGCAAATTGTTAATTCTGTTTTCATGGCCCTTGGTATTTTTTTTAAAGATTTATTTATTTATTGGGCCGGCGCCGCGGCTCACTAGGCTAATCCTCCCCCTTGCGGCGCTGGCACACCGGGTTCTAGTCCCGGTCAGGGCGCCGGATTCTGTCCCGGTTGCCCCTCTTCCAGGCCAGCTCTCTGCTATGGCCCGGGAGTGCAGTGGAGGATGGCCCAAGTGCTTGGGCCCTGCACCCCATGGGAGACCAGGAGAAGCACCTGGCTCCTGCCTTCGGATCAGCGCGGTGATAAAATAAAATAAAATTTAAAAAAAGGTGTATTTATTTATTTGAATGTCAGAGTTACACAGAGAGAAGAGAGGCAGAGAGAGAGAGGTCTTCCATTCACTGGTTCACGCCCCAGTTGGCCACAATGGCCAGAGCTGCGCCAACCCGAAGCCAGGAGCCGGGAGCTTCTTCCAGGTCTCCCATGCGGGTACAGGGGTCCAAGGACTTGGGCCATCCTCTACTGCTTTCCCAGACCACAGCAGAAAGCTGGATCGGAAGTGGAGCAGCCAGGTCTCGAACCGGTGCCCATATGGGATGTCGGCGCTTCAGGCCAGGGCGTTAACCTGCTATACCACAGCGCCAGCCCGGCCCTTGGTATTTTTAAGCTATAGTTCACTGTTGCCAGATAAATCTTTCCTGAATTCAACACACAAACACACACTACCCCTAACTCAACAACACACACTACCCCTAACTCAGGAGCTCAAGTGCTAATGGAGTCATAACCCAGATCTCTGGGGTCATCAGGTGATTTCCCAAATGCACTCCCTTAGGGCCACTAAATGAAGTAAACCATGACTGTCTGTGTGAAGTGTCTTCATACGGCATTTCTTTTCTTTTTAATTTTTTAATTTATTTACATTGGAAAGGCATAGAGACAGAGGTCTTCCATCTGTTGGTTCACGCCCCAGATGCCAGCTGAGGCTGGGCAGGCTGAAGTCAGGAACTCAAATTGGGTCCCTCATACAGAAGCCAAGAACTTGGGCCATCGCTTGTTGCCTCCCAGCATGCATTGGCAGGAAGCTGGGTAGGAAGCAGAGTGGCGAGGCCTTGAATTGGCACTCTGATATGAGAGGGGGGTGTTACAAAGCAGCCGCTGCTCTGTAACCCATGCTGCCACAATGCCTGTTCCTCCTGAGTCACTTTAGATTCTGCCTTCCCTCTTAGCCCCAAATGAAGCTGGAACATCTTTATCTCTATTTCTGCCCTCTCTCCTCCATCTTCATTGGAGAATTTTTTTTAAAGATTTATTTTATTTATTTGAAAGACAGAGTTACAGAGAAAGGTAGAGAGAGAGAGAGAGAGAGAGAGAGAGAGAGAGAGAGAGAGGTCTTCCATTCGCTGGTTCACTCCCCAGATGGCCACAACGGCTGGAGCCATGTGATCCGAAGCCAGGAGCTAGCAGCTTCCTCCAGGTCTCCCACATGGGTGCAGGGACCCAGGCACTTGGGCCATCTTCCACTGCTTTCCCAGGCCATAGCAGAGAGCTGGATTGGAAGAGGAGCAGCCGGGACTAGAACCGGCGCCCATATGAGATGCTGGCACTTCAGGCCAGGGCTTTAACCTACTGTGCCACAGCACTGGCCCCTTCATTGGAGAATTTCAGTAGTCCAGTTTTCCCTTCTCCTAGTGTTGGACAACCCTAATCCAAGAAAATAACAATCAGAAATATTATTTATGAGCAAAGCAAGTGGGAAGCATGTGGCATTTCACACTCCCCAGTGACATGTGATAGGCATTGTTACCTCTGTTAGAGGAAGCTCTGGGAGGTGAATTGATTTGCTTATGAAAACACAGGTGGTGAGTAGCAAAGGCAGAATTCAAGCCCAAATTTGCAGAATTCCAAAGCCAACAACTCAGCCACCACGGATGCCACCTGCCTCCCCACGTTGCGGTCAGAGGTTTCTGCTAAAAGGCAAACCTCACCACACTGCTTCCTGACTCAACTGTTGAATCGCACCCAACTGCAGCATTTGTCTATTTTTTTTTTTTTTTTTTTTGGACAGGCAGAGTGGACAGTGAGAGAGAGAGAGACAGAGAGAAAGGTCTTCCTTTTGCCGTTGGTTCACCCTCCAATGGCCGCCGCGGTAGGTGCGCTGCGGCCGGCGCACCGCGCTGATCCGAAGGCAGGAGCCAGGTGCTTATCCTGGTCTCCCATGGGGTGCAGGGCCCAAGCACCTGGGCCATCCTCCACTGCACTCCCTGGCCACAGCAGAGAGCTGGCCTGGAAGAGGGGCAACCGGGACAGGATCGGTGCCCCGACCGGGACTAGAACCCGGTGTGCTGGCGCCACAAGGCGGAGGATTAGCCTAGTGAGCCGCGGCACCGGCCCAGCATTTGTCTAATTTTTAAAAAGCAGCATGCTGGGCCCAGCAGCTGTTGTGACACCCATGTAGCAGAATGTTACATTGGAAGTCCACGCTGCAGGGACGAGGTGAGAGCTTTTTTACGGAGCGTGGCCTCAAAGCTGTTCCTGTGCAGCCCAAGGTTGTAAAAAACTTTCGGTGCACGTAATGAGAAGTGAAAGGCCTAATTACTGCTGGTTAATAAGGCAATGTGCCTCAACATTAATAGTGATTTTGTATTTAGTAGTTATGCCACGTAGTGCGTTAGGACAAGTGCACCATGATTAGAAACAAAGGAGTCAAGTAGTGCCAATAAGCATTTCACAAAATCAACAAAAAGCACTTTAGACTTTGGCCCACCAGTCATTAGGGCAATTTACGAGGAGGCATTAAACGCTGACAAGAAACAGCACACCCTAGACAAGATAAAACAAAGGGAGCTGAGGTGTTAGCTTTAGAGAGCTGAGGTGTGATTTAGGTTCTGGGTTATGAAGTTTAGGCAGCATGGGGATAAGAAAGCTACATTCAATCTTACATAGGTGATATATGAAACTTGGGCTAACAAGCACCACCATCTGATAACTCCCCTGTCCCAGGTTCTCCTAATGAGAGGTTAACTAGTAACCTGACCTTTACCTTTTCTTAAAAGTAGGACTGCGAATCATCACTACAACGTCTCCCTGTGTCCCTTGTAAAGTTAATCATGTAACCCCATTAGCCTTAACAAGTTTTTGTAATCTTGGAATTTCTTTTGTCTTCAGCAATGTAAGCTTCCCTATATAAACTCTGGTTTTCCCGCCAATAAACTGCAGGCAGGCAGACAACTGCAGCAACAGCATACTCAAAAAGTGTGTGTGTCTGTCATTCCCCTCGCCGATTCCTGTTCCTCCTGTGCTTTCGCCCCTCGTTCCCCTTGGGTCTGGTGACTCCGTGAGAGCCGGTCCGCGGCAGCAGCAGAAGTGTCAGCGTTGTGGCACAGTGGGTGAAGCCATCTCTTGTGATGCTGGCATCCCATAGCAGAGTGCTGGTTCAAGTCCTGGCTGCTCTGCTTCTGATCCAGCTCCTCGCTATTGCATCTGGGAAGGCCGCAGAAGTACTTGGGCTCCTGTCATCCTTGTTGGAGACCAGGATGGAATTCCTGGCTCCTGGCTTCGGCCTGGCCAACCCCTGGCTCTTGTGGCCATTTGGGGAGTGAACCAGTGGATAGAAGATTCTCTCTTTCTGTTTCCCTGCCTCTCCTCTGTAACTCTGCCTTTCAAATAAATAAAGCTTTTAAACAAAACGATGACCTCTAGGGAGTGCTACGCTGCCATCATAAACCTTGTTGAGGGGCTGGCGATGTGGCACAGCAGGTTAAAGCCCTGGCCTGAGGTGCCGGCATCCCATATGGGTGCCGGTTCTAGTCCCTGCTGCTCCTCTTCCTATCCAGCTCTCTGCTGTGCCCTGGGATAGCAGTAGAAAATGGCCTAAGTCCTTGGGCCCCTGCACCCTCATGGGAGACCCGGAGGAAGCTGCTGGCTTCTGGCTTCGGATCTGCGCAGCTCCGGCCTTTGTGGCCATCTGGGGAGTGAACCAGTAGATGGAAGACCTCTCTCTGTCTCTACCTCTCTCTGTAACTCTTTCAAATAAATAAAATAAATCTTTAAAAAAATAAATAAACCTTGTTGAGCCTTTGACACTATAGGCTACAAGTGTGTCTAATTTTGATAAGAATAAAAACTAATAAGACGTGTTAACACTGATAGGAGAAGTATTACAATTTTAAGAAAATGTTGCATCACAATCAAATCATTATTTAGAAATTAGTGCTTTTTCATTGTGGCTGGACTTTACCTTGGAGACATGTTCCTCCTGCTCCACCCATTGTACAGACAGTGATTTGCCCATGGGCACACTCCTGTTTCACAGCACGGCCATCTCTCCACCTGCTGTTGCAGTGGCCTTTTCTTTATGAACGTGAATCCTTCATCTCTGGTTATATAATACCCTTGCTCAGTGAGCAGACAACTGCTCAGTGATCTAAGCTCTTTCTCAAGAAACCCATTAATGGCAGTAGGTGAAAAGGTAGGAAAAAGAAAAACCATGAAGATTTAAAAAACAGCACTCAGATACAGCCTTGCAAAGGAAATTGAGGCTGACTGTAGAGTGGGTGCTCCCAGGCCATGAAGAATTCACTCCACTAGATTTGACTTTCACCTGTCACATGGTGATCAGCTTGGAAGCGTTTGGCTCGTGGGCTGTACCCAGGTGTCAAGAAGTCAGGACTGACACACAGCTTTGTTACTGCTCCTGGTGACCACCGGGATTTTTTTTTTTTTTAAAGATTTATTTATTTATTTGAAAGAGTTACACAGAGAGAGGAGAGGCAGAGAGAGAGAGAGAGAGAGAGAGAAAGGTCTTCCATCCTATGGTTCACTCCCCAGATGGCTGCAACGGCTGGAGCTGCACCGATCCAAAGCCAGGAGCGAGGAGCTTCTTCTGGGTCTCCCATGTGGGTGCAGGGGACCTATGACTTGGACCATCTTCTACTGCTCTCCCAGGCTGTAGCAGAGAGCTGGATGGGAAGTGGAGTGGCTCGAACCGGTGTCCATATGGGATGCTGGCACTTCAGAGCGTTAACCTGCTGTGCCACAGCGCTGGCCCCGACCACTGGGATTTTTACACAAATTAAAATTGCTCTTAGAATTTGGGGTACTTGCATGCTGGAGCACCAATTCAAGTCCCAGGATGGCCCAAGTGCTTGGACTCCTGCTACCCACGTGGGAGACCTGGGTGGAGTGCCTGGCTCCTGGCTTCAGAGTGGGGCAACTGGGGGTTTTAAAGCCATTTTGGAAAGTGAACCAGCAGATGGAAGATCTCTGTCTCTTCCTCTTTCTGTCACTCTGCCTTTCAAATAAAATAAAATAAATCTTAAAAAATAAAAAGAATTTGGGGTACTTGACTGGCTTTAAAAAAATCTGTCCGGGGCAGGTGTTGGGGTACAGTGGTTAAGTTGCTGCTTCAGTCACCCACATCCCATGTTGGGGTGCCTGGTTCAAGTTCTGGCTACTCTGTGCTTCTGATCCAGCGTTTGAGTTCCTGCCACCCATGTGGGAGACCCAGACCTGGCTTTGGCCTAAGCCAGCCCCTACTATTGTGGGGAGTGAAGTGGTAGATGGGATATCTATCTTCCCCTCTCTGTCATTATGCCTTTCAAACAAATACATGCATATATAAAGAAATACATTTTTAAAAAAGCAAGTCTATTCAATTTTCTTGCTAACTTTTAAGACTCCAAACAATACAAAGGGTAGGTTTGATGATGTCTATTTTGTTATTTATTTGCTTGTTTCTTCTCCCTCATAGTTGATTTTCAAACAACAGCAGTTTTCAAACTCACATTTGCTTAAAAAATACTTCCGCTAACAACCATATCCACATCACCAAAATTACCGTTAACGTTTTACTATTCCTGCGTCAGTATATACCCAGCCGTGCAGCTGTCCCTCTCTCAGTGCATCTTGTTTCTGCCTGTGTTTCATAGCAGGTTGCAGGCTTCAGTGTAATGTCCTCCAAATACTTCGCCATCACAGCATTAACAAAATTCAGTGATTTTTATGATTGCTGTTTGTTTTCTTTTTTGAGGTAAAATGTACATAAACAAAATGCACAAATCTTAAATGTACCATTTCATAAGGTGCCACAAATATACATGCAACCTAAACTGTTACCAGAACTCCGAACCCCACCATCACCCACAGAAATCCCCTCATTCGTCTTCCAATAAGTCTCTACCCTCGAGAGGTCATCGCTGCTGTGAAAATTTTCGACCAGAGGTTAATTTTCCCTGTTCTGGAATTCCTATCATTAGAATAATACAATATATACGCTTTATGCAAGGTTTCTCTTATGCAATATATTGTTTTGAGATTCATTCATGGTACTTACTGTGTGTCCCAGCAGTTTGTTTCTCTTTGTTTCTGAATAGTAGCCCATTGTGGGAAGAACATAGCTTGTTATTCATTCTCCAACTGACCGGCAGCTGGGCTATTTCCAGTTTGGGGCTCTTATGAACAAAGCTGCTATTAATGTTCTCGTACGAGTCTTTTTGTGGACATTTGTTTTCCATCGTCTCGGGTAAACAGCTAGGAATGGGATTTGTAGGTCATACTATACGCATACTACTGTTTTCACAGGACACTGTCAGACTTTTTCCAAAGTGGTTGTACCACTTCAGACTCCCTGCAGGAAAGCACAAGAGTTCCCATTACTCTGCACTTCCAAGGATGTCTGCCGACATAACCAGACTGAGGGATTTAACTCTTCACGTATGCACCAAACTTGTAAATACCCAAATGGTGGGCAACCTTTAAAAACTAACAGGTAGGGGCAGG
Organism: Lepus europaeus; assembly: GCF_033115175.1. Classification (NCBI taxonomy): domain Eukaryota; kingdom Metazoa; phylum Chordata; class Mammalia; order Lagomorpha; family Leporidae; genus Lepus; species Lepus europaeus. Next base: position 139,642,133 of record NC_084828.1, read on the forward strand.
TGTTCGGGGCAATGGGTAAGCCACCACTTGGCATACCCTCAACCCATACTGGAGTTCCTGGTTCAAGGAAATCAGGAAAGGTTCCAGCTCCCTTCCTGATTCCAGTCTCCTGCTAATGCACACCCTGGGAGGCAGCTCAAGTAGCTGGGTCCCTTCCCTCCCTGTGGGAGACCCAGATGGAGCTCCCTACTCCTGAATTTGGCCTGATTCAGCCTTGGCTGTTGGCATTTGGGGAGTAAACAAGTGGATGGGGAATTTTTCTCTCTTTCTCCATTTCAAAAAAAAGTATAAACAATATTTTGTTAAGAGTATCTATACTTGGAAAAACAAAACAAAAACTCCTAACACTGCTAATATTAAATACTAACTGAATTCAACCAGATTAGGAAACAGTTTCTCTAAGTAGAAAAGCTTTAAAAAATGTGTTTAAAATGCTAAATAAGTGGATAGAAAACATATATGTGAGGATAAAATTTCATCTATGAAAAGTAGTATGGCATACTTTATACACACACAAACACACACACACACGCACGCACACTCAGAAATTTTTTAAAAGAGGCTTCTTGGTTGTAAAGAAAATGTATGCGGAGAATGGCCTTGGAGAGAAGAAACAGGGCAAGTGGACTTCTACTGAGGATTCCAAATCAGCACACACACTTGTTCATTTCACGATGTGATAATTTGTGCATGGACGTTCATAGGTGCATCTTCAGGTTATCTGATGAGTCCAAACTTGAGTTAGAAAGATGTCAGCCCTGCCAGTGGCTCAGGACATAAGTAAGAGGTCATTCCGGAAGCCTGCAAATGACTCCATGTGTTCAACAAACATCCCACCCCTGCTGTGTGGTTGGTGGTGTTAATAGAAAGATTAAGGAAGGGGTGCGGGAGCTTAATGGGATGCATGCCATTAAGGGGAGGCAGAGCCCCGATGAGGCCCACTGGTGCACAGCAAAGGGCTCAAGCCTCTGGGAAAGTCCTTCCATGAACAGGACAATGAGTGGAGCGTTTCTCCCTAATTCCTCACATTAACAAGTGCAGAGTCCACGGAAAACTCTTGAGAGCAGCGTGGTGAGCAGCCACACACCCATCACCCAGGTTCACTTGTGGATGTTTTGTGCCTTTCACTGATTTTCTTTCCTTCCCTTTCTGATATGTTCTGTCTGAATCCTTAGGCATAGTTTCCTAGGAACAAGGGCATTCTCCTATAAAAACACAGATTATCACACAGATTATAAGGAACTTTAACCTGGATACAATTCTACAGCTAATATATAGGACATAGTCAACTCTCCCCAATAATCAAATCGCTCCCCCCCCCCCATCTAGAATCAAACTAGGAATTGGATTAGCATTGAATCTAGTTGTCATGTGTCTTTAATTTTCCTTAATCTGACTTAAGTCCTCAACCTATTTCTTTGAATCACGTCAATATTCTTGAAGTTTCCTTGTCAGCTGTTACACACAGTGTCCCTCAGTTCGGATCTGTCCAGCTGTTCTCACACGATTAGATTCGGATTAGATTCTTGGGGCAAGGGTTCAAGTTTGGTAGTATTAAGCAAGTATTGACAAGTAGTGAGAGACATGTTTGAGATTTATACTCAGAAGAGCTTCAATAAGGAAGGAGATGCAATGGCTGATACTTGGTTAAAAGGAGGAAGCTCCGCCCACCACCTTCCACGCTCAAAGTCAAATCAAGAGAAATGCTGCCTAACAGTTAACAACAGCAACCCAAAGAGACTCGATTCACCGCCATTTCTGAAATCAGGGAAGCTGAATCCCATGGTCCTTAGAGCAGTAAGCTCCTGCTATGCAAGGAAAGAGCCACTTAGGAGAAACTGAGACCTTTGTGTGCAGAGGTCACCCCCCATGGCACTACTAGACTTCTCGCTTTTGTTTGTACAGCAGGTAGCCTTGGCACCAGGCCGTGGCTCCATCTGGGTGAGAGAGTAGATGCATTTCTTGTGAAGGACAATCAAGATGGTGTCTTCCTCAGGGGCAAAGATTGGGCACAGTTTCCAGAATGGGGGTTTCGGATGCTCAGTGCTACTGGGCTGTGATGCAGACCTCTGCCTGCCCAGCACACCCCTAGTCTTGGGCAAGAAGAACCCATGTGAGCTTGAAGCTCATGTGGCCTGCTGGGCCCAAATCCTTTGGGGCCTGTCTTTGTAAAGTGGCTGGACACCCATGTGTGTGGCAAGCTGACCTAGCAGCCGTAGTAGTCATGGTGCCCAGGGACTGTTTGTCACTACATCACCCACCAGCAAGAGGAAGTGCTGAATTCACAACACTCATGTGTGGTGGGAACCCTGAGCTGAGAAGTCAGCATTACAAGTCCTCTGAAGTTGGCCGGCGCCGTGCCTTAACAGGCTAATCCTCCGCCTTGCGGCGCCGGCACACCAGGTTCTAGTCCCGGTTGGGGCACCGGATTCTATCCCGGTTGCCCCTCTTCCAGGCCAGCTCTCTGCTATGGCCCGGGAAGGCAGTGGAGGATGGCCCAAGTCCTTGGGCCCTGCACCCGCATGGGAGACCAGGAGAAGCACCTGGCTCCTGGCTTCGGATCAGCACGATGTGCTGGCCGCGGCAGCCATTGGAGGGTGAACCAACGGCAAAAAGGAAGACCTTTCTCTCTGTCTCTCTCTCTCTCTCTCACTATCCACTCTGCCTGTCAAAAAAATAAAAATAAAAAAGTCCTCTGAAGCCAGAGAAAACGTCAAGGCGCTGGCAGAAGTAGACACGGAACTGCTCTATAGGGGTGCTTCATAACCACCCACAGAATTTCCATGGAAAAGAGTTTCACCAAAGAGCATTTTGCAGTTCCAAAGCTGAAAAACCACAGTAGAAAATGTACTGACTCTGCTCTCAGGCTGAACAAACGTTGGCCTTGAGCTAACAGAGTTCTTTTTCATATAAACATGGGGTAACAGTTCTGGAACTGGCTTAGTTGTGTTCTACGATTGCTTGAATTACTAAATACATGTGGATGGTGGGAGCAAGGTTTCTCACTGGCAGAGAAGGGAGTTACACATATGGAAAAGGGGAAAGATCATGTGAATCTTCTACGCTGGAACAAAATTGGAGGCACTGATATAAACTAGGGGTTCTTAGACGGATGGATTCAAACATAGATCTATAAATAGATGTATGAGCATTTTTAAAATATTTATTTTGTATTTACTTGAAAAGCAGAGTTACAGAGACAAGGGTGTGAAGAGAGAGAGAGAGAAAGAGAGAGAGAGAGAGAAAGAGAGAGAGAGATCTTCCATTTGCTGTTTCACTCCCCAAATGGCTGCAACGGCCAGGCAGGGCTCAGCTGATCTGAAGCCAGGAGCCAGGAGCTTCTTCCAGGTCTCCCATGTGAGTGTAGGGGCCCAAGCACCAGGACTATCCTCTGCTGCTTCCCCAGGCACATTAACATGGAGCTGGATTGGAAGTGGAACAGCTGCGATTTGAACCAGTACCCATACCCACTATGCCACAATGCCGGCCCCGATATATGAATATTTTAAAAAATTGTGGAAAAACAGAAATAAAAGTTTGGGGTAGGTGTTTGGCCCAGGAATTCAGGTGCTGATTAGAATGCCCAGGTCCCACATTGTAGTACCTGAGACACTGGCACCCCATATGAGCACTAGTTAGAGTCTCAGTTGCTTGACTTCTGATCCAAAGCTCCCTTCTGATAGCCTGGAAAAAGTAGCGGAAGATGGTCCAAGTGCCTGGGCCTCGGCCACCCATGTGAGCGACCCAGATGGAACTCTAGGTTCCCAGCCATTTGGGAAGTGAATCGGTGGATAGAAGATCTCTCTTTCTCTGTCTCTCCTTCTCTCTGTAATTCTGCCTTTCAAATAAATACCTACATCTTTTTAAAAATAAATACCCAAATAGCCCGTGGCACAAAAGATGTTCCCAACTCCTGAAGGACCCAGAAGCAACCATACCCCTATAGCCATTAGCTTAACTAGAACACAAATTGTAGTTTCTAAATGCCATGTTCAGGATGGGCACTGTGGCTCAGCAGGTTAAGCTGTTGCTTGGAACACCCACATCCTGCATCAGAGTGCCTGACTCAAGTCCCAGTGATGCCACACTTCTGATCCAGCTTCCTGCCAATGTGCATCCTTGGAAGCAGCATTTGATGGCTCAAGTACTTGAGCCTCTGCCTTCCATGTGGGAAACCCAGATACAGTTCCTGGCTCTTGGCTCCAGCCTCGCCCAGTCTGAGCTCTTGTTGGTATTTGGGAAGTGAATTTTTCCTTTATCACTCTCTCTCTTTTTCTCTTTCTCTCTCTCTCTCCTTTTCAAATAAATAAAAATAAATATTTTTATGTTATTTTCTGATTACGGGTAGCAGAGCATTTTAAAGAAATGGCCATTCCAGACTGAGGTAGAATAGGGTGAAGGTGGACTTGGAACATCTTACTATTCCAGACATTAGGGAAGTGCACATGGGAAGTCAGGGCTCAGCACGAAGAGGTTCTTTCTGGATAAATGTGGGAGAATTTGAACGTTAATTAGTGAAGGTAATGACTGCAACTGACTATAACGGAAATCCACTAGTCTGCATTTATGTAAACAAACAACCAAATGGGAAAAAAGAAAAACTCTTTACTATACAAAGACAATGAATAAATGTGTAAAGGATAACAGAATAAGAAAAGGTCAGTCACAATTTAGCAACCATCTAAATAACTGATTACATAAGAATCATCAAAAGATGTTACAGTTACTGGGTGAAAATGTGAAGAGTGATAGGTTATTACATGATCTCAAAGTGTATTGGTCTGTTTTTGTTGCTATATAAAATGCCTGAGGCGGGGTAACTATAAGTTAAAAGTAAAGAGGTTTATTTTTTTGTTTCCAATTTTAGCGACTGAAGGGTCCAAACATCATGGCACCTGCTGGGCCCGGTAGCTATGTCTCAACATGGCGGCTCACATCACAGTGGAAGCACACAGAAGAGGGAGAGATCACATGGTGAGGCAGGAGGCAAGAAAATGGGCAGGGACCAGCATTGTTCCGTTTTTAGCAACCTACTCTCTCATGATCTACTTCACACTATGAGACCCCACCCACTCCATGAGCCCAGCATTACCTTAATTATGAGCAGGGAGCCCCCATGAATCCATCACCTTCCACTGGGCCCCATCTCTTGGTTTCCACGACATCAACACCATCACACTGGGGACCAAGCCTCCAGCACATGAACTTCTAGGGGATAAACTATATCCAAAGCACTGCATAAAGTGTCTCCTTGCAAGGTGTTTATTACTTTTTTTTTTTTTTTTGACATGCAGAGTTAGACAGAGAGAGAGAGAGAGATAGAGGTCTTCCTTCCATTGGTTTACCCTCCAAATGGCCCCTACAGCCGGCGCACCGCGCTGATCTGAAGGCAGGAGCCAGGTGCTTATCCTGGTCTCCCATGGGGTGCAGGGCCCAAGGACTTGGGCCATCCTCCACTGCCTTCCCGGGCCATAGCAGAGAGCTGGCCTGGAAGAGGGGCAACCGGGACAGAATCCGGTGCCCCAACCGTGACTAGAACCCAGGGTGCTGGTGCCACAGGCGGAGGATTAGCCTAGTGAGCCGTGGCACTGGCCAAGGTGTTTATTACTAACAAAATAAATCAGTCACTGTACAATGAAGAAATATGACTGACATCATTTAACCAAGTGACCAGCAGACACCACATGAGGCCGCTGGATGCCACACACTTGCGAATACGATGTACTGAGAAGCAGGGGTGGGACTAGGGCAAGGCAAGCCAGGCATCTAGGGCTGCCCTCACACCTGCACGGACCTGTGAGTATTTCCTGAAATTTTGCACTGTATTTATCTCACTTGCTTTAACCTGGACCATGTGGCTCCTGAGTTATTCTGGTCAAAAGTGCATGGCTTGAATCTCATCACGAGAAAACTTCAGACAAACCCAATATGAAGGACCTGCTACAAAATGGTGATGTCATTAAAGGCAGAAACAGCGAGCAATGGTCACAAGTAAATGGAGACTAAAGAAACATGAAGACTGAGTGCAGCACCTGGGGAATGAGACATATGATCCAGGATTTCCTTTTCCTGTAAGGGACACTCCTGTGCCAGTTGGTGAAATCTGAGTAGATCTGTAGATTAACTAGTAGTATTGTGTGTGGTGATTATGTAAGAATAAATTTGCTTGTAGAAAATGCGGACTCAAATATTTAGGAGCAACTTTTAAAAAATAGATGTACAGGTCGGGGCGTCGGATTCTGTCCCAGTTGCCCCTCTTCCAGGCCAGCTCTCTGCTGTGGCCCAGGAAGGCAGTGGAGGATGGCCCAAGTGCTTGGGCCCTGCACCCGCATGGGAGACCAGGAAAAGCACCTGGCTCCTAGCTTCGGATCAGCGCGGTGCGCTGCCCGCAGCAGCCATTGGAGGGTGAACCAACAGCAAAGGAAGACCTTTCTCTCTATCTCTCTCTCTCTCACTGTCCACTCTGCCTGTCAAAAAACAAAGAAACAAACAAACAAACAAAAATAGATGTACATGGATAGATGATAGAAAAAGATAAATGCAGTAATTAATTTGGAAGAATACAAATAGAGATTATATTGGAATTCTTTGTGCTATGTGGTAACTCCAAAATTATGCCAAAATAATTTTTAAAATCAAATATTGGGACAGCATTGTGGTTCAGCAGGTTAAGCCACTGCTTGGGATGCCTGCATCCCATATTGGAATGCTGGTTTGGGTTCCAGCTACTATATATTTCCGGTCCAGCTTCCTGCTAATGTGCCTGCGAGGCAGTAGATGATGGTCCTGTCTCCTAACTTCAGCCTGGCCCGGCCTGGCTGTGGGCGTTTGGAAGATAATCTCTCTTTTTCTCTTTCTCTCTTCCTTTCAAATAAATGACTAAACAAATATTTTAAAATATCAAATATTTAATAGTTCTCTAAGGAGAGAATGGGGAGAAGCAACATGCACAACATAGAACATTTTCTAGAATTAAAGGCCAAGGTCCTCAGGCTGATGGATCACAACATGTCCTAGGCAGGATAAATTAAAACTAAAATGTCACCTAGCAGGACCAGACATTCAATGTGAAAAGAAAATCTTAGAGCTGCCTGATGGAAAAGACAGAACCCACAAAAGATAGAGCACTAGGTTGGTAGCAGATTTCTCATGAGCAATTATGGTGCCAGAAGCCAACAGAACAATATTTTTCAAAGTGCAGAAACAACTGTCAAAATGTTATTAACCACGGTGAACAATGGTTTGAAAGAGAGGATATAATAAAGATGTTTTCAAGTATTGAAAAACTAAATATATCAGCTAATCAAAGAGCCTCATTGCACCTGTTATTTATTTATTTATTTTTTTGACAGGCAGAGTTAGACAATGAGAGAGAGAGAGACAGAGACAAAGGTCTTCCTTCCATTGGTTCACCCCCCAAATGGCCATACGGCCAGCACGCTGCACCGATTCGAAGCCAGGAGCTGAGTGCTTCCTCCTGGTTTCCCATGCGGTGCACTTGTTACTAATAAAACCTAAGTAAAAGGGAATTAACTCTGGGGCCAGTGCTGTGGTGTAGTGGGCTAAGCCTCCGCCTGCAGTGCTGTCATCCCATATGGGTGCCAGTTCATATCTTGGCTGCTCCTCTTCTCATTCAGCTCTTTACTATGGCCTGGGAAAGCAATAGATGATGGCCCAAGTGCCTAGGCTCCTGTACCCACGTGGGAGACCTGGAAGAAGCTCCTAGCTTCAGAGTGGCCCAGCTGTAGCCGTTGCAGCCATTTTAGGAGTGAACCAGCAGACGGGAGACCTTTCTCTCTGTTTCTCAAATAAATAAAATCTTTAAAATATATATGTGTGTGTATATATATTTCAATGGTTTTCATTATAATCACAGATATATGCAACCATCACTACGAACTTAGAACATTTGCCTCACCAAAAAAAGAGAGCTGGGTCACTCACTGGCAGAGGAACGGGAATGGCACTGGGCCCAAAGCTTCCAGCCAGCTCTGGTCTGGAGACCCACACTGCTCCCTGCTGCTTGCCTGTGCCCCCAGCCATCTCCCTCCCTCACCCTCCTCCCCACCAAGAGACACCTCCCTCCTGGGCATGTAAGTCCCACCCCAGAGTGCAGGGGACAAATGAAGGCATGCCTTGGTGACCCCCTCCTGCCACTGAGACAGATGGAGTAAAACCCAACAGACCTTGACTGAATCAGGCCGGCCTCTGCTGCATTCCCAGGTGCATCCCAGGGAGCAGGATCGGAAGTGAGCAGCCGGGACACAAACAGGCACCCATATGGGATGCTGGCTTTGCGGACAGGGGAGCTTTACCTGCTACGGCACAACGCTGGCCCCTCAAAATTGTTTTTTTTGGTTGTTGTTTCTAAATTCATTTATTGTGGTCAAACATGATGCTTACTCTTCTGATTTTATTGTGTTTTCATTTAGTGACCTGGAGTACACTCCACATTGAGAATTTTCCATGTGCACTTGAGGAGAATGTTTAATCTGCAGTTGTCAGATGGAATGTTGCGTAGATATCTATTAGGTCTACTTGGCTTGTAGTGTTGCTGTTCAAGACTTCCATGTCTTTGTTGGTCTCTAGCTAGTTGCTTTATTCATCATTCAAAGTGACATACTGAAATCCTGAACAGTTATTACTAAGTTGTCTATTTCACCCTTAAATTCTGTCAGTTTCGCTTCACGTATTTTGGGACTCTGTTGTTAGCTAGAATATGCTTACAACTGTTATATATCTCTGATGAATTTATTCTTTTTATCTCTGGTAACATTTTTGTTTTTATTTAAAGTCTACTTTTTTGATATTAGCATACTCATTCTGCTTCTTGTGGTGATTCTTTGCATAATATAGCCTTTTCTTTGATTTTCAATCTATTTTTAGCTGGATCTTGTTTTTTAATTCAGTTTGACCGTCTCTGCCCTTGATTAGATTGTTTAATCCATTCACATTTAGTGCTTTTACTGATGCAAGTGAAGTTATGCCTGCCATTTTACTTATTCCTAAGTATCTCATGTGTTTTTGTTCTCCTAGTCTTTTACAGCTTTCTTTTGCATTATGTGAACATTTTTAACAAAGTAGTTAAATGTCATTGATTACTCTTTCACTATATTGTGTGTGTGTGTGCTTAGTATATTCTCTAGGGCTTCCTGTACACATTTTGACTAACCAGAACCAATTTCACGTTTATACTAATTTAATCAAAATTATATATAGAAACATTACTCATATATGTCTTTTCTTTTCCCCTTTGTTTGGATTTATTGTTTTTTCTTTAAGGTTTATTTTATTTATTTGAAAGAGTTACAGAGAGAGGGAGAGACAGAGAGAAAGGTCTTCCGTCTGCTGGTTCACTTCCCAAATGGCTGCAACAGCTGGGCCAATCTGATGCCAGGAACCTGGAGCTTCTTCTGGGTCTCCCACATAGGTGCAGGGGTCCAAGCATTTAGGCCATCCTCCACTGATTTCTCAGGCACATTAGCAGGGAGCTGGATAGGAAGTGTAGAGCAGTCTGGACTCGAACCAGGACCCATATGAGATGCTGGCACCACAGGCCGGGGCTTTAACCTGCTGCAGCACAGCGCCGGCTGTTATACATAATGACGTACCTTCTTATCCATAGGGGATATGATTCAAGACCCCAGAGAAAGCATGAAACTGCAGAAAGTACTGGAGGTCAGGATTTGCTGTTTGTTGGGATCTGAGGTTGCTCCTCCACCTCTTTTACCCACCCTCTTTTTTTTTTTTTTTCTATTTTTTTTTTTTTTGACAGGCAGAGTGGACAGTAGAGGGAGACAGAGAGAAAGGTCTTCCTTTTGCCGTTGGTTCAACCTCCAATGGCCGCCGCGGTAGGCGCACTGCGGCTGGCACACCGCGCTGATCCGATGGCAGGAGCCAGGTACTTATCCTGGTCTCCCATGGGGTGCAGGGCCCAAGGACTTGGGCCATCCTCCACTGCACTCCCTGGCCACAGCAGAGAGCTGGCCTGGAAGAGGGGCAACCGGGACAGGATCGGTGCCCCGACCGGGACTAGAACCCGGTGTGCCGGCCTCCACCTCTTTTGTCTGCTTACCTCTATCGAATCAGCTGATCTACAGCTAAGCCTGTCTCTTCAGTCTCTTTCCATCTGCATTTTACCACAACCTTCTTTGCTTTGGAGAGTGTCCTTAGACTAGAACTTCCGAAAGCTCTGTGAAGTCAGTTCCTTTAGGAAGGGGTTAGGAGCTACCTGTTCTATAAAGCTAGAAACGTTATAGGAGCTATACAAACCCCTGAGTTAGGGCTCTGGACCTGGGACGGGTCAACGGCATGCTTTAGGAGACAAGATTGGGGGTGGGAACAGGGACAGTAGCCTAAGATCTTCTCATCTTACCTCTTCTCACGTGGAGCCCAACTTCGGAGCAGGACAAGAAAAATCAGGACCCCGGGATGCGTGTAGTGCCATGCTCAGGTAGAGCCTCCGCTCCAAATACAGACCTGGACCGAAGGAAGCACCCACCACTCAGTTACACCCACCCGGGCCTCAGCTTCAGCAACAGGTCATGGGAGTGCTTCCAGAAAACGAGGTAACATGACTATTGGCCCCCTAAAGTGGAAGTTGTAAAGGGACTGAAGAACAAGGCAGACAAAGCCAAAATAACACGAAGGGCAATTGACTGAGGGAATTACGGACAGAAGCCTGATTTGGGGCTACAGCCAGTAGTAAGGGACTTATGTATTGACCAAGGTGGTCCAAGGAGAACCTAAACGCACCAGAACTTTCTTGAGAAACAGTAACATTTCAGGTATTAGACAAGGGGCGTTCTGGACTCTGGCCTAGCAGGAAAAGCCTGGTACACTAGCTCCATGACTTTGTTTACCTTGAGAGTTACCTCAAGGGTAAGACAGCAGTTATGACATTAGGTCAAGTTGAATCCCTCCACTGGAGAGAGTTTGAGAAAAGCTAACATTGTGCTCTTAGCCCTCGGAGTGGGAGTTGAGGGGAGGGGGATCCTGTGCCCTTGGCTTCAGTCTGCAGTGGAGTTTCTTTCTCATTTAGCCAGGAGGAGGGGATGAAGGAAACTGTCTTGGTTCATGGATCTCTGACTCTTTCCTCACTGAGTTTTTATAGAACTCCTTGAACAGATGTTTCTTCTTCTACTGCTGCCTTTAAGACAACTTCCAGAGACTTTTCACAGTTGTTCTTTATAATTTCATCAGTTTTACTGGGTGGTGGGTCCTAGGGGCTCCTCCCAGCTGTCATGCCAAGTCAGAGTTCTCTGCTAAAGTGTTTGTATCCCATTGCTGCTTTAACAAATTACCACAAAGTCGGTGCCTTCAAATGTATCATCTTGTAGTTCTAGAGGTCAGTCTGAAAAATGTGTTGTGTGGGGTAAAATTAAGGTCTGGGCAGGGCTGTGTCCCTTCTCAAGGCCCGACGGTAGAATTCACCCCTTACTTATTGGGCATTGCCTAAAGTAGTCCCTAACAACATGGTGCCTGGCAGATGTTCGGGGGGCTTGTTTGCAGTCACTGTGGTTAAGCCACGCAAGATTGGGCCACCTGCAGGGATAGGTCCGCTTTAGTTCCGGACACATGGACAGTGCATGATCCCTATATGCCCCTGCGCGTGGTCCACCCGTGCCTGCATGACCTTTTTGCTGATTGGCTCCCCTACTGCGCATGTCTTTGGTAAGCTTTATAAGCCTGCACACTTCCTCAATAAAGTAGTTCCTGCTTCGACAGAACTCATGGGTGCTTGCTGCGGTGTGCTTGACCTGTCGACCTTACCTCTCCCATTTGCCTTGTCGGGGGGTGCTTGTACTGTCCCCTGCTGGTCAGGGACCAGCCTCAGGCTTAAGACCCCAACACTTACTTATTCCAGCTTCCAGGGATTGCCTGCATTCCCTGGTCATGGCCCCTTCCAACAATGCCATGACTCGCACTTCTGTCTGACTCCCTCTGTCATCACAGCTCCTTCTCTGATGCTCCTGCCTCTGTCTCTTCCTTGTAATGACTCTTGGATTACACCGGGCCATCTACATAATCCAGGATAATCTCCCCATCCCAACACCCTTAATTTTTTTTTAACTTTTATTTAATGAATATAAATTTCCAAAGTACAGCTTATGGATTACAATGGCTTCTCCCCCTCCCCAATAATTTCCCTCCCACCCGCAACCCTCCCCTTTCTCGTTCCTTCTCCCCTTCCATTCACATCGAGATTCATTTTCATTTCTCTTCTATACAGAAGATCAGTTTAGTATATATTAAGTAAAGATTTCAACAGTTTGCACCCACATAGAAACACAGAGTGAAAAATACTGTTTGGGTACTAGTTATAGCATTAAATCACAATGTATAGCACGTTAAGGACCGAGATCCTACATGAGGAGTAAGAGCACAGTGACTCCTGTTGTTGACTTAACAATTTGACACTCTTGTTTATGGCCTCAGTAATCTCCCCCGGCTCTAGTCATGAGTTGCCAAGGCTATGGAAGCCTTTTGAGTTCACTGACTCTGATCATATTTAGACAAGGTCATAGTCAAAGTGGAAGTTCTCTCCTCCCTTCGGAGAAAGGAACCTCCTTCTTTGATGACCCGTTCTTTCCACGGGGATCTCACTCGCCAACACCCTTAATTTAATCACATCGGCAAAATCCCCTTTTTCCTGTAGGGCAGTATCATTGCCAATTCTGAAGATCAGGACACGGACATTTATGGTAGCGGGGAAGATGCTATTATTCCACCTACCTAAGAGCAGTAACTTCCCGAGATCTCTCATTGTTACTTTTTCTCAGGGCTGATGAAAGGAGTCCAGCCACACAAAGCTTATTAGCATTTGGGGATGTTATTTAGATGAACAGGAAGCTCATGAAAGCACAGTTCCCCTGCACTAACATAAAGCCCATTTTTAAAACAAATGGATTTTGAGGCCAGTGCTGTGGCGTGGTGGCCTGGGCCTCTGCCTGTGGTGCTGGCATCCCATGTGGGTGCGGGTTTGTGTCCTGGCTGTTCTTCTTCTTTTTCTTTTTTTTTTTTTGACAGGTAGAGTTAGACAATGATAGAGAGACAGAGAGAAAGGTCTTGCTTCTATTGGTTCAGTCCTCTAAATGGCCGCTACAGCCGGCACACTGTGCCGATCTGAAACCAGGAGCCAGGTGCTTCCTCCTGGTCTCCCCATGTGGGTGCAGGGCCCAAGCACTTGGGCCATCCTCCACTGCCTTCCTGGGCCACAGCAGAGAGCTGGACTGGAAGAGGAGCAACCGGGACAGAAACAGACGCCCCAATCAGGACTAGAACCTGGGGACCAGTGCCGCAGGTGGAGGATTAGCCAAGTGAGCCATGGCGCCGGCCTGGCTGTTCCTCTTCTGTCTGATTCAGCTCCCTGCTTTGGCTTGGGAAGGCAATGGAAGATGGCCTGAGTGGTGGAGTCCCTGCACCTACATGGGAGACAGAGAGGAGGTTCCTGGTTCTTGGTTTCGGGTCAGCCCAGCTCCTGCTGTTGCGGCCATTTGGGGAGTGAACCAGCAGATGGAAGATCTTTCTCTGTCCCTCTCTCTGTGACTCTACCTCTCAAACAGATACACAAAATCTTAAAAACAAATGAATTTTAAACTTAGGCAATCTAATGATCTGAATCCCAATATATGGACTACTTTCTTATATCCTTATTATCCTATTGAATTTGAATCATGCCAAATCATTCCAGGTCATTTGTGTTCAATTTTTCTCTTGGCCACTTGTAAATTTCTCACTATTAATGATGAGTGACCTTGGGACATTATAATAAAGAAATGGCTGCATATAAATGGAATCATATCTCTTTATCTTCAACCAAAAATGTTTTTCCCTTATTATCTCTATTTTAACAACCAGCATTGTCCCTATCATATATAAGGACAAATAATATATCTAAAGAAGGGGGGTATTGGGGGCCAGCATGGTGGGGCGTAACAGCTAAAGCCGCCACCAGAGAAGCCAGAATCCTACATGGGCACCAGTTCGTGTCCCTGCTGCTCTATTTCCGGTCCATCTCCCTGCTGATGGTCTGGGAAAAGCAGAGGGAGGTGGCCCATAGGTTTGAGTCCCTGTCACCCATATGGGAGACTGAATGAAGCTCCTAGCTCCTGGCTTCAGCTTGGCTCACTTCTGAACATTGTGGCCATCTGAGGAGTGAAACAGTATATGGAAGATCTCTCTCTCTCTCTCTCTCTCCCTCCCTCTCTGTGATTCTGACTTTCAAATAAATAAATAAGTCTTCTTAAAAAAAAAAAAAAAGGAAGGAAGGAGGTATTTACATGATGATTACAGAATTCTCAAATGTTAAAAATGAAAATATCAGTATATGATCGGGCTGAAAGGCCTGCGAGAGCATTTCAGGCCTGGAAAGACAAGACTCTGTGACAAAAAAAATATCCTACATGGAGGATCTCTGTGAAACCACAGAGGAAAGAAAGGGCCATCAAAGAAGGAGACACTCTTCTCTGAAGGGAGGAGAGAACATCCACTCTGCTTATGGCCGTGTCCAAATACCAATGGAGTCTATGGTCATAGAAGGCTTCCATAGCCTTGGCAGCCCATGGCAAGAGCCTCAGGTGATCACTGATGTCACAAATAAGAGTGTTAATTGTTAAAGGAACAACAGAAGTCACTGTGCACTTGCTCCCCCATATAGGACCTCTGTCCCTAATGAATTGTACTGTGAGAATCGACTGCAAATTCTCTCCCCAAACTGTACTCTATATGTTGTGTGTGGGCGTGGGTGCAAATTGTTGAAGTCTATGATTAGCATAGAGTTGGTCCTCTGTATGTAAAGTCATACTAAAAATGAACCATGATGAAGAAGGAGATGGGAGAGGAAATGGGAGGTGGGATGGGAGCTGGCGGGGAGGAATATGGGGAAAGAACCACTGTATTCCTAAAGTTGTATCTATGTAAAAATGCATTCATTAAATAAAAATTTTAAAAAAGAGAAAATGTTAGTATAGTTGATGCGCATTATTAATTATCACACTTGTGAATCGGTCTACTTGCCAAAATTTATTTGTAATGCCCAAATCAATAGTTGTAGTGTAGCATTTCATTTAAAAACTATTTGCAGTGCTTTCATGGTCATTTGTAGACGTGTGTAGAGCAGCGAACGATTTGAGTCACTGGACATGCATATTCCTGGCTGAGCTCAGACAATGCGACTCTGCCTCTTGCCTCAGCTCTCACACTGTAAATGGATGTCCCTTCTATTGTCTATTTAGAACTATGTTGTTTGCATTTTTCTGCCTTTTATTAGCAGTTTTGCTGGTTAAACTGGCCCCTAAGTGCAGTCCTGAAACGCTCATGGATGCTTGTTAGCGTAAGAAGGCTGTCTAGTGGGAGGAAATGCATGTGCTAGATCAGCTTTGTTGAGACTTAAGTTAGAGTACCGGTGGCTGTGGGTTAAATGTTAATGAATCAACAGTGCATATTCAATCAGGTGTCTTTAAATAGAAACATAAAAAAGGGTTATGTATTGATTGACAAAAATATAATCAAACACTTGCAGGAACCAAACTCCTGTGCTTCCTCTTGAGAAGTGGTTCAATATTTGCTAATGCAGTGTCAATAGTGACTGTATGGAACACACCTACCTTGAATGACGAGAATTAACTCTTTTGAAGAATTCTTTTTCAGCTAAAGTCCAGTGTTCATTGTTTCTGTATTCTCATTTCTACTTCCTATTGCGTTTTGAATTAATTGAGCTTTATTCAAAGTTCTAATCTCCTTTATAGTAATAAAACATTATAATATAGAGCTACACTTTGTGAAATAGTCTTACTCAATTTATTTTGAGGCAGGTCTTTTTTACACTGCCAGAATGAACTGTAAACCTGCCTACTAGAGGTCCCCATTGCTAACAATCATATGAAACAGTTTATGGTACTTAATTTTACGTGCATGTGTCATCGAAGTGGAAGCCTCCAGGGCCACACAGCTTGCCCCTGTGTCATCAGGATTTGGAGTCTGATCTAAAGTTAGTGTGGAAATGAAAGCTTCTTTCTAGAATGACTGAGCTCCATCTGCTAAGTATAAGAATTCTGAGTTATATATGCAGATGGCATCACCTTATGCTCATTATAAAGATTTTGGAGTAACGAGGAAATGAGGGCTTTTGGGGGGACGGAAATATTCTCTAGCTTGATGAGGGTGCTAGGTACACAGCTGCAGACGTTTGTCAAAATCCACAAACTGTATATCTCAGTAAATGTGACTTTCAGAGCAGAGGAACCTTGTGGCACTTGGGAAGACAGTGATGTCAGCAGAGGCTAAGTGGTGTGTGGGCGAGCAGCTCTTCCTTATTCACTCAGGCAAAAGGCTGAGCCAGGAATCTTTACGACTGAAAACTTACTTTGAATTCAGTAATGTGGCTTATTTTTTTTTTTTATCTCTTCTGTATTATCACTCTTTCCTTTGGATTTTTTTAACCATTTTTTTTTCCTATTTATTTATTTGACAGGTAGAGTTATAGACAGTGAGAGAGAGATAGAGAGAAAGGTCTTCCTTCCATTGGTTCATCCCCCAAATGGCCGCTACGGCCAGCACTGCACCAATCCAAAGCCAGGAGCCAGGTGCCTCCTCCCGGTCTCCCATGCGGGTGCAGGGCCCAAGTACCTGAGCCATCCTCCACTGCCTTCCTGGGCCACAGTAGAGAGCTGGACTGGAAGAGGAGCAACCGGGACTAGAACTCGGAGCCCATACAGGATGCCGGTGCTGCAGGTGGAGGATCAACCAAGTAATCCACGGCGCCAGCCCCTCCTTTGGATTTTTAATTGCCTAGACATAGTCAAAATTTTCTTTCCCCCACTCAAATAAAATTCAGACAAGATTTTCACAATGTCTTTAATCGAAAAAAAATCTTCTGACCATGAGTGTGCAAACGCTGGAAAAAGAGTGAAGACGGAGTTGCTTATGTTGACGCTAACAAAATAAATAGATAAACCACGATTTATGTAACCAGGAGGTCATGAAGGAAAGGTTCTCCTGTGTGGTTGCCTGGTGCTAACAATCACAAAGGACTCCGACAGAACCACAGCTTCACACAAAGGGAACTGTAACCTTAGACAAAAACACTTCTGGGGCTGGCATTGTAGCATAGGAGGTAAAGATGCTGTCTGTGCTACCAGCATCCCACACGGGCTGCGGTTCAAGTCCTGGCTACGCCATTTCTGATCCAGCTCCCTGCTAATGGCCTAGGAAATCAGCCAAGGCCGGCCCAGGTGCTTGGGCTCCTTCATCCATGTGGAAGACTGGGAAGAAGCTCCTGGCTTCAGGCCAGCCAGGCCCCAACCGTTATGGCCATCTGGGGAAAGGAAGCAGTTGATGGAAGACCTCTCTCTTCCGTCTCTCCCTCTCTCTGTAACTCTGCCTTTCAAATAAATAAATACATCTTTTCTGCAAAAACATCTGCCCACCAATGGTGTGTTCAACCTCAGACTGGCTCAGCTTTAATATTAATCTTTGTGGCCAAGGAGTACTGTTTTAGGGCATTTTACGCAATACTCTTCATTTCTGCCTTTAAACACGCCCCCTTGCCTCTTAGAATATCATCATAGCTTACCTTGGCATGTGTAGTCCCATCATAAAAGCCCTGCTATTCCTAAGCAAATGGGACCATTCTTTGGAAGAATCTCTTTCTGATGGTCACTTGGGTTGACAAGTGAAACACCAGGCTTGAGAGGAGCAGGGAGGTTGACTATCCCTCTAAGCAACAGCCTATCTTTAGAACTTCCAAGGCTCTGGGTGCTCATTAACGTAAAAGCTGGCTAACAAGTGGGTGGACATGCTGCTCCCTCCTTCCCACAACATAGGCAGCTGAGTGAGTGAGATTTCCTGTCACCTAATACACTCCAGGAGGGGGAATTTAAGAGGTAGAGGAACTAGCCTGCCCAAGTTTCTGACTCTGCATGTTTCTTCCAGGAATGGAGATGGACAGACACGAGGGACAGGCGTGGCACCCTGACTCAAGTTTCCGTTCCATTCAATGGTAATCCTTGCTTTCATTAAAAAAAAAAAAGATTTATTTACTGGTTTATTTATTTGGAAGGCAGAGACACAGAGGAAAGAGGAGAAAGAGGGAACTTCCTTCTACTGATTCAATCCACAAACAGCTGCAATAACCAGGGCTGTGCCAGGCTGAAGCCAGAAGTCAGGAACTCCATCCGGGGCTCCCATTTGGGTGGCAGGGGCCCAAACACCTGGGCCACCATCTGCTGCTTCCCCAGGCACATTAGCTGGATCAGAAGTGGAGGAGCCAGGACTTGAACTGGAGCTCTGGCGGCAAGCAGCAGGTTTACCCGCAGTGCCACCATGCGGGCCCTTCAGTGATCATCCTTTCTAAGTCTCCCTGAAGCTCGGCCATAAAGAGGCTACCGTTCCCTGGTTTCCCCCAGGTTTAGGCAGTGCTAACCCAGCACTAATATGGGAGACTGAAGAAGCCAGCCTAGGACAGGATGGTGTCCATGCTGTTAGGTTTGTATAAACATCTGGAAGGCATAATATGTTCATGTTTACCTTTGGAAGCAAGGGGTTTCCAGCCCTCTAAAGAACTGCGGTGCAGGCAGGCGCCGTGGCTTAACAGGCTAATCCTCCGCCTTGCGGCGCTGGCACACCAGGTTTTAGTTCCGGTTGGGGCACCGGATTCTATCCCGGTTGCCCCTCTTCCAGGCCAGCTCTCTGCTATGGCCCAGGAGTGCAGTGGAGGATGGCCCAAGTCCTTGGGCCCTGCACCCACATGGGAGACCAGGAGAAGCACCTGGCTCCTGGCTTCGGATCAGTGCGATGCACCTGCTGCAGCGGCCATTGGAGTGGAGGGTGAACCAATGGAAAAGGAAGACCTTTCTCTCTGTCTCTCTCTCTCTCACTATCTACTCTGCCTGTCAAAAAACAAAACAAAACAAAACAAACAAAAAAAAAAAAACAAAAAACAAAAAAACAAAACTGTGGTCCAGGGGGAAGAATTCTGCTTCCTTCAGGTTCTTGGCTGTGCACACTGCAGGGGGTTAATCCTCACTGGAACAACAGAAATCCACCTCTGGGTTCTACGGATAACAATAAGAGAACATTGGGACCAGCGCTGTTGCGTAGTAGGTTAATCCTCCGCCTGTGGTATGGGCATCCTATATGGGTGCTGGTTCTAGTCCTGGCTGCTCCTCCTCCAGTCCAGCTCTCTGCTGTGGCCTGGGAAAGCAGTAGAGGATAGCCCAAGTTCTTGGGCCCCTGCAGCCATGTGGGAGACCAGGAAGAAGCTCGTGGCTCCTGGCTTCGGATTGGCACAGCTCCAGCCGTTGTGGCCACTTGGGGGAGTGAACCAATGGAAGGAAAACCTTTCTGTCTCTCCCTCTCACTGTCTGTAACTCTACCTCTTAAATAAATAAATAGATAATCTTAAAAAAAAGAGAGAGAGAACACGAGGGGTTGTATATGTCAGCACAGTTGCAGCAACTGGCACAGCCCACACTCACATGATTTCTTCCTGATAGAACAGTGACCTTCACATACTTTCTGATCCAGCCCAGGAACTGTGCCCAACTTTCTTGAGAGAGTAGGAGGCCAGCACAGAGAGCTGTAATCCCGGGCCCGCTGTAAGAGTACAAAGTTTAAGGGATGACAGCAGTGGGGAAAGAGCCACTGAGGGCAGCCACAGCCAGAATCTGAGGGGAAGCAGCAGCCAGTCCGGATGATGGCAAGGCCACCGTGTGATGATGCTCACAGCAGCAGTAGCCTCTGGCTCGAGAACCAACCAACCTGACCCACAAGCAAAGGGGCCTTTGGAAGCCTTGGGGCCCTTTCCCCAGTAGCTCACATACTTCTTCCCATGAGGGCAGAAAGAGATTCGTATTTCCCTTTGTGCCTAGCCTGCTAGGGTAGCCTGAAACAAAGCTCTATGAGGCCGGCGCCATGGCTCAACAGGCTAATCCTCCGCCTAGCACCGACACACCGGGTTCTAGTCTCTGTCGAGGTGCCGGATTCTGTCCTGGTTGCTCCTCTTCCAGGCCAGCTCTCTGCTATGGCCTGGGAGTGCAGTGGAGGATGGCCCAAGTGCTTGGGCCCTGCACCCCATGGGAGACCAGGAGAGAAGCACCTGGCTCCTGCCTTCGGATCAGCGCGGTGCTCCGGCCACAGTGCGCCGGCCGCAGCGGCCATTGGAGGGTGAACCAATGGAAAAGGAAGACCTTTGTCTCTCTCTCTCACTGTCCACTCTGCCTGTCAAAAAAAAAAAAAAATTCTATGACAAAACTTCCTCTAGTCAGGGTTTTCCTGTATCTTGAGCCTACCCCTCACGCCTCAGTTCTCGCTTTGATTTTTGTCTGAAAGTTCTCTTTTACTTCCAGACCTCAATGGACATCAGGCCTGAACAATTGAAGCTCTTGGTTCTCATTCTTTCTGATTCAGCTGCTCCAGGGAGTGAATGGGTTCAACAGCCAGGCAGGCGGGGACTTCAGCGGAGCTGTGGGGAGGAATGAGCAGGGGCCAGAGCAGTAGGAAGCAGCCCGCTGATGGCGCAGGTCCCCAGGAGAGAAGCCACTGATAAAACTGCCACTGTCACAGAGTTACCCAGGGACGACAGACTCAGTCTCAGCTGATGGCAGAATCGGGGGCTCTAGCAGGAATCGGGAAATGCCACGGCAGCATTCTGGACCCCCAAGTGGAACTCAGAAGACAGAGTTCAGGCCTTAGGAAGGAAGGAATTTCTGAAGACCATTTAAGGGGCACAAAGAGGATGAAGGTTTTTTGAGACCTAAAATGTGTACAATCTAAGGGTTCACTCTGGGAAAACAAACACAAAAATGTAAATGGTATAAATCATGGAGTGCAGCATTGGCTAGGGCTCTCCTGAGGGCTTGGTAGGGCCGTGCAAGTGAGGGGCCGAAGGGCAGGCTTCATTCCCTTCATGGTACATCTACCTTGGTCCCACAGAGGGGTTCAGGCTAAGGCTCCAGACACAGTCAAATCAGGAAACTGAGGCAGAAAATCATCCCAAAATAGGTTGGGCTCATACATCAAGGATTAAGAGAATGGCGGCTTATTGTTCATGTGGTTATCCAGGGCAGCCAGCCCAACTCCAGGCCTCACGTACAGGCCAGACAGTCTTCATCATATGATGGCCTGGCCAGATTAGCACAGGGCAAAAGATAAGGCTCAGGGCCTCTGTGTCTTGTGACCAAGTGAAGCAGGCAATGAGGTCTGGTAGGGACTTGCACACAATAATGCATTTGTTCATTCCATCTTTCCATGCCTACTTTCTGTGGCATGGAGGAAAAACAAGACCAAGGCCTATCTTTGCCCTCAAGGCGCTCACTACTGAACTGAAGCAACCAATACCTCAACATGATGTGGCCAGAGTTCCCAAAGGAAGTCACCTGCAGGCCTCAAGAACCTCTCGGAAGAGTAGTGAAGAGAATGCTGGGACAAAGATTAGGCCCAAGACATTGCCAGGAGCACCTGTTGGGGCACTGCTGTCCTTGAGACTTCTAAAAGGAGTAGCATGACCTGTTGCTCTGGTTTGCCCTGCACTGTCCTGGTTTTAGCATTCAAAGTCCTGGGTTCCAAAAAACTCCCTAATCATGGGAAACCTGGGACAGTTGGTCTCTATAGAAGGGATAGGCCTCAGACCTGAAATACCATTCATTTCCCTTTGGCATGTGACAGGGAATGGTGACTATCATACACCTTTTGATTCAGCAACTCAAGAGCTGTATCCAATCTTCCTGAGAGGGTGGGAAGCTGGTACTCCGAGTTGCAGTCCTGGGCCTGCTCTACGAAGATAAAGAAGCGACAGTGGTGGGGAAAGAGCCTGGGCGAGCAGCCAAGTCCAGAATCTCAGGAACACAAGCAGCCAGTCCAAGATGAAGGTCAGGGCTACAAGGTGATGAGGCTCACAATAGCAGTAGTCTCTGAGTCAAGAACAATGAACCGAACTAACGCACTAGCAAAGGAGTGTTTGTGGGCCCTGCAGCCCATATATTTCTTCCCCTAAGGGCAGAGTGGGGTGAGGGGTGCTAGCAGAGAGCAATGACTGTGGAAGGAATACAGCATCTCTTTCTCCCTCCCAGGCCCTTCTTCAGTAGCAGCAGTCAGTCCCCTTAAGAGAAATTAGCTCTGAACTTTTAGTCTGAGATCTTCATATTTAGTTTACCCTATGCCCAGCAAGTTACATGTAAACTTTTGCATGCAGAAAGCATCTTCCTTGGAAGATAGCATTCATTATGGTCTCAAGAGTTTTTCAAGGTACTGAAATGGTTTAAGAAACACCTGACCAAGTGATTTTTTTAAAAGAAGATTGGTTTATTTATTTGAAAATGAGAGTTACAGAGAGAGGAAAAACAGAGAATCTTCCATCCGTTAGCTCACTCCACAAATGGCTGCAATGACCAGAGCTGGGCTGACCCAAAGCCAGGAGCCAGGAGTTTCTTTTGGTTCTCCCACATGGGTGCAGGGGCCCAAGGACTTGGGTCATCTTCCACTGCTTTTTCAGGCAATAGCAGAGAGCTGGATTGGAAGTGGAGAAGCTGGGACTTGAACCAGCACCCATACAGGATGCCTGCACTAAAGGTGGTGGCTTTACTCACTATGCCACAGAACCGGCCTCTATGTTCATTTTTGTAAGTACTGAATATTGATGGAAGACTTCTCTCTCTCTCTCTCTCTCTCCCCCTTTGCCTCTGTCTCTAACTCTGCCTTTCAAATACATAAATATGGAAAAAATCAGGAATTATCCCTAAAAAAATGAACATGAAATGTCATAGCTCAAGAAGCTCAATAAATATCATTTTGAGAAATATGCTAAATGTCAACTTCAGACTATACAAGGGCAAAAGTTTTCTCTGTTGTGAATGGGGAACTGTGGCAATTAATCTTGGGTATTAACCATTTTAGGCTATTTGGACACTACATGGTTGCTCAGTCTTTGCCATGAAGGTGCTTGTTTAGGTGTGATTAGCATTTAAATCAGACCCCCCCACACACACACTGTGGGCAGGTTAACCGGCTGCCTGTGGCACCAGCATACCACATGGGTGCCCAGTTTGAGTCCCAGCTACTCCACTTCCAATCCAGCTCCCTGCTGATGTGCCTGAGAAGGCAACTGAGCATGGCCCAAGTCCAAGGGCCCCTGCCATCCAGGTGGGAGACCTGAAAGAAGCTCCTGGCTTTGTCCTGGCCCAGCCCCAGCCATTTCAGCTATTTGGGGAGTAATCCAGTGGATGAAAGATCGCTCTGTCTCTCCTTCTCTCTCATTAACTCTTTCAAAGAAATAAATCTTTTTAAAAAAACACTTAAATCAATGGTCATTGAGGAAAGCAAATTACCTTTCCTAATGTGGGTAGGTCTCATTCATTCAGTTGCAAGCCTTAAGAGCAAGCGCTGATTTCCAAAGACAGAATTCTCACGTGGCGTCATCACAACCGGCCTGAATTTCCAGCTCACCAGCCTGTCCTTTAGACGTCCAGGACTTGCCAGGCCCCACCATGGCGTGAATCACTTTCTTAAAATAAACCTTCTTTCTCTGTCTTATTGGTTCTATTTATCTGGAGAACCCTGACTAGGGCAGGACTCATTAGTCATGTATTTCAAATTACATTACTGAGAATTCTCTCTCCCACACATACACACCCCTGAACAAAATGGTCAGTGCTCGTAACAGTAGACCTGAAGCCATTTAGAACAAATCAGTACTACAGGACAGCGTATAAAGCTTCAAATTATAAGGCCAAAACGCCAATCTGGTTAAACTGGTAAAAAGCAAGTTGGTTATGAGGACACCCTGACCAACAGAATGACTGGGCTCATGACACTTATTTTTTTTAAAGACGTATTTATTTGAAAAGCAGAGTGGCAGAGAATCTTACATCGGCTGGTTCACTCCCCCAAAAGGCCACAAGAAAGCCAGGAGCCAAACACTCCACCCAGGTCTCCCACGTGGGTGCAGGGCCCCCAGCACTTGGGCCATCTTCCTCCGGTGTTTTTCCAGGCACTTCAGTAGGGGGCTGGATCTGAAGTGGGGCTCCACGGATTGAACCTGGGCTTCGATATGGGATGCCTGCACCGTCGCAGCGTAACTGGCTGCACCACAAAGCCTGCCCCCGTCCTCGGGAGATCACTCTGCACTGTTACACACCTTCACAGAAAGCACATATGCATCCCACTCTGACAAACCTAGGTGCTCCCAGGTGACGCTGCAATGGAGGGCGGGCGGAGCAGCCTGCACCACCCGGCCACTGCCCGCGGAAGGCAGGTGCAGGGCGTCTGCGCCGAGCCCGGGCGGGACGTGAGCGTCCACCCAGCGCCTCAGGGCCCTCGGTCCTCTCCGGCCAGCGCTCGGGCCCGCCTGCGCCATGCGTCGTGCTGGCCTTTCGAGTACCATGTATTTACTGACGCGTGCGATTCGTTCAAACGCTCCCACGTCTTCCGAGAAGTCTTGGGGGACCCCGCAGTTTGTTAATACACACTTCCTGCCGGACCTCGAGTTGGAAGTCACTTTGCTTGTCTCAGCATTAGACGCTCTTTCAAGGTGTTAGGAGTTACTAGAGAAAGAACTACAAGGGATAAGGCAGCGCCCAGCTCAGCCCACGCAGGCCGAGCGGAAGACAGAGAAGACTCAAGGCTGCGACCACACCCCTCTGCCCTGCGCCCGGGCGCGCGACCGTGACGTCACGGCGCCGGGCGGGGCCGCGGAGGGGCGGGGCCGCCCGCGGATCTCGCGGTGGGGGGCGGGCCGGGGGCGGCGGCCCGGCGGGGCGCGCTCGGCCGCTGAGGTGCGGCGGCTCAGAGCGCGCCGGCTCGGGGGCGGCGGCGGCGGCGGCGGAGCGACGTGCGGGATCAGGATGTCTGGGCTGCCCGGCGGCCCGGAGCAGAGCGCGCCCGACGCGCCGCGCGCTGGCTTCGTGCTGGGGCTGGACGTGGGCAGCTCTGTGATCCGCTGCCACGTCTATGACCGGGCGGCGCGGATCCGCGGCTCGAGCGCTCAGAAGGTGACCCGGCAGCGGGCGTCGGGGCGCGGGCCTGGGTCTCGCGGAGCTCCCGGGATGGGGGCTGCGGGCGGCGAGCCGGCGGGTCTGCCTCACTCGGTCTGCACGCGTCCACCTGCCGCATCGGAGGGCCCTCGGTCCCTGGATCCCCGCCCTCTCTCCCCGGGCTGGGCTGGACCCCGCACGCCCTCCCAGCCGGGCTGAGGCGCAAGGGGCCCGGCGTGTGGCCCGGGACCGCCCGCTCGCTTCCTGTCACCTGGGGGATTCGCCTCCCGTCCTTACCCGGTGGGACTCGAGTGATTGGCGGGGCAGCACTGGGCAAGCAGCGCGTTTGCAACCAGAGGGCGGTTTGTGATTTGCTTGGTTTTTTCCTGCATTTCCTTGATAGCCCTCCAAGTCTGTCTTTATGTACATTTTGATTGCTCAAGTCTTGATAGAATTTAAATTTGTTGTTTATTCTTCAATGGTCACCATTACTGAGTACTGATTGCTCACCCAAGCAGCTGACCCCCACGCGTATCACAGGTAGGGGGCTGTGTGGTCCTTGAGAAGTCCTGTCAGTATCTACTGCTTTGAGAAACCTACCAAGTCCTTGGTTGGTTGTTGCTAGTAAAGCCTGGAACTGTTGATAAAGTTGGTCAGCAGCCAGCTAGTTGGTATTCTTTGTTCTCATTTTAATGATGTGTTATTGGAATAATGCTTAATTGGCAAATCACACTTTTTGGATCTGATATTCTTTTTTCTTCTTTCCAGTACAACATCTTTTTAAGTTAGGAGTGTTAGGGAGGACAGGAGCCATCAGTTACCATTTCCAGCAGCCTTTTTCTGCCCTCACGGAGATCTTTCTCATCCCAGGAAAAGGTCCAAGCTGGAGTACAAGTAGTGACTGCTTTGAGCATTTGTCAACACTAAGCTTCCATTCAGGTTTGCGGCTAGATCAGTGATCGGAGACTGCAGCAGCTCGCCCGTGCCTTCCCTGATTGGCTGTGCAGGAACACTGCCCCCACACCCTCTCCCCACCCCCAGCCTCAAAGCGCCAAGACAGGCAGACACTGCTGATTGTGTGCACCTTATCTACTTTTTCTTTCTTCATTCTCCATTCCTACCTTGCACACGCCTTACTTGAGGCATCACCTGTCGCTTCCCAGGGCACACTTTAGCTGGAAACTGGCATCTGTAGGGGGAGTCAGGAATGGATCCCAGGCACTCTATTGTGGCATGCAGGCATCTTAACTTGTGTCTTAACTGCTGTGCCAAACACCTGTCCCTCTTTATCTTTTTGCAAGTCTTATCACAAACACAAAGATACTTTTTACCATCTCCCTTACAGTTCCAGACACAAAGTACTTTTGTTTTAAGCTGGGATTTATTTTTTAGAGATTTATTAATTTATGTGGAAGGCGGAGTTATAGAGGGAAAGAGGAAGGAGAGACAGAGACTGTCTGCTGATTCACTCCCCAAATGGCTGCAATGGCCGAAGCTGGGCCGATTCCAAGCCAGGAGCCAGGATCTTCTTGGTCTCCCACAAGGGTGCAAGGGCCCAAGCACGTGGGCCATCCTCTGCTGCTTTCTTAGGCACATAAGCAGGGAGCTGGATCAGAAGTGGAGCAGCCAGTTCTTGAACTGGCGCCCATATGGGATGCTGGCATCACAGGTGGTGGCTTTACTAGCCATGCCACAATGCCCACCCCAGGATTTTTTTCTAATAGAAGAAATTGAAATATTTGGGACCAAAATGAGAAAGAAATTGTTAGAAAGTACAAAATTTCACAGTTTCTACATAATTTGGAGTGAACCCTTAGTTTTTTAGAAATGAAGCTAAGAATCTCAAACATGAATCAAGATACTCATGAGTGGCAGGAACAGATAGAAAATTCCGGCCTTCCAAGGATGAAGCAATGTCTTAGATTAAAGAATTTATAACAATGCCTCTTGAACTGTGGTGGAAGTTTACAACAGAACTTCCTAAGGTGTGGTTCTGGGACTACCGGGGTTGACAGAAATAAAACTAATTGTCTAAAAATTTGTGTAGCAATTCAGCAGAGCAGTTTCATACCTTATGTCTCTAACAGCAAAACAGTTGGCATCTTGTCATTCTTTCTAGAAATCCTTTAGAAATATATATATATATTTTTTGACAGGCAGAGTTAGACAGTGAGGGAGAGAGAGACAGAGAGAAAGGTCTTCAATTTTCCATTGGTTCACCCCCCCCCCCCCCCAGTGGCCGCTACAGTTGGTGAATTGCGGCAGGCGCGCTGCGCTGATCCGAAGCCAGGAGTCAGATGCTTCCTCCTGGTCTCCCATTCGAGTGCAGGGCCCAAGGACCTGGGCCACAGCAGAGAGCTGGACTGGAAGAGGAACAACCGGGACAGAATCCAGTGCCCCAACCGGGACTAGAACCCAGTGTGTTGGCACCGCAGGTGGAGGATTAGCTTAGTGAGCTGCAACGCCGGCCCCTAGAAACATATTTTTAAAATTGACCCACAATGAATAAAAATTAGATTTAAAAAGCATCAACTGATCCTTTAATCCAGATAACTTGAATTCTCTGGGAATAAGGTCTTGTTGGTCTACATTGCTACTTAACACCTGGTATATTAACCTCATGGGTGAAGAATACTGAATTGCAGTTCAGGCATTAGGAATTCAGTTTACTTCATGGGATTCTATGACCTGGACACAGAATTTGTCTTTTTTTTTTTTTTTTTTTTGACAGGCAGAGTGGACAGTGAGAGAGACAGAGAGAAAGGTCTTCCTTTTTGCCGTTGGTTTACCCTCCAATGGCCGCCGCGGCCGGCGCACAGCGCTGATCCAAAAGCAGGAGCCAGGTGCTTCTCCTGGTCTCCCATGGGGTGCAGGGCCCAAGCACTTGGGCCATCCTCCACTGCACTCCCAGGCCACAGTAGAGAGCTGGCCTGGAAGAGGGGCAACCGGGACAGAATCCGGCACCCCGACCAGGACTAGAACTCTGTGTGCCGGCGCTGCAAGGCGGAGGATTAGCCTAGTGAGCTGTGGTGCCGGCCTAGAATTTGTCTTTTTTTTCTCAAGTGAAAGTAGCACCTTTGCCAGTATTTGATGAAAGGAACATCAAATAGAAATGTAAAACCTCCCATGAAGGATTTAACTGATATTGCCAAATACACAGCTTCAAAAGAGAGAAGAATGAAAAACAGAAAATATATCGTACTTTAGAAACAAGAGGAAGATAGTCTGTGATGATCTTTTGTTGTAAATTGCAACTGGGAGCCGTCCTTGTGGTGCAGGTTAAGCTGTGGCTCACTGGCCAGCAGCCTATATTAGAGCCCCAGTTCTACTGGGTGCTCTGCTTCCCGTCCAACTCCCTGCTAATGTGCCTGAGAAAGCAGAAGATGATGGTTCCAGTACTTGGGCCTCTGCTACCCTTATGGGAGACCTCAGTGGAGTTCTGAGTTCCTGGCTTCAGCCTGGTCAAGCCCTCGCTGTTGTCATTTAGGCAGTGAACCAGTAGATGGAAGATTCATTCTCTTTTTCTCTCTCGCTCTCTTTCTTTCTCTTACTGTCTCTGGGTCTGTTCCTCCCTTTATATTACTCTGCCTTTCAAATAAATAAATAATCTTTAAAAAGAGAGAGAGAGAATTCCAAGCATGAACCTTTATATTTGGAGATTTGTACTAGGCGTCTCAGAAGATTTCAGCTCTGTTTCCATAGCGTTCACTTTTTCATGTTTAAGAGTAGAGAAGATTTATGGCACCCCCCCCCCCCAACAGAACATCATGCCAATATGAGAAACCATAAAAGAGAGTAACGTCTTAGTTGGAGGAACAGGACAGAGAGTCCACCTCCAAGGGAACAGTGCGCTCTTTAGTACTGTGTGCCCTCTGTGGGTAGTATTCTCGTTTTGTTTTTAATCAACAAAAGACGATTCTTTCTTGACTTTGATAGTATCCTTGATCTGGCTTTGTTTCGGTGCTTGTGTAGAGGAATAGGTCTCACTGTGACGACTTGTATGGGATGTTGTGAGCTGTCCAGGTTGATGGAGTGGGAGGAAGTGACCTGGAAGGACCACTGTCAAGTCTGAAAGGTTGTAGGCCCAAAACGTGGTATCCACGTTGAATTTCTGGGGATAAGGAAGTATTTGTTACAGTTGGCGCATTACCACCAGAGTCATAAAATCTTTTTTTTTTTTTTTTTTTGACAGCCAGAGTGGACAGTGAGAAAGAGAGAGAGAGACAGAGAGAAAGGTCTTCCTTTGCCGTTGATTCACCCTCCAATGGCCGCCGCGGCTGGCGCGCTGTGGCCAGCGCACCGCGCTGATCCAAAGCCAGGAGCCAAGTGCTTCTCCTGGTCTCCCATGGGGTGCAGGGCCCAAGGACTTGGGCCATCCTCCACTGCACTCCCGGGCCATAGCAGAGAGCTGGCCTGGAAGAGGGGCAACCGGGACAGAATCCAGTGCCCCGACTGGGACTAGAACCCGGTGTGCCGGCGCCACAAGGTAGAGGATTAGCCTACTGAGCCATGGTGCCGGCCCAGAGTCATAAAATCTTAACAGATGTTATTTGATGGAAAGGGAATAGATTTCATTACATCTTTGTTTCTGATGAGCCCACTGGGGAATAATAGATTTATTTTCCATGTCACCCTGTGTCACCTTTATGTTCCCCACATTGTCACTGTTTCCTCAGAGTTTCCTTTTTCTAAGCTTTATCCATTTCTTACATGTGAGAGATTTCCCCTACATTGTGATCTTGCTTAATTAACTGATCTTTTTTTTTTTTTTTTTTTAATACCATGCCTTACCCTAACTCAGTTATGTCTGAAAATTACCAGTGTGGAACTTCTCTGGTTCAGCTCCTCCAGAGGGCAGATCTCCTAGGTTCTCCCTGGTTAGGGAGGTGCGGTGACTTGGAAGGAAGAGGGGAATTGGCCATCCATAGAAAGACTGAATCTGTCCTACATTCAGCCCGGCTGGCTGAATTTCAGCGTTCAAAGGATCTTCTAATTTCCAAGGTTCCACCTTAGAATCTCTTCCCTCTGAGAGTTTGCTCATCTATTTCATGTTTGTTCATGCATCTACCTTTTAATGGAAAAACCTGGAAAATCCTAGGCACTGGAGGACAAATGAACAAAAAGGACACATTCCCTGCCCTCTGGGTTCTCACCTTCTGAAGAATGGGAGACTGGTCTTATTTTTTTTTTTTTAATTTTTTTTCTAATGGTGTAATGGCTTGACCCTGCGTGAATGGGGGCTAGGAGTTGAGCAGAGGCATAGTGTAATCCAAGCAGGGACTGAGGTACTGGCATTTTGTTCTCTGTTCTAAGCCATGTACCACCTGTCCACTCACTGTTCATGTCAAAGACATTTGTTAAAATCTAGTCTGATCCTGTTTGCTCTCTTTATCTTTTTCTTTGTGCTTTTGAACATTTTTAATGTTTTTCCTTTTTTTTTTTTTTTTTTTTTTAGATTTACTTATTTATTTGAAAGAGTTACACAGAGAGAAGAAAGAGAGATCTTCCATCCATTGATTCACTCCCCAAGTAGCCACGATGCCTGGGGGTGGGCCAGGCTGAATCCAGGAACCAGGAGCTTATTCTGGGTCTCCTACCTGGGTGGTAGGGGCCCAAACATTTGGGCCTTCTTCCACTCATTTCCCAGGCCATTAACAGGGAGCTGGATGGGAAGTAGAGCAACTAGGAATTGAACTAGCACTCACATGGGATGCCAGCATCACAGGTGGTGCCTTAACCGACCACGCCACACTGCTGACCCTTAATGTTTTTCTTTTAGTAGAGTCTTGAGAGGAATTGGAAATAACTATATGTGTTCAAGCCATTGTTTTAATTTGAAACCATGATTTTTGTCAAATTTTTTTTTAATTTAACAAAGTAAAATGGACTTTTTTGGGGGTATGGTTTTGGTCTATAAATTTTAACAAATGTATGTGAGTAACCAAAAAACTCTCTTGTGCCAGCTGTTTGTAATCATACCTCCTACCCTCATATCTAACTCCTGGTAACCACTGATCTATTCTCAATTATATGGTTTTGTGTTTTTGAGGATGTCATGTAAGTGGTGTCATATCATAAGCAGTCTTTTGAGACTTTTTTTTTCAGTATTATGTCTTTGAGATTCATTCATGTTTGTTGAATATATCCATAGTTCATTCCTCTTTATTTCTTTTTTTAGCTTAACTGATAAAGGGAATTTTTTAAATCAAATATAGAATAACATTATTATTATTATTATTATTATTATTATTTATTTATTTGACAGATAGAGTTAGACAGTGAGAGAAAGAGACAGAAAGAAAAAGGGTCTTCCTTCCGTTGGTTCACCCCCCAAATGGCTGCTATGGCCGGAGCTAGGCCGATCTGAAGCCAGGAGCCAGGTGCTTCTCCTGGTCTCCCATGTGGGTGCAGGTGCCCAAGTACTTGGGCCATCCTCCACTGCACTCCCAGGCCACAGCAGAGAGCTGGACTAGAAGAGGAGCAATTGGGACTAGAACCCAGCGCCCATATGGGATGCCGGCGCCACAGGCGGAGGATTAACCAAGTGAGCCACGGGTGCTGGCCCCCCATTCCTTTTTATTTCTGAGTAGTAGTCTATTATATGGATGTATATATTCATTTACTTCTTTTAACATTTGAGTTTTACTCAGTTCTGGTGATTATGGATAGCACTGTTAGAAATATTTGTGTGCAGATTTTAATGGGAATATAGATTGTCATTTCTCTAGGATAAGTACCCCAAAGTAGGATTCTTGGGTTGTATGGGAAGTGAACGCTTACCTTAGTAAGAAATTGCCAGACTTTTCCTGAGTGATTATACCATTTTGCATCTTTACCAGCAATGTATCAAAGTTATAGTTGTCCCACCTCCTCATCAGTACTTGTTAGTTTAGTTATCCACAAATGAATGGCAATTTATTGTGGCTTTTTTTTTTTAAAGATTTATTTATTTATTTGAAAGTCAGAGGTACACAGAGAGAAGGAGAGATAGAGAGAGAGAGAGAGATCTTCCATCTGTTGGTGGTTCACTCCCCAGATGGCCACAATGGCCAGAGATGCACTGATGTGAAGCCAGGAGCCAGGAGCTTCTTCTGGGTCTCCCAGGTGGGTGCAGAGGCCTAAGGACTTGGGCCATCTTCTGCTGCTTTCCCAGGCCATAGCAGAGAGCTGGATTGGAAGTGGAGCAGCTGGATCTTGAACTGGAGCCTATATGGGATGCCGGCACTGCATGTGGTGGCTTAACCCGCTGTGCCACAGCACCAGCTCCTTATTGTGGCTTTGATTTACATTTCCTTAATGGCTAATGCTGTTGAATATCTTCATGTACATGTTTACCATCCATGTGTTTTCTTTAGTGAAGTGTCTGTTCAAGTCTGTTCAAGTCTTTTGCCCATTTCTTTTCTTTCTTTCTTTCTTTTTTTTTTTTTCTTTTTAAGATTTTCATTATTTATTTGAAAGGTAAAGTTACAGAGAGAAGGAGAGACAGAGAGAAAGGTCTTCCTTTACCGTTGGTTCACCCTACAATGGCCGCTGCGGCCCGCACGCTGCAGCCAGTGCACCGTGCTGATCTGAAATCAGGAGCCAGGTGCCTCACCTGGTCTCCCGTGCAGGTGCAGGGCCCAAGGACTTGGGCCATCCTCCACTGCACTCCTGGGCCATAGCAGAGAGCTGGCCCGGAAGAGGGGCAACTGGGACAGAATCTGACGCCCCGACCAGGACTAGAACCCTGTGTGGCGGCACCGCAGGCAGAGGATTAGCCTAGTGAGCCGCGGCGCCGGCCCCTGGCCATTTCTTAATTAAATTTTTTCCTTAACTGTTGAGTTTTGAGATTTCTTTATTGTGAACATTAAATACTGTTCTAGGTTTATGTGATTTGCAGATATTTATGTTAGCCTCTATTTATCTTTCTTTTAGAGTATCTTTCACAGAGAGATGTTTTTGACTTTGATGAAGTCCAACTTACCAGTTTTTTATTTTATGAATACTGCTCTACTTTTGGTGTTGTACCTAAGAACTCTTTGCCTAACCCCAAATCAGAAAAATGTTCTCATGTTTTAAATGTTTTCTCTAATGTTTTACAGTTTTGTGTTCTGCATTTAGATCTTGATTGATTTTAAGTTAGTCTTTGTGCAAGTTGTGTTTAGGTTGAAGTTGATATGTTCACATATGGATGGCCAATTTTTCCAATACTGTTTATTTTTTAAAAATGATCTTTTCTTCATAAAATTGCTTTTGTATTTTTGTCAAAAACCAATTATCTATGTTTGTGCAGGTCTGTTTGTAAACTCTATATTCTGGTTTAATGATCTGTTTTCCTGTTTTTATGCCAGCAGCACACTGTTCTGATTCTTGTAGTTTTATAGTAAACAATGAAAATGAATAATATGATTCCTCTTTAATTTTTTGCTATTTAAGATTTTTTTCCCTTCCATATGTATTTTATAATCATCTTGTCTTTCTAGAAAAAAATCCTACTGGAGTTTTGATATAGAATTTTTATATAGAATTATTGAATGATGGTCTTGTCTTTTAGAATTATTAAATGATGGTCTTTTCATATGAGATGCTGGTGCTGCAGCAAAGGGAATATAGATTGTCATTTCTCTAGGAAATGACAGCTCCCAGTTTTTAGCATTTTTTTTTGACAGGCAGAGTGGATAGTGAGAGAGAGAGAGACAGAGAGAAAGGTCTTCCTTTTGCCGTTGGGTCACCCCCCAATGGCCGCTGCGGCCGATGCATCGTGCTGATCCGAAGCCAGGAGCCAGGTGCTTCTCCTGGTCTCCCATGCGGGTGCAGGGCCCAAGGACTTGGGCCATCCTCCACTGCCTTCCTGGGCCATAGCAGAGAGCTGTTTTTAGCATTTTAATTATGATGTATCTGAGTGTGTAAGCCTTTGGATATATTCTGGTAGGGGTTTTTCAAGCTTTTCAAATATATAGATTTTAAATCTTTCACTGAACTTGGGAAGCTTTCAGCATTATAACTTCCCTGACATCACTTTTTTTCTGCACTGACAATTTTTTGTTTCTTCTTAAGAGATTCTGATTACACAAATATTAGACCATTTGCTGTTATCACATACATCCTGGAGGCTTTTTTTTTTTTCATCTCCATTTTTTAAAATTTATTTATTTATTTGAAAGGCACAGAGGCCGAGAGAGAAATAGAGAGAAAGACAGAGGTCCTCCACCTGCTGGTTAACCCTTAAGTTGGGCGCAGTGGCCGGAGCTGCACTGATCCAAAGTCAGGAGCCAGGAGCTTTCTCCAGGTCCCCCACCCAGATGGAGGGGCCCAAGGACCTGGGCCGCCTTCTATTTCTTTACCAGTCCATAGTAGGGAGCTGGATCAGAAGTGGAGCAACCAGGACTCAAACTAGCTCGAACTGGGATGCCGGCACTGCTGGCGGTGCCTTTACCTGCTATGCCACAGCACCGGCCCTACCCATCTTCTTTCTGTTGTTCAGATTAGATCATGTCCATTGATCTTTCTTTTCTTCTCTTTGTCATTAAGCCTATCCAGTAAGTTTTAAGTTTTGATTATTTCAATTTTCAAGTCTAATTTTTCTCAATGTTATTTATTTATTTATTTATTTATTTATTTTGCTAAGAAAAGTGTGTTTATATTTAAGATGTATAACATGATGTTTTGGTATTTTTATCTTTTTGGTATATTTACCTCAGTGTATATCTACATAATGAAGTGGTTACTACAGTTATCTTTAAAAAAAATTTTTTTTAATTTATTTGACAGGTAGAGTTATAGACAGTGAGAGGGAGAGAGAAAAGTCTTCCTTCCGTTGGTTCACCCCCCAAATGGCTGCTACGGCTGGCATGCTGCGCCCATCCGAAGCCAGGAGCCAGGTGCTTCCTCCTGGTCTCCCATGCGGGTGCAGGGCTCAAGCACTTGGACCATCCTCTACTGCCCTCCTGGGCCACAGCAGAGAGTTGGCCTGGAAGAGGAGCAGCGGTACCCATATGAGATGCCGGGCTGCAGGCGGAGGATTAGGCAAGTGAGCCATGGCGCCTGCCCCCTACAGTTATCTTTGCTGAGAGTTTCTGTTTTTCCATTCATTTCAAGAATATTTTTATAATAGACACTTTAAAGTTTGTGTTGGGGTGGGCATTATGATGCATTGGATTAAGCCACTGCTTGGGACACTGCATCCCAGATCAGAGTCCCTGGGATTGAGTCCCACTCTGCTTTCCATCCACGTTCCTGCTAATGTGCCTGGGAGACAGCAGATGATGGTGGCTCAAGTACTTGGGTACCTGCCACCCAACATGGGAGACCCAGATTGAATTCCAAGCTCCTGCCTTTGGCCTGGTTTTGCCTGGGCTCTTGTGGGAATTTGGAGACTGAACCACAGGATGGAGGATCTCTCTCTCTCTGTTCTGTCTCTTGCTCTCTCTGTCACTCTGCTTTTCAAATAAAAAATAAATCTTAAAAAAAAAATAGTCTGTAGCAGAAAACTGTGTCATCTTGGCATTGCTGTCTGTTTCTTAACTTTTCCAGTGTGAGTTAAAATTTTTCCTGTGAACAACATTGATATTTTTCTTTCAGGATATAATTTTTGCAGTTGGCTTAAGCTACAAATTCTGACCAGCTGTCTGTGACTGTAGTTTTAGTGTCAATTCTGTTTAAATATGGGTGGTGCTGTTCAGATCTGCCCTGATTGTGTGCAACCTGGAGGCCAGTCTGGCCACCTAGGCAGTAGCCTATCTCTTAGTTCTCTTCTTCTTTTTTTAAAAAAGATTTATTTTACTTTATTTGAAAAGCAGAGTGACAGAGAGGGAGGGACAGAAAGAGATGATTTGTTCCCCCTAAATGGCTGTAACAGCTAGGGCTGGGCCAGGCTGAAATCAGGAGGCTGGAACTTCATCCTGGTCTCTCATGTGGGTGGCAGGGCCTGGCTCAGTAGCAGGGAGCTGGATCAGAAGCGCAACAGTCAGGACTGGAACCATGACTCCGATATGGGACTGGCATTGCAGGCAGCAGCTTCACCCACTGCAACAAATGCTGGCCCCTTCATTCTGTTCCTAACATCTTTGGTCTGCTGTTTAGAATTACATTCACCCATGTGCAACGTGGGGTGAGCCTGAGAGTTCATTCACAACTTTCTGTGGTTTCTTTCCCAAGCTTCTCCCTCTCTGTGATCTTCCTGGTACTTTTTGATTCCCACAGCATTCCTTTTTGGTCCCTTGGCCAGAAAGGTGAGGCTTTGGCTACCCCAATCTTCTGGGCATAACGGGTCTCAAGTAGTGGGAGAGAGAAAAAGTAGCCATGGGAAGCAGGAAGCTTCAGTATTTTAGATGCTTGTTGAAACCCACAACTGTGGCTACAAGTAGGGGATAGGCTGGCTACAAAAGCATGGACCCAAGGTAGGGGGGAACGAACTGGGGAAATCTCTCCCATAGCGTGAGTGTTAGGAGTTCTCTTTCCTGTTCATTGAGCCAAACACTAGAGTGTCCCCTGGTCCATGCTTGGGACCCAGTTCTGGTTCTCAGGGAACCTGGGGTCCAGGCCAGGGGATGTCAGAAGAAATCTGGGGCACTCACCACTAGGTTAATAGCGCTGCAGTTCTTGTCTACTTCCCAGTCTGCCTGCTAGTGTATACTTTTTCAGAGCACGCAAATAGCTATTCCTTGTACTCTGTCCAGATTTCATATTTGTATTCAGGGAGACACACAGGATAGAGTGTTTTTATTCCATCATAGTCTGAACTGAAACCCGGATCCTTCTTGGTTTGTTGCTTATTTTCTGAAAGTCTAATTTTTTATTATAAAAATACATCTTCATTGTAGAAAATTTGGAAAATAAAGGTAAAGATAAAAGAAGCTGAAGTCTTTTGTAAACTTATGAACACTCATGAACTTATGATATTTTGGTGTTGGTAGAAAGTTCTTTTTATTTAATATATACTTTTAATTGTAGCAATAAAGTTAATTAGGTAATAAAATCATGTGTTAATTATTTTAACCAGCAGTCTTATGACGGATTCTATTGACGATCTAATGATGTTTTTACTAAATCTTTTCTTTCTTAAATAGGTGGAAAGTCTTTATCCTCAAACTGGCTGGGTTGAAATTGATCCTGATGTTCTCTGGGTTCAATTTATTGCTGTAATAAAAGATGCTGTCAAAGGTAATTGGATTTATGAAAATAATAATCTCTACAGTATATTATGTTTATAATAAGAGTTTATGGTTTTCTTATGTTACAGTATGCATACAGTATTTTATTGGGGACATAGCTTCCCATATTTTTCAGGGTGAAATTTGTGGTTTACAGTGAGGCACTTTATCAAAGAAAGGTAACAGCATCTGTCTCCTCTGGTTTGTCTCTTTGTAGCTGTAATATAATAAGTGTTAACCTTCCTTTGTTCCAGGTTGTAGCTTGTGCTGTTTTTATTTCCTGTTGGGTACAAAGTACCAGATGATTATAAACAAAGTTATTATGCATAGTTAACAACTGAGTTACCTTCATTATAAAAAATTTTTTTGTTTAGTTTTTTACGTGGCCACTTGGAAAAGTACCCTCCTGGCATAAAATCTTAGCTGTTTAAGAGTGTTTTCACTACAGCCTTGTTTAAGACTATGGCGTGTGATGATTTGTAAATGTAAATTCCAAAAGCTCTTTGACTT
The DNA here is from genome assembly GCF_033115175.1 of Lepus europaeus. Lineage (NCBI taxonomy): Eukaryota > Metazoa > Chordata > Mammalia > Lagomorpha > Leporidae > Lepus > Lepus europaeus. The sequence continues at coordinate 139,679,742 of NC_084828.1, forward strand.
CATCTTTCCATCTGAATTGCTTCTCCTCATCTTTTGAGTGTGAAGTGTTTCAAACCCTATTAAAAAGCTGCAAAAATAATACAGTGGAAACCTGTAGACCTCTCTTAGTTCTGAACATATTTTGCATTGTTTGCAGTTCTCTACAAACTATTTTTTTCCAAACCATTCAAGGCTTAGTTGTCACCCCTCTATACTGCAACATTGTCTCCAAAGGAAAAGAATATTTTCCTATATAACCACAACGCAGTTATCATGCTCAGAAAATTTACCATTAATGCATAGATTTTGTGGTACTCAGACTTTAATATTCTCTCTTATCTTTTTACAATCTAGACTCCAACCAAAGATGAGGTATTCCATTTTGTCTCTTGTTCTCCTTTAGTCTGGAGCATGTTCTTCATGATACTGACAGTTCTCACAGATACAGGCCAATTTGTTAGACTGTACCTCACTTTGGGGTTGTCTGATTGTATCCTATGATTAAATTCCGGTTAAACATTTTTGAAGTAATTATGCATATAAAGAGTGATACATTTTCCTCAGAACTCAAATTGAAGGTGTCTCATGTTGGGTAAATTGATTTTAAAAGAATTTCTCTCTCTCTATCTCTCTCTCCTTTCTCTCTCTCTCTCTCTCTCTCTCACTCACACACACACACACACATTTGAGTTGCTGTATTTAAGAAACTTGGATCAAAAACTTTGTTTTTATTTGCCACCTTGACATCTGTTTGTGTTCAAAATAAGACTTCACCTTAATAATTATGTTCTTTTCCCTGAGGGTCTTTAATTGCCATCCACCAGCTTTGTTGCCCACTGAGATGTTGTGACACATCAAGTTAAGTAGCTGCCCTCAATGCTGACATCCCATATGAGCACTGGTTCAAATCCTGGTTGCTTCACTTCTGATCCAGCTCCCAGCTAACATGCCTGGGGAAGCAGCAGAGGATGGTGCAAGTGGGAGACCCAGATGGAGTTCCATGAACCCGGCTTCATCCTGGCCCAGTCACAGACATTGCAGCCATTTGGGGGAATGAACCAGTAGATGGAAGATCTTTCTCTCATCCTCTTTGCCTCTCCCTCTCTCTATGACTCTGCCTTTGAAATAAATAAATGAATCTTGGAAAGAGAGGAAAGAGAGGAAAGAGAAGGGAAGGGGAGGGGAGGGGAGGGGAGGGGAGGGAAGGGAAGGGAAGGGAAGGGAAGGGAAGGGAAGGGAAAAGAAGAAAAGGAAAGGAAAGGAAAGGAAAGGAAAGGAAAGGAAAGGAAAGAAAAGAAAAGAAAAGAAAAGAAAAGAAAAGAAAAGAAAAGAAAAGAAAAGAAAAGAAAAGAAAAGAAAAGAAAAGCCGGTGCCGCAGTTCACTAGCTAGTCCTCCGCCTGTGGCGCCGGCACCCCGGGTTCTAGCCCCGGTTGGGGTGCTGGATTCTGTCCCGGTTGCTCCTCTTCCAGTCCTGCTCTCTGCTGTGGCCCGGGAGTGCAGTGGAGGATGGCCCAAGTGCTTGGGCCCTGCACCCGCATGGGAAACCAGGAGGAAGCACCTGACTCCTGGCTTCAGATCGGTGCAGTGCGCCGGCCGTAGCGGCCATTTGGGGGGTGAACCAACGGAAGCAAGACCTTTCTCTCTGTCTCTCTCTCTGCCTGTCAGAAAAAAAAAAAAGAAAAGGAAAGGAAAAAAAAGAGGGCTAGCTCTGTGGCTTAGTAGGTTAAGCTTCTGCCTGCAGGGCTAGTATCCCATATGGGCATCAGTTTGAGTCTCGGCTGCTCCGCTTCCTATGCAGCTCCCTGCTGATGGCCTGGGAAAGTGGTGAAAGATAGCCCACGTGCTTGGGCCCCTGCACCCATGTGGAAGACCTGGAAGAAGCTCCTGGCTCCTGGCTTGGGATGGGCCCAGATCCAGCTGTCATGGCCATTTGGGGAGTGAACCAGTGATTGGAAGACCTTTCTCTCTTTCTCTCCCTCTCTCTGTTTGTAACTCTCTCAAATAAATAAATAAAACATAAAAAAAAAAAAAAAAGAAATGGGAAGTGGTTAGGCATTTGGGCTATAAAGTTAGGAAAATGAAAAGATTGACTGCTGCCTAGTTAAGATTCAATCTTTTAGTATCATCAAGGAAAAAAATTCAACCTAATAAGTCCTCTTGAAAAGACTTACTTATTTATTTGAGAGGTGAAGTTACAGACAGAGGTAGAGAGACACACACAGAGAGAGAGAGAGAGAGAGAGAGAGAGAGAGAGAGAGTTAGTTCAATCTGCTGGTTCACTCCCCAAGTGACCACAATGGCCAGAGCTGGGCTGAACTGAAGCCAGGAGAAAGGACTTCTTCTGGGTCTCCCACATGGTTGCAGGGGCCCAAGCACTTGGAACATCTTCCACTGCTTTCCCAGGCATATTAGTGGGGAGCTGGATCAGAAGTGGAGCAGCTGGAACTCAAACCAGTGTCCATATGGGATGCTGGCACTGTAGGCAGAGGCTTAGTCTACTATACCACAGTGCCAGCCCCCAACCTAACTTTGCTTAGTATTTTTTTTTCTAACTTTTAAAACAAAAAGACTATTTTATTATCTAGATAGGTATTTCTCAAAATACAAGAAAATACAAAAAAAAATACAAATGTCCAATGAATACGTGAATAAATGCTCACTATTGTTCTCCATCAGGGAAATGCATATCAAAAATACAATGAGATATCATCTCACCCCCATTAGAATGACTTTTATAAAAAATCCAAAACATTACATGCTATTGAGGATGTAGAAAAAAGGGAGCTAAAAACTGTATTTATTTCTTAGGGCTGGCACTGTGGTATACCAGGTAAAGCTGCTGCCCACAGTGCTGGCATCACATATGGACACTGGTTTGATCCCAGCTTCTCCACTTCCAATCCAGCTCCCTACTGATGTGCCCGGGAAAGCAGCACAAGATGGTCCAAGTCCTTGGGCCCCTGTACCCATGAGGGAGACCCTGAAGAAGCTCCTGGTTTCTGGCTTTGGATCAGCCCAGCTCCAGCTGTTACAGGAATTTTGGGAGTGAACCAGTGGACAGAAGATCGATACCTCTATCTCCATCTCTCCCTCCCTCCGTCCCTTCCTCTCCCTCTCTCTCTCTCTCTCTCTTTGCCTCTCTGCTTCTGTGCCTCTCTATCTCTCCTTGCCTCTCTGTAACTCTGCCTTTGAAGTAAATAAATAAATCTTTAAAAAAATATATTTATCTCCCATGTGGGTGGCAGGGACCCAATTGCTTGAGTCATCATCTGCTGTCTCCCAGGTTGCATATTAGCAGGAAGGTGGATTGGAAGTGGAGTAGCTGGTACTTGAGCCAGACTCTCTGATATGGGATGTGGGCATCCCAAGTGGCAACCTAACTACTGTACCAAAGGAAATTTTACACACTGTTGGTGGAAATGTAAATTAATACAGCCATTATGGATGGTCCTCATAAACTAACAGTAGATCTATCATATGATCCAGCTATCCCACTTATGAGTATGTATCCAAAGGAAATGAAGTCAGCATATCAGAGTGCTAGGAGAGGCAGATAATTAGCCTAGTGGTGAAGATCCCCTTGCTCCACATTAAGTGCTTGGGTTTGGTTTGGGCTCTGGCTCCTGATTCCAGCTTCCTGCTAATTCAGACCCTGGGAGGCAACAGGTGGCTAAAATAATTGGGCTCTTGCCACCCACATGAGAGACCTGGATTGAATTTCCAACTCTCAGCTTCAACCTGGCCTAACCCTGGCTATTGTGGGCCTTTGAGTAGTGAACCAGTGGATGAGAATGTGTTCTCTTTGTCTCTGTCTCTGTCACACACACAAACACACACACACACAAAGACACACACACATGCACATTTAAAACAGAGAGGTAAGAAATGGGTTCACATGTTTATTAGAACACTGTTTACAATAATTAAGATCTGGAATCAACCTAGGTGCTACCCATGGATGAATTAAGAAAATGTTTGTGCTTTGGCATAGTAGGCTAAGACTCTACCTGCAGTGCTCGCCTCCCATATGGGCACTAGTTCGTGTCCTGGCTGCTCCTCTTCCAATCCAGCTCTCTGCTATGGCCTGGGAAAGCAGTAGAAGATGGCCCAAGTCCTTGGGCCCCTGCACTCATGTGGGAGACCTGGAAGAAGCTCCTGACCTCTGGCTTTGGGTCATCCCAGCTCCGACCATTGCAGCCATCTGGGGAGCGAACCAGTGGCTAGAAGATTCTCTGTCTCTTCCTCTCTCTGTAACTCAAGTAAATAATCTTTAAAAAAAAAAAAAAAGAAAATGTGGGATGTATAAACAATGGGATACTATTCAGCAATAAAAAAGAATGAAATCCTGTCAGTTGCAGTGAAATGATGGAACTAGAGGACATTGTGTTAAGTGAAATAAGCTAGATGCATAGATATGTTGAAGCTAAGAAAAGAAGTCAGGTGAACATAGAGTAGTGGTTACTAGTAGTTGAGAAGGGGAGAGAAGGCTGGAAAACAGGTTGGCTAACCATGACACAGATAGGAGGAGTAAGTTGCAGTGTTCTGCATCATAGCACAGTGAGTGTACTTCACAAGAATCTGTTAGATGTTTTGTGAAGAACTCGTAGTGAGGGGCCCAAAGAGTCCAAATAAGAAAAAATGGTAATAGAAAGAAATGCCAGTTAAATACAGGGATCCTTCAAAAAGCTGGTTGAAAATGCACATTATGAAAAAACTATGCATGAATTTCAAAAATTTGTGCACCAAAGTAACTTATTATAATTCAGTTCCTGAAGTCCCCTCCTTTGTGTGATTATGACATGTCAATCAAAATTTTTACAAATGGAGATGCCACATGTTTGTCTGAAGAAATGACATCAAGTCATTTCTTTTCTGTACTGTAATATTATAATGCAAAACTTCACTAGCTTTTTAAACACATGTTTTATTTGTCTTCTAGCTGCTGGAATACAGATGAATCAAGTTGTTGGTCTTGGCATATCAACACAGAGAGCAACTTTCATTACGTGGAACAAGTAAGTGCGTTGTGTGGCAAGCTGTCCACTCTCAGTTCACGCTGCTGTGGACACACTGCTAAGAAACCTGTCCAGGCAGTTTTAAATTGGGGAATCGAGAACAGTTTTGCTTGGTTAAAAAGGATGAAAGCATGTTCCCTGCCTATCATCTGGGCTTGGCTTCTATCAAATAATAACAATTAAAAAAACTGTTGCTGTCATTAAATTCTCTGTTCCTTTTTTTTTTTAAAGTTAACTTTTCAAATAAGCATGGATTGAAGATCTAAAACATTAGCTTATACCAAAAGAGAGTTAGAGGAGCCTAATAAATTTTAGAAATATAATACATGTATATGGTTTATATTTTCAGTCTACTTCAAATGTAATAATCCATTATTTATAACAGATGAGGTATATATAAACATGATTGTAATAGAGTAACTACCACATAGTCATTACCTGTGATACTATAAGTTTCTTTATTCTTAAAACCTGTTATTTAGGTATTATGTCTCTTTTTACAAAAGAGAAAGAAACTGAAGTGAAATAAGTACATTGTTCAAGGTCAGTCAGTACATAGAGCCAAGATTTCAGATTCTCTTTTTGACTCTGAAGCACGTGTTCTTTCCAATGCCCTCATATTGCCTTCAGCGTGTATTTTTTACTTTTTTTTTTTTTTTTTAAAAAAAACCAATACTGTTAGTTGTATCTGTGTTCGTAAGCACTGAACCGCAAAGGACATCTTGTGCTTGGGCAGTGGAGAAAAAACGTGGGAGGAGTCTGAGGAATATATTCAGTGAATTCATAAGGACTTGGATTTTCATCCAGTATTAGGCAAGAGGAGGAAATTTGAGTTTGCCAATGTTTCTGCCCTTCATGTTTGGGCAGACATGATAGAAATTATAGAGACTAGAAGAAAAGAATGGGGTGGGTGATGGTGGTGGTGGTGGGTACAAGGGGAGCTGCTGAAGTGGTTGAGTTTTGGACATGTGGATGTGGAGTTATCCTAGACTTCTCCAGATCATTGGTCCGATGTAGATTGAGACATGGAAATCTGCAGATGGGTGCTCTGGTTTTATAGGGCATGGTGCATCTCAGATTGAGGCCTGTGCCTGCGGTCCCCCTGCACCACCCACTTTGGGCACATCTCAAAATAGTAATGTACTTGTCAGATGAAGAAATGAATTATTTAAAGCTATCTGTGTAGATCACGGTGTCTAATTAATGGTGCTATTGACGTTTGGGGCCAGATAATTCTTTGTTGTGGGAACTCTCCCTGTGGCATTGCACATGTTTAACAGCCTCTCTGGCCTCTACCTGCTAGGTGCCAGTAGCATGCACATCCCCACCATTATGACAACCACAGATGTCTCCAGATATTGCCAAATGTCCCCTATCTGAGAACCATTGGTGAAGCATTGGGAAATAGGTGTGTTCTCTGGCAGAGATTATCTGGAGAAAAGAACACTGGGTTGAAGACTAGGACTATGAGTGTCTTCCCCAAAATTATTTTTAAGATTTATTTGAAAGGTAGAATTGCAGACTGCGAGAGAGAGAGGGAGAGATACATAGAAATTTTCCATCTGCTGGTTCATTCCTCAAATGGCTGCTATGGCAGAGGATGGGTCAGGCCAAAGCCAGGAACCAGAAGCTTCTTCCAGGTTCCTCCCATGGGTGGTAGGAGCCCAAATACTTGGGCCACCCTACTCTGCATTTCCCAGGCCATCAGCAGGGAGCTGGATTACAAGAGGAGCAGTTGGGACATAATCCGGCACCCATGTGGAGTGCTAGCATTGCAGACAGTGGCTTTACCTGCTAAACCACAAAGCTGGCTCCTATTTTATCCTTAAAATTTATTTATTTGAGATACTAAAAGCCTGCCATGGCTGGGCTGGGGTGGGAAGTAGGAACTCAATCCCTGTCTCCTGTGTGAGTGGCAGGAACCCAGCTACCTGAGCCATCGCCTGCTACCTCTGAGCACCTGCATTAGCAGGAAGCTGGAGTCAGGGCCTGGAGCCAGGAACTGATGTGGATGTGGGTGCCCTAACTGGCAGCTTAACCTCTAGGCCACATTTCATTACTAAACTTAAAGGGTGTCAGGGAAGAAAAAGCTGACAAAACAGGACCAAGACAAATCTAGGAAGTGGATGGTATTGTTAGAGGAGCCCGGAGAGTGTTCCCAGGGGAGCAGCTGATTTGGAAATGAGGTTGCTTTCATCAGGACCTGCTGCTTCCATACCACTGATGACAGGAAGGCCAGAGTATTAAGAAGTGAGGCTTTTGTGTGACACTAGGACCACACCTTCCTTTTAGAAGACGTAGAAAAATCAGATTCCGATACTGTTCACTTCCTTTACTGGTGTTGCTGCTGTTGAAAAGGATACGATTTCTTCCTAAGCAGTTAATTATGAGTTTCATTTCTTGGCTGTCCTTTTGTTCTCTTTTGAACTATCCATATTCTTTTATGAGTCTTGGAAACGCTGTTTATAGAAACCAAAGCTGGGTATTTTTCAGAAAAACTCCCATGGCTTCATGCCTTGTTTGCCTTAAAATCTTGGAGCCGCATTCGGCTCAGTGGACCCCAGTGAGCCACTCTGTTGCTAGCAGTTTCTACAAGCTTCCCAACAAACAGCCAAGACACAGCAGTGGGCACAGCTCAGAGCCAGCAGGAAGTACTTGTTGCCCATTTGCCAGAGAAAGACTGGTCCCTGTGGAAAAATCTATTGTTCGCTCTAGTCCCAGCCAGTCCGCCTCCTCCCAGCTCGCTGATTTGTTTTTATTTTATTTTTCCTCTTGGTACATTCCTATCCTCTTGGCCGTAGAAATGTTATTTTCCTTCTTGTTGCTGTCAGAGGTCTAAACTTTGAACTTTCTTTTTGCTTTTCTCCTTGTTTCTCAACCCTCTCCTCCTCCGATCAGGAAATGACTTTTATAGTAACTTTTTTCAGTCCTTAAGTTTTCTTTTTTATTAAGTATATTTAATTGCTGATGTGTTTAGCCTGCTTTCTCAAATAACTCCAAGTGGTATCTCCTCCATCTTGGTTCTTTCAAATTTCTTTTGTTCTAAGAAACCATAAGCTGTTTGTTTCTTCTAGTTACTGTGTCTCTTAAGGAGACTTCTGCTTAGTAACCCCAGGTCAGGGAGAATGGCAATTAGCAATATCAAATCAACTATGAATCACACGAGCTGGGATCCACGCAGTAACTGTTTCAGGGCTCACAGAAGTAAGGCACTGGGCTGGTTGCCGAACTCAATATGATGAAGAATAAGAATGACAGTCCTGGAGTGGACGTCGTGGTATAGTTAACTCTGCTTGGGTTGCCTGCATCCCATATTGGAGTGCCTGGGATTGAGTCCCACCTCCCCTTCTCATCCAATTTGTTGCTAGTGTGCCTGGGAGACACCAGATGATGATGGTTCAAGTCCTTGGTTTCCTGCCATCCATGTGGGCGACCTGAATGGAGATCCTGGATCCTGACCTCAGCCTCACCCAGCCCCTGCTGATGTGGACATGTGGGGAATGAACCAACAGATGGGAATCTCTCTCTTTCTTTCTCTCTCTGTCTCTCCCTCTTTCTCTGTCACTCTTTCAAATAAATAAATAAATTTTTTAAATGCCTATCCTCAAGAAATTTAGTCTCAATATATATGTATATAAATTACTCTGCATTCCAGATTTTTTTTTCTTCTGTATTTCTTAGTTCTGTACTGTAATTGTAGTATTGACCTGAGGCTTGATCAAATTTTGTTTATCAGGGAAATTTTATTTATCAGGGAAATTTTATTAAGTATGTTAGGCTCCCAATGGCTAAGCCCATCCTCAAGCTGAGAGGTGTAGAAAAGGCTTAGGCTATATTTCAGCCCCTTTGTACATTAGAGGAGTTTGTCTCATAAATGCAATGCAGGGGAGAAACATTGGCATTTTTATCTTGCTTTAAAAGTTTATAGATCGAAGGGCTGGCACCATGGTATAGTGAGTAAAGCTGCCACCTGCAGTGCCGACAGCCCATATAAACACCAGTTTGAGCTCCAGCTGCTCCACTTCTAATCCAGCTCTCTGCTAATGGGCCTGGAAAAGCAGTAGGAGATGACCCAAATCCTTGGGCCCCTGCACCCATGTGGGAGACTCAGAAGAAGCTCCAGGCTCCTGGTTTTGGATTGGCCCAACTCCCGCCATAGCAGCCATTTGGGGAGTGAACCAGCAGATGGAAGACCGCTCTCTCTCTTTCTCTCTCTCTCTCTCTGCCTTTGCCTCTTTGTAACTCTGCCTCTCAAATAAATAAATAAATCCTTTTTAAAAAGTTATAGATCAAATCATCAAAGGCCTTCTCATAAGTTATGTTTGTTTTTAGAATTGTGCACACTGTCATGTTTCCAAAGGAATGCCTCTTCAGATAGAATCTGATCTCAAGTTTCGTGTTGTACCTCACTTCCTAATAGTTACGCACTTTGTTCAGTTTATAAAATCCAAGAGACATCATTCAGAAAGGCTGTATCATTAAGTTGGCTACTTAGACGTTACAGTTTGGTCTCTCATGTTGTTTTCTCGTATGCAGATCTTTCATGGAGTCTCTGATTTATATTGAGTCTCAAAATACTGTTTCCATCTTTCATAGGAAAACAGGACATCATTTTCACAACTTCATTAGTTGGCAAGACCTAAGAGCTATTGAACTTGTAAAATCTTGGAATAGTTCTCTTCTAATGAAGGTAAACTTTGTCTTCTGTGATTTGGATATTGTTTTCTCTGGTAAATGACCCTTAATGGACATTAAGAATGCACATACATTCACACTCTCCACACTAGTGAAATGTAATAGTTGTCACCCAAAAGCATACATGGTACACTGTAGTACTTAACACCTATACCACAAGAGGTCCTGGGGAGATGGAGTCAGAGTGGACCACAGTTTCACATGTTACTGAGAATTGATGTTTCTGCCCTTGAGAAATGGAAATGATGTAGCCTGGAGAGAATGAAATGGTGAAATTTTATTGTCTTAGGTTAGAAAAGTAGGGAAAGGATATTGAGATAGCTGGCTAGCAGACAGCCCTCTGCTCTTAATGTTATGCTTGTCACATAGTAGGCCGTCAGCAAACGACAGTTGATAGTGATCATGACAGTGACCATAGCAACAGCATGAACATTAGCTGCTCTGGTGTCATTTTTTCCAGATCTCCCTCACTCCTGGCTGTGCGATCACTGAGTTTTTTTGTTTTTTTGTTTTTTTAAAGATTTATTATTTATTTGAAAGAGTTACACAGAGAGAGAAGGAGAGGCAGAGAGAGGTTGTCCATCTGCTGGTATCTGCTGGTTCACTTCCTAGATGGCCGCAATGGCTGGAGCTGCGCTGATCTGAAGCCAGGAGCCAGGAGCTTCCTCTGGGTTTTCCCATGCAGGTACAAGGAGCCCAGGGACTCAGGCCATCTTCCACTGCTTTCCCAGGCCATAGCAGAGAGCTGGATTGGAAGTGGAGCAGCCAGGGCTTGAACCGGTGCCCATATGGGATGCCAGTACTGCAGGCCATGGCTTTACACTGTATGCCACAGTGCCAGCCCCAGATCACTGAGTTCTAAAATGACTTTTCATCTCCTCAAATGTAATCCAATCTGCAGTAGTTGATGTTATAATCAACATGCTATATTGATTATTTTAATACTTCTAAAATATCACTTAATGGCTTCTCAGCTATTGTACTGGTTGATACTCGATGGTACATGGAGGAGGGTCTGGAGTATCAGTTTTACTTGATAAGCATTTTTTAAAGATTTACTTTTTTTAAGTTTTTTTTTATTATTTATTTGAAAGAGTTACAGAGAGAGGTAGAGACAGAGAGAGAGGTCTTCCATCTGATGGTTCACTCCCCAGTTGGCTGCAGTGGTTGGAGCTGTGCCGATCCGAAGCCAGGAGCTAGGAGCCAGGAGCTTCTTCCTGATCTCCCACATGAGTGCAGGAGTCCAAGGACTTGGGCCATCTTCTACTGCTATCCCATAGCAGAGAGCTGGATTGGAAGTGGAGCGGCCGGGTCTTGAACTGGCACCCTTATGGGATGCTGGTGCTTCAGGCCAGGGTGTTAACCCACTGTGCCACAGTGCCTGCCCCAAAGATTTACTTTTTATTTATTTGAAAGACAGAGTTACAAAGAGAGAAAGAAATCTTCCATCTATTGGTTCACTCCCCAAATGGCTGCAACAGCCAGGGCTGGACCAGGCCAAAGCAAGGAGCTTGAAGCTTCTTCTGAGTCTTCCACATGTGTGCAGGGGCCCAAGCAATTGGGCCATCCTTTGCTGCTTCCCCAAGAGCATTAGTAGGGAGCTGGGTTGGAAGTGAAGGAGCTGAGATTTGAACCGATGTCCTTATGGGATGCCTGGTGTCACAGGCAGAGGCTTAACCTGCTATGCCACAGTGCCGGCCCCTTGAAAAGCATTTGAGGACATAATAGTTTTGTTTTGTTTTGTTTTGTTTGATAGGCAGAGTGGACAGTGAGAGAGAGACAGAGAGAAAGGTCTTCCTTTACCATTGGTTCACCCTCCAATGGCCGCAGCGGCCGGCGCACTGCGCTGATCCGAAGGCAGGAGCCAGGTGCTTCTCCTGGTCTCCCATGTGGGTGCAGGGCCCAAGCACTTGGACCATCCTCCACTGCACTCCCGGGCCACAGCAGAGAGCTGGCCTGGAAGAGGGGCAGCCGGGACAGAATCCGGCGCCCCGACCAGGACTAGAACCTGGTGTGCCGGCACCGCAGGCAGAGGATTAGCCTATTGAGCCATGGCGCCGGCCTGAAGACATAATAGTTTTGTATGAAAACAATATGAATGTACTCACAGAATATAACAACAATGCATGAATGGCACAGTTTTTCCATAATCTCACCTGCATAGGGTTTTTTTGTTTGCTTAAAATATAAAAATGCTGGGGCTGGCACTGTGGTGTAGTGGGTAAAGCTGCTGCCTGCAATGCCGGCATCCCATATGGGCATCAGTTTGAGTCCTGGCTGCTCCACTTCCAATCTGGTTCTCTGCTATGGCCTGAGAAAGCAGTGGAAGATGGCCTGACTCCTTGGGCTCTTTTGCCCACATGGAAAAACCCAGAGGAAGCTCCTGGCTCCTGGCTTTGGATTGGCGCAGCTCTGGCCATTGTGGCCATTTAGGGCGTGAACCAGTGGGTAGAAGATTTCTTTCTCTCTCCCTGCCTCTGCCTATCTGTCACTCTGCTTTTCAAATAAATAAATCTTTTTTAAAATATATAAAAATGCACCTTGCTGCAATAACTTGTGAGGATGAATATTGAGAGTTGCTATTTGTAGGTAAGACACACACTGATTAGAGGAGTTCCAGGTGCTCATAAGAAATCAGATGGACCTGAATTATAAACTTTGAAACTGTATAATTTATAATAATATAATTTATGTACCTTCAGGTGTAATTTTAGTTTTTAATAGTTCATCAAACATTCCTTTGAAAATAAATTGTGACTTTATAAATACATTTATTCCCATAGTAATGCCCAAAATCTCAAATCTTGTTGCAAAACTGTGACCTCAAGGTTAAAACTGAGCATCTAAATCAATTTGTCTACCTGATATTGAACGTGTACATGAAGTTTTGGTTCTTCTTACTGGAAACATGCAGACAAACCGAGATTCTAAGTTCAGCTCAATTCCAGGGCCTGCCCAAGAAATGAAGGGACCCAACCTTGCAATCATCCTGCCCAGCCCAGCTGCTAATGGTTTATTGATTGAGGGTCTTGGAATGGTCTCTGGAGTATTTTGCAGAGCTGGCACGAAAGTCATTAGTTTAGCCAAGGCTAGCCTCAAGCCGAATGGTGAAATAATTGAGGCATGTTGGTCATCTTTTGCCATCTTCAGTCTCCTCAAGCATCTAAACTTCCTCTCATAGTTAGTTTTGCTCTTCCCAATGATTGCTAAGGCTCTTCTTTGCTCTTAGCATAAAATCAAAATCATTAACATGATTTGGTTCCATGTATAGCTCTGACCACATCCCAGACTCTTTTCTTCCTGAAGTTGCTAACGGTGAGGCTCCATCTTTGCCAGGCTGGTTTTGTTCTTGTAGCTGTGGCACCCTTTCTCACCATAATGCCCTCCTATATGCAGTGGTCTCTCTCTGCCATCATGACTGGAAACTTCTCGCCCTCTAGGGTCCAGCTCATGTGCCTTTGAGCATTTCTCTGCTGTTCTATTTAAAGTGGCCCCTCCCCACCCCCACATTGTCCTTTACTTCTTCCATAGCACTTACTAAATTTCAAAGATTCTGAGGCATACATTTTTAAAATTAAATTTTAATTGAGCTAATTGTAGGTTCATGTGCAGTTGCAAAAAATAATACAGAAATCCCTCATCCACTTTGCAGTTCATCCCAGTGGTAGCATTTTGTAGAACAATAGTGTAATGTCACAACCAGGATCCTGACATTAATATTATCTATAGCTGTATTCAGATTTCTCCAGCTTCACTTGTATTTACTGTGTACTTGTATGTGTTTGTGTGTGTACTGATTTCTTTCTTTCTTTTTTTTTTTTTAATTTTTGACAGGCAGAGTGGACAGTGAGAGAGAGAGACAGAGAGAAAGGTCTTCCTATGCCGTTGGTTCACCCTCCAATGGCCGCTGCGGCTGGCGCGCTGCAGCCGGCGCACCGCGCTGATCCGATGGCAGGAGCCAGGTGCTTCTCCTGGTCTCCCATGGGGTGCAGGGCCCAAGGACTTGGGCCATCCTCCACTGCACTCCCTGGCCACAGCAGAGAGCTGGCCTGGAAGAGGGGCAACCGGGACAGGATCGGTGCCCCGACCGGGACTAGAACCCAGTGTGCCGGCACTGCAAGGCGGAGGATTAGCCTAGTGAGCCGCGGCGCCGGCCGTGTGTACTGATTTCTATACGATCTTTTCATCTGTATAGATTCATGCATCAGACACCACATGTAAGATACTGAACAATTCCATCACTATAAGTATCCTTTGTTTTGCTTTTTCATGACTACATCTCCCTCTCTCCTATATACCTCCCCACCATGTCCTATCCTTAGCTCTGGCAACGATGAATTGTTCTCTATTGTAAAATGCTCTAATTTTAGAAATGTTATATGCATAGAATCATACCATTTTGTTTTTTAAAAAAGGGATGATAGGCCGGCGCTGCGGCTCAACAGGCTAAACTTCCGCCTTGCGGCGCCGGCACACCGGGTTCTAGTCCCGGTCGGGGCACCAATTCTGTCCCGGTTGCTCCTCTTCCAGGCCAGCTCTCTGCTGTGGCCCGGGAGTGCAGTGGAGGATGGTCCAAGTGCTTGGGCCCTGCACCCGCATGGGAGACCAGGATAAGCACCTGGCTCCTGCCATCGGATCAGCACGGTGCGCCGGCCGCAGTGCACCAGCTGTGGCGGCCATTGGAGGGTGAACCAACGGCAAAAGGAAGACCTTTCTCTCTGTCTCTCTCACTGTCCACTCTGCCTGTCAAAAAAAAAAAAGGGGGGGGATGAGGGGATGATATATTTATATCCTTTAATATACCTTACACCTTTAGAAGCAAAGTTCATTAACTGATTTAAAAAAAAAAAAGTTTGCACAGTTTGTACCAATATATCTCAAAAAAGTCAAACTTGCAAGAACAGAAAAAAAAAAAGCCAAGATGTATACCCAACCTGTTAGGCCTCTATTTGTATGCCGTATCATTTCATTTGAGTACTATTAAAAAAAAAAGACTGGATTATAATCTCAGTATGCTTATTCTTTTGCAATACAAATTAGGAAATTATAAATCATGTGCCTTTGGAAAAAGCAGTATTAACACAATGCAATCAGAATTTCCAATTAATACAAGTAACAGTCTAGACAGTTTTGTTACTGTAGGCTAGTGATGTCTGAAATGCTGGAGCTTCTCCTGGTCTTTCAGTCCCTCCTGGCTTCTGATAGTGGGCTTTCCTGTGAAGCAGAAGTGGTGCTGTGGGTCCAGGCCCTACCAGTTCCTGTGTCCATGCAGGAACTGCAGTGCCAGAATCCCACTGCTCATCTCTTCATCGTGGCTTTGCCACAGAAGGAGCATGTGGACTCAGTGAGCTGGCTGATTTTAGTTTTCACCATTTTTTCAGGAGGCAGGCAGGTCCTGTGTTTACTGATGATTCTGATCTTCTTGGTACACTTAGACATGTCACTACCACCTAGGTCTCAGTCCACAGAGCCATATCTTTTTAAAAAATACAAGGTTTAGGGGCTGGCATTCTGGCAAAGGAGGTTAAACCACCACCCATGACACTGTATCCCATATTGGAGTGCTGGTTTGAGTCCCTGTTGCTTCACTTCCAATCCAGCTTCCTGCTAACATGCCTGAGAAGGCAGCAGAAGATGATCCAAGTCTTTGGGTCCCTACCACCTAATTGGGAGACCTGGAAGGAGTTCTTGGCTCCTGGCTTCCACCTGGCCTAGCCATCATAGCCATTTGGGGAGTGAGCCAATGGCTGGAAGATCTCTTTCTCTCTTTCTGCCTTTAAAATAAATAAAATAAACCTTAATTTTTTTTTTAAACTGACTTTTTGGTACTTTATTTTCCCCATATAGTATAATTCCCTGGAGATTCATTGAAGTCACTGGGTATGACACTAGCTCATTCTTTTTTATTTCTGAGTTGTGTTCAGTATGGATGGACCACTTACCTGTTGAACAACTTCTGCTGATCCCAGTTTTTGGTTCTTACAGATAAGGCTGCTATGAACATTCTTTGTACAGAATTTTTTTATGAGCAAAAGTTTTGACTTTTTCTGGAATAAATGTCCCAAGAGTACATTTGCTAGGTCATACAGTAATTGCATGTTTGGTTTTTTGTTTTTGTTTTTTTGCTAGGCAGAGTTAGACAGTGAGAGAAAGAGACAGAGAGAAAGGCCTTCCTTCCATTGGTTCACCCCCAAATGGCCGCTACGGCTGGCGCTGCGCTGATCCAAAGCCAGGAGCCAGGTGCTTTCTCCTGGTCTCCCATGCGGGTGCAGGAGCCCAAGCACGTGGGCCATCCTCCACTGCCTTCCCGGGCCATAGCAGAGAGCTGGACTAGAAGAGAAGCAACCGGGACAGAATCGGGCGCCCCAACCGGGACTAGAACCCGGGGTACTGGCGCCGCGGGTAGAGGATTAGCCTAGTGAGCCATGGCGTCGGCCTAATTGCATGTTTTGTAAGAAGTTTCCATGGAGCCAACGCAGTGGCGTAACGCATAAAGCCGCTGCCTGCAGTGCCGGCATTCCATATGGGCACTGGTTCATGTCCCAGCTGCTCCACTTCCAGTCCAGCTCTCTGCTATGGCCCAGGAAGGCAGTGGAGGATGGCCCAAGTGCTTGGGCCCTGCACCCACGTGGGAGACCAGGAAGAAGCACATGGTTCCTGGCTTCGGATCAGTGCAGCTCCAGTCATTGCAGCCAACTGGGCAGTGAACCAGTGAATAGAAGACCTCTTCCTCTCTGTCTCTGGCTCTCCTTCTCTCTCTGTGTAACTCTGACTTTCAAGTAAATAAAAAAAAAAAAAAAAAAAAGTATTGTCAACTGGAAGTGGAGCAGCAGGGACATGAACCAGTGCCCATAAGGGATGCTGGCACTGCAGGTGGCGGCTTTACCCACTATACCACCATCCCAGCCCCTGTCCAACTCTTTTAAGAGTACTTTCTATCATTTACTTTTCCATTAAAAATATATGAGTTATAAGATACATGTTTTGGCCGGCGCCGCGGCTCACTTGGCTAATCTTCCACCTGTGGCGCCAGCATCCCAGGTTCTAGTCCTGGTTGGGGCACCGGATTCTGTCCTGGTTGCTCCTCTTCCAGGCCAGCTCTCTGCTGGGAGTGCAGTGGAGGATGGCCCAAGTGCTTGGGCCCTGCACCCACATGGGAGACCAGGAGGAAGCACGTGGCTCCTGGCTTCGGATGGTGCAGCGCGCCAGCCATGGCGGCCATTTGAGGGGGGTGAACCAAAGGAAAAAGGAAGACATTTCTCTCTGTCTTTCTTTCACACAGTCTAACTCTGCCTGTCCAAAAAAAAAAAAAAAAGATACATGTTTTTCTATGTTTAAACATCTCTGAAATCAGGGTACATTTCTTTTTATTTTTTTAAAGATTTACTTATTTGCTTGAAAGAGTAACAGAGAGAGCCAAGAGAGATAGAGAGACAGAGACAGAGAGATGGGGAGATGGATCTTCCATTCACTGGTTCAGTCCCCAAATGGCTACAATGGCCAGAGCTGTGCCAGGCTGAAGCCAACAGCCTGGAATTTCATCCAGGTCTCCCAGGTGGGTGACAGAGACCCTTGTACCTGGGCCATCCTCCACTGCTTTCCCAGGCACATTAGCAAGGAGCTGGACCTGAAGCAGAGCAGCCAGAACTTGGACCAGCGCTCTGATACAGGATGGCATCCTCAAAGGTAGCAGCTTAACCCACTATACCATGATGCCAGCCTCAGGATGTATTTCTTAGTGGCATTTTAAATATATTTTTTTTGACAGGTAGAGTTAGTGAGAGAGACAGAGAAAAAGGTCTTCCTTCCGTTGGTTCACCCCTCAAATGGCTGCTACAGCAGATGCGCTGTGCCAATCTGAAGCCAGGAGCTGGGTGCTTCCTCTTGATCTCCCATGCAGGTGCAGAGCCCAAGCACTTGGGCCATCCTCCACTGCCTTCCCAGGCCACAGCAGAGAGCTGGACTGGAAGAGGAGCAACCGGGATAGAATCGGGCGCTCCAACCGGGACTAGAACCCAGGGTACCGGCACCGCAGGCGGAGAATTAGCCTAGTGAACCGCAGCACCAGCCAATACTTTTCATGTATTATGCATACATGATAGCTGCATTTTAACAGACTATCCCTGAAGAAAACTAAATCCAAACTTAAAGGTATAATGTGCTTAAAGAAGAACCCATTTTGATAATTTCTTAAAATAATAGCTAAAACCTTATGGACAGTCACTTTAAATACTTTTTCCAAGTATTATTCTTTAATGAATAATATAAAAATATACATGCATGCAGCCGGCGCCACGGCTCACTAGGCTAATCCTCCACCTGCGGTGCAGGCACACCAGGTTCTAGTCCTGGTTGGGGTGCCAGATTCTGTCCCAGTTGCTCCTCTTCCAGTCCAGTTCTCTGCTGTGGCCTGGGAGTGCAGTGGAGGATGGCCCAAGTCCTTGGACCCTGCACCTGCATGGGAGACCAGGAGAAGCACCTGGCTCCTGGCTTCGGATCAGTGTGGTGCGCCAGCCACAGCGTGCCGGCCGCAGCGGCCATTGGAGGGTGAACCAATGGTAAAGGAAGACCTTTCTCTCTGTTTCTCTCTCTCTCTCACTGTCCACTCTGCATGTCATGCAAAATATAAATAAAGAAGGTTTGAGCATTGACAAAGGTGCAAAGTTAAAAAGACATGTCTGAGATGTACAGAGGACTGAGTCTATAGACTTTCTGAATTGATCTATTTTCTTTCTTTTTTTTATTTCATAAATGTGAATTTACAAAGTGCAACTTTTGTATTGTTGTGGCTCCCCCCCCACCAACCTCCCTCCCTCTCGTGGCCCTCCCCTCTCCCTCTCCCATCCCGCCCTTTATCGAGTTTCATTTTCAATTACCTTCATATACTGAAGATCAACTTAGTATATACTAAGCAAGGATCTGAATTGATCTATTTTCAACTAAAAATGAAAGGAAAACAGATTTATATTACTGTTTTTCATAAACAAATTAAAGCCTTTAGATTTATTTGTGGGAATGAGTTTAGGATTACCTGAAGTAGATAAATTCAAAAGGGAGTGGGCAGTTCACTGTGTTTTGTAACATGTCAGTTTTGTAAGTTGAATTGTCCATCTGTGTCCTTGTAGTATGTTGCAGGATAAGAGTTTTTATATTATTTTATTCTATTAATGTTTATTTTCATCTACTTGAGAGGTAGAATGACCAAAAGAGTGAGAAGGGTGTCTTCCATCTGCTGGTTTACTCCTCAGATGTCCACAACAGCCAGGGCCAAATCAGGCCAAAGAATCTGGAACTCCATCCAGGTCTCCCACGTGTGTGGCAGGGATCCAGGTACTGGAGCTGTCACCTGCTGCCTCCCAGGATGCATTAGTCAGAAGCCAGATCAGAAGTGGAGCTGCCAAGACGCAAACTGGCACTCGCCTCCAGTATGGGATGCGGGCCTCCCACGCAGCAGGTAAACCAGCTGCACCGCAAAACCTGCCCCATTTATTTTTCAATGTCTTAAAACCTTAAAACTCAAAGCTGGTTTTCTGTGTAACTGTGTTTTGTTTTAATTAATAATTTTACTTATTAAGAAGTAAATCTCACAGACCAGTGTTGTATAGTGGGTAACACCGCCACCTGCAATGTCCCAGTTGATCAACTTCCTATCCAGCTCCCTGCAAATGGCCTGTAAAGGTAATGGAAAGTGGCCCAAGTGCTTGGGCTCCTTACCCATGTGAGAGACCTGGATTGGGCTATTGGCTTTGGCTTGGATTAGCCCTGGCTGTTGTGGCCTCTTGGGGAGTGAACCAGCAGATGGAAGATCTTTCTCTCTCTCTCTTTTGCTCTGTAATGCTGACTTTCAAATAAATATTTTTTAAAAAAGTAAATCTGAGACTGTATATGCTTCATTTTGATCATTAGATAAGTATAGATAGTATTAAATAAAATCATACATTCCAGTTTTTAAGTGTTTGATGTGTAGGGGAATTTCCTTAGTATTAACTTGATTTCTGATAGAAAAACAAGGTATTAGGAGCTCATTTTTCACTGGCTGGCATTAAGTTTACTCAGGCTTTTGATTAGAGAGGCAATCTGAAGTTGAGATATGAGGTTACAGAAAGCATGAAAATATTTGGAATGTGAGCCTTCAAAATCAAAGATTAGCTAACAACTTTGTACAAATGATTGTTTAATAGCAGTGAGTGGATGCTTCTGTGCTGCCAATGTAGTTAAGTGGCATGTCTCAATGAAATAAGAATGGGGCAAAGGCAGCCTTCTCCCTTGACTGGCTCCTTCCATTTCTTTCTTTCTTTCTTTTTTTTTTTTTAAGTTTTTTATTTATTTATTTGAGAGATAGGGTTACAGACAGTGAGAGGGAGAGACAGAGAGAAAGATCTTCCTTCCGTTGGTTTACTCCCCAAATGGCTGCAATGGCTGGAGTTGTGCCAATCTGAAGCCAGGAGCCAGGTGCTTCTTCCTGGTCTCCCACGTGGGTGCAGGGGCCCAAGCACTTGGGCCATCTTCTACTGCTTTCCCAGGCCACAACAGAGAGCTGGATTGGAAGAGGAGCAGCTGGGACTAGAACTGGCACCCATATGGGTTGCCGGCGCCACAGGCAGAGGATTAAGCTACTGCGCACGGTGCCAGCCCCTCCTTCCATTTATATAGTTAAAAATAGGTAGACAGGTAGAAAATAGTTGTTTTTAAAAGATATGTGTAGTCAGAGGAGTTCCAAATAGATGTGTTGCTTTTCCTATGTTAGAATCCAGTCTGGGGGCCGGCACTGTGGCACAGTAGGCTAAAGCCTCTACCTGCAGCACTGGCATCCCATATGGGTTCCAGTCTGTGTCCCTGCTAACCCCTCTTCCTATCCAGCTCCCAAGAAAGCAGCTGAAGATGGCCCAAGTGTTTGGGCTCCTATACTGGCATGGAAGACCCAGAAGAAGCACCTGGCTCCTGGCTTCAGATCAGCACAGCTCTGGCCAATGCAGCGATTTGGGGAGTGAACCAGCAGATGGAAGACTTTTCTCTCTGTCTCTCCCACACTCTATTTGTAACTCTACCTCTCAAATAAATAAAATTTTTAAAAAAGAATGCAGTCTACTCAAGATAATACTGCTGGACTTGACTTTCTTTTGTGCTGATAACACTTTTACAAGTAGTTAAATGATTGTTTTCTGCTTGGTTTGTTTATATGTGCAAAGAATTGATATAGAAACATCATACATCATTGAAAGCATTTTCCTAAAATGTCTTTTTCCTAAATAGGTAATACACAGTTCCTGCCGAGTGCTTCACTTTTTCACTAGAAGTAAACGACTACTAGCCGCCCATATGTTCACTTTCACCACCCAGCAAGCTTCTCTGCGCCTGGCCTGGATATTACAGAATATAATAGAGGTAAGCAGAGATTGTGTGTGTAGAAACAAAATAAAGGCTGTGGGAAAGAAAATATTCTAGGAATAAAGATAGTGATTTGATTATTTGAGGGAAAGAAACTTGTATTTATCATATATTGGAGTGGAAGACAAGGCATCTTTATGTGGTTCATTTTTTTCTAAACATTTTTATTACATCTTAATACATCTAGAAAGGTGAACAAAACAAAATGTACCTATCTGTGATGCACTGTGTAGCCATCTGTGTAATGCCAGTCGGATCAAAAACTGGAACACTATAATACTTAATATCACATTTTATTTCTAATATTTGTGTTCTTATTTTTCAACTTCATACTTTAATTTTGCCTGAATATTTTTTAATCAAAAGATGGAATCCTATGGTTTATATATGGTTTATGTCAGATTCCTTTTAGTCAACATATACTGTAATATATGTGTATAAATATTCATATTGCGCATAAATTATTTTTCTTTTATATTTACTGGTTAGACTGTCATTTTACCATAATTTATCTGTTCTGTTGATGTACATTTGAGTTCTTTTTAGTTTTGGGTTATTATGAATAATACATTTGTCCGTGTACATGTCAGTGCTGTGTCTACATACAGGGATGGAACTTTTAGAGTATGAATTTGCATATGTATCATCACCCGTAGTCAATAATGTCAAAACACTTTTCAAAGTGGTTATAATTTACACATCCACCATCAGTGATGAGAGGACTTTATATTTTATTTACCAACGTAATTCCTATTTTTAGTCTTTTAGTCAAACCCCTCGCATTGATTTTTTTATTGTCTTTTTTTTTGCCTTTTTCAGAATATCATATAATTAAAATAATATAATTTTGTAGCCTTTTCACACTGGCTTACTCTGCTTACCAGTATTCTTTTAGCAACATTATCTCCCAAGTTTTCAATTTCAAAATACTTCAACAACCTAATATTTATTTTAAACTTAACCATAAGCGGTATGTTTATTGCTCATTTTTAGTTTTGACTGCCCTTATATAGGATGATGGGACATAGTAGGTTAAGGTTTCTCCATGTCTTTTTTTACTTGATAGCTCATTTCTTTTTGTCACTAAGAAATATGTCATTTTTTGGATGTTGTCAACATTTGTTAATTCAGTTACCTATTGAAAAACATCTTGGTTGCTTCTAATTTTTGGCAATTATGAATAAAGTTCCTATAAACTTTGTCTGCAGATTTTTATGTGGACATAAAATTTCAGCTCATTTAGGTAAATACCTAGGTGTGTGATTGCTAGATAGTATGGTAAGACTCCATTTAATTTTGTATGAAACTGCCAAATTATCTTCCAAAGTGACTGCAGCCTTTTGCCTCCCACCAACAATGAATGAGAATCCCTGTTGCTCCATATCCTTATCAGCATTTGATGTTGTTAGAGTTGGAGTTTAGTCATTCATTCTAACGGGGTGTAGTGTTATCTTAGTGTTTTAATAGGTGTGTAGTAGTATCTCATTGTAGTTCCCTAATGGCATATGATATAGAATACATTTTCTGATGTTTATCTACCATTTGAATATCTTCTTTGGGGAGGTGTCTATTTAGATGCTTTACCCACTTGAAAAATGTTTAATTTGTAGACTAATTTTTAATCAATTTTAGGCTTACAGAAAACTGAGTGGAAAATAGTTTCTACATACACCTTCATGCCCACCACTACCAATTTTCTATTACTTACATATCATATTAGTGTAGTATTATTTGTTACAATTGATGAACTAATTTTGATGCACTTTTACTAACTAGAATTGATAGTTTACCTTAGGGTTAACCCATTGTTTTGTACGTTCTATGGGTCTCTACAAATACACAATGACATGCATTCACTGTTACAGATTCATACACAATAGTTTTACTTCCCTAAAAATCCCCTCTGGTCATCCTTGTTGGTACAGAGCTTCCAGCAATTTGTCAGTTGCAGTTTAGATTTTCCTATATAAAATGTTTTATCTCTCTGGCTTCTTTCAAGATTTTCTCTTTGTCTTTGGTTTTCAGCAGTTTGAGTATAATACACTCAGTGTGGGTTTTTTTATGTTGATGCTTGTGCTTAGTATCCTCTGAGCTTCCTGGATCTATGGTCTGGTATCTGTTATTAATTTTGGAAAATTCTCACTAATTTTTATGGAAAATATTTCTTCTGTTCCATTGTTGTCTTCTGATAACTCCCACTATACATGTTACACTTCTTGCACTGTCACAGAGCTCATGAATATTGTTTTTTTTTTTTTAAGATTTATTTATTTTATTTGAAAGGCACAGTTACAGAGAGGCAGAGAGAGATCATCCATCCGCTGGTTCACTCCCCAGATGGCCACAACGACAGGAGCTGCGCCGATCCGAAGCCAGGAGCCAGGGGCTTCTTCCGGGTCTTCCACATGAGTGCAGGGGCCCAAGGACTTGGGCCATCTTCTACTGCTATCTCAGGCAGTAGCAGAGAGCTTGATTGAAAGTGAAGCAACCAGGACTAGTACCGGCACCCACATGGGATGCCGGCGCTTCAGGCAGCAATTTACCCACTACGCCACAGCACCGGCCCCATGAATATTGTTTTAATAATGTTTTCTTTTTATTCCCCACCCCGCTTTCTTCTTTTTAGTTTGGAAAGTTTTTTTTTTTTTTTAAAGATTTATTTATTTATTTGAAAGAGTTACAGAGAGAGAAAGAGAGAGAGAATCTTCCATCTGCTAGTTCACTCCCTAAATGGGTGCAACAACTGGAGCTGGGCCAATCTGAAGCCAGAAGCCAGGAGCCAGGAGCTGTATTCATGTTTCTCACATGGGTGCAGGGGCCCAAGTACTTGGGCCATCTTCTACTGCTTTCCCAGATGCTTTAGCATGGAGCTGGATCAGAAGTAGAGCAGCCGGGGCTTGAACTGGTGCTTATATGGGATGCCAGTGTTGCAAGTGGTGGCTTAACCTACCATGCCACAAGTTTGGGAAGATTTATTGATGTGTCTTTTCTCTCTTTATATCTTCAAGGTAACTGATTTTTTTTTTTTTTTACTATGTCCAGTCTACTGATGAGTCCACTATGCGCTGTCTTCATTTGTTTCAGTGTTTTTGATTTGTAGCATTTCCTTTTTCTGAGAGTTTCCATTCCTCTGCTTGCCTCTCTGTTCTTTCCACTTTCTTTCATTAGAGCCCTTACCATATTAACCACAGATATTTTTAAATTCCCTGCCTGCTAATTAAATTCCTTGTCTGATTCTGGTTCTGTGCTTGTTCTGTCATTTAGACTGGGTTTTCTTGCCTTCTGATTTGTTGTTGTTCAAAGCTGTACATGATGTAGTGGGTAAAAGGAACTGAGACAAAATAGGCTTTTTTTTTTTTTTTTTTTTTTTTGACAGGCAGAGTGGACAGTGAGAGAGAGACAGAGAGAAAGGTCTT
This sequence comes from Lepus europaeus, assembly GCF_033115175.1. Lineage (NCBI taxonomy): Eukaryota > Metazoa > Chordata > Mammalia > Lagomorpha > Leporidae > Lepus > Lepus europaeus. Next base: position 139,704,236 of record NC_084828.1, read on the forward strand.
CCTTTTGCCGTTGGTTCACCCTCCAATGGCCGCCACGGCCGGCGCACCGCGCTGATCCGAGGGCAGGAGCCAGGTGCTTATCCTGGTCTCCCATGGGGTGCAGGGCCCAAGCACTTGGGCCATCCTGCACTGCACTCCTGGGCCATAGCAGAGAGCTGGCCTGGAAGAGGGGCAACCGGGACAGAATCCGGCACCCCAACCGGGACTAGAACCCGGTGTGCTGGCACCACAGGCGGAGGATTAGCCTGTTGAGCCACAGCGCCGGCCAAAATAGGCTTTTAATCTGAGGTTTAACGTTGATCTCACTGGGAGTTGTTATGCTGTATTTACGGTTAGTTGCAGCTGTGATGTTGGAGATAAATTTCTTCACATTTCCTTATTTTTATCTCCTGTGTCGTCTCTGGGTTTCCCGGGAGACTTCTTAAATACAGCCTGAAGCTGGCAATGCTTTCAGTTGTAATCTCTGATTAATTCAGAAGTCCTGTTGATGTGGTGAAGGTTGTGGGAAGGCAAAACAGTCTATCATCCATTTATTTAAGAGGCAAAGAGAAAGACACACAGAACTCCGCACCTGCTGGTTCGCTCCTCAGAGTGCCTGCAACCACCAGGGCTGGGCTGGACCAGAGCTAGGAGCTGTAAACTCAGTGTGGGACTTCCACGTGAGTAGCACAGACCCACTGCTTGAGCCATCCTCTCTGTCTCCCAGGATGTGCACATTAGCAGGGAGCTGAACTGGGGAGCAGAGCCAAGATCTAACCCAGGCCCTCTGATGATAGGATGTGGGCGTTGCAACCTGCAGCTTAACCTCTAGGCCAAGTGCCCGCCCCACTTACTCTTTTATCTTTTAGATGGGGCAGGAGGGCTGGAAGAGGCTGGAACTGATCATAACCGTGCTGTTATGACGAAGTAGTGTTTCTTAAATGCAGCCCACTTGTGAGGAGTACAGCACACTCTGGATTTGTTTCACAGTTGTTACTTTCACCTGTCTGAGGCACAACCTCTGTGCTTCTCTGCCTTTTCTCCAGTGTTCAACCTGAAACCCTGGGCAGGCTCCTGGAGTTAACGTCACAAAAGTATTGGATTCCTGTAAGCCTGGACCTCCAGGGTTTGGTTTTGTTTTTTTAATCAACAAATATCTAATCCACAGTTTAGTCTCCAGCAACACTCTTTAAGTGCTCCTCCCAAGCTCCAGCTGCAGCTGCTGTTCTTGGTAGGCTCTTACGCCTCGTGCTCACCTGCTTTTGGATTTTCTGGTGGGTGCTTGTCCTGTGGCATCAACTCTCTGGCGGATGTAAGAAGAGTTGCTGGTTTTGCTTTTCACTTTGCTCAGCTTTTTTCTTGTAAGGATGGGAGTGACAGCTTCACACTTCTTACACAGCAGACCGAAAACGATTCTATCTTGTATGTTCAGAAATTTTCTTTTTTCCCCTGCATATTTCTTACAATCCTGGATGATATTTTTGTTTGCTATGTATTACAGGTATTTTCTCCAATTGTCCTTTGCCTCTGTCGTCTTCTCAAAAAGAAGTTGTTGATTTTAAAGCAGTCTAGTTTATCAGTCTTAATGTTTAGTAACTCTTTTTTGTTGTTGTCCTTTTAGGGAGGTCATTTCCTATTCTGAGCTCATAAAGATACTTACTTTTCACCTTCCATGAGTCAATAATTAAACTGGAATTGATTTTTGTAGTTGGTATAAAGTAAGAATCAAATTTCCTATGACATTTATCTTGATCCTTTCTGCCTCCACACCAACTTTAGAATGAGTTAATCAATTTATGCACATACACACAAACACACCCTCCTGAAAAAACCACAAACCCAGCCATAGCTGGAACTTATGTTGCGGTGGCAATGGAATTGTCATCTTTATACTAGTGAGCCTTGAATCCATAGCATGATCTTTCCCTTTTCAATAGTCTTTAATATACCTAAATTATGTTCCACAGTTTTTTCTGTAGGTTTCTTATACATTTTTAAATTAGATTCTATTAGATCCACTATTAGATAGTGGATATGTTTATAGCTAGCTGTTTTATCTAGTCTGTTTACTTATTTTCTAGCCTTCTCCGGCTGGTATTTAGAAATTGGTTAAGTTTTCTGATTTTACCTGTGATCAAAAAATATTCTTACATCAACTTAGTTATTTAAGTAACTTATCTGATGATTTTGTGTGAATGTGTGAGGGAGTACACAAGTGTCTATTTTGCAAATAGTTGCATGTTTATTTCTACTGGTCCAGCACTTTCATTTCTTTTTCTTTGCATTGGTGCCAAATTCCATGACATATTAATTAGAAAGAGTGAACCCAAATTCTTTTTCTCATTCTTAAACTCAGAATGAAAAGCTCAACATTTCACTATTTATGAATTTGCAATAGATTTTTTAAAAAGATCCTTTATAAAAGTAAGGAAGCTCTCTTGCTTTTCTCATTTGCTGAGAATTTCATTATTTTCTGCACTTATTATTTAAGTGTAGTGTATTTTATGTAACCTAATGGGATTTGTAGGGTTTCTTGAATTATTGCTTGGCACATGTTGATGATTTTGAAAAGTTCTCTGAGGAGCCACTACTTTTTATTTTTAATACTTTTTAAAAAAAAAGATTTATTTAGGGCCGGCGCTGTGGCTCAACAGGCTAATCCTCCACCTAGCGGCACCGGCACACCTGGTTCTAGTCCCGGTCGGGGCGCCGGATTCTGTCCCGGTTGCCCCTCTTCCAGGCCAGCTCTCTGCTGTGGCCCGGGAAGGCAGTGGAGGATGGCCCAAGTGCTTGGGCCCTGCACCCCATGGGAGACCAGGATAAGCACCTGGCTCCTGCCTTCGGGATCAGTGCGGTGTGCCGGCTGCAGCGCGCTGGCTGCAGCGCGCCGGCCACAGCGCGCTGGCTGCAGCGCGCCGGCCACGGCTGCCATTGGAGGGTGAATCAACGGCAAAAGGAAGACCTTTTTCTCTGTCTCTCTCTCTCTCTCACTGTCCACTCTGCCTGTCAAAAAAAAAAAAAAAGATTTATTTATTTATTTGAAAGGCAGAGTTACAGAGAGGCAGAGGCAGAGAGAGACAGAGAGAGAGGTCTTCCATCCTCTGGTTCGCTCCCCAAATGGCCACAATGGCTGGAGCTGGGCTGATCTGAAGCCAGGAGCCTGGAGCTTATTATAGGTCTCCCATGTGGGTGCAGGGGCCCAAGGAGTTGGACCATCTTCCACTGCTTTTCCAGACCATAGCAGAGAGCTGGATCGGAAGTGATACAGCCGGCACTTGAACTGGCGCCCATATGGGATGCCAGCCCTGCAAGCGACAGCTTTACCTGCTAAGCCACAGCACAAGTCCCGATGCAATTTATCTTTCAAATATTTTGATCCATGGTTGGTTGAATTCACGGATGCAGGACCTAAAGATACAAAGGGCAAACTACACACATATTTTTTTTTAATTTAATTTAATTTTTTTAAATTTTTGACAGGCAGAGTGGATAGTGAGAGAGAGAGAAAGGTCTTCCTTTTGCCGTTGGTTCACACTCCAATGGCTGCCGCGGTAGGCGCGCTGCGGCCGGCGCACCGCGCTGATCCGAAGCCAGGAGCCAGGTGCTTCTCCTGGTCTCCCATGCGGGTGCAGGGCCCAAGGACTTGGGCCATCCTCCACTGCCTTCCCGGGCCATAAGCAGAGAGCTGGCCTGGAAGAGGGGCAACCGGGATAGAATCTGGCGCCCCGACCGGGACTAGAACCCGGTGTGCCAGCGCCGCAAGGTGGAGGATTAGCCTGTTAAGCCACGGCGCTGGCCCAAACTACACATATTTAAGACCTTCTTACTAAACTCCCCAGGTCTCTTACCTTTTTTTACGTATTTGGCATCCTTTTGTCTCCAGGCTTCATTCTGAGTGTTTTTTTTCCCTAAACTATCCTTTCAAGTCTATTATCTGTTAACTTTAAAAATTTTTAGTTCTGTAATTTCTACCCTCCCCAATTATTAACCTGTTTATTTAAAAGTCCATGGATGTTAATTAATTCTAATATGTATAGCTTCCTCTTTTTCCTGCCACCTCTCCTCCCATGTTCTCATTTCATAGTTGGTTACTAACCTGTGTATGTATGTGAGCTGGATATCATATTTGCAAAATTGTGGTTAGAAATTACGACAATCTTAACCTAATTCTGTTTTGCTCTAGATAGGAATTATGTTTGCTTTCTCCACTCTCCCAGGCACCAGGACTGTCTCAATCTTATAACTGAGATGATTTAAATCTGAGTTGTACTTCCTGTCATTCTAGTTTACCCTTATTCTTAGAATAGAGCCTCTTGGAGTCCTAACCAGGATGAGGGCAATTGACCTTGATTCTACCTTAGGAAGTCCTGATGTCTACCTTCTGTTCCCCTAAACATCTTTAGTGCTTCCATTCATTATTTTTATTTCAGTTATTTACTTTAAATATTTGTTGTTGTTTATTTTGATAACTCAAAAGGCAGAGAGACAGACATAGAGAAGTCTTCCATCTGCTGGTTCATTTCCTAAATATCCATGACAGCCAAGGCTGGGCCAGGGTGAAGCCAGGAGCCCAGAACTCAGTCTGGGCCTTCCACACAGGTGGCAGGGACCAAAGTACTTGAGCCAACATCCACTGCCTCCCAGGGTGCACATCAGCAGGAAGCTGGATGGAAAATAGTCTCTACTGATGCACTCTGATAGAGGATGCAGGCGCTCCAAGCATCCTCTTAACCACAGCACCAAATGCCCACTGCTCAGTTATTTGCTGAAGAAGCGTTTTGTTTGAAGATCTGCTCTATGCCAGGAACCCTTCCAGGTGTTGGTGTTATACATATGAATACGATCTTGTCCCTCCCCTAAGGAGTTTAGAGAAGCAATAATTCTGTGAAATAATGGCTATATGGAAGATATCCATCAGGTTCTGTAGATTAAGTAAAGGAGGAACACAAGCAGCAGGCAGAGTTGGGCAAGACCAGGAAATGCTATTCTTGAGTTGGAGAGACAGTAAATATATTTTATAAAATTGTTTTCCAAACATTTCAGTTTCACTAGTTTAGTTTCACTAGCTAGTTTAAAGAGGTTTTTTGTTGTTGTTTGTTTTGTTTTTAAAGATTTTTTTTTTATTTGAAAGGTAGAGTTACAGAGAGAGAGAGAGAGATTTCCCATCTGCTGGTTTACTCCCCAAAAGGCCACAATGGTTGGGCTGGGCCAGGCTGAAGCCAGGAGCCTAGAATTCCATCCAGGTCTCCCATGTGGGTGGCAGGGGCCCAAGTACTTGAGCCATCACCTTCTACTTTCCCAGGCTCATTATCAGGGAGCTGGATTGGTGGTGGTGCCGTTGGGACTCAAACCAGATCTCGAATGGGAATGCCAGCACTGCAAGTAGGTTAACCTGCAGCACCACAGACAGCCCCGCTTCGGTGGTATTCAATTGGTCATACAATCTCAGAGGCCAGATTTAAAGAGGAGCATCAGTCAGACCTTCCCATGGGAGGAGTATAAAACAAACTTGGAGCCATGTTGTAAAGCACAGGGGGGAACCTTTGTTCTCCCAAGGGCCATTTGGATATTTATAACATCATTTGCATGTCATACAAAATTATCAACTTACAAATTAGCCTGCTATAGATTTATTGAACTTCAAGACCTGCCTGCAGTTGCCTTGGCAAGGACAGAATGAATGATTTCACAGGCCTTATATGGCCCGAGGGCCAGATATTCCCCACCCCTGTTTACAATCACACTAAGTCATGACAGCAGACTTTTTTAAAATAATTATTTGAAAGACAGAGTTACAGAGAGAGAGGGGTCTTCCATTCCACTGGTTCACTCCCCAAATGACCGCAATGACCAGAGCTGAGCTGATCTGAAGCCAGGAGCCAGGAGCTTCTTACAGTTCTCCCACATGGGATGGCAAATTTTTTTTTTTTTTTAGATTTCTTTTATTTATTTGAAATAGTTACAGAGAAAAGGAGAGAGAGATGGGGGCGGGGGGAGAGAGAGAGAGAGAAAGTGAGAGAGATCTCCCATCCTTTGGTTTACTCCCCAGATACCCACAACAGCCAAGGCTGAAGCCAGGAGCCAGAACTTCATCAAGGTCTCCCATATGGGTAGTAGGGGCCCAAGCACTTGGGCCATCTTCTGCTGCTTTTCCCTGGCCGTTAGCAGGGAACTGGATTGGAAGTGGAGCAGTCAGGATTCAAATCGGCACCCAAGTCGGATGCCAGAACCCAATGTGCCACAATGCTAACCCCTTAAACAGGCTTTGATACTTCTGTTTCCCTTGGCCTGCTTTGGCCTAAGGATTGGCAGTTTATGTTGTGTAAAGGCCAGATGGTGACCTTCAGTACTGTAAGGTTTTTATCACAACTCCTCTGCTGTTGCTGCAGGAAAGCAGCCATGGGAAATCCATGAGCAAATGAGTTTCATTGCATTCCAATAATACTTTCTTCATGGACACTGACACAGAAGATTCTTCTTTCATTTTTTTAGCCACTAAAAAATTTAAAAACCATTCTAACCTTGCTGCACAAAAACAGGCACTGAACTGGGCTTGGCCCCGGGGCCATACTGCGCTGTTCCTGCTGTAAGGTATACTAGTGTATTTGTATGTCTAAACTAAAAATATGTATACTTTGCCTTTGTTAATCACAAAAGTGATATATGCTTAGTTAAAAAACCAATGCTTTTCAGAAATATTACACAGAAAATTAAAGTCTCCCTCCCCCACTAAAGCAGAAATGCTGTAATTATTGCATAGAACCATTTAGAATATATTCTAGGCATTATTTTCTTGTGTATACATTAATTTTTATCAACATGGGAGTATATTATGCTATGTATATGAATGTAATGGAAGTATATTATATCTAGTAAAATGGGAATATATTATATCATGCTGTGCACTTAATTAGGTACTTAACAGCTTCAGCCTTGAACTGATTTTGTGCTGTTACATTTTCAAGGTGCAAAAGGCAGCTGAAGAAGGAAATTGTTGCTTTGGAACTATTGACACCTGGTTATTACATAAGCTCACCAAAGGTAAGCATGACCTGATAGCTCTGTCTCAGTTAAAACTTGACAGAGAGGATTCACCTAGAAAAGCTGAAGTTCCCTTTTGCTCCCTTTTCCCTTCCTGCATCCCAGACATACTGCTGTTTGGTATCCTAACAACTGCACATTATAGAAAAACTAGATGTGTCTCAGATTTGTTGAAGAGGAGAGTGATTTTTAAATTTTAATAAAACCTCAAATATAAGAACTGGGTAGGGACCAGGTTGTGGCATGGTGTGTAAAGCTGCTGCCTGTGATGCCAGCGTCCTGTATAGGCACTGGTTCATGTTCCAGCTGCTCCACTTCCAATCCAGCTCCCTGCTAATGGCCCGGGAAAAGCAGTGGGAAGATGGCCCAAGTTCTTGGACCCCTGTACCCACGTGGGAGTTCTGGAAGAAGCTTCTGGCTCCTGGCTCTGTCCTGGTCCGGTTCCAGCTGTTGTGAGGAATGAACCAGCAGATGGAAGATTGTTATCTCTCTCCCTCTCCCACTCCCTCTCCCTCTCTCTTTCTCACCCATCTCTCTTTGTAACTCTGACTTTCAAATAAATAAATAAATCATATATTTTTTTAAAAAGCACTGGGTAACAGTCTTAATTTCTTTTTTTTTTTTTTGACAGGCAGAGTGGATAGTGAGAGAGAGAAAAAGGTCTTCCTTTTTGCTGTTGGTTTACCCTCCAATGGCCGCCACGGCCGGCACACTGCGGCCGGCGCACCGCGCTGTTCCAAAGCCAGGAGCCAGGTGCTTCTCCTGGTCTCCCATGCAGGTGCAGGGCCCAAGGACTTGGGCCATCCTCCACTGCCTTCCCGGACCATAGCAGAGGGCTGGCCGGGAAGAGGGGCAACCAGGATAGAATCCGGGGCCCCAACCGGGACTAGAACCCAGTGTGCTGGCGCCGCAAGGCGGAGGATTAGCCTGTTGAGCCACGGCGCTGGCCAGTCTTAATTGCTTTTTAAAAAAAGATGTATTTATTTATTTGGAAGTCAGATTTACAGAGGAGGAGGAGACAGAGAGAGGGAGATCCTCCTTCTGCTCGTTTACTCCCCAAATGGCCTCAGTTGCAGTGGTGGGGCTGGACCAGGACAAAGCCAGGAACCAGGAACTACTTCTGGATCTCCCATGTGTGTGCAGGGGCCCAAAGACTTGGACCATCTGCTGCTTTCCCGGGAGTGTTAGCAGGGAGCTTGATGGGAAGTGGAGAAGCTGGTTCTCAAACCGATACCCAGATGAAATGCCAGTGTCATAGGTGGTGGTTTTACCTGTTGAGCCACAGTGCTGGCCCCAACAGTCTTAATTTCAAGAAGGGTAAGACTTAAGTTCAGTGCCAAATCTGCCAGGTTGCAAGAGAGTATAACTACAGGCGATCGTTTGACATCAATGAACCTCTTTGGGCATCTTTAAGCTGGGGATCATAACATGACAATGCCTATGAAAGTGCTTTGTAAGCTATGTAAGTTTCCAAAGGTTAAGTAGGAAGTTGTTCTGGAGACTTCACCATGGAAATAATGCAGTTAGCAATGAACTCAAGGGTAGACAAAGGTTTAGATTATAAACTAGGAATAGATATTGATTTATCCTACCTGATAATATGTGTACTATTTCCAATGTAAATTTAGGTTCTGAATATGCCACGGATGTTTCAAATGCCAGTACAACTGGACTTTTTGATCCCTATAAGGTAAAGATTTTTTTTTCTTCTTTTTGAATCATCAGTTATTGTATAATTTATGTCAGATTTTTAAAGATTAAATTGTCATGTAAAACTTGTGTATATTTTATCATGTACAGCATGATGTTTTGAAATGTGTATATGGGTTTGACATATGTAAATATGTATATTCTGGTGATATATTTTTATACTTAGATGTGTTGGAGCAGTCTCATTACCTCCTTGGTTTCAATACCACTCTCCCTCCTGCCTCCTGTGAAGGACACGAGGTAATAATGACCATCACGTACAGAAACCAACTAAATTGTCCTTGAATTCATTTGGCTTTGGTGGGGGAAAGCATTTATTACATGTCTGAGATGCTTATATTTTCATGGCGTAACTGTTTGGCCTATGCTAAGATGTTTACTGAATTTTAAATAATTAACATTTCTGGAGATATAACTAATGTTTTAATCAATTTTATTTGAAGCCACAATTTTGGATCAGTGGATAAAGAGATATTTGGTGTGCCTATACCAATAGTTGCCTTGGTAAGTAGGAAACATGAGTTTCTCTTTGTATAATATAAACAGATGAATATAAATGAATAGTAAGGACCAGCTCTATGAGAAAGTGTAGAGGAAATATGGCCGCAACCAGGGACAAAGAAAGAAAAGCGGACCCCTCCTCCCAACACAGACCTTGAAAAGTGGCTGCTTGCAATTAACTAGTGAAGCAGCTGCCCACTGTTATCTTGTCTAGGGAGGGAAGACGTCCTAAGTTCTGCTTCTGTCAGCTCCGGTCATATATCTGTCCTAATGAATCTGTCCCTGATATCTCTTCTACAAACATACCAGGCCCACCGACCATTGGAAGTGCGGTCCTAAATCACATAGGCTGCAATTTGAACCCCCAATGCTGTACCAGCTAAGGTATGATGCTGATGAACCTATAAATACTGTAAGAAACTTGGGATTGTTGCTCAGTTCTCAGGAAATGATTCCAGCTGAGCCCACTGGCGTAATAAAGTGCTTGATCCTCCACCGTCTCTGGTGCCTGTTTGACAAAGGGAGTCGTCCCACCTCAGACTTCTGTAACAAAAGAAAAGGTCATTGGCAGAATAAAATTGAAGTGTTTTTTTTTTTTTCCTTTTAAGCTAAAAGGCCCTGGATATAACCAGAAGTGTCCTCTATATTCTGGAAAAGGGACCACAGGGCCAGTATTATATCATGGAAGCACTTCATAACCTTTTCTGACTTATCTGTGTATTGTTTTTCAGAAACCGTGTTCAATTTTTAAAAAGTAATCTATTCTGAGTAACTTTGGTTGATGTTGGATACTCTGAGACAAAAAGCTATGATGGGGAGCAGGCGTTTGGCCTGGCAGTTAAGATGCTGCCATCCCATAGTGGAGTACCTGGATTCTGATTCCTGGCTCCAGCTCCGGACTTCAGCTTCCCGCCAATGCAAAGCGTGGGAAGCAGTGATGATGCTCAGTTAGTTGGGTTCTTGTCCCGCACTGAGAGATCTGGATTGTACTGTCCATTCCCAGCCTTGACCTTGCCCAGTCTTGACTGTTACAGGCATGTGGGGAGTAAACCAGTAGATGAGAGCTCTTCTCTTTGCTCCACTTCTCTTCTCTCCTTTTCTCTTCCCTTCCCCTCCCCTCCACTCCCTTCCTCTCATTTCCTCCCTCCTCCTCCTTCTCCTCCTCTCTACCTGTTAAATAAATAAGCATTTTAAAAACAAAAGCAATGATGGAGCCGATGTTTGATTTATATTTTACAGTGTAACTATAAATAGTAATAGGGCAATTTAAACTAAAGGAGAAAGTTGTATTTACATTTTTTAATCCTTAGCCAGTACCCACCAGAACAAAAGTTTGTGGAAGAATGAAAAATTTGCTACTTCTGAGGGTTTTTTTTTTTTTAAAGATTTATTTATTTGAAGTCAGAGTTACACAGAGATAGAAGAGAGAGGCAGAGAGAGAGAGAGAGGTCTTCCATCCTATGGTTCACTCCCTAATTGGCTGCAATGGCCAGAGCTGCGCCCATCCAAAGCCAGGAGCCAGGAGCTTCTTCCAGGTCTCCCATGCAGGTGCAGGGGCCCAGGGACTTGGGCCGTCTTCTACTGCTTTCCCAGGCCATAGCAGAGAGCTGGATGGGAAGTGGAGCAGCCGAGTCTCAAACCAGCACCCATATGGGATGCTGGCGCTTCAGGCTAGGGCTTTAACCTGCTGTGCCATGGTGCTGGCCCCACTGCTTTTGAGTTTTTTTGTTTGTTTGTTTTTTGTTTTGACAGGCAGAGTGGACAGTGAGAGAGACAGAGAGAGAAAGGTCTTCCTTTGCCGTTGGTTCACTCTCCAAAGGCCTGCCCTTGTGAAAGGCTTTTTAAGATGAATTTGGTCCTTATTAACCACATTAACAGAATGTTCTAATTTTCCTTCTAACAAATTTGTATGGTTGAAAAATGGATAGTTTGGCCTATATCTATTTATATTTAAACAGGCACCTATTATTCCTTTTTTAAAAAGATTTATATTATTTATCTGAAAGACAGAGTTAGAGAGGTAGAGAGAGAGTTCTTCCATCCACTGGTTCAGTCCTCAGATGACTGCAGTGGACAGAGCTGAGCTGATCGATATGGAGCCACGAGCTTCTGGGTCTCCCACGTGGGTGCAGGGGTCCTCCACTGCTTTCCCAGGTTTATTAGCAGAGAGCTTGATCAGAAGTGGAGCAGCCAGGACTTGAACTGGCACCCATATGGGATGTTGGTGCTACAGACCCGTTGTGTGCTGGCCCCACACCTATTATTCTTAGTAATAAATAATATGTGCGGTCAGGGCCAGTGCTGTGATGTAGCCAGTGAAGCTGCTGCATGCGATGCCAGCATCCCATGTAGGCTCTGGATCGAGACCTGGCTGCTCCACCTCAGATCCAGCTGCCTGAATGGCCTGGGAAGGCAGAGGAAGATGGCCCAGGTCCCTGGGCCCCTGCACCCACATGGGAGACCCAGAAGAAGCTCCTGGCTCCTGGCTTTGGCCTGCCCTAGTCATTGTGGCCATTTGGGGAGTGAACCAGTGGATGGAATCTCTCTCTCTCTCTCTCTCTAACTCTGACTTCCAAATAAAGAAATAAATCTTTTTTTTTTTTTTAAAGAAAAGTGAGGTCAGTTATTTTGACTAATGAATGAAACCTATGTAAGTTGAACATAAGAAATCTTAGTTGATTATTTTGGTATAGGCTTTTCTGTGACATTCATCCCTGAGATGTTTTATGTGATACTTCAGGATCGGAAAGTAAGTTGCCCATTAAAGATTCCTAAATTATTAGTTATCTGCACGCTGTCAGTCCTGTCCCATACTTGTTACTCCCTGTTCTCTGAGATTTGTTTTTTCAGGGAAAAGGAAAAAAGAAAAAATCATTTTTAACCATGAGAATTCATTAAATGTAGCAATAGGGAGTACTGAG